>NW_024543222.1:6920000-7520000 GCF_018167655.1 Microtus oregoni | reverse complement strand
CGGAGAAAACCGGCCATTTGGGCTGTACAAGAACAAGCAATTGATGTCCCTTCAGAGATACCAACAGCCTTGCCTCTAAAATGGTTGAATGAGAAACCAATATGGATAAAGCAATGGCCTTTAGCTGAGGAAAAGTTACAGGCTTTAGAACAGCTAGTACAAGAACAATTAGATGCTGGACATACAGAAGAATCTACCAGCCTTGGAATTCTCCTGTATTTGTGGTTAGGAAAAAATCAGGTAAATGGAGAATGGTGATAGATCTCAGGGCCATCAACAAGGTTATTCAACCTATGGGCCCTCTGCAATCTGGAATTCCTTTGCCCTCTTTATTACCAAAAGGATGGCCTCTCGTAGTTATTGATTTAAAGGATTGTTTTTCACTCTACCTTTGCAAAAAGAAGATAGAGAAAAATTTGCCTTCACAGTGCCTACTTATAACAATTTTCAACCTTTGAGGAGGTACCACTGGGCCGTCCTCCCCCAGGGTATGTTAAATAGCCCCTCCCTGTGCAAATATTTTGTGAACCAACCATTGCAAATAATACGCAAGAAATTTCCCAAATCTATAGTAAACCATTACATGGATGACATTTTGTTATCCGATTCAAACATGGATACCTTGAACAGACTGTTTGAAGAAATAAAGATACTGTTACCTAAATGGGGATTGCAAATTGCTCCTGAAAAGATTCAGAAGGGAGATTCTGTTAATTATTTAGGTTATAAAATAGGTTTGCAAAAAATTAAGACACAAAAGGCACAAATTCGGAGAGATCGCCTACAGACTCTTAATGACTTTCAAAGACTGTAAGGAGACATTTCCAGTCTATGACCAGCTATTGGGATAACACCTGATCTAATAATTCATTTGAACAAAACCTTGGATGGTGATAAAGATTTAAACAGTCCCAGAGAATTAACAGCTGAAGCAGAAAATGAGCTGACAATGATTGAGGAAAAATTACAACAGGCACATGTGTACAGGGTGGATCCAGAGCTCGATTGTATTCTTGTCATACTACCATCAAAAATTTCTCCTACAGGAATTTTAATGCAAAGAGATGATATTATCTTGGAATGGATCTTTTTACCACATAAACCAAGTAAGAAACTGAAAACTTCTGTGGAAATAGTCTCTGAGTTAATTATAAAAGGCAAGCTGAGACTTCGTTAACTAGCAGGCATAGACCAAGCAGAAATTATACTGCCTTTCACTGCTGATGAACTAAAGAAATTATGGGAAGATAATGAACCATGGCAAGAAGCTTGTGCTATTTTTTTTGGGAGACATTAATAACAACTATCCAAAAAGCAAGAGGCTTAACTTCATAAAGAGAACTTCTTGGATCCTTCCTCGAATCATCCGTGATGCTCCAATAACTGGAGCCCGTACATTCTATACTGATGCCAAAAAAGCAGGGAAGGCAGGTTACAAATCAGAAGACTTGGGTAAGGTGGAACAAAGTCCTTATGATTCTGTCCAGAAGGCAGAATTATATGCCATTCTTATGGTGCTAAGGGATTTTAAAGAACCTATTAATATAGTTACTGATTCACAATACGCAGAAAGAGTTATTTTACATATTGAAACTGCTGAATTTATACCTGATGATACAGAACTAACCTCATTGTTTCTCCAGGTTCAAGATTTGATCAGGAACAGGCTTTGCCCTATGTACATAACACACATCCAATCCCATACGGGTCTGCCAGGTCCTCTAGCACAAGGTAATGCAGAAATTGATCAATTATTGATTGGGAGTGTACTACAAGCCTCTGAATTTCATAAAAAATATCATGTTAATAGCAAAGGTCTGAGAAAGAGTTTTCAATTACATGGCAACAAGCTAAGGAGATTGTAAAGAAATGCCCTACTTGCTCTTTCTATAACCAAACGCCACTGCCTGCAGGGACCAATCCAAAGGGCACCCAAAGGAATGAAATCTGGCAGATGGATGTGTTCCACTTTGCAGAATTTGGCAAATTAAAATATGTTCATCACACCATTGACATTTATTCAGGCTTTCAGTGGGCAACTGCTTTAAGTTCAGAAAAAGCTGGTTCAGTAATCACTCATTTATTAGAAGTCATGGCTATCATGAGTATACCTACACAAATAAAGACGGATAATGGTCCTGCTTATGTCTCTAGGAAAATGAATTTTTTTTGATCATTACAATATCAAGCATGTTACAGGTATACCATACAATCCTACAGGTCAAGCAGTGATAGAAAGATCAAATCGAACTATAAAGGATATGTTGAACAAACAGAAAGGGGTAGAAAACACCCCCAGAAATAGGTTACATAATGCTTTGTTAACCTTGAATTTTCTCAATGCTAATGAGAAGGAAACAACGGCTGCAGAAAGACATTGGATCATGGAAAAGCCTACTGAACTAAATCAACCAGTTTATTTCAAGGATGTGCTGACCTCACAATGGAATCCAGGAGATGTGCTGCGTTGGGGAAGGGGTTTTGCTCTTATCTCCACAGGTGAGGAAAAATTGTGGATAACTTCAAAATTAATAAAGGTTCGGTTTGAAGAAGAGAAGCCACTTGGAAAAGATAAATAACAATTCATTCACAAGGATGGCGAGCATACTGATGGTAAGAAATACAGATAGGTTTGGGGCAGGGTTCTTTTCTTATCTCCACAGGAAAATACTCATCTTCAAAGAAATTAAGGGACCCTGAATATTTAATTACTGATGGATGGACACATTTTGTAAGTATTAATTTATATATATATATATATATATATATATATATATATATATATGTCTTATTAAACATTCCTTTATAAATATGTAGAGCTGGTTTTGGAGTTGGACTATGGTTCAGTCCCTCTTCAATCCCAAGCCTGTTGATAAGAGATATTTCAGAGTTTCTGTCTCAGGTCAGGAGCCATGAAATGGGACAGAATAAGAATAATTATGTACTTGATAAACTTTCTTTGCTTTTCCTCATATCTATGTCTTTCTTTATATGTCAGTATATGTCCCTGTTGTTAATGTTTAAATTTCCCATAACAAACAACAACTTTCCCTACAGTAATCTTTAAAGTTTCCAGGATGAAGATGGGGCCCCACGACATCAACTCAATCTGGTTTTTATGATGTCATGAATATTTTTTTTAAGTGCTAAGACCTATTTTTTGGTACCAACTGCACGAGACAATTTCGAATGGTGCACATTTTTGACAACACTCTGGCCAGACCTTCTCAAAACGCTCAGAGACTAGTTAAAATTTTCTTAGGTCAAAGTTTAATTTGGGAATTTTACCATCATTTGCTTTCACAGGAGCCCCTAAGAAGAACGTTGCCCCCATGTTAGCTAGAAGCAATTTTAGAGGATGATGTCCTCTTTTCCAACAGAGTTTGCCCTCGGGGTTAGGGACATCTTTTAGTGGTTGGTTTAGGGTTGAGGGGATGGTGAGATATTTTATGGAATTAGGGGTATTTTCAAAAAAAGGGGGGGAATTAACTGGTTTGATGGGATGATTGGTATTTGTGAATTACTGTTTCTAGAAAATTGTATTGGTACTGTTTCCTGTATATTGATATATTGAATATTGAATGTGAGTGTTCCTACCTCTATTTTTGTATAAGAGTATGCTTATAACTTTGTCTATATTGTATTGATACATCTACCATATTTCAATGTACATTTCTACCTCTGATACTATTTATATAATAACATTGTTTACATTTGATATGTAATAACATTGTTTACAGTTGAAGATCATTGTCTTCATATATTGCACAGTTGTTTATTCTTTTAGTCTTCAAGTTAGATAGGTATTGAGAATTATATGTTTGTCATATTTATTTTTAGGTTAATCAGGTCTTTAAGATACATAGAGTTTATATTTAGTATAGATAGTATAATCTTCAGCCTCTTCGAAGAGCTGTAGAAAATGGCCTTTAATCTAACCTAGTATTCTGTGCCAACGAGACACAATTACTCCTGGCAATGCCACTCTACTCCCGAGAGAATATTGAGCACCAAAGACACTCCACTGGGAGCTTGTCTTCTTGGCAGAACTGGCCTTTGGGTTAAGAAAAGTTCATACCTCAACTACTGACTAAGATATGAAACAGGATTGTCTTATCTTGCCAAGACAGGGTAGGATAGTTCTAAGAAAGTTCCTTGCCTTTAATAATGATATGTCAGTTATATTAGGCCTTAGCCAAAGTTGGTTGACTCAACATTGCAAACGAGACTTTGGGTGATTGCCCAGGTACTCAGTTGTCTCTGTCAATTGTTGCACATTTTGGATATATCTTGTTTGTTAAGTAATATTTATTCCCTTCTCAGATATTTGACAGAGTTGAAGATTATATAATTGTAGTTACTCTCTACATTATTTAGACTCCTTGAGATAGAATGTTTAGCAAAACTTTAGTTCTCAATGTTGTTTGTTATATTTATTATTTGTTATTATTGTATATAGTTGTATTTGGTTTAGTTCTGTCTTATTTAGACAAAAGGGGGAGATGTAGGGATAAGTCCAGCCCCTTAGGGGGTGTGTTCGCCTCGGGCTAATGTTTACCTATAAATCTGGCGAGCATGCTCCCAGGGCTCGCTTCTACTTTCCTGGTCTCAGCGGGAATGGTGGTTCTGTAAGTCTATTTCCCTATTAAAGCTGTATATATTTTTACAATCTGCCTGCATTCGTTTATGCTATTACATTCTTTTCTTCTCTTTTCTTTTCTTTTCTTTTCTTTTGTTTCTGTCTCCTCTTTCCATTCCCCATAGTTAGAGGGAGAAGTTGATACCATCCAAAAATTTAGTTAAATATTTATTTCCCAATGTCTGTTGATTAACTGTAGCATTAAATTATTTTAATGTTGTTGCTCCTCTTCACTTTCATCTCAATTCTGGATTCATGTTTCTCGTAGCTACACAGCATCTTGTGATTCTTTGAGATCAGTTAGAGCGTTTAGCCATCCCGTAAGACATTGTAAGTTTTCTATATGATTCTAGGCTTTAAAGGCACTCTAGGTTCAGAATTATATAGGCTGAAACCGGTTTCTCTCTGATATCTTAAATGTTAAATTTCTTTTAACGTTGACATGACTGTCCTTGTGTAGCAGGTCACACCGTCTGGCCTTTCTTCCACAGCTTCCCAGATTGTTTCTCACTTCTTGGTACTCTGCCACATCACAGCAGCACATCCAGGTGGAACCGTAAATGCTGGACACTAGGTAAGAAGTTCTCGTTGGGTGGCTGCTTTCTGTCAGGTAGACAAGTTGTCACAATAACCAAACACTTACTAGCTGTCTGTTTCAAGACAATATGGAACATCAGAGAATAATGGAGTTCTCGTGTTAGCAGGCCTGAGCAGATGCTATCATCTTCATTCAAAACCTCTCTGGACATGTGTCCTTGGCTGCGACACACTAGTCAATAGAAGGTTCCTGTTAAAAATTTTTTTTAGCTGTGAGACAGTGCTAGGAACCCAGTGTCTGAAAACATAAAAGGTTTGTACACAGCCCTTTACTCATCCTCAGGATGACAGTGATTTTTGGCTGGGTGGATGGATGCTCAGTGAGTAAAATGTTTGCCTTGCAAGTGTGCCTGAGTTAGGGTCCCCAGAGTCTCTGTACAGCCTGAGTAGTAGCAGCCACCTGTAATCCCTGCTCCTGTGTTGAAATGGGAAGTCAAGACAGGCCAACCCCCGATGCTTACACAGGCCATCAAGTCTCCTGTGCTCAGCAGTATACAACAAGAGATGTCGTCTCAAAGAGAATGGAGGGCAAAAACAGACACCAGAAGCTGTTTTCTGAGCTCCACATGCATGTTGTGGTATGCACAGGCCTGTAAACACGCGCGCACATGCGCATAGACACTAAAAATTTTGAAAAGGATAATTTGGAGTCTAAACTACTCCAATGCCATTGCTGCTTGAGAGAGCCATTTCACTTCAGTTATTTCTAGAAATTGCACGTCTCTCAACTTCCTTCGCCCCTTTTCCCAGAAGTCACATCTTTCTCCAAGCACGGCATGAAGAAACGAGAACACACATGTGTAAGAACGGAGCGGAGTGCTTTTTCTCATCTCGGAGCTGAGGTAGAGGGAGTGCATATAGGTCAGTGAATTAAAGGATCCCATTTGAGATATTTTATATTTTCAATCTCTTGCCAAAAGGATACTTAAAACATTCACAAAGGGAATTCTCGGAAGCTGAAAGGTTTCCCAGTCCAAAAAGGCCTAGGAGCCCTCTGAATTAAAGCTTCCGACTGCAAGCGCAGGGCTGCCCTTGATTAAAAACAAATGGAACATGTGCTACGGAATACCGGGTTCCTTGATTTATGGTTTGGAAAATTAAGTTACTATTACTTATGAGGCTTGGGCGCAAGGGCCCGATGCAATAGCTAATTGAGAATCGAGAAAGGGGATATGCCGAAATTGGGAAAATATATCTTAGAGAATAGCTGGGTGAAGACATCCGGGTATGTAATTAAATGGCTTTTTAAAAAGTCACACTCTCAACAATTTCTCATATGAAACTATTGGAATGTGTCGGCTTATGAGTCGTGCTTCCACCGTCGGCTCCGTCAAGTTAGGTAGCCAGAACTTAGCTTGAGTTAACCTTCACTGTTGACCAGCTGCAGGAAACATGAAAGGTGTTTTACCAGACGTCTTCAGTAGCTGTGTGTTTGTTTAGGGAGCAAAACTCGACCAACAGATCTCCAATAATCAAAGATGATTTAAACTTCAGGCAGCAGCTGGGTTTGGTGATTACCCAGGTGTCCCTCCATCCAACAACCCCCCACTCAATCCTGAGAAAGAATTCCTAGCAGCCAGGAAGTTCTTGTGAGGAAGGGTTGAATGCTGGATAATGTGGAGTGGGGACAAGATGACAGGCAATCTCCCTGCCACGGGCCTGAGTAAATGCATGGTAAATCCATGATCTATGTGTCTCTGAAATCTGCAAGTAAAGGACATAAAAATCCATTCTTTCATATAATATAGCCCCAACTGTATGATTAATGATGGATGTAGAGATGCTGTATTTTTTTATTGGATAATCAAATCTTGGATCTTGATGTCATTTGTTAGAGAAACCACTGTGTGTTAAATTGAAGTGTCATGATGCACTATCACAGTAAATATTAATAGAAAATAATAAGAATAGAAGATAATTCTATTATCATTAAACCTGTCCCCAAAGGAAGGATGAGTATAGAATTAATTAAAATGTAAGGGTCATTTTCTAATGAAGAATAATTTCAGTTCCTGAGACACTAAAAGAATATTTCAGTTTTTGGAATTAATGTTATTTGTTCAATCTTTGTGAATTCTATCGGGGGCTCGTTTTCTCTCCCAGGAGACATTTGGCAAAGCTTGAGGAGATTCTGCTTTTCACAACTGGTGGGAAGTTGTTACTGGTAGAGGAAGGGGTGGGATAACCATCCCATAATGATGGGACACCTCCCGTCACTATCTTTCCTTCTTCCTCAGGGAAAAGCTATTCAACCTGAAAAGCCAGGAGTACATGGAGAATTCTCCTGTGCAGTCATTTCCTAATTAATAAACTAACTCATTAGCTCATTAAGTGACAGTTCGTACAGGCAATTTGAAAACTGAGGTGTTTTCTACCTGTCCCATTAAATTGACTGTATAGAGATCAATATATATTCAACTTTTTTTTATTGGAAATGAGGTTTTTTCTTTATTTCACAAGTGATCTTCCTCTTTTGGCCTCCTAAGTAGCTGTAGTGTGTCTTATGTACATGCAAAGTCTTTAGGGATGCATTTGTTGCTAAAGATGACATAGAGTTGTGTGTATATATATATATATATATATATATATATATGTGTGTGTGTGTGTGTGTGTATAGGTGTATATATGTATATATATATATATATATACATATATATCTAATGATGAAATGAAGACCCAGAAACCTTAACATCCAGAAAGAAAGATTTTTCTAATCATGGAGGATAGCTTTCACCATAACCAGAACTTAGTAAAGGTTTCCTGGAGGAGACTTTATTTTTATTTTGTTTTTAATTCCATCTTATCTTATTTTTCTAGACAAGGTCTCACTATGTAGCTCAGGCTCCTAAGTAATAACTCTCAGTATTGGCTGAGATTTTTTTCTTTAATCAGCTAGTCAAAATTTATAAAGATTGGCATATTAAGAATTTCTGTGATTATTTAAAGCTGCCTTTTAAGTTTCTATAATTTATTTCTAACAAATTTATTTTATCAAGTAGAAAATTACATTCCAAAAAGACTATATTTTCATCTTATCCTAATTAGATAATCATTTCATTTCTAGCTTTTATATTCAGTGCTAGGGCCCTGGCATGTGCCAGGCTAGCAGTCAAACACTGAACTAGATCCAAGATTGAGTTTTAAAAGATCATCTGCTTTTAAGAATATAGAGTTGATGTGGGATTCCCCTCTGTATGCTGTGAATACCATTGGTGAATAAAGAAAAAGCCTTGGCCTGTTGATAGGGCAGAATTTAGGTAGGCAGGGGAAACTAAACAGAATGCTGGGAGAAATAAGGAGGGAAGAGAAGCCATATAGCCCTGCCAGAGCCAGACAGAACTTTAGCTGCTAAGCCACAGCCATATGGCGATACACAGATTAATAGAAATGGGTTAAATGAATGTGTAAGAGTTAGCAAATAAGGAGCTAGAGCTAATGGGCCAAGCAGTAATTTAATTAATACAGTTTCTGTGTGATTATTTCAGGGCTAAGTGGCTGAGGACCAACAACCGTCACCTTCCCTCCAACATGGACTTTCCAAAAGAATGACAGACTGGTGGCATTTCTCTTTACAGATAGCCTCTCTTTCAGTGAAATACTTGTTTCCAGGTAAAGAAATATTTATGTGACCTTCAGGGGAATGTTCCTTAGTAACCTCCACTATCACCAAAAGATTCTTGTCCCAGAGATTTCCATTTCCAAATCATTCAATAGCAAGAATGAAGTCTTTCCTGAAGTTCTGCAGCCCGGGGTTTGCAAAGATGCTCCACAGGAGCTAATCAGGGCTGTCGGGAACCCCAAGTGATCCCAGAGACACAAAACACATGGCTAATAAATTGTGTGGTCACAGTTCCCTTCCACTCTGACTGGAAGATGTTTATATGCAGACTACCTGTCCTCAGAACTCTTACCTTCTGGGTGTTCTGGTGATAAATGTGGAGAAAGGTAGGGACGAAGGGAACTGCCAAAGCAACTGTGAGAAAAGAAGGAGAAATTAAATAGATTCCAACCATGGAAACCAAGAGCTAGAGACAGATAATCTGAGACATGCTTAGCCTCTCCCTAAAGAGGCTCAGACACAGTAACACAAAGAAACACATTGGTAAGCCACGGTCCTTCTGCTAGGTGCATCTACATTTGTGGAAACACATCCCAAACACCAGAAATTATTCTCTTCCTTCATCACTTTTTTTTCAATTGATAGTTTCAGAATGGCATAGCTTTCTTTTATTGAAGAAATATAAAGTCTCAGACCTACCCTCAGTGATCTACTTCATCCATAAAGGCTCCACAACTTCCCATAACAGTACCCCCAAGTGGGGACCAAGCGCTCAAACACATGAGTATATGAGGGCATTTTATAAGAATACCACAAATATGGTGTCTACCTAGGATTCTTCTACTCCATCCACAGTCCTGGGGTTATGAAAATAGATAGAATCAGAGAAGAGTCTGGGGCTCGGGTGTGGCTCAGTGATGAAGTACTTTTCCTGACATGCGTGAGGCCCCGGATTCAAACACAAACACCACCAAATAAAACAAAACAGTAGAGGTTAGGGTTTGTGACCTACAAGTCATATTCAGCCATCAGACATCTATCCATTTAGCATCTCTAGCTCTATAACACAGACGAACAGGAGCCCTGCCCTTATGCTCTGTAGCAAAACAGGAGTCACAGATAAAGAAACAAGGATGATCCAAGGTACAGTGGAGACAACCATGGGGTTGTGTGGAAAGATGGAGATGGACAGCCTCAGAGCCAGGGGCTGGAAGCTTGCCTGGCCTGGACACTGTGAATTAAACACACATCACTGAATCTGAATCTGAAGACACTTAAGGTATGAGCTCTGCTGACCACCATGGTGCCGTTCTTCTTCTGTGTGCACACCCACTGCAAATGTGGCCACAGGAGACTGAGAAACTTCTGACCAGAAGGGAAACCTAAAGGTGTTCTCCTTAGGGAGAAATCACATAGCAGTCAGGATTCCCAAGGAACACAAAGAGGCCTTTAAGACAGCTAATATTAAATTATTCATACACATATAGTTATTGTTTTTCTGTGACTATTAGATAATAATATCCTGCAAAACTCTACTTTTGCTTTTCCTTTGTAATATGGGATCTGGAACAGGGACACAAGATAAAACATTGATGTCCAACCAAATTTAAATCCCAAATATACTATGAATTCTTTAAGCACAAATATCTCTCGAACATCGCAAGGAGTATACTTACATATTTTTTAAGCTGCTTATTTGAAATTCTAAATTAACTTTTTTATTTTCCATTTTTACTTGTTAAATCAGTAGTTTCAATAACCTCCATTTTCAGCCCACACATCTATTCATGTTCAGCCCCCAACCCCTTCTCCACCCTCTGATGTTAGTCGTTAAGAACATCCCATTCCCAACGTTGGGTTACTCTCCCAGAAATCCTGGAAGCTGGTGAGGGGGCAGTCAGCAGCCCTGGAGGCTAAATGGGAGTGAGCAGGCAGTAAGAGAACCCCTGAAGTCAACAAACACATCAGCAGCCTGCTAGTGGAGACTCAGGATGAATAGGCTACTGTAATACAGAGAAGTGTGGCCACAAACCATGCACGTTGTCCTGCTCCTCCAATGGCTTCCTACAAAAGGAAGTTTTTGGGAATCCCTTCTTCAAGAAGCTTTTCAATCCTAGCACAAATGAGGTGGCTCCTTTAGATCAAGTTTTTGTAAGAATGATGGTACCCCCTCCCCTGCTCAAGAGCACCCATTGCCAGCCTCTGGACTCGGGCACTGGCAGTGTCCCAGGCAGCTGACATGGTTAGAACAACTACCGTGATGCTTAATTTCGTCATGATCTTTGAAATAATGTCACAGGAGCCCACGTCAGGATAGATGGAGAAGGAATGTTTGAACACCCCAAAGGCAGTCTGAATTCAACTTCTTGGCGGTCTTCTCTGTCTCTCTGTGTGTCAGTCTGTCTATGTCTTTCTCTACCTCTGTATGTATGTGTGTGTGTGTGTGTGTGTGTGTGTGTGTGTGTGTGTGCGTGCGCACATGCACACGCACTTGTGAGAGTATGTTTGTTGTTCCTCTCTCTCATGTATTTATGTATGTGCAGGTACACATGTGTATGGGTGCTGATACACATGTGTGTTTATACATGTTCGTGGGTGTTACTTCTCAGTTACCACCACCTTTGCTTTTGAAGACAGGGTATTTCACTGGTCTAGAACTTACCCAGTAAGCTAATATGGCTGAAGAGCAAGCTCCAGGGGACTGGCCTTCCCAGCACTGAGATGACACTCTCTCCAGCCTTTAAAAAACAACACGCAGTTTTAAAGAACAGATTGCAATCCTCATGCTTGCAAGGCAAGCTCTCTCCTGGCTGTGCCATCTCCCCAGTCCACACGCTGTTACCAGACAGATTTTAAGTGTTGCCACACATTCACCCTGGTGACCTGTCATCTCCCTGGCTCCTTCAGACAGGATCAGATACATCCCTCGGATAAGGACTGAGCTCACTACCTTGGTGTCTGAATCAGTGCTCACCCTATGTTGAAGAAAACACCAAGTCCAGGGGTCAGAGAGAGAGAGAGAGAAGCACGTTTGTGCCTCCCACCACACGTCAACATCAGGACACCAGAACGCTTGGTAGGAGGGGTGAGTGTTCCCACTTGGGACACCAGCGGCAAGCTTGGGGTTCCTGAGTATGGTGTCAGCAGTTTCATGAAGCTCATGGACAGAGCTTGGAATGGGGTGGGGATGGCATTTCCTGGAGTCTTGATGTCACAGGGATACCTTTTAATGAGTCCTCCCACCCTCTGTCTGAGAACTTTATTATTCCCCCTGCCAAAGAGGCCCCACGGTCCAACAGAGGGAGGTTGTTCTGAGCTGCCCGCATTGACTCCCAGACTCTGCACTATAACCTTAGGCAAGTCACATAAAATCCCGAGACTGTTTCTCCATCTATAAACTGGGAAGAATTCTGCCAGCTCCTCCCAACCTCCCAGGATTGTTTCAAGAGCCAAACTGTTGGGATCATCAGCTTAAATGTATTGAGACATGAAAATAAATGCATTGGAGAGGGGCATCCTGACAAGAATACAAACCACGATTGGGTACATCATTGGGCATCTGAACTGTATGTAATCTTCCACATCTGCAATCCATCTCAGGCCACAAAGGTGTGCTTCAGTCTTCCCTTGACTTCTGGCTGCCTAGAATGGTCTACTGTCTTGCTACCTCAAGGCTACTTTTCTCATAGCCTTCAAGATTTTCTCAGACACCATCTTTCCTTTCTCAGCTTCATCTCCTGCTAAGACATTTCTATTCCAGTGGTATTCTGTCTCCCTACACCCAGCATGCCTATGGTCCACGCACATAGAATGCCTTTCTTCCAACCTATTATATGCTTGTTTACGCTTGCTAGAATTACATCTTAACATATGACACATTAAACTGAAATAATAAATGGGTGACACATAGAATTCATTGCCTGATTTTATTGCATGAGCATAGAGAAATCTTCCTGTTTTGTTTATTAAAATATTCTAGTTTTATTTAGGACAGTGTCTAGCACCAATATTTAAGAAATCACGCAGTTAAAAACAAACCTGTAGATGTTCCTCGTGCTAACTGCATGAATTCCATGTTCCTTAGTTGAGAATACAAAATTATTCGCAACTTAGTATAATAGACTTTTTTTTAAAACTTTATTTATTTATTTAACTTTATTATGTTCGTTGGTGTGAAGGTGTCAGATCTCGTGGAAGAGATGGCTCAGCGGTTAAGAGCACTGACTGCTCTTCCAGAGGACTCGGGTTCGATTCCCAGCACCCACATGGCAGCTCACAACTGTCTGAAAATATAATAGACTTTTTAAAGTATAATCTTATTCTATGTCATGTTTTATTTCCTTCATTGATAAATACACATTGACTATTTCAGTAGATACTTGGACTAGACAAAGAACAAAAGTTACTGTACCCAGTTCTGTACAGGGATTAAAAGAAACAAGTCTAGGATATATCATTCTTCCGAGGAACCCTGAACCTTGGGGTTAAGGTTCTCTCCTCCTCTCATTTGACCCCCACCTTGGAAGCAGAGACACTTAGAGTATTCATCAAGGTGACAACACTCACATGGCATTGTGACAGTGGAGGCATGCCAGGCAAGCAACCATACCCCTTGGATCACACTACCTCATCCCCTAGGATCTTATAAGGAGTGAGAGAATATATATCAAGATGTTGAACCCGTAGGTTCAGTTCACAGTAACAATAATACAGAGAAGGAAATTAATTATTCTCCCCTCCCAAAAGATTTCCAATGTTATTTAAGTATTCTCATACTAATAAGCCTGTTGTTTGATGTTGCTGTTGTTTTAATGAATTTATCCTAAAGGAAGACATTTTCTAAGTATCTACACAGAAAAGGCCAGGAGCTGTTAATGCAGACACTGCCTAATGCCCCTAGAAAAACCTGCCTGTCATCATTCTTTGTGGGTTGTACAGCCTCTGCCTACAGACAGCAGTTGGTATCACCCGAGCCACCTGTCCGTCAGCTCTGAAGCTGGGTCAGACCAGAATGAAGGCTGTTTGTTTAGGGACTGACACAGGAGGTGATTTTTTTTTTCTCCTGTCTTCTTGGTAAATCTCATCCAGGTCTAGGTATCTTAGGCAAATCAGTTGTTGAGAGCTGTCCCTCTGAAAGCTCTCAGAAACATGGAGACCTAAAGAATCTCATTGAGTTAGAAATTTATGAATGGAAGCACCCTAACTGGCCAACACCAATAGACTGACTACCCAGTTATAGAAATGCTAGCAATTTGCATGTGACTTGTGTGAATTTTCACCCTTCTGAGTTCTTTGTGGTAGAGCATATATTAGTGCTTGGTTCCTGTTTTAGTGCTGTCTTAGCTCACATGTGAAACACCCTCCCCATTAAAAATGTGGCTATTAAAGGTGTCAAATCTACCTGGTGGTGCTATTGTGGAAGGTTCTAGGAAATTTGTATTAGAGCCAAGCAGGAAGAAGCTTATCACTAAGAGAATATCCTCAGAGACTTTGTCTTGTCCTCGATCTTTCTGCGTTTCTCTCTTCCTCCCGTCCACCATGAAGAGGATACAGCCTCTACCATATGTGTCTGCCACCAAGACACTTTTTTTTAATCACAGCCCAGACTAGGAACTGAAAGTCATGAAACCATGTGTGAATCAAAACAACCCCTCTCTCCTTGTTCGGTGGGCATATTACCATAATTTTGAGAATGTCTGATAAACACAGTGCTAAATCAATCCTGTTATGTGGAACCCTTCGTGTTTGGTTGATCTAGTCATCAAATGTGGTCATTTAGATTTTTAAATTTTTTCTTGACCATTTGAAGTCATCCTTCCATATTCCCATATAATCTTCATATACATAAATGTTTTAATTTCTCCTGGGTAAATACCTAAAGATGAAATTGGGTTCATAGTAAATTTCTGCTCATGTTAAGAAAAGAAAAGAAAAGAAAGAAAGAAAAACCAGGCAAATTGTTTCCCCAAAAGGCTGGATTACGTTGGCTTCCCCTCTGTGATGTGGAGACTCCATAAACCACACCCTTCCTAGCACTTTTTAGTATGTATTTATTATGCAGGCAAGTTTTGAAACTCATCTGACCTTTGGGGTTGTTCGGATCTAGATGACATTTTTCATATGAATAAATACATACAGTAAGAAATAATGCTATTGATAACCCTGCAAGATAACTCAGTGGGTAAAGGGACTTGCCACCAAGGCGGACAGGCAAAATTTGATTCCTGAATGCCACGTGGTAGAAGGAACAAATCAATTACAACAAGTTGTCTCTGACCTCAGCATGTACACTGTGATGTGCATGCCCAATGTATAATTACAAATAAATGTTTTTGGTTTTGGGATTTTAGAGAAAAGGGTTTCTCTGTGTAGCCCTGGCTGTCCTAGAACTCACTCCGTAGACCAGGTTGGCCTCAAACTCACAGAGATCTGCCTGCCTCTGCCTCCTGAGTTCTGGAATCAAAGGCATGAGCCACTACCACCCAGCACAAATAAATGTTTAAAATAAATAACTGATAAATTACTGTCACTGTGTGCAAAGATAAAGATCTTTCAGATTTTAATAGTCATACCATTGCATGCAAAGTTCCTCAATTACAACTTTTTACTTGCTTCATCATTTTAAAGTTATTTTGCTTATTTTTATTTATGTTTCTGTGTGTGGTGGGGGTGGGTATAGACATGTGTGGTGCTATAGGAAACCAGAGATGTCTGATCCCTGGAGCTACACTTATAGGCAGTTGTGAGCCACCACGCATAATTTCTGGCAACCTATGAAGGACAAGGGCTCTTAAGGACTGCGCCATCTATCCTGTCCCCTCTTTAACATTTTAGAATAAGCTATTGTTCTCTTGGTCTGCCTCTTAATTCGTTGGTCACCCATTGTGTTTTTTAGCTTCTGCCAAAAAGAGAAAAATAAAAGGCAACCAAGAAGTTAAAGAAAACATAACAAAACCATGTTTACAACAGATGCACTAAAAAGTATGCAACCTGATGTTTCTAAAAAGGAAATGAAAACACTGAAGACGGTGGCAGCAAGACCTGGGCTGGGAGCCTGCGCCTCTCCTTTCAACACTGACCAGCAGCCCCACCAAAAGGAAAAGGTCAGTCAACGCAGTGGAAAAATTATTCAAGGGAGAAAAAATAAATATATATTATGGAATTTCTTATTCAGAACACAGATTATTTTTTAAGAGGCAAATAATTAGGACCTACAACACATGCATTGAGTGTTGCTATCACATAGCAAAACCTTGCTGAGCTAAGTTATTTCTTGGGGCATGCCGTTTGGGGGAGAGCATTGAAAGAGGCGACATTTAGAGGAAAGATGAACTTTACGACAGATTAAGTGTGTTTATGCGTGTTCGGGAGAACATGTTCATCTAAGCCGTGTGTAAAAGGAGCAGATATGACAGATTTATAATATGTGGCCCCAAATCTTCCTCTTTGGAAAGTATATTAAGTGATACACATTCCACTTTCACTTAAGACATTGGATGGTGGTTTGCTCATGTGTCTGACATCCAACATTGGCCAACAAACAGTAGCAGTGATAGCTGACTCTCTCCCCACATTTCGTTCAGCTGTATTCCAGGCATCCTACTTCCCAGACCTAACCATTTAGGTAAATTTTTTCTCATAGTGCCGTAAGATGAAGGATACTGGAAATGGCTGGCGACATATTGAGGCATTGGGGTTGGAAGACTCACACGATAAATTAAAAAATGAGACCACAGAAATGTTAACCATCCAGGCTGGTGACGTCATTAGTCACTCCATTAAGCTTGATGTTAGTGTCGGGGTGTCCTCTCCTCCCCCCCCAATCCAGAATTTTTCCAGGTTCGGTCAATGTCAGAACCATCAGGCCAAGTGCTATTCTCGGCTCCAACAGTTTCCTTGTTTTGAAGGTTCAGTCCAGACAGGAAACCACCCAGTCTGGGAGGATTCTGCTAGATCCCAAAAGAGCACGCACTCTCAGGTACAAGACCTTCATGATGGCAGCGGACGCTTCGGCCAAGCCCACACTGCTTCAAAGTGAATGAGCAATTGTTTCAATTATGGAAGAATACTATGCAGTATATGCATATGCGCGTACATATATGCAGTTATAACATATACTATATATGTATGTAGGTGTTAACCTCGAGAGTGATAAATACGTATAAAAATCCTGCTGGTTTTCTTTATACAGACTGCGCAGATGCCATGTGGTTTCTCAGAGGTGACTTATGGAGTGCTTAGAAGTTTCAGTTTAAGAAAATGTCTCCTCTTGATAGGCAGCGTGTTCAACATTTGTGAGTACAGATAAGTCACTGGGAAGAACACTTGCCGCTTCAGAGTTCTGGTTTACAAACTGACCTGGAGAAACTTTGAAAGGTCTCTTCATTTAGCCATCTTCTGAAGAAAGTCCCTCTGCCCTTCCCACTAGTGACTCTGGAAATAAAAGGAAGAGCAGGGAGGAAGGGTGGCACACCCTTGTTATCCCAGCCCTCAGGAGCCAGAGGCAGGAAGGTCAGGGGTTCGAGAGCATCTCTCACCACTCTCTACATTCCAGGTCAGGTCAAGCCGGATAAAATCCTGTCTCAAAACAACAACAAACAAACAAATAAAATAGAGACAGAAGAGAAGGAGCGAGAAGTGGTTCAACACAGCATATATGCCGTATTTGAGATGTAGTCACAAAAAAGAGTTATTAGCTGTTTATCCGAAATTCAATGGCCAGGTTTTTTTAAATTTTCTCTAGTAGCCATGCTGCTCTTCATTCATATTCATGGCTTGCTTTGTCTGTGAGCCTCCTTCACACACTTGATCTACATTCCAATGCGAAACTGTTCTAGAGCCAACAGATGTATAGATCATCTAGCTAATGGTCGGGGTGAGTAGGCAGATGGATTACTAATATAACCCAGCTCTTCACCTCTGCTATTAAAGGTTCAATTGGGAGTGAAAAATCAAGGGACTAAATGTCAGTGAGACATTAGTTCCATGAGCTCAGATTAGAATATTTAACACAGGCTCGGGAGATGGCTCAGTGGAAAAAAGCATTTGCCACATAAGTCTGATGACTTGAGTCTCGATTCCCAGAATCCGCAAGCAAGCTGGATGGAGTTAAGACACCATCTCAGATCCATGTATTTCTATAGGAAAATGGACAAGAGTACCTGGAGAATCTCTCGAAGTTCACAAGATCAGTTCGGCTGTTTTACACAGTGACACAGAGATCCTGTTTCAAGCAAGGCAGAAAGGAAAGGGCTGGCGTGTGACCTTCACATACACCCTGTGAGACATCCAACCTGTGCCCACACACATACATCCACACATCTCGTATACACATACCCATAAAGCCGGGCAAAATTCATTTTACTAAAGCTGACTCTGGTCCTCTCGGTCACTTACTGCATCTAAATTTTTGGGCTTTTTAGCGTGGGTGTATTTTTGGAAAGTTCCTTAAGGCCATCCAAGGTAAAGTCAAAGCCGCTAGATGAGGTGCTATTTTATCTTCCATGGAGACGTACAGTATCTGTATCATCTGATTGGAGGCAATATTTTAGGTGATGACAAGTTGAGAAGACTTGATTGGAAGATTTGAAATAAGAAATTATCAAACTGGAAAAAATCTGCCACAGCCTGGCTGATGGCTGGAAGGAAGACTACGTAAGGTTGAATTAGCATCTTGGAAGGTCAGTTCGTCAGATGTGATCAGCTGTTTTAAAAGGAAATTTAATGTGTTAAAGCAGAAGATGTTTCAGTTAGAAAGAGGAAAGATATACTATTAAAGACCAAGAATTTAACATTCATGGACATTTCCAGAGTGTACCCAAAGATTCTTTTCATGGCTCTCTTAAGGAGAACTGCATCACTCTCCAGCTGAGATGATTTGGGCAAATTTTTCAGTAGACTAAACGTGTTGGTTGTGCTGGGCTGCTGTAATGAAATGCCCTGACAGAAGCCATGTGAGACGGAGAGGATATTGGGGGGGGGGCTCATGGTTACTGGGAAGATGGGGATATTGTGGCAGGGAAGGTATGGTGACATGAACTTGAGCAAGCCAACCACACTGCAGCCAAGTAGAGAGGACTGAATGCTGGCGCTCATCTCTTTCTTCTCTCTATTTTCGCCAGGACCCCAGACCCTGAAAAGGTGCCATGTGTGGTTAAGATGGGTCTTCCTAGCTCACCTGACCTGATCCAGATAACCTTTCAAAGGTGTGCCAGAGTCCTGTCACTCTGAATGCTGACAAGTGTTGTCATGGTGACAGTGCTGAGCGCCACCTAGACATAGCCACACAGATGCTCAATGTCTTCAGATTATGTGCATGCATTTCATATTTAAAAGTTTTTAATGGTCCGTTTCTGTTTCTGTTCCACAATAGACAGCCAGATTTTGGTGTTCCAGGACTTAAGAAATCCGGTTCAAATGCTGCAAAATACTGGTACTGTCTATACCTATTAATATCCTGTGTTTCTCCAACAAGGTCTTGGAGGGTTCTGTGCCAGTCCAATTTGACCAGGTGACAGCCATCTTGAATTACAACTGTCATGATGGCTTCTGAGTAACCTAGCATTTCACTCCATATGTTCCTCTTAAAAACTATCAATACACAAAATCGCCAAAGTTGTATGTAGAGCTTGATAAGCCAGATCCTTGTGCCACAAGGATGTTCTTATCACTTGTGTGTGTGTGTGTGTATGTGAATGTGTCTGTGTGCAGTGTTTGTGTGCTTGTGTTTGTACTTGTGTATATGTG
The DNA here is from genome assembly GCF_018167655.1 of Microtus oregoni. Lineage (NCBI taxonomy): Eukaryota > Metazoa > Chordata > Mammalia > Rodentia > Cricetidae > Microtus > Microtus oregoni. The sequence goes on along the minus strand of NW_024543222.1, from coordinate 7,500,459 downwards.
TTTGTGTTTGTGTGCTTGTTTGTGTGTGTTTCTGTATGTGTGCTTTATGTGTGTGTGCTTGTGTTTGTGTGCTTTGTGTGTGCTTGTATTTATGTGTGTGTTCCTGTATGTGCTGTGTCTGTGTGTGTGTATAAGTGTGTAAGTGCAAGCACACATTGCCACAGAACACATAGAGAAGTCAGGGAATAGCCTGAGATGTCGGTCCTCACCTCCCTTTGCTAGAGCCAGGGTGCTTTTTGACTGCTGTATCTCCCCATCTAGTATTGAGAAGTCTCTGATCTCCACATCCCTTCTCACTATAGGGATGCTGTGGTTACAGATGTGCGTCACTCTGTCCATCCAGGCTTCTAGGGATCTGAACTCAGGTCCTCAGACTTGTATGGCAAATCCTTTACCCTCCAAGTAAGCTAACCAGCACCTCTTATCATCCTTAGGTTAGCTTCAACAAGGCAAGTGCACACTCTGTTTCACCACCACCAACTAGGCCTTCTCGACTTCCCGTAGCCTGACCCAGTAGAAACAAAGAAACTGGAAACATGACTCGGTGTGATATGGGGGCCAGATGCTTTGACAGCAAGACCCATCGTGTCTATCAAGATGTTAAGCCTTGCCAACCTCAGACACCTAGGCTCTCAGATGGCTTCCTAGAGAGGGGTGAGTGGAGAGCCTCTCTGAAACCAATTTCGAATCATAGCAATGCGAGATCACTGTGACCCATCCATCCCTTCAAGGGAAGGAAGTCTTTGCTGACCTTATCATGGTAGATTTGTCAAAGACTAAACAAAACCAATCCCACCATTTTTTTGTTCTCTGTTCTTAAATAGTACCAGTCTAGACGATTACGTCGTAACGAGGTATTAGGCAGAGAACAGCAATGGAACAGAGGGTCTAGTCGTGAACAGGAGAGAGAAGAATGAGGGGAAGAGATGCAGGTGGACAAATACCTGACTCTGATTGAGATGCTGAGCCTCATCCAATTCATACAAAACTCACTGTTTTCTGAGGCTCCATTTCACTGTGACCAAGAGTTGGGCAGGGTCCCCTCCTGACCAAAAGAGCAATACACTACTTGCTTACTGTTGCCATTGAGAAGGCAAAACAAAACAAAAACCTGTGGGGCATCATAACTTAGAAAAATATACACTTTATTGTGGAAGATGTCTGTTTCTTCAAGTTTACTCAGTTTCAATCTGATTGAGATACACAAATTTTCTTTTTCGTCCTTGTGGTGAAGCCTAACAGGGGGTGGGAGGAAGGAGGGAGAGACAAAGAACAGAGAGATAGAGATAGAAGGAGGATAATGAGTCTATAGGGGCTGTCTTAGGATCTATTAAATGTTGATCATCCCCTGGAGAGAGGGAGGCCTCCTACATGAACCCCTAAAACTTTGAATTTGGATTGAACTTCTAATCCTTCTGCCTCTGTCTCATGGATGTTAAGATTGCAGATTACTAACCAAAAGCAGTCTTCATGTATGCTAGGCACGCATTCTACCAGCAGAGCTGAATATCATGGGAAAGGAACTTTGTCCATCAGTTTCTTCAATGTCTGGATCTTTGAAAATACTTTTAAAAGCATACGTCAGGTTGGACCAATCAGAGACGCTGTTAGGATGCTGTGATCAAACGTGGCATGTCAGTCTTTACTTAGCATCTCTCACTGTATTGACCAGCGACACAGACAGCGCCCACTTCAGTCTGGCTCCCCCATATCAAACTACACAGCTTCAAAAGAGAAAGATTGGAAATCAGATGCAAGGAGAAACGGGAAATGTAAGTCTCCTCTTGGAATCTGGCTTTAGCAGAGACTGTGATGCTTGGCTAAATAAATCAAGTAGGACTGAAAGATTCAAGCTGAAACCAGAACCAGTTGCCCAAGGGCCTTATCAGGTATGATCCAACCCCGAGATGGAGGTAAAGTGAGCAAAGCAACTGAGCTATAAAATCAGATGCGCGGAGCACTCAGATCTGCCCTTCTTGGGTTCTTACGCATTTGGAAAGGGTCTGCTGCATTTACAGAGACTGGACTTTTAAACAATTGATGTCGCCTGACTTCATTTTCCTTGAAAGTATAGATAGAGATGCATACCTGTATAACTCTGCAAATATACAAGTCAGACATTAGGAAATGATATAATTAGGTTAGTATGGCGGTTACATTCACTAACATGAAACAAAATAAATTTAAAGACAGAAAATGCTGTCGGTCTGGTTATTCAACCAGGACTTGAAACGTCTAACTAGTTCATCCTGTTGAGGTCTTCTACCTTCTAAATCTGATTCTGTGCATGGTTTTTCTCTAATGTGTTTGCCTGTATAAGAGATAAAAATTTTCCTTCAACTGTACTCATATTTAGCAGAGAAGTGACATAATAAGAATTCTAAGAAGATTGCACTTTATTGATGTTAGGAAGTCAGTGACAGAAATGTGGAGCTCCCAACTGATCAGGACTTGCACTGATATCAACCACATTACCCAAGACACACAGCAATGCTAATACCCAAACCAGCACTCTAACTTTGCTGAATAAAGTAGGAGCTGGAAGATTATATAATCGCCTGTTCCCCGAGAGTCTGCTGTCCAAGCACTAGACTAAGTTCTGGGAAACGCGGGAGCTGCTCAATAAGATAAACCAGGCCATACGCTTTGGTTTTACACATTTGACAATCAGAAGGGGACAGAGTCTAACAGAAAGTGACCATCGAAGTTGTGTCAAGACCTACAAAAAGAAAGTGGTGAGAGTCATGAGAGCTTAGAGCAAACAGCCTTAGTCTCCATGAGATAGAGGAGGAAGGTAGCATACAGAAAATAAACTCTGTCAACCCCATCACATCCCCCTGTAAGAAAAGAATAAAGTGTTTTCCCTACAGTCCCATGAATAGTGCATGATGGTGCCTGCTGTATATGCAAGCAGACTAGTTTCCCAAGTGCTTTGCCTTAGCCACCGTGCTCAACTGTCTTCTAGGCAATGGGTAGAGAAGGGTGCTCTTCGGCTTATGGCTGGTTGCAAAAACTCTATTTCTCAATTCCCACTTATAACCAAGAACATGCAACGTAACAGTCAATGTGGATGAGCAGGGGGTAGAGGTAAGTGGGTTCATTGAGGTTTTTTAATCTTTCATCTTGTTATAAAAAGAATATATATTTTCTCTAGGTAGACAAGAAGCGGAAGTCATCTGAGAGAAAAGAATCATAGAAAGCCAGAGCGGGCAAAGATGTGCAGAACTGGAAGAAGAACGGAAGCATCTTCTGTAGAGCTAAAGAACAATTCAATGTCTCTGGTTAGGTTGGGAGGCTTCTCCCTGCTCGTGCCATGGTCAAAGGACATCAGGTGAGAAAGACACAGCCCTACCCAGAAGCCCCGCAGCCAGAGGCAAATGCTTCTGGTCTTTATGATAATTCCCAGGAGCCCACGTCCTGTTTTCTCCCACACTCTTCACAGACGGGCCAAGTGGGAGTGTTGCCTCCAGCTCTGTGCTGGGCTGGGAATGATCGCAGCAGTCCCGTGATGCATCCCAGATAGCCTAGGAATGGCATTGTGCAAGGGACAAGCTCCGGAGGTCTATTAGAACATGATCACAACACACCGATCTCTGACTTTCTGTATGGGGGGGGGGGTATAAAAACCCCCAGCCCATCTTGTTCCTGAACCAAGATCCCTTCCACAAACCTTTCCCAGTCTTTATGTTCATATCCTTTTTATAAAATAGGAAAAAGAGAGCAATTTCTCTCTTGCAAATTTGAGGTTTGTGACTTATTAGGTGCCCTTGTTTAAATTATAGACTTGCTTTATATATTTGTGTTATTAAAAACTGACCACATTAAATGACTGGTAAAAATGCGTGGCACAGCATCAAACAGTTGCTGGGCAGGTTCAAATGCATTTCCAGTGTTTGGCATCCCAGCATTCCTATTGAGCACTGGGGGGGGGGGGGGGCGTGAGCTTTCCTTTACCATTATGAGAGTTACTTGGGTGCATTTACTCTAATGTAATGTATGCAGTGAGTGGAAAATGGGCTCATTTCATTAAGCAGCCCTCAAGTGCTCACAGAGTATGATAAGCAGTCATAAATTTCAGACATGGAATGTGTCATCCAGTGCAACCCTATATCAGGTACTTATCAGACACAGGGATCTCGGTCCTCCTACATGATTTCTTAGACAACCTTCATTTTGAAACTTTGTGATTCAGAAAAGCACCCAAAGAAAGAAAAGTCACCCATCCAAATTCTCCGTAGAGACCAGACATGTCAGCAAAAGCAGAGCGTGACCTTTCAACACGGCAGTCAAATAAAGAAATCATTTTACGGGGAGGGAACCAAATATAGAAATCATTTGGCTGGGGGAATCAAACAAAGAAATCATCCATCAACCAAATAAGGGGTACAGTTCCAAAGCCAAGCTCACAGAGCAAGTCACTGGGTTGGCGAGCACTCTTGAGTACTCGAATATCCCTTCCCCTGTTGCACACACTGGAGAGGAAAGCGTGAGTTAGATGACTGTTCTAGAAGGTTTTCAATGTGCGTGTCACACGAGCGTGCCTGTATGAGGACAAGTAACAAGAAGTGGAAGCCAGTTGAAATTGTAGGGGTATGATGTGTCAATGTTTTCCGGAGGAGGAACCTCTGAGCGGAGGACTAATAGTCACGCAGGAAACACACAGACGAAGTTTGCTGCAAATGGAGAGAGCAGAGGGATGGGGTCCAGCTAAAGGAGACAGTGTCACAGCTCGAGGTACAGAAGACAATCTGGAGTGAGCCAAAACAGACAAACAGAGCCCGGATCCCTGGAAGACATCAGGACAAGAATCAGGGTGAAGCTGGACTGTGACGCCATTGAAATGTGGATTGCTGTTGCTGTTAATTCAGCTGCCATCCATGAACTAGGATGCTCACTTCATCTAAGTACTCCTGTCCCCAATATGACCCCAGGTTTGGATGCACGAGGAGCTACAGGGCTAAGTATAAACAAAAACAAGATCATTTTAAAGATGGATAGCACCACTGTAAATATGTCATTGCCTTGTAAGTCAATCTGTAATCCATCTGTATAGTTAATATTTGTCTAACTGGGCTGGGAAGATGGCTCAGCAGCTGAAAGTGGGTACTGTTCCATCAGAGGAGCCGAGTTTGATTTCTAGCACCTAAATTATTAGACAGCTCACAACAGCCGATAACTTCAGCTCCAGGGGATCCTACGTCTCTGTCCTCGGCAGGCGCCTTTGCTTACACGCTCACATCACGCTAATCCTGGTCTAACCTCAGCACCAGAGATGCACTTTGAAACTTGAAAGACTGATGCTCATGTCTTTCTTGAGGAAAATGTAAGTAAAATCACCAATAAGTTCCTACGAAAAAATTACTAGTGATTTAAGGAGAGAACTTTTAGATATAACATATCCCAGCCAGGCAGTAGTGGCGCATGCCTTTAATCCCAGCACTCAGGAGGCAGATCTCTGAGTTCAATGCTAGCCTGCTCTACAGAGTGAGTTCCAGGACAGTCAGGGCTATACAGAGAAACCCTGTCTTGAAAAACAAAACAAAAAAACAAGCAAAAAAAAAAAAGCCAAATATATTTACATATGTGGTGTGTGTGTGTGTGTGTGTGTGTGTGTGTGTGTGTGTGTTATGTGTGAAGTACCTGATTTTAACTGCCATCTCCCAGTCTAGCTAGACAGATATTAACTATATAGATGGCTTACAGATTAACTTACATGGTAATGACGTATTTACAATGTTGCTGTCTGTCTTCAAAATTATCTTGTGTATATCCCAAATAAACTTCAAAAAATGGTACTAGCAGTACCATACTGAACAACTGATGATCCCATACCAGCCAATTTGAGATTAAAATCAATGCTAAGTAGTCACTTAAAGATCACCAATGACAGGCAAAAGCAGAATGTCAATCCAAACCAAATCAAGCCAAAGATTTTTATCACACATTTTTTTTTCTCGTCCCTTTGTTTGCCAGGCCACATTCTTGACAAGCCATGTCTCTGTGATAGAGCATTCTCCTATAAAATCCCATACTGCTTATAAAATATCAACACTAAGACATCTGAAAAACAGGTACCACTTTGGAGAAATCCTTCCGAATATACACCATTGGTTCTTTTCATTCACTCCTTCCCTAATCCAGCCCGATAATTTGAAAAACAAACACCCTGCTTTCTTTTCTCTGAGGATCATTTCCATGCAGCGTCAAAGATACCTAGAATACACATGTAGCTGAGCCGATAGCTGCACTCTCTCCGTATCTAATGTCTGAGCAAACAGACCAGGAACCTCCGCAGCAGTACACTCCTTCACAACACTGAACCCAGTGTCTACCAGTCTCCCTCCCTCAGAGCTGATCAACTTCTACCTTCAAAGCTTCTTCCAGAATGGGGTGCCCACCAATATTCTGGATTACAGCATGCAGTATATTTATCTAGTGAAATATGAGCTGTGGGTCCAGTGAGCTGAGCCTTACCACAGACACCCCATCCATCTGCTCAGAGTAATCAACCTCAGAGCATAAAGGTCCAAGGGAAACGCTAAAATTGGGTATGTGGGGAAGATTAGCCAAAGGCTGAACCGCAGTGACTTTACAAACTTGAACCTGATTTGGGTGAAGGATCTGGTCATTTGCCACCGCTCTAAAAATGCCTTTGTCACATGAAAACTGGAGTTGCAGTCTACAAGGGGACCAGATGGGATCTGCAGAGTGGTCCCTTGAATGGGAAATACATACCTGGTAATGGCTGACTTCCATATTCCTCAGCAAAATCATCCTCCAAGTTGCTCAGTTTGCTTAGGAAGCCTTGTACTGTCTTGTGGTTCTACATACAGCCCTTGACCTTGACTGGAGATAGTATTAATAAGTACATAATATAGGAACAATGGGCCATATATATAGAATTCCTTCATAAGACACAGTAAATCAAGGCAGGTCTGAATCTCATACAACACGAAGAGCCCAGAGCAGGCTCAGCCAGTTCTCACTGCTGCCCTGGACTTTGCCCAAAAACCAGTTGTTCATATTGTTGGGTGGCGGGGAATGCAGGCTGAGAAAATGCAGCCCTTAAGAATTAGAGCTAGGAGTGAAGATGTTTGATTTGGAATGACTATGAGAAATCGATTCTGGTAGAAGGAAGAGGGTTGCTGGGGGTTGGGGGTATAAGGGAATTATGAGATCCTATGAGCCTGCTTTCAGTCTCCGGATGTGAAGTCACCTTGTTTCAACAAGGGCCATACCATAAACTCGTAAACACAACCTTCTGGTTATATCTGCACAAGCTAGAGAATCATCTCCTGAGACTACATACACCTAGACAGCATCTTTCAAGTTGGAGTTCATAGGGACAGACAGCATAAGCCACCACCAATAAAAACCATTTTGTTTTTTTGAATCAGCAATGGCTTTACAGGAGCATCATCCAAATCAAATAAACCCAGGGGGTTTCCGCTGCTGCCCTTGAATCGCAAATTATATTTCTTCTTCCACATGCTGAGACTTCCCCGTGCAGTCCCAGGGACGACGCTAAAGTGTCAGCTCCAATATTAGAATTTAATTTTACATTTCCTTAGGCAGATCACTAATTCCAAGGTTCAGCGTGCCTAAATGTTCTGCGGTTAGGTGGATTTTAGTGGTCTTTAGGAGATTGCCTCAAATGCAGAAGTCTCTCCCTACAAGACCAAAAATATTTTGAAAGGAAAATGAAACTCCCTACCGCTTTACAATTTAACCTTCACGAATTTCAAATTACTCCAAACATATTTTTGCTACCAAAATGGTGCCAGGTCCCAGGCACGGGAGATGGCTGCTCTAACTTTGCACAGGATGCATCCTTAGCCAAGTGTTTGTTCAGTAGACCTTGAGTCACAGACATAGCGATGTGTAAAGGGAGTTAGAGAAAGAGTGGAGGAGGAGTCAACTCCCTGACTTCTTCTGATGAAGATGTAATTAGTAGCCCTTTGTTCTTTCTCTCCTCCTCCTCTTCCTCCTCCTTCTCCCCACCTCTACCATCATCATCACCACCACCACCGCCACCACCACCACCGCCCCCGCTGCCGCCGCAGTCGCGGCCGCCGCCGCTGCCACTACCACCACCATTATGATAATTTCGCTGCCTTGGACATTCAATTGTCTAAGTAACTGAAGGATGCGATAGATGAACTTTTGTACAATACCTTTGTCACCAAAACCTGGGGCTTACTGCAGCTGTGCAACTTTTCTCCCCGGGAAGTTTCTGCACCCATTTGGTTCACAAGGTAAGGGTCACAACTGTATCTGAAAGCCCAGGAGTGAGGCTGACATAGGTAATTGAAGCCAAAGAAAGGGATATGGCTGAATGGTGAGTAGCTCATTGGGTCTGCAGGGAGGACCCGGGGCAAGAAGTGGCTGGAGGAAGAATGCTAATGCCAGCTAATTCCAAGCAAGGGAAGTAATGGATGCAAAGGCACAGAGTCACAAGCCACCAGGTGTGAGCTGTGGCTGCTCAGGGGAGTGGGCCACAGCTTTCTTTGCTTTGGCGGAGATAAGGCTGTGCCGAACGGCATTCGGACCGAACTCTCAAGTGTAGGAAACAGAAAGTGTTTTGTCCCCTTCGGAGAGTGTCCCATTTTCCACTCAGGCCTAATTGCCGTGCCACAGCCCTGACTCCGCGATCTTCCTTCAATGGGCGCTTATGTTCTCGCCAGGAAGGTCAGCCTCGCTAAATGTTATGGTTTGGAATGGTCCGGCGCAAGGATGGAAAACCGAGTTAATTCAATTAAGGCCCGGGGTCCTGGGCTTTGAACCAGCCACAGTCTTGATTTTATGAGAGGATGAAAAGTTAATTATTTGCTCAGTCTGAATGAGGTCGACTTTGAAAACCCCTTTTTCCATAAAGAGTAGTTTTCACGTCAGCTTTCCTGTGGAAAATTAAGGCAGGCTGAACCCAGGTCACAAGAGAACCTTGGGAAGGGGGTCTGCCTGCTGTTGGGGGTCTCGTATCCTCTTCTTCATCTGTCTCCTCATCATATTTGAGAGGCCAGGTGTCATCTGGAAGGTAACCAGAACCATGTTTATCTGCATGGCTGCTTTGAAAAGAAGAAAAGAAAATACAAGCTGAATTCTGTAAGTCAAGCTTTTAGGGTGCTTTTTAAGGAGATGTTTTGCTGGTTTCCCCTTCTGATTGCCACTTTCATGGCTGTATTAATGCTAGTAGTTGCTTAACTTTAATATTTTAGAATTAAAAGTTGTGTACATGTATGTATGTCTGGAGATAAAGTAACAGCAGGACAGTACCACTGTTGGGGAGGAAGAAAAGCAAGTCATCTCCCATAAGTCCATCACTGCATGGCAGGCTAATGAGTTTAGAGTATATGCTTCCACCGTGGTGGTATCTTCACATTGTCACAGAGAATGGCACCACGCGCACGGACACACCAGTTCATGTTTAAAACACGTACGCGTCTGGCATTATTTTGGTGTTCAAAGTCACCTTCTCTAGACATGTTGCCCTGAAATTGGGAAAACCTAAGAGCAGAAATGTATAATTTCTTAGGAAAAGTTTGGGTGTTAAGGATGGAACATCCCAGCATCCCTAAGCTCCAATAACAATATAAAGCCTGGGGGTAGTCCTGAGTTGTAGGAGCTGTAGCAAAACCCCAGGCTTCCAACACCCAAGTAGAGGGAGAAAGCACCAGGGAAACGTGAGCTAGCATCTTTGTATTTGTGTCTATAAATGCTTGCCCTCCTTGTTAACAAGAGAAGAGGCGTCCATTGCATTTGCAAATGCATGGCAATTTATTTTGCTGCTAGACCTTCCTAACGGGCAGTCACGTGGTTCTGATTTCTCTCTCTTGCATTGATCTGCAAAGCAGCATATTCTGTGCATATGTACATAAAACTTTTGCCTTTTGCAGTTAATATAAGAAACTAGAATGACATATTCTTAGATATACAACAAATTATATAAAAAATTATTTTAACCAAAGTGAAAATTTTACTGTGCAGGCTCTAGAAATACGGTTTTAAAAGTGCTGGACAGGACTAAAATCAAACATTTTAAGACTAAGAGTCAACTGGCAAGAGGAGTGGACTTGAAAATAGAACAGAAATCTAGCTCTGGCTGATGTCAACCGTCATGTAACACAAGGGAGGCACTCTCGGGGTCTCTGGCTTCTTTTGTGAGATAAGTTGCAAGTCTCTGTGTCTGGGTGCATGCAGATGTCTCATATGCAGATGTCTCACGTGTTTGTTACAGCAACAGTCGCCAGGAAGGAACACCAGACTGAGCCTAAAGCCCATCACTCTTTCTTCGTTCTAATGAGCCAAGAGAAAAGAGACATGCAGAATGCCACTCGTTCTCGTCATCCTTATGCCAAACTCCGGAGACCCGGTACATGAATTAGCAAGCATGGGAACTGCTCAGAAACGTTAAAGACATGAATGGCCGAGTCTCACCACGAGCAAGAGTTGCTTCAAGGAAGCTGTTGGTCCTAGAGCAAAGCTGAGTGAGACACAGGTCCCTGGCTTAGAGTCGCTGACGTGGCAAGAGAGAGAGAGAAGGCATGGCCAGCAAAAGCTGCTTGGAGGTAACAGCACCGACTGTTTGTTGTGCCTTTCCTTGTTTCCAAAGCACTTACAGCAGCTTAGAAAACTGAGTGTAACACAAAGTAGTGCATCAAAGTGAGCTGGAGAAGCAACAGCAATGTATGTGAGATCCGAGCTCAAGTCTGGAGTAAAGGTAGTACACCACATTCATACAGTAGAACACTCCCTGCTTTTAGAGAGCCGTGGCAGCCAGAAGAAAGAGGAGGGACTAGATGAGGAGAGGCAGAAACAGACACGGCTCTAAACTGCAGTTACCAAGACAATGCTGATAGTACTCACTGCTTAGGTAAGCTATGGTTAGGTAAACTGGTGAGCAATGTTTGGAGACATGTACATGCAGAATAACTCATTTAACTCCCTCAAGAAGGTACTGTTATTATCCCCAACCGAGCAGCGAAGAAACAAGTGGCCAAGTCACTGGAGCCGTGATCAAGTAAGGTGCTTATGTTGCTACTAAGCTGTGGTTGTTTGAATGAGAAATGGCCCCCATAGGCTCTAAGCATTTGAACACTTGGTTCCCAGCCGGCAATGCTGTCCGTGGAGGTTTAGATCATAGAGCCTTGCTGGAGGAAGTTTGTTGCTGGGGGACAAGCTTCAAGAGCATACAGCCTCACTCAGCTTCTAGTTCACTCTCTGTGCCTCATGCCTGCTGTTAAAGATGTGATCTCCCAATTCCCTTTGCCTGCCACTTGCTGGCATGACTTGGCCATGCCATGATGGACTCTTATACCTCTTGAACCATAAGCTAAAATCTCTCTCTCTCTCTCTCTCTCTCTCTCTCTCTCTCTCTCTTCCTCGAGGTGCTTTTGTTCTGTGTTCATTTATTTTTAAATGACAGAAACAGAAAAGTAACTGATAGAGAAGCTGTATATATAGTCTTCAACTAAGCAATTTTTCAACTAAGCTTATTTTCCTAAGAGGTCCACTAGCCCCTTCTCATGTTATCTCCAGGTAGCATAACAAAAAGAGAGGGGTTTTAATGAATTTTAAAATTCTCTATACCTTCAGGGATTCTCCAGTCTCTCTGAAAGCAAATATGTTTGTAATCTAAGTCATTTATTATGAATCAATAAGACAGGATAAAATTTGGGTTCACTCACAGAGACCCAGGAGAGGATCTTATCTGTGGTGGAGACAGAGTTCGGGGCAGGGTGCGTTAGGGACGATTTTCACTAGAGAAGCACATAGGACTGAGGAGGGGAACGATACCTCAGCCAACAGGTGGTGTGACTCACTCATTTTCAGACTGTGTCGGAAACCTTGAATACCTGAACCTCAGGTGTGTTCAAATTCACCTGATTTCTCCATATCCTAAAGACGTTGGTTTCTTGAGTGAAAAGATGGAAGAAAAAGGGATGTGCAGAGCTATGCATTTTCTTGACATATATTTTTGTGTGCTCGCAAAGTCTCTTGAGTTCTTTTCAGGAAAATGGCAACCGCCATGCCCGAGTATTGTCTTCTTCATTAGGCTCAGGCATCCATGGCTCCAGTCCCAGGTTCATGGTTTCAGATGAAACTATCCCAGCAGAGAGGAGAGAGAGAGAGACAGAGAGAGAGAGACACACACACACACACACACAGAGAGAGAGAGAGAGAGAGAGAGAGAGAGAGAGAGAGAGAGAGAACCAGGTTTCAGGGCCCACGTCCTGATGAATGTGTGCCCTGACTACAAACTGCAAAGATCTCAAAATCCATTCTTATTAGCAAGCTGGTGACAGATAAGAGAAAGGTCACCCATCTGCAGCCACTGGAGCTTCCTCGTCTCCGGAGAATCCCAGGCACACAAGAAAGACTCACAAGTGGATATCTTTCAGAACCCTCACTCACTTCAAAATCTAATCAGTGGAAGGGTGGAGACACGCTCTGGGAAATCTGGCCAGCCTTTAAGAAGAGGGCTCTAAATGCAGTCATTGATGCTGCGATTAGGGGGAATAATTATCTCTTCCCTTTATTCTGCCACGGAGAATTGCTAGAGGCCAAGCACCGATTAGTGCAGGCTAACAAATCCTGCCCTGCTCCCCCACCCCCACCTACCCCTCCACCCCATCCCCACTGGCTCTCAAATGAACAAGGAAAAGTGCTTTTGAGCTAAACTAATTCACAAAGCCATAAAACCTACCAAGTATCCCTCCCTTGCCATTTACCACTTAGAATGTGAAAAGGCGAGGCTAAGTAGACAGTACACTGGCTTCATGTGCACTCACGGCAGCTATGCAAGCAGCTGCCTGGGTTGCTAGTCTTGGTGCAGGCTGAAATCATGCAAGAACCTAAGTAAGAGTCTAAGACATGTAGGCAGATTTGGGCAGACTAGGAATTGCCAACTGTTTATGTAGCTAATACTTCAAGTTGCTTCCTGCAAAGCAAATATACAGATACGGTATGCATGCACATGCCTGTGCGCGCACACACACACACACACACACACACACACACACACACACATTGGATGCTGTACAGTACTGAGGTTTTATGTCATCTTCACCTTGCCATCCTAACACACTAAGAAACATCAAGGTTAAAATTAGGGTACTACTTCGTTTTCAATGCTTTATGGCCCACCTACTCTTCAGTTTTTCATAAGATCTTATACCACAGGATTCTAAACATTATCAAGTAAGGTTCTCCCCACCTCAAAAATAATCAATGTGATAAAATGACAGCAATTTTCATGAGGATGGTTAGAGAATTTTGGAATTTAGAAAATCTTCAGAGAAAGATTTTAATTAAACAAGTGAAAAGAGAGATGGAAATAAAGGATGGCAGCGTGATGGCAGAGGTAGCTAATCATGCTATTTATTTTTAAATCATTATTTTTTTAATTCACTGATATGTCATTGACAAGAGCTCATGCCTTTATACTATACAGTATCGCATGCTGAATATATTGTGAAACTAATTCATGCTTTTATTACCTCTTGTTCATTTTGGTGAAATTTTTCAGTGTGCATTCAGCATCATTAACCCTTGTAGCTCAACTATACTCTCGGGGGTAAACACAAGAGTGTTTGGGCCACATAAGTGGACTTGGTGGGTTAAAGAAAAGAGAGAGTAAAAGGTAGAAGTGGGGGAGAGGGCAGGAGAGAGAACGTAAAGTTGGGTGGATAGGGTAGGTGTGGACGTGGGAGGAATTGGGAATGGGGGTGAATGTGATCAAATGAAATTCTCCAAAAATTAATAAAAAAAGATAAAAATTGCTGACTATTTGTGGCACTGTCTCCTGTCTTTATCTGTTCGTGTGTATGATGCATCTGAGCCACACGCACCCTCATTCTAGAGCTCTACCTAACTTCCCCTAGGAGATCTCTTTTCCAACATCACGTCCTTTCTTTTTTTAATAACTCACTGAGTCTAATCAGTATTATCCATGCGGGTAGGGGTCCAGTCACTGGATCATAGATAACTAGCTCCCTCTTGCCGTAGCCCCTGCCAATAGCTTCTTGGCTCCTCTCATGCAGGCTGGGCCTCAGGAGCCTCTCTCCATGTACACTGGAATCTTTAAAGGTATTGGTTTTTATATTAATTTATGTATATGTGTGGGAATGCGTGCCATGTGTGTGTTGCTGCCCTGAAAGGCCAGAAGAGGGTGTCAGTTCCCCTAGAGCTGGAGTTACACATGGTTGTGTGTTGGTTCCCGACTGCTCAGCCTTGAAATGATCACACAGAAACTGTATTAATTAAATCACTGCTTGGTCCATTAGCTCTAGCTTTTTATTGGTTAACTCTTACATCTTAATTTAACCTATTTATATTAATCTGTGTACCACCACAAGGCTGTGGCTAACTGGATAAAGTTCTGGTGTCTGTCTCCAGTGGGGCTACGTGGCTTCTCCCCAACTCTGCCCTTCTTTTTCCCAGCATTCAGTTTAGTTTTCCCTGCCTAACTAAGTTCTACCTTGCTATAGGCTAAGCCAGTTTCTTTGTTCATTAATCAATAAAAGCTACACATAGACAGAAGGACATCCCATACCACTTCCCATTTTCTGTTTAAATAAAAAAGGAAGGTTTTAACTTTAACATAGTAAAATTACATACAATAAAACAGGTATCAAGCAAGAATTATACTTATAATATTTATATTTCTAATAGAGTGAATACTTGTGAGCTATTATTTATGGATAATTTATAGTTTTTTGTATACTGATACAAGTTCAAATTATATTTGTCATTTCTGCTTACAATATTTGTATACCTATGCAAGTTATTCTGCCAAATTGCATACATGCATGTTTCTACCTCTGTTTAGGACATTTTGTATACTGATACAACTTTCAGGATATATTTTCATATTGCATTATATATTATTCTTACCTTTGCTCATGATACTTATATATTGTTTATATTTTGAGATCATGGTTCTCATTCAATGCACATTTGTTTACAGATTATTTAATATTCTGACATAAAGTTATAGCCTTTAAGCTATACAGGTATTAAATACTATAGGTCAATAGTTGTTCATATTTGTTATACATATAGTCAGATTAATTAGCGTCTTTAGATACATAGAGATTATATTCCGCCTAGATAGGTAATCTTCCATCACTTCAAGGATCTGTAGAACATAACATTTAAATAACTTAGGGTTCTATTGACTTGAGACATAATTGTTCCTGACAGCACCAATCTATTCCTGAGAGAATGTTGAGCACTTGGAATTTGTTTTCTTCTTGGCACAATTGGCCTTTGGGCAAGGAACTGCCCATGCCTCAACTACTGACAAAGTACATGGTATCCAGACTGGACAAGCAGGACACAAGGGAAAGGACTGCCAAACCTTGCCAAGACAGGGTAAGATGGTTCTGAAAAATTTCCTGCCTCTAAAAATGGTCTGTCAATTACTCTAGCCCTCAGCCAAAGTTGGTTGCTTCAGCACTGCAAATGAGACTTTGGGTGATTGCTCAGGTAGCCAATTGTCTCTGCCATATACTGCTCACTTTGGAGGCTGCTTGGTTGCACTTTCTGCCTACTCAAGTAATATTATTTCCTTTCTCAGGCCTTTGATGGGGCTGAAAATTAGATAGTCATAGTTGTCATCCTCTTATGGTTTAGCCAAGTCTATTTCTGATGCAAGACTTAAACTCTTGGAAATAGAATGTTTATTAAAACATTTATCATGTGTTCCTTGTTTAATATTGTTTATGTTGGTTGTAATTTTTTACTTGGTATCTGTTCCTATTGTATATAGTTTTGTATTGAGTTTGGATCGCTCTTATTTAGACAAAAGGGAGAGGGGTGATGGGGAATCTTTGTCAACCAATTATCTTTAAGAGGTGAGACCCAAGATAGGGTATGACTTCCTGGGACCCAGAGAAAAAAAATGGTGGCTCACAGTCCAGGTGCTCTTTCTCCGTGTGGTTCTCTTGCAGCACAGCTGAGCTTGGACTTCTCGTTCCTATTTCATGAGTTTTCCCCATATGATAAATAAAAATATAATTATTTTATCTTTTAGCTAGCCTGGTTATTTCACAAATCGAGCTAACTTCAACAGTTGTGAAGCTGTGAGTTGCTCTCCACAGGTGCTGGGTACCAAACTTTCGAAAAGATGCGTGTTGTAATAAGAGAGGCGGGGCTGCGTCCCCGGCACCCGGCCGCCCGCATGGCTAGCTTTATACCCGAAATAATTACACAGAAACTGTATTCTTTTAAACACTGCCTGGCCCATTAGTTCCAGCCTCTTATTGGCTAGCTCTTACATATTGATCTAACCGATTTCTAATAATCTGTGTAGCCCATGAGGTGGCTTACCAGGGAAGATCTTAACTAGCATCTGTCTGGAGTGGGAGAATCATGGCGACTGTCTGACTCAGCTTCTTTCTCCCAGCATTCTGTTCTATTTACTCCACCCACCTAAGGGTTGGCCTATCAAATGGGCCAAGGCAGTTTCTTTGTTAATTAACCAATGAAAGCAACAGATTAGAAAGAAATCCCTCCCACATCAGATGCGAGTGCTCTCAATCATTGCCGTCTTCCCTGTCCCAGTCATGCTGCAGTTTTAAGTGGCTTGCTCTTGGTACAGGTAAGCACAGCTGCTGTGATCTCAAGAACGCAACATCCGTGTGCTGTGCAGAAGACTGCAGGTCACAGCCCTCCTCTGCATCATCCAGCTGGTACGTTCTCTCCACCTCCTCTGTTGCCATGGTCCCTGAGCTAGGGTTGTTAGAAGCAGGTACAGCTGTCCCATCTATAGCTAAGCACTCTCGGTAACTTATTCACATGTCCACACACTCACACACACTCACACACACACACACACACACACACACACACACACACACATCTTGGCAGAAGTCACCTGGTAATTTCAGCATCGGGGCTGGTTACTGGCCCTGAATTCAATTAGCTCAACTCTTTCAAGAAAAGAATGAAAAACTAAAACACATGCATTCCACAAACCATGCGTGTGATAGGCCTAGGGACTATCGTGGGTGGGGGAAGAAATGGGAGAAAATAAAAAGTTCAACAAGAAGAGTGACAACTTGGGTTAATGAGGGAGAGCAAGACAGGCTCAAACCAAGCAGCAGGTGGAAAAGATGTTGACTTTATTTAGCATTAATTACAGGAAAGGGTCTATAAAATGTGGTAAGAAATTATTAAACCTCCCATGTTATGCCAACATTTTGCCATGCCCTGTTCCAAAGCAGGTGTATTATTCCTGGTCCCTGGGATTACAGTCAATTCATGCTTTTCCGTGTATTCTGAGTATTGCGTTTCATTACTTTTCTCTGACCTGTTTCTCGAGGTTTTGTGGCTCAATAGGCCCTGCTATGTGTAAACTCATCATGTCTCCATGTCAACAGAGAGAATGTCGGAGCAGGGAAAAGCTGCCAACGTTCTCTCCACTCATGAACTTCAAGGTGAGCTTGCTCCAAACTGACATCTAAAGACTCCTCTGTTGTCAAACGCGCTTCCAGGACAGCGACAGATAAACCTCTCCCATCTTACCAAGCTGGAATACTCGTCTAGGGTTTAAAATGTTTACCTCTGGCCATCTACTCTTGTTATCTGTTGATCGGATTTGCTTATTGGACACTCAGAACTTTGTTTGAATAGTTATACAATTATGATAACCAATTTAAACCAAGGAAATGATGCAGTCACTAAAAAAAATGGAAATGAATCCAAGCATTGTTAAAAAAAACTCAATTTAAGGATAAAATTAAAATTAGGACACTAGGTATGAACACTAGTTCAGGGTGAGTACTGCTCTTACAGAGAAACTAATAATTAGTCCCACCTATAACCCCCTGTAATGTTGTAATAAGGAGCGGTGGGACTGTGTCCCCGGCACCCGGCCGCCCCCACGGCTAGCTTTACCCGAAATAATTACATGGAAACTGTATTCTTTTAAACACTGCTTGGCCCTTTAGCTCTAGCCCTTAATGGCTAATTCTGATATCCAGATCAACCCATCTCTAATAATCTGTGAGCACCGGTCTTACCGGGAAGATTCTAGCCTATGTCCATCCTGGGTCGGAGCTTCATCAAGTGTGTCTGCCTGGGAGCGGGGCATGGCATCTCTTCTGAGGCGTCTGCTCCAGAGAGGAGAGCTGTCGAGTCTGAGCTCACTTCCTCTTCCTCCCAGCATTCTGTTCTGTTTACTCCACCCACCTATGTTCTAACCTATGAGGGCCAGCCAAGCAGTTTTTTTTATTTTTTTTAACCAATGACCTTCCTTCATCACTGTAACTTCTCATATGTACACACCTACATGCAGACACACAGATACATACATGCATACATACATGCATATACACACGTATGCACGTGTGCGCGCACACGTACACACACACACACACACAGAATGGTGGAAATCTTTTTTTTTAAGTCCAGGTAACTTTTTGCACTATAGACTCTTACCAGTACTTATTAAAATATTCATGAAAACCTAGATGGTCCCTTAGATGAGCTGAGAAAAATAAGACACAAAAAGAATTCCCATTTGAAGACTGATGCTTCTGCTGACCCAGCCAGGCGCTCCTCCTGTACAATACTAAGGACAATAGTCTCCTTCCATTCAGAAACTAGTCAGCCTTTTCTGAGATACGCCCACTCTAGAGCTGAGCAAATTGTCTCCCTTCAAGTCCCTCCTCACTCTTGCCCATGCACCTTCTGTATCTTTCTGTCTTATATCTCCATGACAAAGCAAAAGGGCAAACAATCAGAGTATGACCCAATATCCTTTTTCTTGTTCCCAGGATGCAATGTGAAGGGCAGAGAAAAACAGAGTTGAGTCCTGTTCCCTTATTCTGAGAACCACATATGGATTTGGCCAAGTGTTGGTCAAAAACATTTGGAAAGAAAACAATTCACTGTACTGAGCATGAAGACGTTTTCCTCATCAGTATTCACTAACAAACACAGAATAACAATTGTTTGTGTTGCGTTTGAGGTTACAAACGAAGGAAAGGATTTAAAGTACATAGGAAGCTTGTGATGGGCTATGGGTAACAACTATGCTATTTCTGTAAGAAACCTTGATGTCTGTAGAGTCCCAGAGAAGCAAAGGCTGACTTGAACAGACAGCTGGACCATAGGGACAGTACAACCTCACACTGGAGTAGAATGTGTACAATACTTTTCAAATGCCGCAAAAATCACTCAAGGTTAGACAGAGCATGGCCTTTACAATCCCACTGTTCCAGGGTGCTGGGGAGATGGAGAGCAAAGTGATCACACAAGTTTGAGGGCCTAAATTCAGTCATTGAGAAAGAAGCCCAATAGCAAATTTCTACATGTGAATATACATTCATTCATGTACTCACCACACACACACACACACACACACACACACACACACACAATTTCAGTATTTTTTACAGATGTACTATGATGCTAATACATCCCATGTAGACCCTACAGGACTCAGCACTGTAAGTCACAGGAAGCAACATCTGTATAACTTACTTGGCATGCAATCATTCACACACTGGATTTGGAAGAGCATACTTCCTCAAGAAATACATCTGTTTGTTGGATTCTTCTTATATATGGTTTTATAATTAATTCTTGCATGTGATTTAGATTCAAATCTCCAAGGTCACAAAGACCATGCTAAAATATCTAAAAGAATATAAAGGAATAAAACCGTATATAAAAGAATAAAACTGTTTATAAATTACTTGCCAGAGGATAATGAATTTGGAGATTTTTCTATTATGTTTGCACAATTTTAGCTTGGTGTGATTTCTTAAGAATTTTCTTTGCAAAATAAAGAAAGAGCTGAATCAAGTTTGACCCCCTCAGTGAACTTGTCACTACCACCAGAAAACTCAGGTGCCAACTCCTTAGCCAATGAACGCTGGGTATGAGTGCAAGGTGAAGTTTTCTCTATATAGCAGGGTTTCTCGTTCTTTATATAGTAACTGGCATGTGGGGTCAGACATTCTTGGGTACGAGACCTATGCTGAGATTTAAGTATCCCTATTCCTCTTTCTTATACCTCATGACTTCGTAATTTCTCAGCATCAGAGCAACAAAATATTAGTCACAAAGATCATTGCTTTCTTCTCATGTGTAGATTTAAAAATTAAAGAAAGACCACACATATACACAAAACAAAACTGTTTAGCTTCTCTCTTTCTTCTTTCCTCCCTGACTCACTGGTTAAATGAGCCTATTTCTATGACCAAATCATTTGGCAATAAAGAGTTTTCTACAACTTGATTTTCTTCCTTTTTTATTAAAAATGGATTTTTAATACAGTATATTCTGATTAAAGTTTTCTATCACCTAGCTCCTTCCAGATCTCCCCCGCTTCCCCACCCACCCAGATCCACATATTTTTTCTTGATCTCAATAGAATATAAAAAGACACATAAAAAATAAAACGATGATAAAATAAGAAAATAAAAACTAACCGACCAGCCAGAATATGACATAACAAACAAACAAATGAAAGAAAAGAACAAAACAAAATGCTTAAGAAACACAAACAGTTGCAAAGATGCACATTCACACAGAGAGAAATCCCATTTTTAAAAACAGAACTGAAAACCATTATATATACACAAAAGTCCTATAAAGGTCAAAAAAAGAAAAAAGAAAGAAATTCTTGACAAAGCATTATGGCATTATGAGACAAAGAACATCCAAAAATGCCATTGAGTTCATTTTTTGTTGGCCATCTATTGCAGAACTTGGGAGAGGTTGGTATACCTTCCTAAGGCTGACTCAACGTCTAGGAAACTTACAAATGTCCTCTAAACTACTCCAAAATAAAGCTCTTTGGAACAGCTCTCACTGAAGGAATCAAAGGACCCACTCAAGATCAAGTTTCAGTATCCATTAGACCATCCGTGGGGATGCAGGCGAAGGTGTCTTATGTTGGCAAATTCACACATTCTTTATGAGCCCATTTAGAGACTGCTATGGTCAGCATCTGGGTAAGATTGCCAGGAAGTCCACATAGTTATTATCCTGCTTCAGAATCTTCTCACTCCCTGGCCAAGAGTTAGAATAACTGGCTGAAGACCCAGGAACTTCTTCTAAAGAGCTCCACAAAGACAAAGCCAAACAGCTCATAAAATCGTACTCCAGTCTGTAAAATGGTGAAGGAGACACAGAGTAGGGGGTGTTTCCTTGGTTCTCTTTATTTTATGAGGTCTCAATAAGCTTCCTAGGGCTCCTGTAAAAGAATTTTGTTTCTTTATAGTGGTTTGCCACAGGCAATATCCCTCACTCACCCTCTCATATCCACACTAGCTCCAGCCTCCTCTCCACACCTCCTCTCCCTTTGTTTAGTTTATGGGAAGTTTTCCAAGCCCTGCTCAGACTCTGCCAATGGGGGCAATCTTACTCAAAACACTTCTTTCCCCTCAGTGGCAAGGCTTGCTAATTGCACTGGACAGCATTCAAATTAGAGGCTCATCAACTATCTAAACTCATGCTTTTGTTGAAGAATGAGTAATTGTTATCTGAATGGACATGGGTCACGCAGGTCCCATTCGGGAATAACGGAGGGCTGATTTCTCCAGCTGGTGGATGCGCAGAGGCAGACCCCACATTCCAACCTCCATTAATAATTGCTTCCATGGAAGACACCTGCCCCACTGTGGTTGTCTTCTTCCAAGGTCGCTCATACCTGTGACTGATCAAGTTGGGGACAGAGGCCCAGCCTTGTCCCCATGACTGAGACAATTGAGTGGGTAAGCATAGCCTCAGAGCTTCCTGGGGCATCTACAGGTTCCACGGTCCACTTTACTTCGTGTCTGACTCTTCTCTCTTCCACTCTGTCAAGAAATGGGGATCTTGGGAACTCCCAGTAACATCAGATCCTAATACTTATCTCTGCCATGCAATCTGCTTCCCAGAGAATCTAGTTTGTGACAGTTCATGTCAAGAAATCAGGTACAAAGATGGTGGATTCATTTGTTTTGCGCTGCCACGACAAACTGAGGTTGGGTACTTTAAAAAGAAAAGGCATGCACATATACCATGACCTTAGAGATTCAAGAGCATGGCATTGATAACCATTTACCTCTGATGAAAGTGTCATGGTAGATAACATGACAACAAGACAGAGAAGCAATATGAAAGTGGCTGAAGATAGAAATCAAGCACATAAAAGGCCTTGCTTGGTAACAACCCACTCTCAAGAGAACTCATTCTCTCTGAGATCAGCATTCATTCCTTCCAAAGTAATATCTCCTCTTCATTGGCCTAATTACCTTCTACTGGACATATTACAGGTTCTACTACTTAAACACAATTACACCAAAGCCAAAGTTACCCAGGTTAAATGCCAGGGACACAATCAAAAAAACATCCAAAGCACAGCAGTCAGACTTTGAGACACGGTTTCATTGTCGCTGGTGACATGGAATATAACTGATGGACTCTCAGTCACTGGCAGGCCATAGAAGTACACCAGCAGACAGGAACAGGCCAGCAATATGATGATTCTTTGGAGAAGGCTTAGAGGGTAAAGTATTTACTGTTCCAAACAGAAAGTCCTGAATTCATTTCCCAAGTATCCAGTTCAGTTCTGGACACGCATCAAGCACTTGGAGACAAAGACAGGTAGATCCTGGGACTCACTGGCAAGTCAGTCTAGCTGAAATGGTGTGCTCCAGGTTCAGTGAAGGGTCCTGTCTCAAGAAAATAGAGTAGAGAGAGACAAATGAAGATACACAAGCCAACCCCTGGCCTCTACACACAGATGCATGGGAGAATACACACAGATTCATATAACACACACACACATATGAAGGGAAAAGTGCCATCAGAAAGAAAGTTTAGTAGAGAGGCCACTGCTTAGCTTGATAAATAATGTAGAAGAATGGAAGATAAATGTGATAAATTCATAATTTAAGTATAGCCAACAGTGTTGGCCCTTGGGAACCTGAGACAGAGACATCAGGAGTTCAAGAACAATTTGAGCTATATGGTAAGACCCTTTGTCAAAACAAACAATAGCAATAAAACCTGAGTGTTAATAAATCCTGTATCCTCAACTTCCCTGGAGCTCTTGGAACCTACAGAAGAGGGCTAAAGATAACAGCAAACAGAAACCTGCTAAACCCCAAAAGGTTGTGATCAACCAAACTGTAACTCCATAACCTAACATCTGAGCTCCTACACTTTGCTTGGCAAAGAAGAGCTGAGATTTTTTTTCCAGACCTCGGAGACAAATGCTTCCTGGTGAGACCCTCAAAGATAAACTGATATTGTAGTTCCTTATAGACCACATGTGTCTGAGCAAGGAAACTGGTATAATGATTATTTCTTGGTCATCTGCTCAGATGACCATGATGATGTCTTCAGTAGAATAGACCAGTGTTAGGTTCTCTGCAAAGTCTAGTACTACCATGAAAGCAACCGGATAGTGTTAGTTGCTGATATATTGCTTCAAGGCCAGCAGATTCTTTCTAGTCTTATTTTCTGTGTTGATTTCAGACTCCAGATTTCATTCTTTTCCTCTTGAAGTTTGGAGGTTGGGACTAACATCTACTTTCCCCTTCACAATGAAGTATGTCTTTTGATTAACTCTTATGCAGGCTTCTGTGTATTTTCCACTTTGACATAGAACTCTCCTCTCTCTCCCTCTCTCTCTCTCTCCCCAGTCCAATCTGTGCTGCCCAACTATTCTTGAGTATGGGGGTATCCACTAGAGCTTAGTTGACCTACCAGTGTTCATAGCTTTAAAGAAAACAGACTCTCCCTTTCCCAGCAGCAATCAATTGTTAATAACTCCTCAGTCAAGAGTGGGACATCTTGTCTACCTCTCCCCCGTTTTGTCTGACTTAAGCTTGCACAGGTCTTGAACATGCTGGTACAACCTCCATGAGTTCACATATGCAATTGCCTCATTGTGTCCAGCAGACATAAAAGTTTTGTTTTTATACCAAATTATTTTATTCTGCAATATTCCAACTAGGAAAAAAACTTTGGAACATTTCTCCTCTTGTACCACAATAAAATAATTATAATCTATGTGCGATAATTGGGGTACTTAGTGTCTCGGGCATTTTAATGGGGTCTAAGATCAGAGAGATCATACTGTGGCCTGTTTTAGAATTTAGAATACTGTCATCAGAAAATGTTTTCTTTTATATAACCTAAGATAGGTCATGCCGTAAAATTTACTACGGCACACACACTCGCTGCTTCATGCTGCCCTGCCCAATGCCCAGAGCAGAACTGAAATGAATCATTTTTCCCTTGCCACTTTTGTAAAGACCAGGCATAGTTATTTGCATGTGTTTTCCTCCCAACTGGGCTATGATAGTCATACGTACTTGTCACAGTTCAGCCTCTAGAATCAAAAATATTACCTTTCACTTAGTAAACTGTCTCCAAATGCGGGCTAAGCGGAGTAGTTAAAGTTTGTCTAGAGGGGCAGTTTTTCTCTCTTTCCACTGACGACTACGGAAGAATCAAGATGTCTTTAGAGTGAAAGCCGAGGTTCAAGTGGAATACAGAAAATGCACGTGTAATTCCAACATTTCTTACACGTTAAAAATGGCTATCAACACCCATTCCTTAATGGCCACTTAATCCTTGAAAAGGGTGCCAAGATCTTTCAATGAGGAAAGAATAATACTCCAATGAGCAGTGCTTGGACAACTGGAGCCTTAAAGGCAAAAAAACGGGAGGGGGGGTTACACCCCGACCTCATGCCATATACAAAGCTTGATTCAAAATAGATTAATGTCCCAAATATAAGAGCTACAACCATAAAGAAAGATTAATGTCCCAAATATAAAAGAGCTGTGGTCATAAATACTAGGGCTGTGTTTTCCAAAATTGCTCAGCTCGGACCTTGACTCTCATTTTCAAAGCTGGTTAAAGTGACAGAGAACATACAAGCATGGGGTACATCTATAAATGTTAACTTTGAGATGGGCCATTCGTAATGCTTGCATCTAAAGTCAAGCGAGAAAGGTAGTAAGGGATGGGACTTGCTGCAGAGTCATGACCAGAACGTTGTGCAGATGGCTGTCATTTCGAGAAGACTTGTGCAGTTGGCTTTCTGATTCCTCAGTGGTAGAGTTAAAGTGTCAGGCTCCTGGGATGGATGCCTGTCCTCAAGAGCCCTCAAAAGTGCCTGGCTGCACAAAAGTAGGAAACAGAAATGCCTAGGCTGGGTGGGAGCTTCCTGTTTAATACAGCCTTTGAGTTTCTTCTTTCTTTTCTCTTTGACGTGAGTTCATAGCCTTGTAGTTGAGAGCATAAGGGTCCCATGTTTACCTTCTGTAAAGGTTTCCTTGCCTAAGGTAGAATCTCATTTTCTGTTGTCACTCTGGGGCCATTAATACTATGAAGCCATTTGTGCCTAAAGAAAATACTGTGGCATCTTTATCATTTACCTAGAAGGTTCAGGAGAGGAAGGTTGTGGAGTTACGTAACAGTTGAGACTCTGGCGTCTCGAAGAACAGCTCATCAGTGATGTGTGATCTCAAGGATCTTACACATGTGAGCCCCGTTTCACATCTGCATTTACCTACTAGGGCTCTTCTGAGGGAGGGTGTCTATGTCAAGTGTTGGAAGCAGTCTACAGTAGACTTTTGTGGCTGTTATGGAAACCCTTCAAACCCATACCCAGTACAGGGCACCTGGCCATTTAAGCATAAAGACTGGACTTCATTCCCTAGAATCCAGCTAAAACCCCAAGCAAGCGGCTCACACTGGCAACCTCACCACCAAGAAGTAGAAACAGACGGGTCCCTAGGCTTTGCTGGCCAGGAAGCCTAGCTTCACTTCTGAGTTCCAGGCCATACCAGACCTTATCTAAAAACACAGGAGATGGTTTCTGAAGACTGATTCCTGAGGCTGTACTCTGGTCTCCAGCTGTGATGTGGGCAAATGTTTGTATGTATGTATGTATGTATATGCATATATTCATATATATCTACACACCCATGTACATGGGAATTCACATATACACGCAGTCCCTGATCTGAAGGCTGCAGCCCTGAAAACCACGTTTGAAATAGTATCTATCTATCTCACCATCTCATGAGCTATTTGACTGCTGGTTCTCACTGACCAGTCTTACTTTTTCCTCGGCCTAATGTACAATGCTTTTGAGAGATACAAAGAAAAAAATGTATGTTAACAGTGTAGCACGGCAAGTTCTCAATTCATAGTAACAATTCTTTCCCTTGAAAGGCCACCCTCCAGAGGAAATTCATCTATTAGTTCCCCTTCATTCCCATATAACCAGCCCCACCTGGACAACATATTTAGCAAGCATAAGGTCCTATTAGCTTCTGTAACTAAAATTTTTAATAATGAAGTTAACTTTAAGCACAGAAAGTGAGCAAAAAGAAGAAAGTAGAGGCCAAAGGAGAAGACAAGCTGAAGCATTAGAACACCGTGGTCCTGTATCCTAAAACTTATGCTGGCATTTAAACTTGGAACAGCCTGCCCAGTGGTAGGGAAAGGTCCTTCAAACTGCCATGTTCAGAGTAGCTTGCCTGGTTTCTGAGTCAGGAAGTTAGTTGGAGAAGCCACATTCACAAAAGACAGACTTGCCGTTGTATTTTATGGAAAATAAACTTGTGGTCTAGAGGTTGGCAATAAGAGATGAACTTTTGAGAGTGATTTGATGCTGAACAAGCAACAACAATAACAACAATGTAAAGACAAGTTTCTCTATAAACAATAGAAAAGTCAAACAACTGATTAAAACAAAAATAAGAAGCTTATTCATTTGCTTCAGGGAGGAATACGGACTTGGATTTTCCGAGATTGATCTGCTTTTCACACTCAGTATCTCTTAGAGCTGAGGACCATTGCTCTAAGGATGGATACAGTGGGATCCCTGCTCTCTGGTTCATCTGAACCTACTTTCAACGCATGAAACATAGGTCTCTCCTATGACCCCATGCCTTAAAGCAGGCCATTTAAGATGAGGGATGTACTTGAACTGAACCTGTTGTTTCTTGTTATCAGAAAAACCTCATTTTAGCACTTCACACTGTATTTTATGGATTTACGCCAAATGCACTCAAGGTGGAGGTATGGTGGATGTAGGGACAAACATTGGGTTGTACATCATCTGCCTGTTCAGAAAGGAAGAGGCCAATTGGACTAAATACATTCTGATATGGGATTCCCCTCTGTATGCTGTGAATACCATTGACTAATAAAGAAACTTTCTTAGGCCTGCGCAGGGAATAGAGGTAGGTGGGGAAAACTAAACTCAGTGCTGGAAGGAAGAAGGCGAAGTCAGGGGAGAAGCCATGGAGCCGCCACAGAAGACAAATGCCCTGAAACTTTGCTGGTAGGCCACGACCTCATGGTGATGCACAGATTAATGGAGATGGGTTAAATTAAGATGTAAGAGTTAGTCAATAAGAAGCTAGAGCTAATGAGCCAAGCAGTGATTTAAATAATATAGTTTCTGTGTGATTAGTTCAGGAGTCTGGGCAGCCGGGAAATAAACAAGAGGCCTCCTACAGCAACATGTAGCATCAACCATGCTAGATGGCAGTTGAGGAGGGATGTGAAGGTGAGCTATGTGGCCAAGAGATAAATCTCAAGACTTGCTTACCTTATTCATAAAAATCATAATCTAATCCATGTCCAGTACCAAACAATATAGATGTTCTACCTTGGAGGCATTTCTAATACAACAAGAGAGTTCAATAAGACAGGAAATGAGAAATGCCATGGAACGAACTCAGAGAGCCATGGGCCTCAGTTTGAGGCTCTCGTTTTGGAGAGGCCTAATCATGTGCCCTACTGATTCTTCAATGCTCACATATAATGAATTAGCTAGACTTGTGGGAGGGGGGATTCACCATCTGCGGCTCCAGACCAAGGCAAGCATGCCCACTGCACAGCCCTGGGGAACATGCAATACAAACTACTAGCTTCATCAGCAGCTCAAGTGCCATGATAGGGTTTCCATTTGTCATATCATTTCTCCCAGTGGCAAATGGCTCTTGGGGAATTTTCAACTAATTCAAAGTATACCCTTTCTTTAATTTCCACAGAGTTGTTTTTCTGAAATAAGTATGGATCATTAGAACAAAGAACCACAATTACATACAAGGTAGAATTAGAGTCTAGGCCTGGATAATCATTAACAGTTTTCATGTGTTCAATTAAATATTTGTATGGTAGCACGGGACTCTGGGCAATTTTCTTTTCTTTTTTTTTTTTTACTGTGAAGTACTGACCACAACAACATTGTAGAACAAACAGCATCATCTACCCCCATGCATTCAAGGCCTCTCAGATGGTAACCACAAGAATGTGCTCAGTGGCCATTTCCAAACTGCTTCAGGAGGGGGTTGGAGCTGAGGTGAAAGGCATCAGCGCAAGAGATCTAATAATACCTAGCTATTGAGTGATGAGGGTAGGGTATTACAGAAATGGAGTTTAGGGCCCTTGACCATTTGCAGAACAGAGAGAACACACAAGGACAAAATAGAAGATGAAAAAATGATACACTTTGAACCAGTATGGCCCTCTGATAAATAAATCAAATCAAAACTTCTTATGCCCTCATGTTGACCATCCACTGAGGCCAAGTAGAGCAGTGCTGATAACATGAATATTTTAGATCAATGGAAAGTCAATTTTTCCGGGTGGTTTCTTTCATATCTCACAGAACACAGACATATGTTGTTATCTAGTTTTATTAATGTTTATATTGATTTTAGACATAAATATCATCACGCATTCTATGTAAATAGTGTAGTTTGTAGATATACAGAACAGCAGACTGAAAGAGAAAAATTATCAGAGTTCCCTTGGTACGTCAAAATTCAGCTTCTGTGAACCTTTCTTCCTCTGACTTGAGGGGGTAACCCAATTAGAGGAGCTTAGATGAGCCAAGCATTTCCACCTGCAACTCAGGATGAAGAGCGCTCCGTGGAGGGTCATAACAACAAACTCCATTCTAAGTACTAAAAATCTCTCATCTGCAGGGTTGAGGTGGCCCATGCCTTTAATCCCAACATTCTGTAGGAAAGGCAGGCAGATCTCTGAGCTCAAGTCCAGTCTGGTCTATTATGACCTGCCAGGCTGCATGAAGGGACTGGTCCTGTGGAATCATAAACACAGATTCTCCATGACTCAGAGCACAGCAGGCTGAGAGGAGGCTTCTGGTTCACCATCACTGCTGGACCCTCACCAAAGCTCCTCTCTGATACCCTCAGATACCAGACCAGCAACTCATTGCAATGGTCATTCGCAAGTAAAGCTGAGTGGACAAAAGAGTCTACTGTGTGACACCGTGCCACAGCTCCCAATGCCACCAAGACAAATGAAGAGGTGTTGGAGAAGCAGGAAAGACAGAGGAGGGAAGCGATTTTTTTTATTATTTGTTCATTTATTTGTTTATTTTATTTTGTCCTGAATTAATATTTTTTAATTTTCTTTGTGTGTGAGAAAATGCTGCAGGGGTATGGAACAAATATGGAGGGACTGGGAATGAGAGGGATTGGGGTGCATGATATGAAATTCCCAAAGGATCAATAAAAAATTACGTTTTTTTTTTTAAAAAAAAACAACACTCACCTGCAATCCCTTCCTAGCTCAAAGAAGAGTCTCCACCAGGAACTCTTTATGATTACAGTTTTCTATCTGTTCTTAGGTAAAGTCCATGCAGAGGAGGAAGAGAAATGAGATTGTAGGTGTTTCATAATTTATTGAATCTGGCCCAGAACATCATAATAGAACATGTATGTTTGAAACTTGGCATGACCCCAAATAAATAGTATGATCATAATATGCATATAGATGTGCACACTATATATCAACTGTACCAGAAAGGAGACTCACAGATGGCAACCACCCCAGTCCACCTGTGTTTAGTCCATGTTAATATCCTGAGAGAAGTCGTGAACTGGTGCTGTCTGTTGACATCTGGCTGCTTCTGGCAGGATGGCCTGTATGCTTTCAACAGAGGTCCTTTAATTAGCCGTGGGTTGCCCCAACTGAGGGCAACTTGAGTAGAAATGGTTATTTGAACTATCCACCTCATGCCTGGCTCTGAGAACTTTTGGCTTATTATCCGACGTGTCACAGTAGTTCCTGCCAATGAGTCTGAAGTCATCCGATGGCAGCCTCTTGAGCCGCCATCGTCACTGAAGGGCAGACTCTTTGGGGATCTAAGAGACACTGTGGTGAACTTTGGGGAATGGGTGAGATCTCAAGAAAAGAGCACAGGCAATGAGCACAGAAGGGGGGAGTTGTTGAATGGACTCCTCAGCTCGGAGAGCAACACTTGCCGTTCATTCTTCTTGAATTCAGCAAGCTAAAGTCTTTCAACAGCAGGGAGAGATACACACGGAGTGGAACTCTAGACTTGTTCCCAAAAGCATGAGAGAAATGGCAAAGGAAAGCGCTGTAGGTCACTGTAGAGAGTCAAGCTGCTGAAGGATCACAAACTCCCTTGACCAGGCACAAACAATCGGGCTTCTGTTTCATATCTAAAGAGAAAATTACTGTGTTCAAAGTGAAGTGCAATAGTCAGCCAAAGCAAATCTTCTATTACTAAGTCCTGACAGGCCTGAGAATACTTGGACCTTGAGGAGAGCAAATCAAAAATCCTTTGCTTTACTAAGAAAAGTAACCACGAAATAAAATGTGAACTAGTCCTGAAGTGACTGACCTTGAACTCTGGACTTTTGAGAACTAGACGGTAAAATAGGTTAGTGGTGGGGACAGACCACAGCTCAACTCTCTTGTCTTTGGTAAAATTATGTAATGTTTATGGGTCAGTGATTACATAGCCAGCTTCCTGCTAGTTGTCACAGCGATGACCTTGGATTTTATGTTTTGATGTTTAATGGTCATGGGGATCACACTCAGTCAACTTAGGAATCTTCACACTGAAACGGAATGAAGAAAAGGAGTGTATGGTTCTCTCACGTGTCTTCAGAGCGTCAAGCTGATGTCTTCATTCATTCTTCCGGATGCCTCTCAATGCCTTGCTTTCACAGGATCAGATACTCTCTAAAGATGCTCCTAAGACTTAAGAGATGGGGGAAGAGGTTGAGGAAATAACTTAGTAAAAGTATTTTCATGCATGCAGGGACTTCTGAGTTAGACCCCATTGAAATCATGTCAAAATATTGAGCATGGGGAAGCACACTTGCAATCCCAGCACTGGGGAAATGGAGACACTTGGATCTCTAGGTTTGCTAGCCAGCCCAGCCTCGTCTAAATCAGCAAGCCTCAGGTCAGGGGCTCTGTCTCAAGAAGTAAGGTGGGCAAAAGCTGAGGAGCGTCACTTGAAGTTTACCTGTGACCTACACATATGAATGCACACTTGTGCATCTGAACAAGCATACAGACACACAGGAAATAAAGAAATTACATGGCCTTTTTTGTCAGTAACTCTGAAAAGATTGGGGGTTCTATCTACAAGTGTGATTTAAGAGTTATGACATCACCTGGTAGGGAATATATTCCCTAAGCATGAAACATGGGTCAAGACAAACAGATAACTTCTTAGTGTTTTGATAAAGTGACTTTCAAGAATTCTGAAGGCAGAGGCTCAGAGAAATTATGAATTACTGGGAGTTCTATAAAGTCAGGAGACCACTGCGAAGTGCGCAGATATCAAGATAAATTTGCCCAACAGAAGGCTCAGTAAAGGCTCAGAAGATTCTTGATTATCTGGGTATCATCACTTTTCTTCAAGGTTTCTGTAAGCTAGAGAAATATCTACAGGTCCAACTTGCAGAGTTGACTTAGCAACTTGTTAAGCATGTAGCTGTGGAGGAGAAATTATCACAGAGTACCTGAGTCCTTTCAAATGTAAAGGGAGAATGGAAAACTAATCTGGGCTCCTGATCTTTAAAATCAAAATTAGCTATGTGCACTAATTATTCATTAATTTAGTTGATAAGATATGCAAGTGTATGGTTCTGATTATTTTCTTACTGTCAACTTCTCCTAGACTACAGTCCCCAGAGAAGGGAGTCTCAGTTGAGTGATTGCCCGGATTAGATTAGCCCATGGACATGTCAATCCAGAGAGAGTTGTCTTGTTTGTTTGTTAATTGATCTAGGAGGGTCAGCCCACTGTGGGCAGCACTATTCCCTGGGCACTTGGCTTTGAATTAAATAAGAAAGCTAGCCAAACATAAACCTGGGAGAGAGCCAGAAAGTAGTGTTTCTGTGTGGTTTCTTCTTCAGGTTCCTGCCTGAGCTCCTGCCCTGACTTCTCTCAACAAGGACCTGTTACCTGGACAAAAACCCATACAAGGAAGGCCAGGTGTATTGGCCAGCACTTGCAATCTCAGCCCTGGTGAGGCAGAGATAAGCAGATAGTTGGGGTTCTCTGGTCACTCAGACTAGCCTATTTGGCAAAACTTGGGTCTCAGAGACACCTTCTCTCAAAAGGACATGGTGAGCACAACATTGAAGATTGTACTCAGGCTCACAAATATATGTGCATGCGCGCGCGCGCGAGTACACACACACACACACACACACACACACACACACACACGTGGGGGAGGGGAGGATGAGAGACATCGAACACTATGATGGAGCCAGCAATGGCAATTGTCACGCAGGCAACTGTTCCAGGCAGAGACATCAGCAGGCACCAGATCCAGATGCTTCACCTGGATAAAGACCTTCCTTCTGGAAGTATAATCGAGTCAACCTGAGGGGCCCGTTAAGATGGGGTCTAGAGAACACAGAGGCCCTGTGCATCTGTCTCTTGTACTAATCAACTGCAAATGTTATTCCTTGTGTTTGCCACCATCACGGCTCTGACGCTACAAAAACAGGCCCATTTCTAGGGGGTGGGGGTTCAGGGTGTCTGGTTCTGCACGAGAGCCAACCTCGATTCATTTCACCCAACCTCAACAACAACCTTCAGGAGCAGGTAATGTTATTATCTCATTTTACAAGTCAGGAAACACGGGCTTAAAGGTTAAGAAACTTGCCAAAATTCTCCTGCTGGTGAGTGCTGGAGATGCCAAACCAAAAGCAAATAATACCTGCAAGGGGGTTACAGGACTCTTGCTGTTGTTTGAACCCCCACCCCACGCTCAGGACTAAGACTCCCAACAGACACGTGTTTAGGTATGTTCTTTGTAAACAAGGAGACAAGGTAGGGGACATGAAGGCATGAACCGTAGTGAAAAGCCAGTTTCTTCCTCCTGATGCCTCTGAGGTCGCTCAAACCTCAATTGGGAGAAGCCTGAGGCCTGGGCTGGCCCCTGGGTGGATGTTTCCATCCGTCCTGAGTGCTGAGAAGCCCTCAGTATCCCTCTCCCAGTGTGGTTAGAGGTGGAGGAGAGTCTGGGCCCCAGTGCCAGGGACCACACCTCTTTGTCAGGAACATGCAATTAAGCAAGAAATAAAACAGGGGAGCAGAGTGAAAAAATTGCCGTCCACCCCTCACTTTTCTGAAGAACTCATTCTTAGGTGTGCGTGCGCGCGCACGCACACACGGCCAGCAGGTATCCTTCCTTCCCTGGGGCCCGGGAGGCTTTCCACCTGGTGCCATTCTGCACTAAACCCTCCTCAAAGCCAACCTGAGCCACGGACCGTCGGCGGGGATATTTTTAAAGCCATGACACAGAGAAGTGTGACACACTCGGTTTTCTCAGTGGGTGGGGAGAGGGTTGTTTCATGTTGTTCTTGTCACGCAGCCCAACATTACAAGTGTGCCCTTCGTCACTACAGCAAGAAGGTCCGGCAGCCTGACCCAGCACAGCATGTTCCCGCAGATACCGTGCGGGGAAAGGGGGTGTGGGGACAAGCCCTGCCCTGCTAGACCCCCCTCCCTGCAGTTCATGTTCTTAGCCACAGTGTAGAAAATGTCCCAATGGCCTCTGCTTCATCTTCTGTGTTAACCAGTTACTGCAGTTGGCGAATTGCTAGAGTCTCAGCTCCCGATACCTCTGCTGATTTTCTGAATGATCAGTACTGTTTTCTTCCATCACCTTCTAGTCCCCTTTTCCTTTTTCAGTGGGGGTAGGGTGGGGGTGGCGCAGATTTCTGCAGATCGCACTGAACATTTATGGGGGCATTAGGACTGTCTGTCTCACCGCTTAGGTGGAAAGGTGTTCGTCAAAGGCCCTCATTGTTTCCTTGGGAAGAAGTGGGAGACAGTGGGTACACCTGCCTTGGGCACAGGCAATAAAAAGGTGAACCGAAGGTTGAGAATTTAAAAGCAATTAAGGAAATAATTAAGAGCAGGCCTGCTTTTCTCTGGGTACCTTGCACTTGTGAGTCTAAATAATATCAGTGGTAAAAGATTCCCTTCTCTTGGAGAAAACCCACTCCCACCATCTCTTCCCTCTGCCTGCAAGAACTGCTGAGTAGGACGGAGTTTTAGGACTGAACTTGAACTTGGGGAATTGGGCTCAACTTTATCTTATTTTCCACTGATTTGGCTCATCTCTTCTATTGTCTTTGATAGCGACCTGATTTCCCCAGTTTGCCCCAACAGTATCTTCTGAGCACCGGGGAGTGAGAAGTCCCTGTGGTGAACTGGAAAGCTGGAAAGGGCTGAAGGTCCATCTCTGTGCCTTGCCAGAATAAGAACTCGGGTTCAATCCACAAGACACCCATTAAAAAACAGACAACCGGGCTTGGCGGTGTGCACTGAGACAGAGAAAGCAGAAGTAAGCAGATGCCTGGGGCTCACTAGTTTGCCAGAGTCACCCATTAACTGAGTGCCAGACAAGTGACAGGCCAGGTATCAATAATAATAATAATAATAATAATAATAATAATAAAAGGTAGGTGGTGTCTGAGAAATAACAGCTGCAACTGTACACATGAGCGTGAGCACTAATACACATACACATATGCACAGAGGCACAGACACACATATGTACTCACATGCATGCACACATACATGTAAGTGTACACATGCACACACAGGCACAGACACACTTATGTGCACACGTGTGTGCACACATACAGGTAAGTGCACACATGCACACATATACACATTCTCAGGAAGAAGCACTTGACAATTGTGCTCACTCTTATTCTCATATTTAGCTCATTAGCAGAAGGCCCAGGGTTGCCTTTGCATAGCCCAGAATTCTGCTGTAGCTCATTGTACCCCCCGCCTCTTCAAGAGAGGACTAACCCTTGGCCATTTCTGGATTACAACAAAGGTCGACAAACCACAACTCAATCACCAAATTCAGCCCGGTGTCTGTTAGAATGAGGTGTTAAAACATTGACCTACATGCTATCCACGGATGATTTGACTTTGATGGCAGAATCCAGTCCTTGGGACAGACTATGGGTTTTAGAAAGTCTACAGGATTTACTGTGCAAACTGTTATAGGACAAGGTTGCCAGATATGCTAGGATATTTGATTGACTCTTGCCTGAGTCTGTTCTTCCTTCTCTTGCTCTCCGGCAATCCACTTTCTACTGGGCAGGCAGTCGTATCTGTCAAATGTAAGTCACACCACGATCAAATATGACTGCCCCAAGCTGCCTGTTACCTAGCTTCCATTACAATAAGAATAAAATGCAATAGGCTTCACTCCACAAGCCAAGAAGACCTCAGAATCTGGCCTCTGACTCCTCTCAAATCCCTTGACGTAGAGAATTGTGGTCTCCCAAATCCATAACTGAAGCCCCACCAGCCGGAGCATCTGTCCACAAGAATGGGTCTGCAGAAGGCAGCGAAGGAAAACTAGAGTTGTAAGGATGGGGCCTTGGTCCAATAGGCCTCTTGGACATCTAGAAGAGGAAAAAACAGATCGAAAACTGCCTTTCTCTTGTATACACCAGGAAATAGAGTGGGAGAAAGCAGCAAGAAGATGTCCATCTGCAAACCGGGAAGAGACTCTCCACCAAAACCAGAACTAGGTGGTATCTTCTTAATCAAGGAGCTCCAGGCTTCAAAACAGCGAGGCAATGAATTGCCATTGTCAGAACCACGCAGTCTCAGGATTTTGTTATGACGGCCTGATCCAAAACCTCTCTCTGCCTCTGGCACTCTGACCTTGTGGTCTTTAGATATGAAATGCTCGTGATTGTCTGATGCTTGCTGTCCCCTCTGATGGCATGCTCTCCTGCTGGGTCCTGCTGGAGCTGGACTTTGCTATACTTCAAGAAATACCACAATGATTAACTACTGTGAACTCGACTGTATTCCAGAATCACCTAGGAGACATCCTCCTGGGAGTACCCAAGAGAGGTTGAACTGAATAGGAGTCATATCATCACATGGATGATGGTTCCAGGTTAGATAGAAAGAGGAAATGGGGGAAGATTGCTGAACATCAGAATGCATTTCTGTTTCCCGGCCATGGTTGCAGTGTGGCCAGCTGCCCCAGGCTTCTGCCACCATGCCTTCCTGCCAGGATGGACTATTTCACTTCAAACCATAAATACAGCACACCCTTTCTTTTTTTAAGTTGTTTATGTCCGATACCTTGTTACCTCATGAGTAAATGAGAGGAGGATTTTGGTTTTAATGTCATTTTCCCAGACTCTATCATTGACCATGATTATAAAATAACACTTGGTACATCCACAGGAGTCTATAATTTAGGGTTTGGCTCTATATTAGTCCATTCTTTCTGTTAATATACACTGTAAAATAATCCATTTGATGATTGATTTGCCTATGCAATAAAGAATAAGGAAGAGCCAATAGTAATTCTTAGGCACAAGATTCAGACAGCTAGGGAATGATCATGGTCATGCTGAAAACTGGGATGGAAACGCCTGTGACAGACACATATGTGTGAGGGGGGCAGAAGAAGATTTATGAATTCCATTTTTATCAGGTGTCAGGGTGGAGATGTCTCAAAGTCAATTAGATATACAAGTTGTATTTCATGAGAGAGATTGGGTTTGAAGATTAAAAAATATGAGTCATCCATATTTAAATGGTATTTAAAGCCATGATCCATGGCTAAATAAGAAGTGTGGATAGAGAAAAGAAAAGCCCTAGGAACTAAGCCCTGGGATAAGTGAGTATTTACAGTCTGGGGAGCAAAGTGGGTCAAAGGCAAGCAAAGGAAAAGAGAAAGTCTGTCCAGGGCCTGAGATAGGAGAGGATCAACAGAGACCGAGACTGTACAATGGGGGGAAAGGGAGCCCACAATACAAAGGTAACATGGAAGGGAGCAGAGCTCTAGGCAACAGTTCCAAAGGGTTTCTTTAATACAGCAGAGAGAATCAAGCTGTAACTGGAGAGAGCTTAGAGGGAGAGGGCAGGGAGTCCAGTGCACTCAGAAGTGGGTGGGGAGGATGCTAGACCGAAAAGACGGCATCATGGTCCAGTTTGAGCACTGATGGGGAGAAGTTTATACACAGGCATCTTGGGATGGATGTGCATGGAACCAGCCTTTGCTGGGATCTGCATGCTGAGTGCAGGGAAAGGAAAAGGTGTGGGGCTAGAAGAGGTAGCAGGTGACTCAGTTTTAGGTGGCTGCCTGCTTGTTTTCTCAGTGAGTACAAGGTGAGGTCATCAACTGAGAGTGAGGGGGCGGACGTCAGGAGAGGGGATGTCACATAGTGGCCTTGGATGGAGGACTGAGTTGACCAGAGAAATGTAAAAAGATTGCCAGGGATTGCCAAGGGTGCAAGGGATGCCGGTAATTAAACATTGAGAGGTGACCATGCAGTCCCACCCGATGTCTTTCTCCAGATGGCCTCAGAAACTCCGGTTTAGACTTACGGGAGGAGTTGATCTATGCTGAAACTGGGAAGCAATGCCCAGATCTCCAGACTGGAGGGAGCAATGGAGACTGAGTGTTTCTGCCATGGTGATGGTGACAGAGAAGATAATGAAGACATGGAAGCATGAGGGAATCAATGCAATCTCAAGGGTCAACATGTTCAAGGACTAGGAAGAGTCTGAAATTTCCTGAGGTCAGGGTCATAGAGGCATTTATGGCATAGATGGCAGGTGGTGAGTGGAGAATTGGGAACATTGAGAAGCACCAAGGAGACCCAGAGTGACTGCATGGAGTTGCAGAAGGAACAGGCTGTCAAAAGGGAGAGGGGAGCATCCTTAGTAGAGGAAAACCAAAGAAAGAGAAGAGGGGAGTGGAGGAGGGAGTTAGACTACTGGTCATGATTTTTGACATATTTATAATGATAACAGGAATGGTACCCATGATATGTGCAAAGCCATAAAGAATGGGAGAGAGTGACAGGAAAGATCACAGGAAGAATAGCTAGTGGCAGGTAATCAAATGCGATGAGCATCCAAGGGGCAGAATTTGGAAAAGGTAGAAAGGATGGAGAAATCGCTTGAGGAAGGAATACGGAGCTAGCAAGATACATGGCCACCTCGTAGAGATGCTGTTTTCAAGGAAACTAAGGGGCAGCAGCCACTGTAGAAGGCTGGAAGCTTCAGAGATGCGCCTTGAGGGACAACAAGAGTCTGAGCCCATCATTCTCAGGAAGTGTGAGGAGGTGGACCATTTTGGTATAATCATAGTAAACGAGTTTACGAGACCACCTAGTGAGTGGTTTCGCTAAACTCCGGGATCTACAGAGTTAGAAGATGGGAAAGATCTATGCCTGTTTCCTAGGGTCTTCCAGAACAAAAGTATCCTACTCTATGCTGCTTATGAGAACCAAAGGGTACAGTGTCACCATTGTGGAGGTCACGTGTCTGTGACATTGGTGTCAGCTGAGCCACAGGGAAAGAATCTGCTTGCCAATTCCAGCTTCTACAGCTCTGGTTGGCTTGTGGCACTGTCCCTACAGTCTCCACAGGATATTGTACAGTCTGTCCCTCACAGTCATTGCTCTGTGCCTGACGGTCCCTGGGTCCAAATTTTCTCCTTTTTTTATAAGGACACCACTCATGTTGGATGGGGGCCCACCCTAATGACCTCATCTTAACTTGATTAAATCTGTGTGCCAGTCCAATTGAGCTGTTACAATAAAAACACTATAAAACTGGTCACTCACCAGCAACAGACACTTGTGTCTTACAGTTCTTGGACTGGGACATTTAAAATCAAAGCGCCAACAGGTTTGGGAACTGCCACAGGCTCCCTTCCTGATAGATGGCACCTTCTAACGATGTCTTCATGGGAAAGGCCAACAACCATCTTTGCACTTCTCCCCTAGCCCCAAAACTTCTAGTCTCACCCGTGAAGGCCCTACCTTCACGGCTTAATTTTTCCTAATATTACATTGAGGATCGGATTTCAGTGATCACAGCTATCCTATGTCCTAACATTCTGGACTTCTCAGGGTTAGAATATTAGCCTATACTTGGGGCAGCACAATTCAACCCATAGGGAAGTCAGCCTGATCAGAGATGCTTCCCTAGGCTTGAGTTTCCCATGGGCATCTACTACTGATGGATGATGGAGTGAGTTCCAGGGTTTTCCTGTGTGGGTGATTAGCCTGGGTCCTGAGCTTGTTCTCTAAGTATGAGTGAGAAGAGAGACATCGTGACAAAGGGTAGTGGTTCCACAACAATATACTGGCTGCCTTAGTTCAGAGCACTCCACGAAGCTTCCGAGCTTGCGTCATAGATTGCTGTGGGTGAGGTGTGGGTAGGCAGTAAGCCTCTCTGCTGCTTGATTGCAAGTTACGCTGTTCTAGCTCCACCTCAAAAAGACCGGATGGTTTATGCCCTGAGGCTCTGCGCTAGCCATCCCACTGCTTGCAGAAGTCTCTCCAACCTCTTCCCAGCTGGCCCTCTATCTCGCCCAAGACAGATCACCTAAGAAGCCACCCTGCTTAAAGGGGCCTGCCATGGCCACCACCCCTTGAGTCCCGCTCTATCTATCACTGATCGAATAATCGTTTTCTGAAAAAGTACTGTGCTCTTCTTCGTTAGTGAGTTAGTTCCTCTCCCACCCACTTGAAACTTGACAAACCAAAAGACTATTCCCCTTTATTCGCCTTTCATGCCCCAGCACACAGAACCATACCTAGCATGAAACAACAATGGTGACAACAGCAAAAGGAACCATCTAGCAATATTCTTTGCCTGGATCAATAAATGCAAGTATACACCAAGCACCAGTTATTTAGCCTTTATCCTTCTCATTTATAAATTGGAGAACTGGAGCCGGGTTTAGTGGTGTGGGTATGTAATCCCAGCTACTCAGGAGACAGAGAAGGGAGAGCGGCAAGTTCTTGGCCTGCCTGGATTACAGAGTAAGTTGAAGGGGTAAGGTATAATGAGAAAGTATTTTTCTATGATGCATTGAACTAGGTCCAATACCCAATACTCCCCCCCGCCCAAAAAAATGTTCTTAGGTCTTATCTTTAAGATGCTTTTAAGTCTTTCAACACCAGACACATGACAGCCTGACATCATGAGACACCCACTGGAAAGTTGATGTTTAGCAAGCAGGTTAATATCACAAATCTAAGAGAAGAAAAGCCCCCATGGAATATACCCTTAAAATGCTCTTTATTGGATCTAATAATAGATCTGATTTGAACAAAGAATGATTTTACTTATATTCCCCTTAGAGACTCCCCTTAATTCTTTAAACTGAGGCCACACTACCTGTTTCAAATATAAGACCAGTGTAGTGGCATTTCATTTGTATTTTAATAAATAAATCTTGCGTGAAGATCAGAGACGAAAACAGCCCCCCAGGTCAGCCTTACAGACCAGTCACCTTTACTCCCAGTAGCCACACTAGTTGCCATAGAAACTGGGCAGTGAATGTCTTTAATCTCAGCAGTGTACAGCTTTAATCCCAGCCCTAGGGAGGATTATAAAACAGGAGGAGACAGCTCTCGGACACAGTCTATTCTGAGATTCCTGGAGGCAGGGTCGTCATTTTCTACTGAGATAGAGGTAAGAGTCAGTGATTGACTGCTTTGCTTGTGTGACCTTCAGGTTGAACCCCAATTTCTGTCTCTGAGTTTTTATTAATCATGCTTCAGACCAGGGCCTAGAAAGATGATCAGTAGTTAAGAGCATTGCTTGCTACTCTTCTAAAAGATGGGAGTTGGGTTCCCAGGACCCATGTGATCTTAGTTTGCTTTCTATTGCTGTAATCAAACACCATGACCAAAAATATCTTGGGGTAAGAATGGGATTATTTGGCTTACATGTCAAAACAACAGGCAAGTGAGGTCAAAGAAACTCAAGCAGGAACCAGAGGGAGGAACTGAAGCAGAGACCATGGAGGAGTGCTGCTTACTGGCTTTCTCCCCATGGCTTGCTCTGCCTGCTGTCTTATTCCACCCAGCATCATGTGTCTGGGAGCAGCAGTTCCCACAACTGGCTGGGCCCACCCATATCAATCTTGAATCAAGAAAATACTCCACAGACATGCCCACAGGTCAATCTGGTGGAAGCATTTTTTTTTTTCAGTTGAGGTTCTCTCTTCCCTGATGACCCTAGATTGTGTCATGCTGACATAAACGAATAGCCAGCACATCTGTCAAGTGGCTCATGACTGCTGTAACTCTGGTGTTAGGACATCTGACACCAGGAGGCCTCTTCTGGCCTTCAACAGCACCCCTAGACATGTGCCCATCTGTACGTGCACACACATGCACGCGCACGCACACACATAAAGCCTTTTCTTTTTTTCACATGAAAGGTGAGTAAACAAGACAGCCAGAACCACAAATGTAGCTGTGCTTGAAGGCCACCATCTTGGACGTTCAAGAAAGTTCCATTTGGTTCTGCTTTTTCTTCTTATACATTAAAAGTATGCTTAGAGGTTCCCAAATTATAGAAGTGGTTTCTCTTTGGGGGGAGAACTGCTTGTTCGTCCCAGCTGCCCAGAACCAAAATAATCACACATAAACTGTATCAATTAAATCACTGCTTGACCCATTAGCCCTAGCTTCTTATTGGCTAACTCCTACATCTTAATTGAACCCATCTCCATTAATCTGAGTATCGCCATGTGGTAGTGGCTTACTGGCAAAGTTTTGGCATGCCTGACTCTGGCAGCAGCTCCATAGCGTCCCTCTTACTCTACCCTTCTTCCTCCCAGCATGCCATTTAGTTTTCCCCACCTACCTAAGTTCTTCCCAATCAACAGGCAGCTTCTTTATTCATTAAACAATAAAAGCAACACACAGACAGAATGACCTTCCTTAGCATTTCTCCTAAGAAGCATGACTTTTATTAACGGATCTTACTCCAGATTCTCTTTAAGGTCTTGAAAGTAATAATTAGGTTCATCTCTCACCTTTTCCAGACTCATGAATCTAGGGCTACATGAATCACGTAGTCTAGGTCTTGAGCTATGGTGAAAATCAAACTTTCTCAGCTCCTACAGGCCTGGTTATCTCTTTCCTTCTAAGTTTGCTGAATGTAAATTCTTCTGGTGTCCCACCTTCCTATTCTTTGGCCCAGGGGTTTAATACCTGGAAAGGAAACCTGAAGTGGCTAAGGACACAGTTCTTTGACTCCCTAGGCCTCATTGATTTTGAGCAGCATTATGTCTTTGTATGTATACATGTTCACGTGAGTATGTATGCACATATGTGTGTGTGTGTGTGTGTGTGTGTGCACAGACCAGAGGGTCAGCAATTCTCTGTTGTTGCTACTGCTGCTGCTGTTTTAAGATTTTCAAAATGTTGTATGAATGGTTTACCTGCATCTATGAACCTGCACCACATGCATGCCTGGTCCCTTTCAGAAGAGGGCACCGGATCCCCTGGAACTGGAGCCATAGATGGCTGTGAGCCTCCTCGCAGGTGCCAGCAATTGAACCCAGGTCCTCTGGAAGAGTAGGCAGTCCTCTTAACTGGTGAATCATCTCTGCAGCCCTCCACCTTACTTTTTTATCAACTGAGTGGCCCACCTGAATGTGAAACTGCTCCTTCGACAGGGTAGCCACCCAAGAAACTCCAAGGATAGCCTGGACAGTTGGCGCTACAGAGACTTGCTGCACTGGGAATCAGGTACTGGGAGTCTGGTTCTCCAGCCTGCTCTGTAAGTCCTGGCCTCGCTGAACTAGCTCCCCACCCCCAGCATCCTTTACTTCTCCTTTTGCCCCTTCTGTCTCAGTAGCTGACCCTACAACAGTCATGGGAGGGTTACCATGCAGGTTGGAGGGATGTCAGGGTTTTCCTGAGTCTGAGAAGAGGTGGCTGCCAGCAGCCTAGCAAGGCAGGAAGAATCCTGGAGGTGAAGCCTGACCCCTTTTTGAAAAATGACTGGTCTAAGGCTTCGCACTTGAACTTCGGGTTTTATAGTTCTATAAAAGGCAGCTGACAAAAGAGAACCCGTTTTGGGAGGGTCCAGCTGGCGGGGCCTGAGCCCGGGCGGGGCTGCCTCAACCTTGGAAGGGGCCACAGTTGCTTTTTTTTTTTTTTTTTTTCATGCGTGAGGTCAGAGAAGATGGGATTCCCACTCCTGCTGGAGCCTGGGAGAGCAGACGGCCCCAGCCGAGCCTGGCAAGTGCCAGCAGCAGCTAGGCGCTGCCTTCCTGGCTCCACGGCAGGAGCCTTTCCTCCATGGAGACTCTGTGCAATACTTGGAAGACCAGCCTCTGCTGCTGTCTGCCTGGCCGGGGAGCCTGCTCCCTCCTGTTTGGCTGCCCTGTGCCCCACACCCTGCACCGCCCACGCGCCTGCCACCCTGAGCCCCCCACTTTGAGGCTGGGGGAAGGATTGCAGCGTCTGACTCACAAGCAGACACCTCCCTTACCCTTGGACTGTAGAATCGCCCCCCCCCCCCCATGAAAGGAAAATGTTTTTGGACTCGATAGTTATTTTCCATTAAATCTGATTTTTTTTTTCTTTTTTTGCTTTTGCTTATTCACT
Source organism: Microtus oregoni (assembly GCF_018167655.1). Classification (NCBI taxonomy): domain Eukaryota; kingdom Metazoa; phylum Chordata; class Mammalia; order Rodentia; family Cricetidae; genus Microtus; species Microtus oregoni. The sequence continues at coordinate 7,456,747 of NW_024543222.1, read as the reverse complement.
TCAGAGAGGTCCACTGCACTGGCCTCAGCCCTGCAGTTTTTGTGTGGACAAAGCTAGTCGCTCTCCAAGCCCTGGGGGTTTGGCGTGAAGTAACTTCTGCTCACTCAGCCCTGACTCAGAGGAGGTACCTTCTTCCTGGCCAGGAGCCTGGCTTCCCAGCACCAGGGAGAGGCCAGAGGAGAAATGGAAGGGAGCCCAGGAGGGCAGAGGCAGAAGCAGGCGCCTTGGGAGGGAGGGCTTGCTTAAGGGGAAGATCTGAAAAGATTTCAGAAGCCCATGTCTGCAGCCAGCAAGCAGCTCCCACCGTACATCACTGATCCGCCTGGCTTGCTGGTTTCTTTCTTTGGCCTGGCTGCAAGGCCGGGAGAGCAGGACTAACACAAAACCCCAGGGATATTATGCTAAGTGGTCCCAAGTCCCCAAATCATCCATCATCATCAAAAATGATCAGTCTCCACAATGTGAGCATGCTGTAATGTTTCTTTGTGCTGCCCTGTAACAGATTCCCTCGGCGCTCATTCATGCATCCTATTACCAAACGTTATTTTCAGGGCCTACTATGCATGGAGTAGGAGCTACTGAGTGGCAGAAAGACATGTGCTGAGCCCGGAATGGCGGCTGCTTTTCAGATTAGCCCTGGAGACCATGACTCTTAATAGAGCTGCCCTGACAGAAAGTGTTGCAAAGATTGCCTTCCTCTAATATCACAGGACCATGGGCATTAGGAATGGGCCTCTGGTGGCCATGGCCTATATATGGGATGGTTGTGGTTCCTTCAGCACAGTCAGGATGTCTCCTGTAGGAGTCCACGTTGGAGAAGCACTTCAAAAGAACCTCCTAAAAAGCCAGACACCGAGGTGCAGACAGGGATCCTAGTAAGCTGTGGGAGGAAGGCTCCTTTGCCGCAAGTTTGAGGAGAGCATGGAGCTGTGTGGCAAGGTTGTCTCAAAACAGTTAAAGTGAAAAACCAAGGAAGAAAGAAAAGGAGGAAGGAATGAAGAGAGATAAAAGAAGGAAGAAAGAAAGGGGAAGGAGGAAGGAAGGAAGGAAGGAAGGAAGGGAGGGAGGGAGGAAGGGAGGAAGGGAGGAAGAGGTTTCTTCTCTTGGGAGAATATAATCAAAATGCCAAAGATTTGAATGCAAGTCTTTCCAGCTGAAACTCATGTTGAAATTTGACTGTCCACAGAGAAAGCAGCAATTGGGAACAGCAATGAAGTCTGCATTGATAAAGCTGTTAGGAAGGATTAATAGTACTCCCAGTACCATTACTCCAGTAACTAAGACTGGATTGGCTGCAAGAGTGGGCTGTTAGAGTGTGTGGTGGCTCCCCATGTTCTGCCCACTTTAAACATGCCCATCGGCTCTTTCACCATGAGACACGAGCTGAGACAGTACAGAGTCCAGCAGACGCCACAGCTCTCTCTACTTTTGAACTCCCCAAGTCACAGAACCTCTATTCTTTTTCCCTTTATGTTTACCTGCATGATGTCTGTCTGCATGTGTGTATGTACATTGCATGCACACAGTGCGCACAGAGACAAGAAGAGGATGTCAGAGCTTCTGGAACTGGAATTACAGACAGTTGTGACCCACCAATGCTGGGAACCAAACCCGGGTCCTCTGGAAGAGAAACAAGTGCCCTTAGTCACTGGGCCATCTCCCCAGCCTGAGAACTTCTCTGCTTTATAATGCATCTAGTCTTGGGGATTGTGTTCTCGCCACAGAAGATGATCTCAGACACACCACTTCCTCCACTCAAGAGCGATGAGGCGGGAGTCTACAAAGCCACTTTTCTGCTTCTCCCTTCCCTTCATTTGGCATAATAAATATAAATAAATTCCCAGTGCTCCTTGTAATGATATTTGATCCCCTCTACGTTACGGAGCATTACTGAGTACCACACATGTAAAAAAATGGTGACAACAGAGCAACTCACAGGGCCAGGGGAGGAACGAGTGGGCTGAGTCACGGATGTTGCCCTGTGGGTGGGAACACACACAGGTCCCTCTTCTAGTTGTCTAGGTGAGGTCATAGAAACTGCTTGATTAAACAACAACATCCTTTTTTAGCACTGTTCATTATCTCATAATGTCCATCACAGTTGTCCCTAAGAGGTTGGACCAAGTGACTTGGGTCCGTCATGAAGAGAGAAGAAGTTTGGATACAGCTGAGCGCTGGGCATTTTAGTGATCACTGCACAGCAAGCAGGAAAGGGAGCGCCCTCTCATGCTCGGTATTGTCACCCAAGGACTCCAGCACCTGCAGCAGACAGCTCACCTGAAGCTAAGAGGTTGTTGTAAAGCTCGGTTGCAAAGGGGTTTCTGGGTCCTGCAGGATCACTGGGCTTAATCCCCAGCACTGAAAATCAGTGGTATGGCCAAGGCAGGAGCGGGGACTGTGAAGATGCCTCAGGGGACAAAGAACTTATCTCTGAAATAAGAGGAGTAAATTTGAGATCACCCCCCTACCTTAGGTAGTAAAGTTCTGATCACACCTCTACCCCAGGAAGGCAGCTCACCTACCTGTAATCCTTGTGTTCAGTGAGTCAGAGACAGGGATCCTGGGAGCATGCTGGCTAACTAAAGTAGTCAAAGGGCTAAACCCCAAGCTCAGTGAGAGAGCCTACTACATTAAGTGGAGTGTGATTAAGGACAACATCTAATACAAAGCTCTGGGCATCATACCACACAAGTGCACTAACACACCCAATTCACACGCAACCATTCTTTTAACATAGGGAAAAAAGATCTTATTGTTCTACCATTCTACCTTTTGTTTTTCTTACTTACTTCCTTGGGTAGACATAAAAGAACAGTCTAAAAGACCCAGATCTTAATGAAGCTTGCACTAAAAGCCAGAGAGACAGATGGCAACAACAGAAAGGCAAGCCAGGCTCACTGTTAGGGGCTCTGAATATGGAGAAAGACAGAAAGCTCACGGATGCAGGCCTCAGATGGAAAAGGCAAGGAAATAGAATCATCCCAGAGCATCCAGAATGTATCTCAGAGCTTCCAGTACGTTGAATTGTTAGTCCTGTGGAAACCGGTGTTGATTTCTGATTTCCAGAACTGTAACATCACCAATCAATGTTGTTTAAGTCATCACATCCGCCATTATCTGTCACAGCACCGCACAAAATGCATACGCATGGATGGACTGCAGTCTCAATGACCGTGCTTGAGCCTCTTCGCCTGCATCCATGCGCATCTCTATCCACAAAACATCAAATGACAGCCAGGATGAGGTCTGCATAGCCAATTCTCCAAGGCCCCTCCTGGGGTCTCTCTTGGCCATGGCCACATCAGTTTCAGTAAATCTGGACACTTCCTATGTCACACCCTCTTAATAGTTGTTCCTGCTGAGGCCAGGGCCAGTTTATAGGCCCATATGTGGGGGTCCATCAGCCCCCCATACTTGCTAGCTGTGCTGAGCAAGTAGTCTTCTGGTTCAAGCTTATTGTTGCAATGCAACTTAATTTGGGTACCACTAGGAGCCTAGGGCCCCATGAGGAGGTCAGGACCACAGGCATCCCATAGGAAGGTTTGCTGGAACCTTTACAGACTCCTCACGTGTGGCCCTGCCAACCTTAATGAATAAATGGTTTCCCTGGTGTGGTGTTACTTGGAAGTCAAGACACAAGAGCCATGTCTGTGGAACTCAATGAGAAAGAACGGTGGTGAAGGCAGGTGCGTGGAGATCATGCAAAAGGCCTCAGATTCTGTCTGAAGGGCCATGGAGGCACCCCGTAAGTCATGCCAGGGAAGGACTCTGGCTGCCTTGGGGTCCTTATCACTGTGGCACAAGGGCTGACAGAAGCCACTTAAGGGGGCAGGGTTTACTTCTGACTCGGAGTTCAGAGGGCATCAGTCCATCACAAGGAAAGACATGGGACGGTAGCTGTGAAGAGACCCTACCTGTGGCAGTACGCTTGCACAATGGTTTGCTTCAGCCGAGCACGTCAAAAAATAGAAACATGGACCAGAAAAAAAAAAAAAGGCTGGACCATAATCCTAAAAAATCCACCTCAGGGACCTGAATCCATCTGCCAGGCCCTATGTCCCAAAGCTTCCACAGCCTCCTAACTCACACAAGCCTGTGTAGGATGTTTCACACTCAAATCTCAACAATGGTCATTAGCGGATAACTGCAACCCAGAGGGTCCCCTCCCTTTCTGCCTCTTCCATCTTTCCTTTGCCACCTTCCCTTTAAGACAAAGTGCATCTATAGCATTTGAGAGTGGGGCAGTTTCTGTTCTCAGCGGAATTCAAACAAAGAACTCAAAGTACCTTCCCTTCTGTCCCTTTTCCTGGTGATGGGTCTCCTCGGCCTCCCTGAACTCCAGCTACTTTCTTGAAAAAGGAGGAGATAGCATCGAACGAATGGCGTAGTTCAGAAAATGAGCGGAGGATTGAAAATGCTTACATTTGACCATTCCATGTGCAACCAATAAAGAGCCATTTTCTCATGTCACTCTACTTGCGTAGATTACAAAATGGTATATGATCGATAGATGGTCCTGATCCTGCAACTGGCAGCTGTCTCACCATCTGCCTTCAGAAATAATCATAAAGTTTCCCAGATGAGAGAAACTAGCATGTTTTTGGCATCTAAAGGCTCATTGCATGTTTTCTACAGTTTTCTGTGGCCCCTTTCCCTCAGAACATGTCCATTTGTTTTCCCACTGTCCCCAGCAGTAGTGAAGCAGATGGCCTCCCACCTTCACACAAATAATGCAGCTCTTGTAATGCCCATGAATGCATCCTCCATGTCCAGTGGATACTGGTTTGGGGACTCCTCGTGTGTGACTGAATTGCTAATGCCCAGGCCTTCACATCCTCGCATCCAATGCCGTGTGTGGAAAAGGCTCACTCACCAAGTTCCTACATCATGCTCCTTCTCTGTCCACCCACAGGTCCAAAGGACGTCATGGTGCCTTCATTAGCCAAGTATGTTCCAGAAACATTCACCCCAGTGCTCCTGCATCTCAAACATGAGCCAGGTCAGATGACTCCGTGTCATTCCCATCTGATAAAATGTTTGCTGGCCAGGGAGGCAGAAACCCAAAACCCTGGCAGGAACCTGGCAGGCCTTCCCTTCCAGTTCCCAACCTCTTGCTACAGTGGGTAGAGACGAGTGCTGGAGCTCATGACCCAGCACGGGAACTAAACACCCTCTGTAGTGAATGCATTCTCCAAGGATTCCCAGTAACAGCAGAGGGAGGAAGGAATGGGTGGACAGAGAGGATGTGCTGTAGACTTTAGACCCTCAGAGGGTCCTACCAAGTCATCACAGGCTTGGCTCGGGAAATGGTTCTGTTCACCTTTCTTTGGAGACGTCTGCAAAATGCCTTGGGCAAAATCAAATGACCTGTATGGTTTAATCTATTTACAATATCATGGTGGTATCTTTATTAATATATGTTGATGTTAATGTACGTAAAACATTTATTTACTTATTTACTTAGATGTTTATCTTTGTGTATGTGTGAGTAGGCATATGTGTGCTCATGAATGCAGTACTGCACACATTGGGAAGACAAAAGACAACTCACAGGAGTCGGTTCCCTTACTTCCACTTAGTGGATTCTGAGGACTGAACTTGGCCATCAGGTTTGACAAGAGCCTTTCATCTTCTGAGCCATCTCATGGCCAATGGAGACGCTAGGAAAGAACTAAAGGAGTTAAGTTATTTTATCTGCAAAGTCATTTTATCTGTGTTTTAGTAAATGGATTCTGCTTTCCAGCATTAGTTGTTGGCCTGTCTTGGTGGAAACCCTTGATGAGGTACAGTGGCTAGAAAGAATAACCTGTGAATACATATTTACTAGGTACCACACTAGGTTGGGTCCTGGGAGGAAGGGTAGAAGGGAGACATACCTTGCATTTGAATGGCAGGAGACAGGGAATTAACTTAGGAACTGTGATGGGGCAGATGTTGATTGAAGAGTGGTGGGCACAATGTGACGATTAGAAGAGAACAAGGTATCAAGCAGGAAGCATGAAAATTCACATAGGCTTGGTGTATTTCAATAGCGATGCTTGTCACCATACACCATGATCATTCATGGAGACAGCGTGGATGGCAGTTTCCTTGACAACAGCTTCTTCATTCCCTCCCAGACAGACAGACATTCTGCTAGGAAGTGCTCAGGTCTAAGCAGATGCCCTAGAGCAAGATGGGGAGGCTGGTGTGCTAGAGAGAAGGATGCACCTTGCCCAACATGTGTGTGGGAGGACTGTGCTGGAGGTACAGAGGAGGAAGCAGGCTGATTTAGCTGTGAGCATCCCAGAGGCATGATAAGACCCTGGTTCAGACAAAGAGCCTAGGTTCTGAGAAACATAGAATGGGAGAACTAAGAGAAACCTGGACCCTCTACTTCCAACCATCTTTTTCACTCACATATATGACCTCAAACATAGAAGACTTGTGTGAAACTTGGTGAGAGGCAAATTCTTCCAATGAACCCAAGTAACTTGTTTCTCATCAAATGACTCAATGTAATAGTAGCAGTTTTTTTCTGACTTCCTACCTGTCCTAAATGGTATCAGTAAATGTCTGGACTTAGTTTTTGGTTGAATGTAAAAAATAATGAAATTTTACCCTTGAATGAAGGTCAAAATTACCCTTGATATTTCAATATATTTATGTGTCTATACATTAATTTATTTTTCTATTCATTATTGGTATCATTTTCATATGCAATTTTATACCCAGATTTATTGTCACTATGGGTGCTTTTTCTATATTGTAAATGTTCTTTAAGCTCCTAAATTGTAGGAGGAGACCACTTGTTTGTTTCCCGGTCACCCAGACTCCCAAAATAATTACACAAATTGTATTAATGAAATCACTGCTTAGCCAGTCACTTGAGTGTATTGCTAGCTAGCTCTTATATTTAAAATTAACATATTTCCAGTGTTTTATATTTTATCACGAGGATTATGGCCTACTGGCAAGGCTCTAGCTAGCAGCTCATGTCTTTCCCTTCTGGAGACTTACATGGTGTCTCTAAACTTCACCTTCTTTCTCCCAGCATTCAATTTTGTTTTCCCCACCTAGCTCTACTCTTTTGCCCTATCACAGGCCAAGACAGTTTTTTTATTTAACCAATAGTATTCACAGCATACAGATGGGAATCCCACATTACTAAATGATAATTAACTGGTAACAATAGTATTAATGGTAATTAATGACTGGTAATATTCCTACATAAGGACATAACAGAATTCACTTTATTATTTCACCTCTTAAAGATTAGTGTGAATGAGTCAATTTTTAATTTATTTATTTAATTTTTTAAAAAATCTTTTCTCATTTTACATACCAATTTCCTTCCCTCCTCTGTTCCCTCGACCTTCCCTCCCATCCTACCCCTTATTCATTCCTCAGAGAGGGCAAGGCCTCCCATGGGGAGTCAACAAAGTCTAGAATATCACTTTGAGAAAGGACCAAGGACCTCCTCACTATATCTAGGCTGAGCAAAGTATCCTCCAAGAGAATAGGCTCCAAAAAGCCAGTTCAAACAGTAGGGATAAATCCTGATCCCACTACCAGAGGTCCTACAGACTGCTCCAGCCATACAAATGTAACCCACATTCAGAGGGCCTAGTTTGGTGCTATGCTGGTTTCTCTGCTGTCATTCTGGAGTCAATGAGCTCTCATTAGCTCAGGTAAGCTGTTTCAGTGGGTATCCCGATCATGGTCTTGATCCCTTTGCTCAGATTATCACTCCTCTCTCTCTCTTCAACTGGACTTTGGGAGCTCAGCCAAGTGCTTCACTGTGGATCTCTGCATCTGCTTCCATCCATTGCTGGATGAAGGTTCTATGATGGCAATTAAGGTAGTCATCAATCTGATTACAGGGGAAGGCCAGTTCAGGCACCCTCTCCACTATTGCTTAGGGTCTTAACCGGGGTTTGTGGTGTCCTGGGAATTTCCCTTGTGCCAGTATTGTGAAATACTGGAGGCTGAAAAGTTTATTAAGACAAGAGGTTTTCTTATAGATTCCAAGGTATCTGCTTGAGTCTGCTCAAGGTCTCCTGGCAGACAGCGTCGCAATGGCAGAAGCACACGTGGGAGAGAATCATCAGCTAGGAAGACAGGGACTCAGAGAGTAATCCTGGGATCAGGCTGCCAGACTTATGGGTCACATGTTCTCTATACTACCTATTCCACACTACCATTATAGTCTAGAAGCAGGAAGAAATAACATATGTTGAGTCCCACGGGCAGGATTCTCTTTCCTCCCCTCCACAAATGTAGTGTCTTCGATTTCTTTCCTTACCACCATTGCTCCCTTCCTGCTAGAATATGAGGTGAACTCCTCCCTTCTTTCCAGAGTGTGATGTTTATCACACAGTCCCTGCTTCTGCCTCCTTTTCTCCTTCAGGAAACTTCTCCAACTAATGAGTTCCATTTATATGTAGAAGTAGAAATTGAAGGATTGGACTTTCTCCAACTCATTACACATGGGCATACCAATTCAAACTCAAGATGAGAGACTCTCCCCAGCCCCTGACTCTTTTATTTCCGCCTCTTTTTGTACATCCGGCTACTTGTTTGGTCCCTTTGGTCTCTGTATTGTGGTGTGGGATTTCAGGAAAGATGCCAACTTTATTCCACATACTCAAGCAGTTATCCTTAAAATAGACGTTAGGATACGTAGGACAGTCAGTTTGTGATTAACGTTGGCGCTTGAAATCAGAGGAGAAAGAATCATTAAGTAACACTGGGACATCTGCCCTGAATGTTTCTCTGCCTATCGGGTCTTCCTCATCACCACGCTCTTTTGACTAAACTCTATCATCACCGCCTTCTAAAATGTTTTCTGACTACCTTGTATTCTCTCTTTTTCCCAGTAACAGTTATGTTCACTTCTTAAGTGGTCCTTTTAGCTTATAAGTATTAAGATTTTGCTGAAATCATTTGAATCAAACTACAATACATACAGGACAGTAGTCTTCTTTCTAACTGATTTTCACCTAGGAAAATATGCAGGGTTTTTTTTCTTTTTTTCTTTATTTTTCAGGGGAGGGGAAGCATCAGCATGTATTACAATAGTTTTCAAATCTTGGTTTTCTGTCTGAATTGAGAATTTCCAAAATGTGTTACCAGCTGATACCACAACAACAGATTTTACCACGTTTTTCTTTTTTTAGAAGCAGTTTTATTAATTCTTTGAGAATTCTGTACATTATATCTTGATCATATCCCCAACTCCTCCCATATCCACCTTCTCTACCTTACCCACCTAATTTTGAGTTTTCTCCTCTTTTTTCTTCCCTATTAAGTCCACCTTGTGTTGTGCAACTACTCTTGGGTGTTGGGCCTGACCTGGCTTGTGGTCCACCTATTGGCAGTCACGCCACTGAAGAGAACTGACTCTCCCATCAACTATCAAAGGCCAAAAGCTCCCCAGATGGGGCAAGTGTTTGGCTGGAGCGATGCAGCTGTTGCCAAAATCACTGTGAGTTTATATGTGCAACTGGCATGATTTTCGTGTGTGGCTTTATGTCAGCATAAAGGGATTTATTTTCGCACATTAAAAATGTCTACATTTCTCTTGGGTCTTTAGTCTCTTCCCTCTCTGAAAGCCATTTTCCTTTTATATCTCTCTTCATTCTCTTTGTATTCTTAGAGTTTCTTTGGATTGTTCTATGTCATTGATACCATACCCCCATATCATGTGTGTGTGTGTGCATGTGTGTGCATGTATAATTTTGTTCACATGTGTGCAGGTTCATGCATGTGTATGGTTATGTGTGTTTGTGTGAGTGTGATCTGTGTACATAGCACTAGACAACCTTGGGTATCATTTATCAGGTACCACCAACCACTTTTTTTTTTTTTTTTTTTTTTTAGACAGAGTCTCTCACTGGCCTGGTGCTCTCCAAATATGCCAGGCTGGCTAGGCAACAAGCCCCAAAGATCCACCTATCCCTGCTTCTCCACATCTGAAGTTACAGGTGTGCACCTGACATTTTCCCAGGCATCCTGGGAATCAAACTCAGGTACACGTCTTCCAAAGCATGGCTGAGCCATCTCCCTTCTCCCATCAATTCCACTGCCTTCAGTATCAATTCTGTTTTCTCTCCCTCTCCATTATTGATGCTCTTGCTCACATCATGTGTTGTTTCTTTGCAGGTATACCCTGTGAAATAGAAGAAAATCCAAGAAGAGAGAAGAGAGTCAACAAAAAGGAAAAAGGAATGAGAGGGGCTTTATAATTTTTATTTAAATTATACTGATTCTTCAAAGAAATCATTTTCAGAAGTTGTACTTTTCTTTTTCGGGCTACAATAGCATTTTCTTCATATTAGTTCTTCCATAGACTGACTCTCTCTCTCTCTCTCTCCCTCCCTCCCTCTCTTCCTCCCCCTCTCTCTTTCTTCCTCTCCCTCTCTCTTTCTGTCATTCCCTCTCTATATATATTTCTCTCCCTTCCCCTTCCTCTCTCTCTCCTTCCCTTCCTCCCCCTCCCTCCATCTCTCTCTCCCTCTCTTTCTGTCACCCCCTCTCTCACTCTCTTTCTCTCCTTCCCTCCCACTTCTCCTCCCTCCCTTCCTCCCTCCCCCCCCTCTCTCTTTCTGTCACTCCCTCTCCCTTTCTCTCCCTCCCTCCCTCTCCTTCTCTCTTTCTCTCTCTCTTTCTGTCACTCCCTCACTCCCTCTCCCTCTCTTTCTCTCCTTCCCTCCCTCCCTCCTTCCATCCCCCTTCCTCTCTCTTCCTCTCTCTCTCTCAGTCTCTCTCTTTTCTCTCTCTCCCTCTCTCTTTCTGTCACTCCCTCTTTCTCTTTCTCTCCCTCCCTCCCCCTTCCTCTCTCTATCCATCCCTTCCTCCCCCTCTCTCTTTCTCTTTCTGTCACTCCCTCCTCCTTCCCCCTCTTCATGCTCTTAAAGGAGTTAAACCTGCAAAGCAGCATTGCAAACATTCTCCGTGTTGGAGTTCTCTTTGGCTCTTCCCACCCCTCACTTACACATCTTTCCTGGAGGGTAAGTTGAGAGAGTAAAAGGGAAATGAACAGATGAATGAGCGCATCTCCTAATTCACTTGTCCTGACCTAGGATGGAGTAGCCTGCCAAGACATTTGTTGCTGTGGCTTGTAGGCCTAAATCTACCATACTCTATCATCCTTGGACAGTGACCCTTGTTAAAGGCTTCTCTTCGAGATATGAGAGATAAGCTCTATGATTCTGCAGTAGGAACGCACAGGGAACCTGCCAGGAGTGTGGGAGGCAAGAGACACTCTGCCCTATAGATCTCATTTCCAGGCTCAAAACATGCAAGCAGCAACTCGGCCCCGTGACTCAGTGATTCCTAGCTGTGTGGGTGCATGATCACATGCATCCAAGAGGTTAAGCATGGGCCACAGGGCACTGAGTATTGGTCTGGAGCACACGGGAGCTGGGTCAAACCCAGAAGAACATCGGAGAAGGGCCCTAAGACTATGCATCTTTGGAATTTAGGAGTGGGTACGATAGCGTTAACATGGATAGAAGGGGGTGGAATGCACTGCTAAACAAGACCCTTAGACATTCTAAGTCAGCCCCACCATTCTTCTGAAGAGCAGGATCACAAAGGGAAAGAGCCTAGTGCATACCTCTGAGTTCTCTCCTCCTATTAGTCAGTCACTGGGTTTTACTTCTTAATACGGTGTAGGGAGGGGGACGAATAGCTCACCAGCTTGCTATTTGGTGATGAGCTGAAGTGACGTATGTCATGTCCAGAACAGAACTGCAAATAAGAGACTCCCCAGTACTCCCTTCTTTATCTGCACAACTAAAGGAATCATGGTTCCTGTAGTATTTCAAAAAATGGACACACACATAGAATCAGGGAACTTTGATTGTTATGGCATGACACAGATTATACATTTATTATTTTTTAAAGGTGTGTGTGTGTGTGTGTGTGTGTGTGTGTGTGTGTGTGTGTACACCAGGTGAGTGTCCAGAGGTTGGAAGAGAATGGTAGATCTCCTGGAGCTAGAGTTACAGTCTCCACCTGATGTAAATGCTGGAAACCCAACTGGGGTCTTCTGAAAGAGAAGGAAGATCGCTTAGCTGCTCAGCCATCAATCCAGCCCCTGAGATTATTCTTAAAATACAGCATCTTAGCCAAGCAGTCAGGACAAGCTCCCTAACACTGAATATTCATTTCCTCATTTGCAACATCAAACATTTAGAGGGAAATTTTAGCTATATATTGCCAATAAAATGCTTACCAATGAGACTGCCATGTAATATGCACCGTGTAGATCATCCCGCAGTCTGATTTTTTTTATTTAGATAACATGAAGCAAACTGGCAGTTGGCATGACAAATAATCTCAACTTACGTCTGAGAAGAGGAGAGGGGGATGGGATGGGGATGGAGGGAAGGAGGGCAGGAGGGAGGGGAGAGGAGGAGAAAAGACGACTGGAGGGGAGGGAGGAAAGGGAAAAAGAGAGGATGGAAAGGAAGTGAGAAGAAGGAAGGGAGCTAGGAGAAGAAAAGAAAAGGGAGAGTAGGGAAAGAGAAGAGAGGAAGAGAAGGGAGGGGAGGAGAGATACTTTTGGAAACACACGTATTTACAGGACAATATATGGGACTCATCTCAAAAAAGGCAACACTTGACTTGTCCATGTCTCAGATGCCAATGTGTTCTAGACAACATGAGCTCTCACTCTGTAAACTGGCAGCTTTTCTTTTCAGATAAACACCGAGGGAGAACATGGACCAGCCCTCAGAACAACTCTTCCACCTGACAACTTCTCCCTCTCTGGCGGGTCTGGGGATGGCAGCTGTGCACTGGGAAAGTAAGGGTAATGTCTAGAAGCTCTCCTTCAGTTTCTCACAGCAGGGAGGGTAGCAGACTCAGGGTGTGGTGTCCCTCAGGGCCTCTCTACACACACATTCTCCTTGGGGTGTCTCAGCATACCAGAGGTGTGGTTAGGTAAGTATCGCTCCACCCAGGTGGTGTCTGCTGGCCAAGCCTCATCAGCCCTACACTCTCTCATCAAGAACATGAAGAGTAATGTACAGTAGCAGGAATCCTAGGGACAGATTTAGTGATGGCCCCTGCCCTCCCAGTATACTGCTGGGTGTGTCTGCCGAAATAAATCTGCCTTTATCAAACCACATTTCTTTGAGCAACTCCTTGAAAAGCTTCAAGCATTTCCCTGGCCCAGGTAGGCCTTCCTGAGTAGGGTTAACACTCTACAACCCAGATACAGTAGAAAAGAACTGCAGAGTAAACCAGCACAGTGGTAGGAGGGAGGCCTGTGCTGGGCTGCTGGGTACCTCCTGACATCATATCAGGACAGCCAGTTTCCTGAGGGCCCTACTCAAGTGATCTCAGTATAGATATGCAATGGAGACATCCATGTCTCTGTATATTATAGAGTGTCCTGTAGCTGGAGAGATATATCAAAACTCAGAACCCAAGCCTTTCTCCCTGGAGAAAAAATCACAAGCAAGACTAGCTTGTCTTAAATGTCAGTCCAGCACTCCCAGCAAAACAATAGGAACTCCCAGGTACAGCTCTGTTGAGTTATCAACACCTTCTCCTAAGCCAATATCCAAGCAGCATTAAAGATTAAAGAAGACAGAGTCAACTTGAGGAGCTGTGAGTAAAACCATATAGACAGATGAGAAAGAGATGGGAGAGGGAGGGGAGAAAGTGGAGGGAGGGAGGGAGGGAGGGAGGGAGGGAGGGAGGGAGGGAGGAAGGGGGGGACTGGCAGATACATGATAGACAGATGACTGATAAATGACAGATGGTTGATATATCTAAGTAGATGATAAAGAGGTATTTGAAGATAGTATATAGAGAGGTAATTGATAAGTATATAGATGACTGATTTATAGATGATAGACAGATAGATAGATGATAGATAGATAGATAGATAGATAGATAGATAGATAGATGATAGAGATAATTGGATAGTTGATTCATAATAGATGGATGGTAGACAGACACAGAAAGATAGAAAAAGCAAAGCTGTACTGACAGGTCATTCAAGGTGACAGAGTAGGAAGCAAAAGAATAGATGGACACATAGCAACTGCTTTCAACCTACTTCAAAGGGTGCAGCATTGTTTGGAACTCTCCACACATAGGGTACAAGTGATACTTACCTGCCATCCTGATTCTATAAACACTGATGTCAGGTGTCAGTGTGAAGGTTTGTCATCTCCATTACCCTCCATCCTACTTGAACTCTTGTCATTCTGTGTTCAGACACTCCCATATCCAGAGGAGATTTAGAGAAGGTGGTGACTTTTGGGTGGTCTGAATCAAGATAGAAAAACTTGTCAGATAAGACCATAAAATTTCCAGGCATGGTTTTTCAACTCCATTTCAAGCCTAGTTCCAGTGAGATATTAGACTGAGGTACATGAGAAACAGAAGAAGCAGAAGCAGAAAAAGGAAGAGGAGGAGGAAGAGGAAGAGGAGCAGAAGGAGGAGAAGGAAGAGGAAGAAGAAGAAGACGAAGAAGAAGAAGAAGAAGAAGAAGAAGAAGAAGAAGAAGAAGAAGAAGAAGAAGAACTGGCTACCTGGTGTTCATTTCATCTCTTGGGGTTGCTTGTCTTCTTCCTTCAATGGAAGAAGGTGGATGAAAGCTACATCCATTTTGAGACATCTACAAAGGCATAGTTACCTGGTTTCTATTTTAGTACCTCTGTTCAATTAGCCCCACAAGAAAGTCCAAAGACATCACAAAGAAGAAGCAGGATGGCATGAATAATATACACTGTGGTGTCTCCTCACAATCCTTCATTTTTGTCTCATCTATGGTGCCTTCAAGAAGCTGCACTAGGGCTAAGGGGATGATGCAATCAGTAAAGTGCTTTCCATGAAAGTGTGAGCATGCGAGTTCAGTCACACAGTACACATAGAAAAGTGGGGCATGTTAGCACATGCTTAGAATCCCAGCACTGGGGAAGGAGGGCAGAAGACCCCTGATGCTAACTGGCCAGGACCACAACTGACCTGAGAAGTTCCAGGCCAGTGAGGAACTCTAACTCAAAAATCCAAGGTAAGCAGTGTCCTGAGGGATGGCGCATCAAGTTGACTTCTGATTCTATAAATATATGCATGAACACTTGTGCTACACAGATACACATACATTTACTATGTACTCACACACACAAAGCTAAACTCTATACAATAGTTATAGGTGGTCCATAACATACTTTCCAATTATAAAGTCTGATGAACCTAGATTTGAATGACATTCAGATGGTCTGAATACAGTCCTCCAACTTGCAATTATCCACTTAGCATTCCACATTAACCACAGAGAATCCTGACTCGGTATTGTTTATCTAAGGTTAAATGCCTGACATGGATTCCTGTAAGTCACTGAATTCACTTAAAAATCCTGAGTAACCAACCTCAGTTGATAAAAATTGGCATTCTCAAAAGGATGGCTCTATCATCTGGTTGAATGCTACTCCTTCCCTGAGCCTTCTTTTATCCAGTCTTATAGATAAGGCCTCTGCGGTGTAATTCACAATGAAGAGAAGGCATTTCTATGCAGACAACTATTAACTGCATTGAACTCTGCCCGATACAGTGCCACTTATCCAAGGAATAATATACAAGGAATACTTATGCATGGGAAAAATAAATCTGTCTCATTGAGATTATTTGTATCCTCGTTCAAATCCCATCAAGCCAGACAAAATCCCAGCATGGAGAAGGGAAACGTGTGAGCCTGAAGTCCCACCCCTAGCTGAAGAGCTATTGGCAACTGATAGCTTCTCAGAGAAGAAGAATCTTTTTCATTGGAGGGCGTGGCCCTTTGTAGTCCTACCGTGCTCCAGTGGACAGTCATCCATCCAAGAGGATGTAAGTGACACAAACCAGACTTGACAGGTTTAAAAGAACTGAGGTTACAATGTTGGGTGGGTAGGGAAGTGGGGAGTAGATCTGAGGGGAGTCAGGAGGAGGTCGATATGATCAAAATACATCGCATGAGCTTTTCAAAGAACTGATTTTTAAAATCTTATATTAAGTAAGATAGGCCAAGCACTTACTGTGTTTAAAAATGTTCAGATATTCTTAGATATTCTCCTGACAATACTTCATTATGTCTTCTATTTCTATCTGTCTTATATTCCCCCCAAAGTAAAGCAAGTCAAAGGCTAGCTTCCTCACTCATGAACACTCTGTATTCTTACATGAGTAGGGAGTTACGCATTAAACTCTCCCTTGCCGCTGCCGCCGCCGCCACCACCACCACCACCATCACCACCACCACCACCACCACCACCACCACCACCAGTCATCCAGGGATCATCTATTTCCACACTGAGACTAAGATTGACAGCTGCTGAGAGTATCTGCCAAAGGGTGTGCCATAGCCAAAGGCAGAGAGAGTCCCTGCAGGAATCCTGTTCCCAGACACGGGGACTGGAAATGCCACTGGAATTTGCTTCAATGCCAGAGTCAACAAAGGTCTTAGTGGGAAGCTCAGGACTTTCCTCAGACTGGCCAACCCACCTGGTCTAAAAAGCACTTCCTAGACAAAGAGGCAAGGCCTGTCAATCAAGGCACCTTAGAAGGACTCTGCTGGCACCAGACTGCCACCTCCAAAGGTAGGGCACTTGCATGGTTTCGCTCACCTTTTCTTTTGAAGACAGGGAGAATCTGTCCCTCTCATCCACAGCAGGCTTAGAAGTGTTACTTTTACCATCTGCCTTCCTTAATGACATGACATCTTACTCGCTTTTTACTTGACCATCAATGTTTAGGGAAGTGCATAGAATCCAAAATGACAACGATGTCTTGTAGGCAAGTTTTAATACAGAAAAAAAAATGGCTTTAATTTGGTGTGTTATGTGGTTTTAGTTGATGAGATATGTTGATTCTTTTGTTGGAATGAGTTGCAGACACAATTGAGGCAGAGGACTAATTGAGAGATAACCTTATGGATCTTTCCAAGTGAGTAGAGCTACAGTGTAGCTCTGTGCTTTTTAGCTCAGAGGAAACTCCCACTGCCTCTGTAGAAAGACTTGTGGATAGAGTTGAATAGAAACCACTTATTTCTTAGTAATTTGGATGTTTATAATATCAAAATCTAAATCATACAGCTGGGGGAAATTTTGTGGCACATACATGTACACACAGGGAAGGATTTTGATATCAGGATATGAAAGATCATTAATACTAGAAAGAGAGGGAATTTAAAAATAAATGAAGGAGGGTTAGGTATGGCGGTACATGTCTTTCATCCCAACACTTCAAAGGCAGGGGAAAGTAGATATCTGTGAACTCCAGGACAGCCTGGGCTACATAATGAGACTTTGTCTCAAAGTATAATGAAGAAATTTGTTGATGAACTTTTTTGTTGGCAATGTTGTCTCCCCAGTAATGAAATTATGAATGGTTCGCTGATAGCTTAGGCTTATTTCTAACTGGCTCTTATAACTTAAATTAACCCGTATCTTTTAATCTACATTCATTTCCATGGCTCAGTTACCTTTACTCTATACTACCCATGCTGCTTACTCTGCATCTCCTGGCTCCTCCCTTCTTCCCAGCATCCTCTGTGCCTGGAAATCTTGCCTAGCTGTTGATTGCTCAGCTTTCTATTAAACCAATCAGAGTAAAACATCTTCACAGTGTACAAGAGGATTATTTCACAAAAGAAGAAAGGAAGAAAGAAGGAAGGAAAGGAGGGAGGGAGGGAGGAAGGGAGGGGGGAGGGAGGGAGGGAGGAAGGAAGGAAGGAAGGAAGGAAGGAAGGAAGGAAAAATGCAAGGGCCTCCAAGCAAGTTCTCCTAGACTAAAGAATTTTTCTTTGTACCACTTTAATTTTCAATTACTATTTATTATCGTATAGATTTAAAATTCTTATGTACTTAAAAAGGGTTGCATTACTCCCATGAGAGTGTCAACTTTACCTGTGGCAATATTTGGCATGCAGTAGGCATCCAATAATGCTTGTTGAATAAATAAATAAGGAATAAATCCACAAATCACCATTCTCCATTGAACTGTACTTAGCATATTTTTATATTCCTTCAAAAATGGCACTCTGAAGTCCACCCTGCATACCTCATTCCAACTTAAACCTATCATTGAATTAGCCCCTAAAATTGTCTTCCAGCATATTTCTCAATTCTAATACTTCTTGGCTCAGATCCCTTGCTCTGGTGGAAGGATCTTTCTTTGTACACCATCCTCCTCCTCCCCCTCCTCCTGTTAACCCCTGCCCATTAACTCTTCCTAGTTGGCCACCTAGATCTTGCAGAAGCCTAGGTATGATCATCTTGCAGTCTTCCTCAACAACACCTCAGTAGCTGCCCACAGTCCGAGGATCCCATGGAAGTTCTCTATTGTGGCCTGTAAGATCTTTCCTACGCCAGCTCCAACCTGCCAGTGCACCTTCTTCTCCTACCGCCTCCTGCCTAACCCCAAGGACACAAAATGTGTGCTATTACTGCCTGGCTCTGAACACTGATTTTTCATTCTTCTTGATGATATCCTTCACACACGCATGACCCGCTAAGTGACAAATTGCTACTAGCTCAAGGAGTTGCTAGCTTCACTAGATACACATAAATATGCTTAATGCAATCTCCCTTGTATTAAGTGCTATTTTCATTGCTGTGGCAAAATCAGATTAATGAAGGAACAGTTTATTTGGGCTCACACTTCTGAGAGTACAGTCCATCCTGGTAGAGGAGTCAAAACCACAGAAGCATGAGGCAGCTGGTCACATTGTGTCCATAGTCAGGAAGCAGAAAGATGAATGTTGGTTTTCAATTCCCTTTTACCTTTTACTCAATCCAGGATCCCAGCCAGAGACTGGTACCACCCACCTTTAAAGTAGGCCTTCTCACCTCAACTGATCTAATCTGGAAACTTCGTCATAGGTGTGCCCAGTGGTTTTATCTTCTAAGTGAGTCTAGATCCTGTCAAATTGACAATACCAACCATCACACTCCTCCATTATATGATTTTTTCTTATTACTATATGTAATATTTTCCATTTCTATTTTCTCCTCTGAGATTATCAGGTCTTAATTTGGCTTTGTCTCTTGCAAGTTTTTGTGTTCAGCACCAACCCTAGGAGCTACCCCTTTAAGGTGCTTGGGAATTTTTATTCCTAATGAATCAAGATGGGTGTCAGGATAGGACAGATACATAAATGAGGAACAATGAAGGCAGTTCTAAGAGGCAAGTTCATAGCCCAAGTGCCTATATATTTTTTTTAAATGGAGATACCCCACATTAATAACTTAACAAAATGGAAGCTGTAGAAAAACAAATATCAATAATACCTTAAATGAGTAAATGGGAATAAATAATCAAACTCAGGGACAAAATTGATATAATAGGAAAAAAGAACCCACAAAGACTTAATGAAATGAAACAGTTGGTTCTTTGAGAAAATCAATACAATTGACAATCCTCTAGACAAATCAGTCAAAAGACAAAGAGAGAAGACCTAAATTAATACAATCAGTGATGAAAAAGGAGACATTACAAAAGTCACTGAGGTAATTTAGAGAATCATGAAGATATACTTTAAAAATCTATAGCTCACCAAATTGGAAAATCTAACATAAATGATGAATTTATTGTTATATATAACCTACCAATGTCAAATAAAATAAAATAAGCAATTTAATCAGGCCTATAACCCCTAGTGAAATAGGAGCAGAAGCAGTAATTAAAATCTCCCAACTTGTCCCCCTAATCCCATGGTCAGATGGATTAAGCACAGAATTCCAATGCTTCTCAAATTATTTAACAAAATAGAAACTGAAGGAACATTTACAAATTCTTTTTATAAAGCCATTAGTACTCTGTTACAAAAATCACACATACCCAACAACAACAAAAAAAAAATGAAAAGAAAATTATAGACCACTACCCTAGGAATATAGACATAAATGTGCTCAATAAAATAATTGTTAACTAAATTCTGGAACACATCAAAAATTATCCACCACTATCAAATTGGTTTTATCCCAGAATTTCAAAGATGGCACAACACATGTAAATAAATGAGCATAATTCACCACATAAACAGAGTAAAAGACAAAAACCACATGATAATCTCCTTAGATGCAGAAAAAAACTTTGACAAAATCCAATATCCCGCCACAACAAAAGTCTTGGGGAGACTATGAATACAAGGAACATATCTCAACAACAAAGGCAATTTACAAGTCAACAGCCAACACCATCTTCAACAGAGAGCAACGCCAAGCATTTCCCCTAAAGTCAGGAATAAGACAAGGATCTCTGTTCTCCTTATACTTATTAAAAATGGTATTCAGTGCTAGCTTGAGTAATAACACAACTGAAGGAGATCAAGAGGATGTAAATAAAAAAGGAAGAAGTCATGGCCTCCTTATTCATAGATGATACAATTTTATACTTAAAAAGACTCAACCAGGAAACCCCTACAACAGATAAATACTTCCAGCGAAGTAGTATAACACCTAATTAACACACAAAAATCAGTACCCTTCCTATAAACAAATGACAAGCATTAGTAATAAAGAAATAAGATAAATAGCACCATTTACAACAGTCTCTAAAACATATCTTGGGAAAACTCTAACCTGACGAGTGAAAGACTTGCATGATAATAAAAAAACTTCAAGACATTTGTCTTAGTTAGGATTAATTGCTGCTATGAAACACTGCGATCAAAACGTAAGTCATAGAGGGAAGGGTTTATTTGGCTTACCCTTCCATATTTACACATCCATTGTTGAAGGAAGCCTGGGCATAAATTCAAACACAGAAGGAACCTGGAGGCACAAGCTGATGCAGAGACCATGAAGGGATGCTGCTTAAGGCTTGCTCATCATGGCTTACTCAGTCTGCTTTCTTATACAACCTGGTACCGTCTTGGCACAGGGATAGCCCCACCCACAATGGGCTGGGTCCTCCCCCATCAATCTCAAATTAGGAAAAATGCCCTGCAGCTGGATCTTACAGAAGCATATTCTCAATTGAGGTTCCCTCCTTTCAGATGACTCTAGCTTGTGTCAAGGTGACATAAAACTAGCCAGGATAACTGAGCCCTGGTCAATTTGGCAGACAAACATATTATTGTTAAGCCAGAGCTTTGCTTTCTTGTTCATTCCCAAGATCACACGTTAATATCAACATCACAATATAAAACATTTTATAAACGTTAAAAGTCCCACATTCTTCACAAATTCAAATTCTTTAAAATTCGGAGTCTTTAAATATCCAAAGACTCTTTTAAAACAAAACAAAACTCTTCAAATTCACTCTCTCAATTCTGAGTTCCAGTAGTCAAGAAACAAGTTAAATACTTCAAGAGGGAGAGAACCAGGGCACAGTTTCAGTCTCAATGAGGCAAAACCAAACTCCAAAAAGCATGAAAAAACTTAATGCTCAGTTATCTGCGATTCACTCACAGCGTTCTGGTCTCCTCCAAGGGTCACCGGTCACTTCTCCAAATCTGCCCTCTGCAGCACATACAGCTAGCCTTCCAGGCTGTGGCTAACTCCACTCCGCTACTGCTGCTGGTTTTGCTCATTACATCTCCAAAACTGCTGGGGTCCCTTGCAGGAGCTGGCCCTCTATTCCACCTGAAGGCTCCCCTGATCTTTAATTCAGGTCTTCCAGCTCTGCCACACAGTGCCAAGCCCCAGCTGCTCTCCTTGACTTCTTCATGCCTTCAAAGCCAGGATCACCTGGATGAGTCTTACTCTACCAAGTTCGACTGCCAGCGTGAGGTATAACCTTGGCCACTTCCGGAACACAGCTTTTGTGTGCTGACCCCAAGGAAACACTTCCCAGTAGACTTCACCTCAAAGATGCTAGTTGATGCTTAATCACAGCTGGTTCTGCAGCCCCCATTGACCAGCATTCATTATCCCAGCAAAGCAAAGGTTTTACTTTAGTGTTTCTGGTCTCTTGCTAATCATAGCTGATTCTTTATCTCCAGCTGACTAAACCCCACAGATTCGTCACACAAAAGGCTTAGTAGAGTCTTTGCTTCCCTCTGAAACTTCACAAGTCAGGCAGGCACCGTCGTCTGTGCTAATCTCAACATTCTTATCTTCCAAGATCCTAAAGAACAGCCCACTGAGCTCTCAACACTCAATGGATTTTGTAGCCCAAAGTCCCAAAGTCCTTCCATAGCCATGCCAAATTAACATGGTCAGGTCTATCACAGCAATGTGAAACACCATAGCCAAAAAACAAGCTTGGGAGGAAGGGTTTATTTGGCCCACAATGTAGGTCCTCACTGAAGGAAGCCAGGACAGTAACTCAAAGATGGCACAAACCTGAAGGTAGCAGAGGCCATGGAGGAATGCTGTTCACTGGCTTGTTCATCAGGGCTTGCTCAGCCTGCTTTCCTATAGAACTCAGAACCACCAGCCCAGAATAGTACCTCCCACAGTGGGCTGGGAAAATACTCTACAGTTGAATGTTATAGAAGCATTTCATCAAGTGAAGTTCCCTCCTTTCTGGTGACTCTAGCTTGTGTCAAGTTGACAAAAACAAAATTAGTCAGAAACATTTAACAAAAAAAAATGAAGAAGATACCAGAAGATGGAAAGATTGCCTATTCTCATGCATCAGTAAGATTAATATTATGAAAATGTCCATCCAACCAAAATAAAGCTACAGATTGAATAAGATCCCCATCAATACCCCAACAGAAATCTGTCTTTATTGCAGTTCTGTAATCATTTTCTGGCCAAGTGCACTTTTAGAATGAAAAGTAGCTTGGTCATCCAGGCTGTGGATGCTCACTCTGCCTCTCTTGGCCTTTTAATATGGCAGAGGTGTGTTTACCACCAGCTCTGCCATCCATGCTCATTGCCCCAGCTGCAGGGAGGCAGCAGATCTATGTCATCATCGAGCAATTTGTAGCGCTCTGCTCATAAACCCCATTGAAGTGCTCAGCCTCCTAAAAGATCCAGAGCTGTTTGCACTGCCAGTACAAACCAGGAAGCCGTTTCTTAAAGGAGTCATGCCTGTGCTTGCGGCCTGGAAACAAAGTCTATCTGGAAGAAAAAATTGTGGCTACCAGGAAGCTGTACTTGGCTCCATTTTTGTGGACCTGGAAGTTCTCTTTTTTCTCTCTTAAGCTTTTTTTTTCTAGGTTTTATGTGGATCCATTCCATAGATGGTGGGCACCATTTTGTAAATGACGACTGCTCTTTCGTTTCCGGCAGCCCAGACCCAAATAATCGCACAAAAACTTTATTAATTACAACTCTGTTTGGCCAATGATTGAGGCATATTTCTAACCAGCTCTTAAATCTTAACCCATTTCTGTTAATCAATATATCACCACGAGGTTGTGGCCTACTGGTAAGGTTCCAGCATCTGTCTCCTCTAGCAGTACTTGGCATCTCCCTAACTCCGCCTACTCTCTCAATTTATCTCTGCTCAGATTTCCCTCCTGGCTTTACACTGCTAAGCCACTGGTGAAAACAGCTGTATTCATTAGCCAATGAAAGCAACACATATACAGAAAGACATCCCACATCATATTGCTGGAGAGTACCAACTGCCATAGCCCTTATAGATATCAGAGTGGAGGTTCCATAAAAACTGAAAATTGAGAGAACACAAGATCCAGACACACCACTCTTGTATCCAAAGGACTCTACATTTTACTACAGAGACTCATCCATGTTTATGGCTGCTCTATTTATAATAGCCAGAAGTTGAAAACAACCTAAATGTCCCTCAACCAATAAACATATAGTGAAAATGTTATGTTTACACAATGGAATACTATTCAGATGTTAAGAAAAATGATAATAAATTATAAAATTTATGGAGCTGAAGAAATGGCTCAGTGGTAAAGATCTCCCAGAGGACCCAAGTTCAGTTCCCAGCACCAGCATGGCAGCTCACAACTGTCTGTAATTTCAGTTTCAGGGAATTCAACACCCATGGCAAAACACCAATGCCCATAAAAATTATTATAAAATTTTCAGGTAAATGGATAGAGCTAGAAACAATCATCCTGAATGAGGTAACTCAGACCCTAAAGGGAAAACATGTCATGTTTTCTCTTAAATGTAGGTGTTACCTTTTAAACTTTAAATATGTGTGTTTCAACTAGAATAACTACAAAGGTTGTGTAGCTCGTAAGGGACTGGTGGGCAGGAGGAATCTTCCAAGGAATGAGAGATCCAATATAGTGTTATAGCGAGATGATAAAGGGGAAACTAGAAAAGGAGGATTAACTGGGGAGAATGTGAAGGAAGCAAAAAGGCAGGGACAAGTAACTCTAGAGGCCTTTTGAAAAGCCTTATGAAAATTCACTACTACAGAAACTTTCTAAAGTTTATGCACATATGAAAATATTTGACTCCATTAAATATAGTCACCTTATAATGGGGGAGAGAACAACCCAAGTAGACATTTTATGCCACAAAGTAAAATTCCCCAGTGCCAGGGATGGCGTAATGCTGGTTGAGTTGTTGACTAAAGGGGTCTCAAAAAGCTCCCCAAACATCACAGACTATTGCCAAAGTTATTGTTTATCCTCCACAACCAGATGGGGAGGCCCTATTCATGAAGACACTACTTACTTAGATCATCAAACATGGAGAAGTTGAGCTGGTACCCAGACAGACCTTTCACTCCTACTATCATCCATGGTGCTGGAAAGTACTCTTCATGCTACCCAAGGAGAAAAACGATCATCAGTATCAGTCAGCTACCAACCCAGTGACTTACAAGAGCAAACTGCCTACAAGATATACTGGCACAATAGTGGCACAAACATTGTGGGAGTAACCAACCAGTGTTTAAATTTTGTTTTAAGCCTGCTGCATGAGACAGAACCCACACTTGACCGTGCTAAAGTGGCTAAGAACCTGAGACAAGGTAGACCACCAAGCCTTTGAGGAAAACCAACTACTATAATTCTGCTAAAGAAACATAGCAATAAAGTGATTCCCAATAGCATGTTACTTTACCAATAGATCTGTGTCTTTCTCAGTCCTCATCAGAGAGGTTTCTTGCAGCAAATGGTAATTAACACAGAAACCCACAGATAGATAAGGTGCAGCTAGGAAGAGACTTGGGAGCATTCAACCCTAAATAGGATATCTTTGTCAAAGTCCTCCCATCAAGGATTAGAGATCTACAAGGAAGAGAAGGAGGCAAGAGTGTAAGAGCCAGATGTGGTGGTTCTTACACGGAAACAGCATCTTCTAGACACAACAGAAGTGATACACATATGGTGAACACACAGAGACTGTGACAGCATGCACACAACATGCACAGGTTCAAACCAAACAAAACCCTAGCACTGAGAAGGGAAAGTGTGCAAAACATCCCACCCCTAACCAAAAAGTTTTTGTAACTAATACCTACTGGGAAAGGAAAAAAAAAAGATTTCTCTATTAAAGTGTCACTGTGTGTATCAACCATACTCCAGGGAACATACTCCATGCCCAGAAGCAGTCAACAAAGACACAAAATGGAAACCATGTTTTTTTGTGTCCTTTGTGTTCTATTTTGGCCTTTTTTTTTTACCCTATTGACTTTGGGGATGATTATTTGTTTTTATTTTTGTTCTTTGGTTTTCTATTTTTGAAGGAAAAAAGTATGAAGCTGGGCAGACAGGGAGTTGGGGGATAATGTGGGAGAAGCTGAGGGTTGAGAATGAGCATGATATTAAAATATATTATATGAAAAAATCTAAATAAACATAGGACAGATAGTATGTTGTGGTGAAGTTTAATCAATTATAATCTTCTAGACTTTCTTGCTGGCATATTGGCTTCTGACTAGGAGGCATCATTCAAATGCTGAAGCAATGACAATTCCCATAGGAGCCAAGAATCACTGCAGAGTGTGGTCCAAGAAGACACACCCACAATCTGCAGAGCATGAGTCCTCCCAGCTTAACCACTTAAAGGACAACTTGAATGTCTTCAGGCTCCCTAAGACTCCATAACCACTGCTTTATTTTTTAACACAGTGAGAAGACTTGTGCTTTGAGCCTCATTGCCTAGAATTCATTACCGTCTTCAGTAAAGGATGATAAGTCTGGACATAACATATAAAGGGCTTGTTTGGGGGCATTATTAGCTGCGCTAGTTTGAGGATTCACTTTATAAACAAGATTTATTTTTATCTTTAATATGTGTGTCTCTGTTGGGGTATGTGAATACAAGTACAGCTGTCTGCCATTACCAGAGACTGTGTTGGGGCTCATAGAGCTGGAATTGCAGGTAGTTGTGAGCTACCCAATATGGGAGCTGGAAACCAAACTCTAGTCCTATACTGGAGAGCAGTACACATTCCTAATGCCTGAGCCATCTATCCGGCCCTTGAAATTTTGGAGTTAAAAAATATGCATGAAATAAGTTCTCTGCTCACTGGGATGTTCTCCTGGGGTCACTTCCCAACAGTGGCACTCCACAGAACAGAATTCTAAGTATGTGCCCATCCTTCTCAATGCAGTAAACAGAGATTAAAGCTCAGGAACACTGTTCTGCTTTACTTTCTATTGCTATGGCAAAGCCTTCTGACCAAAAGCAGCCTGGGGAGGGAAAGATTGACTTGGCTCACACTTCTATGTCACAGCCCATTGCTGAGAACATCAGGGAAGAGACTCAGGAAGAAACAGGTGGGAGGAACTGAAAATAAGAGAATGGAAGAATGCTGCCTATTGGCCTGCTTCTTATGGCTCTTATACTCTCAGGACCATCTCCAGCGTTCTACAGTGTGCTGGGCCCTCCCACATCAATCATTAGTAAAGGAAATGCTCCCAAAAGGTTTGTCCACAAGCTAATCTGATGGAGGCCATTCCTCCCTTGAAGCTCCCTCTTCCCAGCTTGTGTCAAGTTGACAAAAGCAACTTTCACAAACACCATTGCAAATGGAGATTTCATGGCAGGACACAGGAAAGGACAGAAGTCATGGTTGGGAAAATGAGGAGGGCACAAGGTATGAGTGTAGAGAGGCTTGCTGTAGAACGGCAACCATGGATTGCGGTGAGAGTGCACTGATCCCTGTGACCTTGTGGGGAATGCAAACCGTGAAGTCTGAGAACAGAATGGAAGCTTGAGAGTGCACAAGGCTGGAAGACATCGGACCTTTGTCCCATTTAGAAAGGAAAGATACTGTCAATATGCTAAGCCCGAAACTAAACACCAAAGAAGCCATTGCTTAGGAAGACGATGCTATGCCTAGCTCAGGATCAGTCAACTGGGGCCCATCACCTCATCATCTGCCTTTATAAATCATATTTTGCTGGTATACAGGCATACCTATTTGCTAATAGATTTCTATAGCTGTCATCATGTTACAGTCATGTTACATGTTACAGCAAAGTACAGTACAGTTATTAGTTCAACAGAAGAAAATCCACCTGGAGGCCTAAGCATTTGCCACTGTGCCCTTGAAAAACAGTTGGGGAAACTGTGACCTACAGTAAACAATACTCCAGGGTATCACAACTGAAGCTAAAACCAAAGTCCAGTGGGCTCAAGGAGAAGCAGTGCTGTGCTGTCTCCCAGAATCCAACCTCGCTTAAGGAAAGACAGTCTACTCTGCACGCCTGACTATTCATCAGGCTATTAACAGGCAATCAGGAAACACTAAACATGGACAAAGCATGATGGCACATGCTCACAATGCTAACACTCAAGAGAGGGAGGCAGGAGGATCATAGTTTATGCCTGGGCTACGTAGAGATCTTCTGTCTCAGATAAATAAAAAAAAAATTAAGAATTCATGGAAGAAGGAAAATATGACCCATAATCACTTACAGGTTGAGGAGGGGGGTGTGCAGGACAGAAACTATCAACAAGCCCAGAATCTCCTATGTGATGGAATTGCTCCCATAAGGAGATTTGTAGTTGCTTCAGTTTGTTGAGCTCTCGGAAGAATTTGAGGGTTTTAATGAAGAAACAGTTACCAGATCATTGTCAGGGAAACAGAAGTCACAAGAAACAACCGGACTGCCAGACTAAATTTTTTAAAAAAGTCATGGAGAACTGGAGAGTTGCCATGTAATAAAAGACTGGATAAAGAAGAGAAAGAAAGAGGGGAGGGGAGAGGAAGAGAGGAGAAAGAAAGAAGAGGGGGAGAGGGAGGGGAGAGAGACTATAAACAGAGATGAGTTAGATCCAAATTGGAGAACTAAGGAAATGAGAGAAGACCATTAAGAATAAACAGGCAGGGGGCTGGACAGATGGGTCTGCAGTTAGTGGTATGCACTGCGCTTGCAGCAGAGGACCAGGGTTCAGCTCTCAGCACTCACATGGTAGCTCCCAGCCACCTGCAACTTGCAGGGACTCTAACAGCCTCCTCTGGCCTCCATGGGCAATGCATACATGTGGTATACTTATATACATGCAGGCAAACTTCAATACATATAAAATATAAATGAATCTTTTAAAAAGAAAAGAAAAATAGAACCTTAATGACTTGTGGGAAAATTCTGAGGAAATCAAAACGGCATCTTTTTTTTTTTTTTTTTTTTTGATTTTTTGAGACAGGGTTTCTCCGTAGCTTTTTGGTTCCTGTCCTGGAACTAGCTCTTGTAGACCAGGCTGCCCTCAAACTCATAGAGATCCGCCTGCCTCTGCCTCCCGAGTGCTGGGATTAAAGGCGTGCACCACCACCGCCCGGCCCAAAACGGCATCTTGAAAGGAGAACACAGCATAGTAATTGTGAAAAATAGTTTTTTAAAATGCACAGAGTCCAGATGTGGTTGCACACACCGGCCATCCTAGCATCTGGAAGGTGCAACCAGGAGGATCAGAAGTTCAAGGACAGCTTTGGTTACATTGTAAGTTCAACGACAACCTGGACTACAAACGAATCTATCCCAAAAGAAATATTCAAGTATTTTTCCAACTTGGTAAAAAAAAAAAATACCCATCTACGTGTTGAGGAAGCTAAGAAAACAAGATCACTACAATCCAGATTAGTGAAGAAAATTGACAACTGGCCAAGCACCTATAATGAAATTATTATAGATATGATCATTGCTTGCAGGATAAACAGATAAGGGCCATAATGACCAGACAGATTTCCCCATTTCAGTATTTCCAAGCCTGGCGTGAACAGTCCTTGAGTCATCTCCAACAGTGGCAGCCAGCAAATGGAAACAAAAAGACAGAAGCTACACAAACCCCCTAATGGGATTTGCCCAGAAAATTTGGCATTTCAGAAAGCAACCGAGTCAAGGGCTTCCAGTAGACCAAAACCAGTGTCTCTCAGACATATCATATGAAAGATAACGTCTTTGCCATTCTTTAGCCTTAATTTAATTGTAAAGAAATGTGGGATCATGTTCTGTTCCAGGCAGAGGGGAATAATCAGGGTGTTACTCCATCCAATAAAAACAACTCAACTTAAGGGCCGAATGTCTGAAAACCTCCCTCTTCTCAATTCTTCTCTCTCCCTTCCACTCTCTCTGTTTAAGGTTCTGGCATTAATCAAATTTTACTCCTAAAGCAAGCGACTCTTGCTTCTCCTATTGGAGATAAGTCTCTGGGGGTGGGAGAGATATAACAAACATACAAGATTCAGTAGCATTCATCAGATCAGACGATTCCAGCACCACCTCCTGTAAGACCGGCTAGGGATTCCTGAGAGCTGGCATCCGAAGAGAAAAAGAGCTGCAATCAAATGTCATAGAATTCTGAGCCCTCTTGTCTAGATACACGGCTCCAAGTGTTTCAGGTCAGGACTCCACTGGCTTTGAAGTCCATTGAATCTGGGCATGCTCCAGCAGGATGGTTCTGTCCGGGATCTGGAGAAAGCATTCCATCAGCCATTTCCAATGCCATCATTCTTCAGGGCATACATCCTTCTTAATGGTTCCTGGGATCCATCGCTCTCTACAACCCCAGGCTGTCTTTCGTTCATCACTTCATTTCTTTACCTGCAAATCCAAAAATGATGAAGATAGTTTAATAAAATCATGAGCTTTTTGATGGAGGAAGGTCATTGGCTAATAAAGGCACTGCCCTGGCCCATTTTATTGGTTAGAGGATAGGTGGGAGGAGTAGGCAGAACAGGACGCTGGGAGGAAGAGGAAGTGAGCTCAGTCTCGACAGCTCTCCTCTAGGGAGCAGACGCCTGAGAGAGAGGCCATGCCCCGCTCCCGGGATGAAGCTCCGACCCAGGATGGACTAGGCTAGAATCTTCCCGGTAAGACCGGTGCTCACAGATTATTAGAGATGGGTTGATCGGGATGTGAGAATTAGCCTGTAAAGGCTAGGGCTAAAGGGCCAAGCAGTGATTAAAAGAATACAGTGTCTGTGTAATTATTTCGGGGCATAAGCTAGCCGGGCAAGCGGCTGGGGTGTTGGGGACGCAGCCATGCCGCCCTTATTACTTCAGCTTTTCTCCTTGGGAAGAATGGATGCTCTGCTAAGGTGGCCTCCAGGTACCGTGAACAGACTCGAATAAACCTATTCCAGAAAGCTAAATGATTCCAATGAAAACAAGCACCTGGGAAAGGCAGAAGGGAAGCACTAAGTTTTCAGGCGATGATGTCTGATCTGGACAGACAGTTCAACAATGCAAAAGCAGCAACAAGGCACCTGAAGGAGATCTGACCCTCGGGAAGGATGGCGAGGGGCAGGCTGGGTAGAAGACCTCCTGTGGTTGGTCAGGTTCCATTGCTAAGTCTCAGGAAACCCTGAGCTCTTTCTGCTGGAAATTAAACCACAATTTGAAACTAATGAGGGGCCTCTTTCTACGAGCACTTTGGACAGCATGTGCAGCTAATTATCTCATCCAGAGGGGCCAAGGGGACCTCAGGACATTCCCATGCAGCCTGTAAACTAGGGAAATTAATTCTAAGCTTGGAGTGAAAAAAAATTAAGATACCACCATAAAAGCACAGAGATTAAATGGTTTCTCCTCACCTTCTGAGAAGGTTACACCAGGGTCAGGAATGTTCGGTCACAATTAACGTCAATCTGGCCCCATTGTAAATATTTGGCTGGGAACAAAAGGGTTGCTGTCACCTGGCCAATCCCAGACTCCTCAATATATTCCGGCTAGGAATTCGGTGTGCTTGGGTGCAATTTCACTTTCAGGAGGACATTCTTTCCCAAGGAGAGGAAGGGAGGGAGGCAGCACACCCGCGTTATCGGGATCTGTGCTAGCTAACATTCAAGAGCCAAGGTTTAGACACTTCTGTATCGTACAAAGTCCACTTGCTATAAAGAGCGGGGGGGGGGGAGCTGTGGGAGATGGAAGGTGAAAGATGTATAAGATAAGGGGAATCAGAACTGCTTTGAAGGAAGGCCAAGTCGGGTATTATCTGAAAAAAAAAAAAAGCAGTGTCTCAGAGGGCAGGGGAAAGAAAGTGTAAAACCAAGAGTAATCAAGAGTAATTATCCCCTGACTGGTTGTTGTCAAATCAACCTGAGCCTTACCATGGGGGTGGGAGTTAAAGACAAAACCCAAACACATGCACATTCTGGGTTCCATCTTCAGGTCGCTTTGTTGAGCACAGCACCTGTTAAGCCCCAGTTGCAAACACTTGGTGATTAGCCAGTTTCATTAAATAGCTATTTTGTTTTCCTTTATTAACTTCTTAAATCTAACTTTTTTACAGGCTCAGACATGTAGACGTATAATGTGAGCATATTCACTGCTGGGAGCCTTTCTTATCCTATCCCCTTCTACTCCCATAGTCCCCCATTTTCCTTCCTAATATGACTTGCTCCTACTTTCATGTCATGCATTATGTGTGCATGTGTGTGCATGTGTTCGTGTGTGTGTGCACGTGCACATGCATGTGCACAGATCTTTTTATGGTTTCATGAATTTCTGATCCTCCAGCCTCCACCAGCAGAGGGTTGGGATGGCAAGTGAACCCTCAGACTGGGTTTCCGTGGTACTGGAGATCAAATCCAAGGATGTCTTCATGCTAAGTGGGTCCTGTACACTCTGAACTATATACCACCCCTTATCTACTTTATAAAACATCAGTTGTCTGGCAATGTGGCACAAACTTTAAGAATTTTTTTATTTGCTTTATGAATAACCACTAAAATGGAAAAAAATGTCTAAAGCAGACAAAGATAGGTGACAATGCCACAAATATTCAGCAATTTTTAAATTTTGAATTAATTCTGAGAATTTCATATAATGTATTTTTGTCACATTTGCTATCTTTCCCAGTTCCTCCCAGGTCGACGCCCCCCACCTACCTTACCAATGATGGAGGAAGGTCATTGGCTAATAAAGAAACTGCTTGGCCCTGATGGGTTAGAACATAGGTGGGTGGAGTAAACAGAACAGAATGCTGGGAGGAAGAGGAAGTGAGCTCAGATGCCAGGCCGCTGCTCTCTGAGGCAGATGCGATGAAGCTCCTACCCAGGATGGACATAGGCTAGAATCTTCCTGGTAAGTGCACCTTGGGGTGCTACACACATTAGTAGAAATGGGTAATCAAGATGTAAGAATTAGCCAGTAAGAAGCTAGAGTTAATGGGCCAGGCTGTGTATTAACAAAATGAATACAATTTGTGTGTTGTTATTTTGGGGCATAAGCTAGCCAGGTGGCTGGGAGCAGGTGGCAGGAATGCAACCCGCAGCTCCTTCAACACTTACTCACCCAACTCATGTTCTCTTGCCCTTCCTCCCTCTCCCTCCTCTCTCTCTCTCTCTCTCTCTCTCTCTCTCTCTTTCTCTCTTCCTCTCACTCACCTCTTTAACCCATCAAGTTCATTTATGTGGCCCAAACACCCTTGAGCATAGTTGACCAACAAGGGGGTAACACCCTTAAAGAAAACTGAGTCACTTGGCAGCTCTCAAATGCCAACAACTCCTCAGCTAGAGGTGTAAGGTAGTAGCTTCCTGTGCATGCGCGGATCTTTGTCTAGCTTGAGCTCGCACAGGCCTGGGTATGCTGTCACTCCATCTGGGTGTTCACGTATAAAGCTTCCTCCTTCTGGGACTGAAGAGTGCTGTTGCTTATAGCCATCCACCACCTTCAGCTCTTACGCTCTTTCTGCCCCCTCTTCCTTGATGAGCCTCGGACCTTGGGGAGAGGCGTGGAAGAATAAGAGACTTCAGAGTGGTCAGCTTTAAGTGTGACAGTCCCGTCAGCGAATGCTTTTAAAGGGAAAAATGAATGTGCAGTGCGCCATATGCAGATGGCGTGGTGAATGTACAGAAACCTAGAGCTAAAGATCAGGCAACAAGGAGTCACTGACAATGGGCTGGCGAGAGCCAAGCTAAGAAGCATTTTTTATTAAAAATATATATTATATATTATATATAATATACAAACATACATATTATATAACATATATAATGTATCATACCCACACATATATATACACATATACATATATATGTATATGTATCTTGTATGGACCCTGTAGTCACAATCCAAACAAATTCTTCTACTGTAGTACCATAGCTCACCAAAGATCAGCCAGTAAGTGAACGGCTGTAGCCACATTCTAATGAAAATCTATGAAGGATAAAATTGGAATAATCATACCATTCTACATTTCATAAGGATGTTTTCTCCGGTCATTAAAAAATATATATAAAAACATATCCTGGGGTGCAAAGACATATATGTAATCTGAGGCAGGGGATCACTAGGAATTAAAGGAAAGCCTGGGCTGAATACATAGTGTTTCATAACAACAGCCAGAAAGGCTGGCAAGATGGTTTAGCAGGTGAAGAAAAATTGCTGCCAAGCCTGAATATTGAATTTCATCCCCAAGGCCTATGAGATAGGAGAGAGCAGATGCTTCCAAGTTGTTTTCTGATCTCTAAACATGTACTGTGGCATGCACATGGCCCCCTTTATGAATGTACAAACATACGAACATATATATATATATATATATATATATATATATATATATATATGGATGCACACATAAACTTATTTGTATGCCATTCTTAACTTGAGGTTGGACAAAAACAGGCTCTGGAGCCAATTTTGTACAAAAAAACCTTAGTTTTTCGGACATAGAGAGATGAAGTTGCCATTCCTGGAGCCATCAGCAATGGGGTGTCCTGTCACAGCTGGGACTGTTACCTTTCTGTCTACCTCACTCATTTGACATTAGCTAAATTTTAATTATGAACCCTGGGTTTTGAACATGAAGACCACAGTGAGCAACTGAGAGTAACTGACACCCCCCATGACATACTAGGCATTTGCACTTTGGGGTTCAACTGTCACTGTGAAGGGAAACCCTTGCCATCCTTAAAAGTCATCACTGGCCCTGCAGCTGGGAATATCTGATTTGTAGAACAATGTAAAGCCCCGCTTTTCCTGCCAGAACTTCTTGTACATCATGTTAACATCAGGTTTGTATTAAACATTTACATTAAAGATTGGACTGGAAGATTAAATTGTTCGCATATGCTACAGCCACTGAGGGAAGAGCCCGCCAACTCTCTGCAAGTATGGTTCTGAGTACCTGAAAAATAGCAATCGGACAAGAACCATCAGAACAATACCATCTGAGCCCTCACAGAGGTGAGTGAGGCCCAATGCAGGATTGACTCAAAAGACAGGAAGCCGGGGTTTATTAAGCCTGTGTCCTCGAAGTGTAACAATTTCTCTGAATTGAAATATTCTATCTAGAAAGGAAGCTCTTACCAGACTCGGGAAGTGATTAACTTACAAGCTTCAGGAAGTCCCTAAAATTTACCAGATATACAAAGCTCTTCAAGGTTATGTAAGCAGTAAGGCCTGCTGAAGAGAGGAGACTCTTAGAGTTGCTGAAATGCCTGCGAGTCATACAGAGAGCTCCAGGATTCCAGCTTTCGAGTGTTAGCATGCTGGAGTAGGCTTTCAGAGACCCAGCTGTCTTTGAGTCAGCTACACTCCTGCACATAGCCCCTCCCCCGTGTGCTCTAAGTAACCATAGCAAACTCAGATTCACCAGGCTGGACTGTGATGATATGGTTACTTTGCTCCCGTTATAGGGTCCCTGTCTCCGGTGAAGAGATATGTATTTACTTCCCCGGGAACAGTGTCACATGAGAATCTTCAGTTTTCGGGCAAGTTATGCACTCGTCTGCCATCCTGCACCCCCTTGGGGAGAAACTCTGCACACCGGGGATTATTACTTCTACTCAATACTTAGAACTGGGGCCTTTGCCCCCAACACCAACACTTCCGTCCACACACAGCTGCTAACATTCTGTCCTTTTGAGTCACTTACGTCGTGGCAAAGTTGGATGCTACAGAGTTGAGAGCATCTGGCTGTGGAGGTCACAGATTATGCAGCCAGGCTGTGTAGGGATGCGGAACTCAGTTAAGTCTCTCAGGGACACCAATATCCTTTCCCTGTGCAACTCAGACCCACGGAGAAGAAGCGTGCACTTGGGTCCGCAGACTCTGCCGGATGCCTGCTCCATGCCACAAATACAAAGAGGTGCCCTGGCCACGGCTAACAAGCACGTGGTCTGTGAAAGAAAAACTGTTTTTGTGGGGGCAGGAAAAACAAAACAAAACTCCACCATGGCCGCCAAGTGAAGTGGCGGGAGGGGAGCAATGCCGGTCAAGGGTATGATTCATTAGGTCTTGTCTGGGTGTCAGAGGTTCAGCATTCGGGCCCATTGCCTCAAATTTAAATCATCTTTTAAAGAAGTGGTGGAAGAGGTGCTGAAAGGCACTGCGCTCTGCTCCCTCTCTTGAAAAACAGTGTCTGCCTGCAAACTACCCTGCAGCTTTGCATTTTGGCCAGACACCCCGTGCGGAGCGCTGCTCAAGCGCTGGCTTTTTTTTTTTTTTTTTAATGGTCACCCAAAGGCAGGAAGAGAAAATAGTATTTTCACAAGGCAAGGAATCCCTCCTGGTGGCATCTGTGAACGGAAAAAAATGCAGGAGTTTAAAGGCGAACCACACTGTGCTGAGAAACTTGACCACGCACCAGGCTTTCTTGGTGTCCAGGAAGCATGGCCTCCTCCTAAGAGCTGCTGAGAGAGCTGGACCCCTGGTGTTCTTCCCAGAGACTCAAGGAAGCCTGGTCAGTGGGTGCGTTTAACAGCACCAGTAAAGACTGAGGCTAATGTTACTACCACGCCTTGGATCGTTGCCAATATCCAGAGGCTTATGGAGTCTCCAAACAGATTGGTTCGCCATGCCTCAGAATACTGTAAGTACCACCCTTTTTCACACAAAAAGGCTGTATGTATCCTTCAGGGGTGAGCTTGAAAGACTAGATGCTGCATGAAATAAGAGTGTCACAAAAGGAGTATCAGATAACTCAACTTATAAGAGGTACCCAGAGAGACAAGATTCATAGAGGGAGGGCTGGCATGGGGGTTGGGGTCTAGAAGAAGATGAAAGGGGGTCAAAGGGCATTGATGTTGGATGGGGACAATGTTTTGGTGTTATCAGATAAAGAATTACACAGGGTGGGGATAGTCACACAGCAATGTATTTGATATCAACAATGATAACATTTGGAACTGATGAGGATGGTAACTTTGGGGTTTGCAGTGCCGTTTAAAGAAAGACAAGAATGTGACATCAGATCACAAAGGGCATAGGAAGTGCCCAGATAAAACTCCAGGGACTTTCTCGCATGCAGCTTCCAGGGGCTGGTGCTTGGACCCAAGGTTACCGACGCTCAAGAGTTTTTCACAGGACATGATGCATTCTATAAGAAGCACAGTTGTAGTCGATAGAAATTTCACCCAGAATCCCTTGGGCTTTTGCTGGCCAAGCCCTTTACGAGTGGGGAACAAGATGTTTAAGACTGAGTTGAGAAGTGAAGACAGTTGTGTTTCGCCCAGGTCCAACGGAACACAGCAGGTGGCTGACCGAAATCGGAAGACTGGCTGAGGAGTCGGTTGACAAGGACAGATTAAAAACAGCACAGAGAACTGGCTGTGGTGACTGATTTGCTTAGCCGGGCATAGATTTACAAGTATTTTTACAGATACAAATCATGCCGTACTCACAACAAACCTCTGATGAACCAATACTATTGTAGCCTGGGATAGGCCAATTGTGTGGGGAGATAAGTGTGTAGTGGATACACCCTTACAGTGCAGGCACACTATACCTGTGCACACTTGTGGATGCCGTGGGAAGACATGTGCGTCCTCGCCAATCACTCTCTACGTCATTCTTTTGAGAGAGAGTCTCTGATTGAACCTGGATCAGGGCTAACAACCAGCAAGCCCCAAATACCCTCCCATCTCAGCTCGCCTCACAATTCTGGAGTTATAACTGTAGGCACACGGCTTTTCCCATGACTGCTGAGGATTTGAACTCAGGTTCTCATGCTTACACTGTAAGCACTCTTTCTCACTGTTCCAGCCTCCTGTTGTTGCCTTTGTACGTTGAATTATTTTATCTTAGGTCTCTTAAAAGATTATGAGAGGCTTACAGACATACAACTAGGGCCATTTCACCAGTAACTAAAACAGAGTCGATTCCAACCTAAGATTAAGTAAATGTTTTCAGTAACCGATTGATTGGTTTGTTTTTATTCAAAATAATATCCTTTGTCCTATTACTAGTACATCAATCAAAGAGGAAAGGGAAGGATGGTACGTTAGTGGGATCTAGGTAATAGAGGTGGATTTCAAGCCTCAAAATAAGCTAGATTAACATCTGTGGAAAACTCTTTGGGCAAGAAATCACAATCAAACTCAACATCTCTGAGCAAATCATTCGAGATATGACTTTCTCTTAATCCCTTTTCTTTAAAAATTCATTTACGTTTGAGACAGTCTCATGTTTCCCAGGTTGGCCTCAAACTCAGTCTCTAGTGGCGGCTGGGATTACTGGCATGTCCAGTCACGCCCAGTTTATGTCACGCTGGGGATCGGGTCACGATTTCATGCATGCTAGGCAAGCTCTCTACCAGCAGAGCTGTCTTTCCAGCCCCCCCATTCTAAACGCACGCCCAATGTTTAGAAGCACAATATGGCTAGATAAGAAATCAATGCATACAAAAACTCACCTAGTACCAAGATAGACAACCACCATGTTGGTAAATTCTTTCAGCCAACCATCCTGCATGTATATTCCTTGTCGTGGCTCCTCCCCTATCCTGAGTGCAAATACCTTCCCTACAGTGACGAAATAACAGCAAACGAAGCAGGTGAGCCTTAGCTCAACTCTAAATTTTTCCTAGACAAAAATGATAGGATTGCAAATGTGCTCCAGGAAGTGGCAGTCTCTCTCTGTTTTGCTGACCCATTCAAAGGTTTTCCTTGCATGACAAAAAAAAAAAAAAAAAAAGTCATTACCACTCCTCTTGGAGTTCATCTACCTGGCATTTTACTTTCTTAGAGGAAAAAGAGGGGGAGGGCTCCAATTATATTAAAGATCCTATAAGATAAGTCAGTGTATGTAGTGGTACACACTTTTAATATCAACATGGGGGAGAGAGAAAGGTGGATCTCTGTTAACTGGAGGCCATCCAGATCTCCACAGGGAGACCCTGCCCCCAAAACGAAAATAATCATGAAGAGTTTATAGATAAACTGTGCTGAGATGCACTTAGAAAATGATGCAGTTCTCTGCAAAAGGAGGAAACAGAAAGAATCCTGTCTATCGTGACTCATGCTGAGTGGAAACAGAGTTCAGCGGAAGAGCGTTTGGGACCGAGAAATCTCCAAGAATATATACAGTCTGCAAGCAAGGCTGGAGACCTCGGTGCCTGGGAATGTATTTCGACAATCCCCCCATTGCTTCCATCCATCTGGGTCTCTCCCGTGCTTGCACCATAAACAGAACTTCCTAGATATACCCGCATTGAAGAAACTTTGCTGGTCTCAAAGCATCCCCATCCATCCACGGGCGAGTCTGTTTTAAGTGCACATGCATGCCTGAGCAGGGGAGAGGTAAGCTGAGCAATTGTGTGGTTTGTCTCTGCTTAGGCAGTAAGTTACTAATCTCCTGATTGGAAACAGACTTGTATGAATTAGGAGCTGAAATTGGAACAACCACTGCTGTGTGCAGGATGTAAAGCGAATAAAATGAATGGGGCATTAACCTCCAACCGCTGAATATTAATCAGCTTTTCATAAGAGAGAAAACACACAGCCTGCCACACTAAATATTTTCAGCGCTTATTGACAGGATATGATTTCCTTTCTCCCTCAGTCCGGCTTCTTCCAGTCAAAGGCCTGAACACCGGACAATGGTCAACTTGACACAGATTAATGTGCGATTTGAAAGGGCCCGGGGTTCCATGCCAAGACTCGGTGGAATTCTGAATGTGTCAGACCTGATGAAATGATAGGCCATTATCAAAAGCATAACTGTCTTCTAGTCCTTCCTCCAAATGGGAGCCAAGCCAAAGGGGATTCACAGAAAGACCACGCAAGCAAACAGATGACCTCAGACTGAACGTGAGTGTTCAAAGGAGAAGTCCTGGCAGTGGGAAACGGTTCCAGTGAACATTAGGATGACAGAGCCCACATCCAAGGGTGCCTGAGAGATAAAGAGAACCATGGAACAATAGAATGTGGGTGGAAACAAATTTGATAATAGCTGTTCCTTTTCCTTGTGTTGTACTACAATTGATTTTGCTCAAGAGTGCAAAAACTTGTATCCATGCCATAGAGTGATCAGAAAGATTATACTGTATCTGCCTACATTTGGCCTTATCTACTGTTGTATAGCTATACATACCCATGTGTAAACACCCCTTCATGTCCGTGGTCACTACCAGCTAAAGACTGATTATATCCCAGAATATACTTGTGTTTGTAGTGAACATACACAGACATGTTTTCTTGTTTTTATTCCTAAGAAATGCAGGATGGCAACTACTTACACAGTGTTGACGTATTGTTCAGGATGTGTAGTCTAGAGGCTTAAAAATACGGGGGGGGGGGGGCGGGGGTTGTGCCTAGCTTATATGCATGCATTACACCATCTCATGGAAGGAACTTGGGCATTTGCGGACTTTCTTTGGAGATAACCAAGTACCTTGACTATATCGTAGCAAGATATGTATAGATACAGATATAGATAGGTAAGTAGAATTTTACGTTATGTTACCAAACAAGGCAATAGAATCTTATCTCATGATTTTCATATTTTGAACTAACAGGTATTATCCATAAATTGATATCTATTAAAATGGCTAACATTGTTAACATAGTAACTACAGAGTTCATTTCACAAGGCTTAAGAGGCAAATGCCATAACTCAAAAAGTAAAATAAGAAGAGGGGTGTTTCTTCTATCTCCAGGTTGGATTTTTCTTTTTCTTTTTTTTTTTCACTTTAAAAATATTATTTTATTTTATTTTATTTTCAATACATCCCAACAGTAGTTTCCCATTCCACCACTCCTCCCCTTTTCCCACTCTGAAAGAATCAGAGATACCCCGACTCCCACTGTTAGGAGTCCTACAAAAACGCCAGGCTAACAACCATAACATATATGTAGAGGACCTAGCACAGACCCATGCAGGCTCCACGATTGCCACTTCATGATATCCTCCTGATGTCTTCCATCTCTGTGGCTTCAATATTTCTTCTCTCTTTTCCATGGGGTTCCCTGAGCACCAAAAGGGTTTTTCTTAAGATTCATT
This sequence comes from Microtus oregoni, assembly GCF_018167655.1. Taxonomy (NCBI): domain Eukaryota; kingdom Metazoa; phylum Chordata; class Mammalia; order Rodentia; family Cricetidae; genus Microtus; species Microtus oregoni. The sequence goes on along the minus strand of NW_024543222.1, from coordinate 7,416,262 downwards.
TTATTTTTAACTATATGTCTGTGTCTGTCTGCATAATTTCTTATGAGAAAAAGTTCCTGAAAAGGCCAGAGGCCTTGGATCCTCAGAAGCTGGAGGTACAGGTGGCAGTGAGCTACCTTATGAGGGTGCTGGGAACTGAACTTGGGTCCTCTCCAAAAGCAGTATATGATCTTAACAGCGGAACCATCTCTCCTGTGCCCCATTTCTGGTTTATGTAAATCTCTCCAAATATTTTCAAGATATTTAAGAGTTTTTTCATTTATTTTACTAATGAGGACCACATGTATTTCTGAGACGTTTTATTATTTAGTAATCAGGAGATACTTCTCACCCTCAAACATGGTCTCACAAGCTTTCTGCACAAAACCCATTAACCCTTGATCCCCTAGATCTAAAACGCCCGCCCCCAGAATGTCTTCTGAAGCATTTAAAGGGAAACCATATCCCAGAGGAGCTGATGACTGGTGATGGATGGCTTCCTGTGTTACCTTGTGGGAAGATGTCATAGAAAGAATGACACTTTCCCCTACTCTCCAAATTCCCCTTCTGACTCTCCGATCAAGTATTAACCCAGGTATTGTTGTGAAGGGGTTTTGAAGATGCAATCAGATTGGCTAATCAGCTGGCCTCCAGGCAGGGAAAGTCGCCTAGATTACTCACAGAAGCACAATAGATGATAGGTGTTCCTGAGGCCTCACCCCTCGCTGAGGAACTATTGGCACTTGATGACAACTGGGAGAGGAAGAGCAACTCTTCTCTGGGGCTGTGGCCATTGGTGGCTTCCCCCTACTCCAGTAGACGGCCCCATATCTATACACAGAGAGACAGCATTAGGTGGACTCTGCGTTATTTTTATCAGAACAAGGGCAGGGGTAAGAAAGCAGAAGGGGAAGGGGGGAGGAAAAAAGGAGGAGAAGAAAGAAAAATGAAGTTGGAAAGAGTATGTGTTGGAGTCAACCTAGGGAAGTTGAAGGAGGTGAGGGGTGAGTATGTTCATATTTCATTGTACACATATGTGAAATTCTGAATGAATAAGTTTTTAAAATAAGAGGAAACTGACTTAAACACTGTAAAAAGAAGAAATAAAAAAAGGAAGGCAAAAGAGGTAAAAACCAGAAAGGAAGCCAAAGGACAGGTCAAAATGTAATGGATTATTAAAAATTGCTGCAGGATCCCTGGTAGCAGCAGGCAGTGGGAAGGGGGTCCCAAGAGTAGCCAGTCCTAGGCAGGGACTGCACATGAGACCATGCAGGTCTCTGAAGGTGGCTGGTCCTGGGCAGTGAGCCACGTGGTGGCAGGCAAGAGACAGACAGATAAGCACTCCAGGCAGAGTAAGTTGGATATTTATTTAGTGGTTATAAAAGGGAGGGGAGAAGGAGAGAAGAGCAGAGAGGGAGGGAGGGAGGGGAGAGAGAGAGAGAGAGAGAGAGAGAGAGAGAGAGAGAGAGAGAAGAGGAGAGGAGAGGAGAGGAGAGGAGAGGAGAGAGACCAAAGCTGCCTCTCTGAGAAAGAGTCAGAAAACAGAGAGTACTCAGGCTGGAAGCTGAAGAGCAGCCTGTCTCAGCAGACAGGGAGGAAGTGGGCATGTCTTGTCTCTTAAAGAGACAGAACAATCATCACAGAAAATATAAATTATAACTTGCTTTGCTAGCACTGAAGAGGAAGGTCGGGAGGATGAATGAAGGAAGGCAGACAATCTGGCTGAGAGCTAGAAAGTGAAGAGGAATCTCTGTCCTACCTATAAGGAACTTGTGAGATTTTTTTTTTTTGTTGATTTTTATTGAGCTCTACATTTTTCTCTGCTCACCTCCCTGCCTCTCCCCTCCCCTTCAACCCTCTCCCATGGTCCCCATGCTCCCAATTTACTCTGGAGATCTTACTTCCCATGTAGATTAGATCCATGTAAGTCTCTCTTAGGGTCCTCATTGTTGTCTAGATTCTCTGGGATTGTGATTTGTAGGCTGGTTTTATTTGCTTTATGTTTAAAAACCACTTATGCATGAGTACATATGATAATTGTCTTTCTGGGTCTGGGTTATCTCACTCAAAATGTTAATCTCTTTTTGTACACTGTGATGATGTCTCTCTTTTACCTTATCTGCCTAAGGTGTCTTCTGATTGGTTTAATAAAAGGCTAAACAGCCAATAGCTATGCAGGGGAGGATAAGTACAACTTCCAGGCAGAGATAGGAACTCTGGGAAGGAATCTGAGAGCTGGCGGATATGCCACCCAGACTTGGAGGAAGTCGGATACACTGTACTGAGGACAAAGAAGAAACCACATCGCAGGACATAGATTAATACAAATGGGTTAATTTAAGTTTTAAGAAGTAGTTGGGAACAAGCCTGAGCTAAGGCCAAGCTTTTATACTTAAAAAGAAGTCTCCATGTCTTTATATGGGAGCTGGTGATCCAAAGAAAGACCTGCTACAGGAACTAAACTGAAAAGCCTTAAGGAACATGGGGAATGACCCATCCCCAGAGCCTCCAGTAAGAAATGGCCCAACTGATGCCTTTGTGTTAGCCTAATGAAACTTTTCCCACCAGAAATGATAATAAAGTTCTTTTCCTACAGAGCACTAGGTCTATAAGTCATTGCAGCACCACCAGAAACCCAAAAGAGACAAACACCAGGGACTTAGAAAAAAAGATCTTAAGGAAAATGAGTAAATCTCAGGAGAGATTGCAGAAAAGCCTGGGAAAGGGATGAGGCACTATTGAAGGCATGGGAGAGAAATAGCTCTGCCAAGACAACCTTAAATTCTACCTTCACTCTCCTGGTGTTTATGATCAAACATGAGCATGTACAGCTCCAGGAGGCTCAGTCAGTACTGCATGGCGTGTGCGCATGAGGACCTGCGGGCAGATCCCCAATACACCACAGGAAACCAGGTAAGGTGCCACATGCCTGTAATTCTAGTGCTTGGAAGGCAGACACCAGAAAATCCCTGGGGCTGATCAGCCAACCGAGTTTAATTGAATAGGGGAGCTCCCAGTTTAATAAGAGAGACCCTGTCTCAAAAAAAAACAGGGTAGAGTGTGCCTGAGAAAGCAGACACCCAAAGTCACCTTCAAGCCTCCATAATAACATGGGCACTCATACCCATATATGTACAAAAGAATTCATGGCTCCTCCCACTCAGCATCATAGCTAGGGGGTGGCTGATTCTTTTATAATCTAATGCTATTGAAAGGAACAACTACTCAAAGGTCACCTACAGGCAACAGCTACCAGAGGTACCTTCCTGTGCTTCTCCTGTGTATTCTGCCATGGCATCTTAGTGCATTTTCCACTGAACATCTTTGACTTCATAGAAGTTGGCTAGCTTTCTTCAGATGGCACCCTTGGTGAGTGATAGATCAAAAATTTGAACACTAGTCCCTACCACATTATCCTGATATTTCCATGGCATTACCTTTAATCTCCATGTAACACAGAAGCTGGCTGGAATTCAGAGAAAACACGGTTAACGCATAGCAGCCAAAAGTATGTTGTGTCAGTACGTGTAAAAGGAGTTGGGCTATTCACCTGCATCGTTTATAGCTGCAATCACTTCATCGGTAGGCAATGCTGCATGTCTGACTCATTAATAACTCAGAGAGAGAGAATGGATACCTGGAACAAAGAGCTAGGTTGCCTAAATAAATGCTTTATTATCTCTGTATTCTTCCCCAAATCTCAAGGCCACTTATCAATGATCAGGAACCCTGATACCAACAAGCCCAGGTCTGCCTTGGCAAATGAAGCAATGCATAACTCTGGAAGATGCACTAAAAACCGTAGGAAGAAGACAGAATGACTCAGCCTGGATGCTGAGAACAGAATCCAGGGACTCAGGCAGGCAGTTGCCCAGTTCCTTGACGAGAGCTTCCTTTGTAGGGTATAAGCATCCTTCCCCATCCCCACCCTTTTGAATTCCACTAGTACTGCCAGCATCATCCCTTTGCTTTTGGGTTCCTCTGTGATCATCATTCTCAACCAAGAGCCAAAACACCTCAGTCCCAAGGCAAAACAGCTGTTGCTGTCTACTGGGACCAAACCACACATCCATCCCCATTCCAAGTCACCTCATCAGAAAACCCAGAACTTGGGCAACTTGGGTGTTTGCTGCTGGAGCAGTTTATATGGATAGTTCCCCGGCATGTGCAGAGAGCTCTAAAAGTGGGTAGAAGTTGTTTATACAGCGTCTTATCCGCTTACCCACACCCTCCACATTAGGGAATGAGATCTGTGAGGAAGTGAAGTCAGCTGCTTAGCAACCCCAGAATCCACAGGACATGAAGCACCCACTTTGAGAATTCCTGTTCAGAGCTGCAGACACAGCTCAATGGTTAAGGGCACTTGATGCTCCTCAGAGGACTTGGATTTGGCTCTCAGCCTCCACCCTGGAAGATCACAACCACCTACAGGTCCAGATCCAGCACATGCGATGCCCTCTCTGGCCTTTGTGGACACCAGCACACACGTGATATACACATACACATGGATACAAAAACATACACATAAATAAAAGTGAGATGTGTGTGCTAGGCACAGAAATCAAGGTCCGCCTATAGAGTAGATCATGTTCTTAACACCAAAGTCTTGGGCATTTATTAAGTAATCTCAAGGCTAGGTTCAAAGGGATTGAAGAGGGGTGGGAAGAGGAGGGAAGAAACCCTTTGCTTACGGGGAGCACTGTCAAAGCCCTAGAACTTGCCTCCTCGCTTCTCAGGGACAGCCACACTGGGCTCTTGGGTTCTGAGAGGTACAACTCTAGATTCATCCAATATTGAACTTGATGCTTTTGCTGCTTTGGCTTCTGATGACTGTTTCTGAAACTCCTGATCACTCTGCTTGTGAGAACTCTCCCTCCTCATATATGCAAATGCTTTCTCCTGAGACATAACTCACTCCTGGAGAGGCTCATTAGGACTCAAGGAAGACTCAAGTTGGCCTGCTTTTCGGTCATGTTTTCCTTCGCCCTGATAGAAAGTCATTTCTTCCAGGTAAGACACCTTACTTAGTTCACCAACCAAAGGATGCCCTTTTACATCCCCGCTGAAAAGTGGGGAACAATGCTTCAACTCCATGGATACCAGATTTCAAAATATGAGGAGTTCTAGCCTATGTCCTTCAGAGAAATATAAGATGAATTTCTTTTCTCATTGCTTTGAAAAATTACCTAGCAAACTGGGTGATTGCCTTGATCCCATTCATGGCAATTGATGTGGGAAGACTGGGGGGGATATCATTTCCTGAATGTGGATCCTGGACTGTATAAGTGGAGAAAGCAAGCTGACTACAAACATCCTCCCTCTGCTCCTGACCATGGATGTGACGAGTTGCTTCAAACTGCTACTGCCTTGATTTCCCTGCAATGGTGGACTGTGTGGTAGTTTGAATGAAAAATGTCCTTTATAAACTTGGGTAATGAAATATCTGGTCTCCAGTTGGTGGAGCTATTTGGGGAGGTCACGGATCCCTTACGAGGTAGCACCTTGCCAGATGAAGTATGCCTCTAGGGACAGGCTTTGAGAACATACAGCCTTGCTCAACTTGCAATCCGTTTCCTCTACTTCATTGTGGTTGAAGATGTGAACTCTCGGCTTCCTGCTCCCACCTCTTGCTGCCATGTCCCCTCTCCCCCACCAAAATGAACTCTCCTTCTGGAACCACAAGCCAACAGAAACTCTTCTGCTCGGAGGTCACCTAGGGCCACGTTGTTTTTATCATAGCAATAGAGCATAACTAATACAGACTGTACCCTGGAATTGCAAACTCTTTCTGTCCTAAGTTTCTTTTCTCAGGCATTTATCACAGCAGTGGAAATTAAACCAAGATGTTCACCAAATAACTAAATCCTCTCCCCAAAATGTCTCTCCCTCCTTTTATATCAATGTCATTGTGGGTCATATTAAGCCCATATCTTGTCGGCCTATTGGGAACCCTAACCCTCCTTGCCTTACTACTCTTGGCAAGGCAGGCTACATGGACTGAATTTTTGACCCTACATTAACATATGTCTCTTGTCCTTTTTCTACCACGTATCCTTTGAAATTTTAGATAATGTCTACATTTCATTTTCCTTAGTTGGAATGTTCAGGCCATTGTACCATTTGGAGAAAGTATAAAGACTAAATTGACAATCCAATGCCACTGTGTCCATGGTCTGAGACATTCCTCTGCCCTTCTGTGCAAAGGTATCAATGGGCAGTATGGAGATGGCAATGCCTAGTTCCCGACTTGGAGTCAGGATTAAATAGGTCCATCAGTACGGGACCCTTAGCAGGCAGGTATGTGCAATGAACACACAGCAAGCTGGGATGATGGTTCTGATTATCATCGCATCGCTCAACTGCATAACCTCTATACCTAGTTGATAAATCTAGCAGCTTCCCTAGCCCTTATTGAATGGGTCGTTTATGTTTAAGCACTGGGCCATTAGGCAGAACATCAGCAAGCGGGTCTTGAGAGTGACTAACAACTACTAAGAAAAGGATAAACTCCAGCAGAGACTTACTTAAAGCAAACCACGCCGAGATGCTTGAGAGGCCGGCTTTTTCCCACTCCAGGAACACATGGCTCCCATTAGCTTACTGATACTGACACATCCGAGCCTTCCAAAGTGCTCTGGGCCTCTGATGAGTGAAAGGTTTGCATGCCCAACAAGGAAAAGAGGGCTGTACAGGCAAGGAAATGCTGCCAGGGGCGGGGTTGTAGAAGTGTTGAGTTTAGGTAGGAGATGAAATCAGGCTCAGCTTGTAATGACTGTCCTGTCCACACCTGAACATAAACTAGCCACACCTGGTGAGGTTGCTGCCACTTCTGCTGCCCCGATGAGGATGTCATTTCTAGTCTACAGCCTCCATTCATCAGCGGGCGAGTCCAGCTAAATAAGGAACGTTGAAGGTGAACACATACCCTTCGGTGAGGATATTTAATCCAAAGGAAACCCAGGCTGGAATGCTCGAACGCTCAGCTCCTTTTATTTCGTGTGCTAAGGGCATCCCTGTTTAGTCGGGTTTTTGAGAAGCAGGCCTGAATGCGAATAACTAATCTGCAGTTTGAGCAGGCATAATGGCAGTTCAATCCTAAGACAGCCTTCATCAACTGTTTCCCACTTTCAAGGCTACGGGGTCCACCTTTACACTGCACAGGGATACAGGAACCCCCATCAGAAAGGAAAGGAAGCACAGAGCCATAGTTGACCTGAAAACCTGGGGACAATTCTTTGCTCTAAATTGCATCCCCAAGGAAATATGGCTTTGTTTTCTTGATGAAAGAGGGGACCCACTTACTCGGGGCAGGCATGTTACCCCCCAAAGCATTTGTAGTCCGAGACGAGGCAAGAAGGAGCAGGTGGCAGTGCTCAGGGAGTAATGAGAACACTCTGGCTTCCAGCTGAAGGGCCGCAGCGAATCCTTGCAGCCCTGTGAGCCCAGTCGGCCTTGGAGCTAGGTAAAGAGTTGATAAACAATCTGCTCACCTTCATTGTGGAGGCATTTCAACTGTATTTTAATAAATAAAGCTTGCCTGGGGATCTGGAAAGGAAAACAGCCCCACTGGTCAGTCTTACAGCCAGGCAGTGGTAACACGTACCTTTAATCCCACTAGCTACACTAGTTGCCATAGAAACCAGGCTGCACACGCTTTTAATCCCAGCACAAGAGAGGATTATAAAATGGGAGGAGACAGCTCTTGTTCACAGTCTCATTCTGAGATTCCTGGAGGCAGGATGGTCATTTCAGACTGAGGTCAAGGTAAGAGCCAGTGACTGGCTGCTTTGCTTTTTGGATCGTCAGGTTGAACGCCAATTTCTCTCTCTGAGTTGTTATCAATCATGCTTTGTCATTGGGATTCTGACTCCTGTCAACCCATACTTAAACCCCAAGCAAATCTCTCCACCCTGTGTCTTCTTCATACCATCATCCGCCAAATGGAAAAGACAACACTTGCCACTGTTGGGTGTCATGGATACCTAAGATACCTAATGATGTAAAAGCACTGACAGCTCCTCTGAGATATGGGGGTGGTTATAAGAGTTTGCTCCTGTGATTATGAGAGAAGAAAGACGTTGAAGATTTGGAGCTGGAAATATCTGTAGGAAGGAAAGACTCCCAGATGAGTCCGGAGGATTCCAGCACACCAGACAGAACAATAAGAAGCCTTGGTGTGTGTGTGTGTGTGTGTGTGTGTGTGTGTGTGTGTGTGTGTGCTCAATGCTTATCCCATCTGCGTGCCACATCCCACCTCTCATCTCCCTGGAAGGTACCGAGGCTTTGACTTAAGTAGATCTGCTCAGAAACAATCACAGGGGACACTGGGAAATCTCTACTCTGTCCTCAGGAAGGTACCTGATATATTGCCTCCAGGTTCCTCCAGGCCACCAAGAAGGGCATCACCTGGTTTGACAACTGGTTGTGAAAGGTGTTCTATTTCCTGCTTATTCTACAAAGACACATCCAAAATGTGTGTGGGGAGAGAGAGAAAGAGATAGGGAAAAGGGAGGGGAAGAGAGAGAGAAAGAGAGAGAGAGAGAGAGAGAGAGAGAGAGAGAGAGAGAATTTAAAGCCTGAAACATGTACACATACCATGACACCTTACTAAATTGAGATCTCATGTATGTAGGGTGTGGTCTTTACTCATGTTTTTTTTTTTCAAGTGACTAACTCACTTTACTGGCTTGTTTAGGACTCAAGGGTCACCTAGCTGTATTTTCAAACCTAAAATTGAGAGAGTCCTGGGCATGCCCAGAGAGCTGGTTAACCTCCAAAGTTGATCTAGATTGGTCTTATTTTTTTTGTTTGTTTGTTTATTTTGTTTTTCGAGATTGGTCTTATTTTTATGGATGAAAGGATTTTAGTTAGTACGAGGAGTAAAGGCCTCATAGCTGGTCCAGCTAGGCGAGATTGTTCAATGTGGGCTTTTAAGTTGTAAACACCACTAGCTGGAGTTTTTTCCTCTGGGGAAAAATGACAATCCATCGGCAAACAAGCTACCTGTGCCTTCCTTTGCTGCCTGGATTACAGTTTTGTTGTCGGTGTTAGTTTTTCATTTTAGTAATTTTTTGGTTTGGTTTTCATGTTTTATAGTTGCTACTCTTCTGTGGGATTTGGGGGTATACTCTGAACTGTTCATCCATATACTTTCATTTTTCTAGTCTATCTTTTGGAGAGATGGACGGTGTCAGCATTGTCAACTCTAAGATAATCAAGGCTTGCTTTCAGAAGTTCTATTCCAGGTGGAATATCTCTAACCTGAAAATGCAAATTCCAAGAGACTCTAAATGCCAACACTTTGAGTGTACTGGAATTCAACTGGTAAAGATTACATGAATTAAAAGAAAAAGAAAAAAGAACCCTGGAAATCTCTAAGATCTGAAGCACTTTTGTTCCTGAGCATGTGGAATATAAGATTCTCATCCTTCGTGATGCTTTTCTTTCAGTAAGAGATTTTAGCTATCGAGCAACTGTCTATGAATTAGAATTTCAAAGTCGCCAGTGACTCTCAAGGGTATTTTCTTAGCTCCTATATACTTCCCAAGGTATTTTAAGGCTACACGTCACCTGCTATACTAGCTTTTAAAACAGACTCCTAGAATGAATCAGATATATTGCTGTGTGAACGAGAGGAGTCACCAACTCATTAGGCAGAGGCCTTGGAAGGAAAGAAAGACTCATGCATGGAAAAGCAGTTCCCAGTGTCCCCAATAATTGTCCCTGAATGAATTGATTTAGTCAAGAGCCTAAGTACCTTTCCAAATGAGCCACTAAGTGTGGCTGCAAGAACACAGTGGACTTACAGGGTGCTTAGGGCCACTCTAAAATCCCAAGGGAAAAGTGATCCTCTTGTGACGAAGGAAGAGGTGGCGGGGGTTTCATTGACTGTTGTGTATTTTGTCTGTAGTGGACATGTCTGCAAAATGAACACAGGGAAATCCTTAGGGGTGAGAAAATGAAAAGTTTTAATGAATTCATTGAAGAAAAAACACACAATTACTGGAGAAAAGCCACACTGCGTTGAAGATGCCAGCCTTTCGTTAAGAATCCCGGTAAAGGATGAGATTCTAAAGGGGCTTCCACTACTATCAGAGGAGAGTGCTCTTGGAGACAGTCGTCCTCTTGAGTACCAGTGGCAGTGGTGTTGCAGGCTGTGAATTTCCACTCTGGCTTCTGCCACCATCTAGGCTGGAGTCCACTACTTCACTGTATCTCTGCTTTCTTTTTCTTTTTTTAAAGTGTGTTTTCTGTGTACCTCTGTCCACCTGAGTGTGATCTGTGCTTCCTAGCTTTCCTCTCAGAGGCGGTGGGCTCTCCCCACTCACAGTGAGAACATAAACTTATCAAGTCCTAATTAAAAACATATCATGACTTCCGTTTACTGTGATTGAGCAAAGGGTGGAAGGGTGGTTGATAGACATCAGAGCTGAGCTACAGATTTCCAGAAAAAGTGAACGGGAAGAAAAGAGCCCCAACAAATGATGTCCACAGGCCATCTAGATTACTGAACTGGGGAGATTTCTGTCATTGAGTACAATCTCAAAACAGAAATATAAAATGAGCTAACTTCCTGATTGTCTATCTTTTGAAGCTAGGGAGATTGGCTGTGCTTCAGAGAAAGGAAAGTAAATACCCGTTTTGATTTAGAGGCTGGATGCCCAAAAGCAATCGCCCCCACCCCCGTGTGTGTGTGTGTGTTCCTTCCTTCCTTCATTTCTTTTTTTATAAGATTGCTTCTCATTTGTTTAGTGCGTGTGTGTGTGTGTGTGTGTGTGTGCGTGTGCACTCGTGCACACGCACACGCACTTATGGTGAGGAGTGGGGATAGTATATGCACGTGAGCAGAAAATACTGGACAGCCTAGAGCTGGAATCACAGGCAGCTGTGAAGCAGCCCTTGTGGGTACTGGGTACTAAAGTCTGGTTCTTCATAAGAACAGTAGCTGTTCTTATCTGCTGAGCCGTCTCTCCAGCCCCAGATTGTCCTCATTTTTAAAGTAACTGGTTTTTTTTTTGTGTGTGTGTTTTTATAAACAATTTCCCTATAAATTTAAACATGTAAAAGTTCACTATACCCATCATTACAAAAAGAATTTCCCAAATCAGGGGCATGAATGATGATTCTCATGGATAAAAAATGTGCACAAAATTCTCATTATCGATTAATTATTTGTTATGCAGAAACCTTTTGATATACAGAAAGCCACATCCTGAAGGGAATCATTAGTTCTCTGGCCTTCACACACACACACACGCGCGCGCACGCACAAAGGCATACAGACACACACACACAACTTATAGAAAGAAATACATTGGTAAAAGTCATAAAAAGAAGGAACACCCTACTCTGTATCATAAAACAAAACAAACATGTTCAAATTCACTGTTTATGGGAAATAGCAAATTCATCAAAGGCTGAAATTAAAGGTAGTATTTCTGGATATTAGTTGGTTTTTATGTCCATTGCCTAGTCTGTTACATAGCTTTGGGTTTTTTTTTTTCATAAAATGACAATTTACTTGTAAATAAAAGTAATGGGTTGGAAATTGGATTCAGGCCTGGCCAGTTTACCTGATGGCTGAAAGATGAATTGCACAGCGGCGTCCGAAGCCATCTGATGCCCACCACAGTCCTCTGGCTTCTTCTGGAGATTGGCTGATGATGGGGTAATGCTGGCAGCATCCTCCGCCGACAGATTAATTAGTGGAGGCTGACGCCATTCTTTGAACAAGAAGGCAACATGTAAATCTAAGTACGATCTTTCACCTTCCTGCTAATGATCAGCTAATTAGTGTTTTCTGCTTGGTCTTTATGGTCCTTACAGAGGAGAGCCATACAGAGGGTGGAACTTCCAATACTGCCACAAGCTGGGAGAGACATCTGTAACATACTGGAATTATTCAAAACAAGTTGGGAGGTAGGGAAAAATTATGAGAATATATCATATGAAAAAATCAATAACCTTTTTAAGTCAATGTAATTCAGTATAATAAAAGAGAAAAGTGTTTTAAAATGCTCAAAACAGGGAAACTGTGAATAGATTCTCCCCTCTTCCGGTGCTTAAAGCCACAAAGGAAACAAAACTAGGGCTAGGTGGTCCTGCATCATTTACAGTGTTAATCAGCAGAAGTTCACATCATAGCACGAATTGAACTAGTCTGAAGCCTTGTGGCAAAACCCAGGAAAGAGTTTATAGGGATGACAAGAGGTGTCTGAGTATACGGAGGAGCTTCCTTCCCAGCGTTCCTCACAGAACATCAAGTCCAAGCTGAAAGCGACGTGGCAAAGCTAAATGCTACTCAAGATGCAGGCATTAGGAACTCTTCATGGATTTCAAAGTTTCCCTGCTACCGTGTCCTGACTAAGCCAGTCAACATGAGGCACTCCATCTCCTTGGTCCTTCTGTTTCCAGCCTTATCCATCCCACCCAGGGCTAGCGCTCATAAAACCAGCACATTATGAGCAAATAAGAAGAAATATCCATAAACACTGATGAGGACAAAATCTACCTCTAGCTATATGGAAATTATTCTGTGAGCTTTAAAAATAACTATGCAGAGACGGGGATATCTTTTTTAACCAGGCTCGGTGGCTCAAGCGCTTGCTGGGCATGCATAAAGGCCTGAGTTCAGATCCCTGCACCCCCATAAAAACGCTAAGTGTGTTAGCACACACCTGTAGGCTGGCCACTGCAGAGGCACAGAGAGAAGGATCCTGAGAACTCACTGGCCAAACAGAATCAGTGAGATCTGGACTCCGTGAGAGACCCTGTCTAAAAAGTAAGATGGAAAGACTCCATGTCAGCCGGGCGGTGGTGGTGCACGCCTTTAATCCCAGCACTCGGGAGGCAGAGGCAGGTGGATCTCTGTGAGTTCGAGGCCAGCCTGGTCTACAAGAGCTAGTTCCAGGACAGGAACCAAAAGCTACGGAGAAACCCTGTCTCGAAAAAAAAAAAAAAAAAAAAAAAGAAAGACTCCATGTCAAAATCAGGCCTCCACAGTAACTCACACACTAACACATAGGCCTAACATATACACACGTACCTGCCCTCCTACACACACAATAAAGAGATAAATATCTTACAAACACATTAAAATGTTTTAGCACATTCATAGTTAATAAATATCAGACCCTAAATATTTAGGTTTTTGAGAGAAAAGAATGTTTTTGTTTCTATATTTCTTCCTTAGAGAGAAAGAAAGAACAGGAAGTTGGATGGGTAGGGAGGTAAAGGAGGATCTGGGAGATCTGGGGAAAGGGGAAATAATATGACCAAAATATAGTATATGAAATTCTCAAAAAGCAATGACAATGTTAAGTAAAATAAAACAGCCCGTGCTATAGGCATGATTCAGCTTCTCGGGTGAAAAGCCCATCTCTGATCCTGGGCTGTCAATACAGACATCAACACAGGAATTTGTCTGGCCTGTATTCCCCTGTAGCCTGGCACTGCAGTGGTTGGTTTCTCTGAATCAGTATCTACATCAGGAGTTGTTTTTTTTTTTTTAATAAGCCACAGTTTCCTTAGCAAGGACATGGATGGCCGTGCCAAATAAATGCCCTAAACATAACGCTAGCTGGTAATAATCATTCCATGAGTGCCAGCAAATGTTAACATCTATTGATCTGCCTATGGGGACTTTGACTCGAAAGAAAGCAATTTAAAACACGCACAGCCTTGTTCTCTAGTAGTCATTTCCAGAGGCGAAAGCTACATTAGAGATGGGGGTAGATCCTTCCAGAGAGTGGAAGGCACAGCCCTGATGCCTGCACTCTGGAGAATGCCGTGACACTTACCAAACATAACCTAAAAATCGAAAAGTAGGGCCCCGGGAGATGGGTCCGTGGCTAAAGTACTTGCCACAAAAGTTGAGGACCAGAGCCCAGTTCCTCAGAGGCTGGGTAAATGCTGGTGATTGTGGCAGCCACATGGAATTCCAGCCTTAGAAGGAGAAGATGGTGCCCACAGAGCAAGCTGGCCAGTAAGGCCAGCCATTTGGCTGAATTGGCTATGAGTTGAATTGAAGGACCTTGCCCCAATGAATCAGAGCTATGGAGCGTGACTCCTGACATCCTTCTGCACACGTGCTCACCCTCACACACACGTGCTCATGTGTGTGCAGACATGCATACAAACACATACAAGCCATGGAAGTGAGTTTGCAGACACCCTTTAGTGAAAGGAGCTATCAGATGAGAGCGTTTGCTCATGGGAGTTACAAGCATGGTGGGGATGCCATGGAATTCCCTTTCACCGTGTTAAAAACTAAACAGATCCTATTTAAAAATAAGTATTTGTCCTGAAGGCCCTGACTCTTGATCGCTGGCCTCTCTGTGCTGCATTCTTCCTCTATCAGAACCTCTGAAATAATTTTGCCCTAGGGGAGAGGGCAGCTTGTAGTATAGCAGGCAAAGAGCCAAACGTCCATGGGCATTTAGCGTTTTTCCACTTTCTCTACATGTTCAATTGAGACCGCCATGAAATTATAAGTGAAAGGATGTACTGTGAGCACTTTCTTTAAAGGGGAAAAAGGGGGGCGGGAGGGGACGGGAGGAGTGGTCTTGCCTGTGCGGTTCTTCTCTGCAGAAGGTGGCACAAGTTCTCTCTGCCAACCTGAGCACACTTTCAGAATGGAAAAGCCGTGGCCACCCATGACTCCCCTGACTATGGATGAGACATTGCTAACCAAGTAGAGACCTGAAAGCCTGGCTGTGTTCATGTCTGTGGAGGCTGAGGTTAGTGCCTCTTGGCCCCTTCATCTCCCTGGCTCCACCTTCATGTCTTCCTTCCTGCAATGGTGGGGTTGGGGTTCACTCCTGTTTGCACTGCAGAGACTCCAACATCTGATTCTTAATGTTTCAAAGAAATTTACAAGCACACGCATACATATACATGCATGCATAGGTGTATGTCTTAAGATGACTTGCTTCTTAGAGAATCATATTTTGAGGATGTAACTGTAAATGATTCAGAACCCTATGTATTAAATTACATTCAACATAAATGCTGGGTTTTAAAAATTAATGGAAAAAGTGCTCTGGACTTTTTTCAAAGCCAGAATGTGAGCATGTGGATGCCTAAGAGTGAGTGAGTAATATTCCCAACCTCTGACCAATTTGGCTGGGACATGTCATGGGCCTGCTCGTTGTGATTAGGTCTCAGCAGCAGTTAAAGCAGGCTCAAACTGTGGATGTGTGGAGTCCCACTCACAGGACCTGTCTTTTCTTTTTCAGACAAAACTAAATAAACACACACAGAAGAGAAGACATCATTCACGAAGTTACTTGGGTTTGAAGGGGCCCTTGAAAATAAAGTAGGACCCAATTTGTCCACGGAAGATAAGCTCAATTAAGAATCCCATGACAACTTATGGTAAATCAAGGATCAAGACTTGAGAACCCATTGGTTCCTTGTAGTAATCTTATCAAAAGCAATCTACAGATTCAATATAATGCCCAGAAAAATCCCAGCAAAATTCTTCACAGACCTCAAAAGAACAATACTTAACTTCATATGGAAAAACAAAAAAAAAAAAAAAAAACAGGATAGCCAAAACAATCCTGTACAATAAAAACTTCTGGAGGTATCATACTCCCTGACTTCAAACTCTACTATAGAGCTACAGTAATGAAAATAGCCAGATATTGGCATAAAAACAGACAGGAAGAGCAGTGGAATCAAATCGAAGACCTATATATCAACCCACAGACCTATGAACACCAGATTTTTGACAAAGAAGCTAAAATCTAAAATGAAAAAAAGAAAGCATATTCAACAAATGGTGCTGGCATAACTGGATATCAGCATGTAGAAGAATGCAAATAGATCCATATCTATTGCCATGCACAAAACTCAAATCCAAATGAATCAAAGACCTCACATAAAACCAACCACACTGAACCTCATACAAGAGAAAGTGGGAAGTACACCTGAATGCATTGGCACAGGAGACCACTTCCTAAATATAACCGCAGTAACACAAACATTAAGAGCAACAATTAATAAAAGGGACCTCCTGAAACTGAGAAGTTTCTGTAAAGCAAAGGATACGGTCAACAAGACAAAATAGCAGCCTACAGAATGGGAAAAGATCTTCACCAACCCCCCATTGAACAGAAGACTGAGCTCCAAAATATACAAAGAACTCAAGAAACTTGACATCAAAAGAACAAATAATCCAACAAAAAAAAATGAGGAACAGACCTAAACAGAGGACTCTCAACAGAAAAATCTCCAATGGCTAAAAGGCACTTAAAGAAGTGCTCAACATCCTTAGCCATCAGAGAAATGCAAATCAAAACAACACTGAGATTCCATCTTACATGGTCAGAATGGCCCAGATCAAAAACACTGATGACAATTTATGCTGGATGGGATGTGGGGTAAGGGGAACACTCCTCCATTGTTGGTGGGATTGCAAACTTGTACAGTCACTTTGAAAATCAGTGTGGTGATTTCTCAGAAAATTAGGAAACAACCTTCCTCAAGACCCAGCAATAGCACTTTTGGGTATATACCCCAAAGGAAGCTCAATCATGCCACAAGGACATGTGCTCAACTATGTTCATAGCAGAATTATTTGTAAGATCCAGGTCCTGGAAACAACCTAGATGCTCCTCAACCAAAGAATTGATAAAGAAAATGTGGTACATTTGCACAATGGAGTACCACACAGTGGTAAAAAAAAAAATGGCATTT
Source organism: Microtus oregoni (assembly GCF_018167655.1). NCBI lineage: Eukaryota > Metazoa > Chordata > Mammalia > Rodentia > Cricetidae > Microtus > Microtus oregoni. Next base: position 7,399,582 of record NW_024543222.1, on the reverse strand, counting down.
TGAAATTTGCAGGCTATTGACTGTGGTTTCTGTTTCGCACCACATGGGGCTGACTAAATCCGCTTAAAAATCTGAGAGAGCTTGAAAAGGAATTCCAGACATAAAAGAACAGAGTTAAGCTTGGTTTCTTTTTAGCAGCATTTTCTCAGGTGGGCCTTGTTTACAGGAGGCAAGCACGTCTCATCTAAGAGAGGCTTCCTGACTCAGCTTTAGAAGCAAAAACCTTGCAGCTCTTTTAAGAGGCCCCACCACCAAACACTTAAATGGCGTTTATGAGTAGCCAATAACATGCTTTTTGGTGGTGGCAGGGACCTTGAAACTCCATAGAGTTGTGGAAATAAACATGGCTCTGGCTGGTACCTCCACCATAAGGCTAGACTCTCAGAAAGCTAAGGAATGGGCTGGATCTAGCCGTCAAAACCACGGTTTTAATCCTAGCCATACCACTTAGCAAATTAAAGACTCATGTAGTCAGAAAAAGATTGATATATAGTAAAGATAGATTCAGATGGAAAAAATCTCTAAACTGTTTACAGTGTGTTTAAAAATATGTGTAGGCTTGTGAGAGAAAAGAAAGAGGATAAAGTCCTTAAAATAAAAAAGAGAGAAGTTGGGTGTGGTGGCACACACCTTTAATCCCAGCACTTGGGAAGCTGAGGCAGGCAGATCTCTTGTGAGTTCAAGGACAGCCTGGTCTACTGAGTGAGTTTCAGGACAGCCAAAGACACACAGAGAAAATCTGTCTCAAAAAAAGCCAAAAATTAAAGTTAAAAATAAAAGAAATAGAATTGAAAATAAAGTCATGTAAAGATGGATAACACAGAGAATTTGGAGACTGTATGTTATTATGTTCTCTTTGAATTGTTTGAATGCTGAGGAAGGAGTAACAACTGCTAAAAGACATTTGATTATAAATGTTGCTGGATTAATCCAACATACATATATTGAAAATACTTTGATTTCAAAATTTAAGTCAAAAGATATGTTACTTTGGAGAAGAAGCTTTATTTTTGTCTCCACAGGAAATGAGAGCTTGTGGATTTATTCTGAGCTAAGAAAAATCAGGTTTGGTCAAGGAAGACTCCCTGGGAAATCTCCGATAGGAGCAGATGACCCAGATGTCTGAGTTCTGCATCCAGAACAGATTTCAAGATGCTGCCTGAGATGATCAAGCCTCACAGGATACTCCAGTCAGGATCTGACCATAGTTCTAAATTTTCCTTAGGTCCCCATAAGATTATCAGGACCCCCAATCAGCAGAAAGTAACCTAGAAAACTATGCCTACATTCCCAACAAATGGACTTTGGATATTTTTCTTTGTTTAGAGTGTTGGTTACAAGTTGTTATGGATAAAGGTCAGGAAGAAAGCTAAACAAGTGACCAAGATTCCAGTGTTTTCCTCAGTGGCCACGTCAGGTCATCTGGTCACTTGGGATAGGGTCACAGATATTTGCAACCATGAATATGGCAGGCTTTCCCGTGAAGGCATCCGTCATGTGTGCAAGGCCTCAGAAACCAACACTGTACTCACGTCTGCCCATCATCTCACTCTGTGACATCACATGAAACATCGTGAACTCTAAAGAGCTCTTCGCCACATGAGCTGGGATGTTTGTTTTCTGTGACTGTGAGGAAATGCTCAGACAGAAAGCACTTACAGCAATGGTTCTCAACCTTCCTGGTGCTGCGACCTCCTAACACAGTTCTTCATGCTGTGGTAACCCCAACCACAACATTGTTTTCATTGTTACTTCATAACTGTAATTTTGCTATGGTTATGAATTGTAATGTAAATATCTATGTTTTCCAATGGTCTTAGGCGACTCCAGTGAAAGGGAGATTGTGCCTTGCCTACACTTTCTCAAAGACACACCCCCTAAAATGCTTAGCAGGGTTTACAGAAGGGGAAGCAGACAAATGTGAGAAGAAAGTGCCTTGTGAGGATAATATTCTCTCTAATTCTCCTTGAAGCATGTCGTGGATACATGGTTGAATGACCAAATGAGCCAGTCAATGAGTTAATATGTATTAGAGGTTGTCTTGCAGAAAATTTGCAAAGATGAATGAAAAATTAAAGACTGGAACTGGAATTTTGCATATTTCTTCCACCTCCAATAGTCCCCTGGCCCCTGATTCCACTTCCTCCACAAAAAAACCACTAGGATCTGGTAAACAAGAAGACCAGCAACTCATCATCAAGACATCACAAGGAACATGAACTAAAAGTGCCTTTGCTTCCGCTGGCTTTGGATTTTTACCCTTCTCCATTCTCCAGAGCTCCTGAGTATTTTCAGAGGAATAGCTTAGCAAGAACTAGTAGACCAGAACAACTCAGAAACACAGATAGATGGCTAATGGCCACCCTTGGTCCTGTCAGGGAGCTTTGAAAATCAAAGAAAATGTTGTCAATCCAGGCAAGAAATAGGGCAGACATCAGAAATGTTCAGCTCCAATACAGCTAGCTCAGACATTTCTGAGGTGAACTTCAAGGGCATGAAGAGATAGAGGGGCCAGCAAGATGGCTCGGTGGGTTAAGAAACTTTCGGCACAGATCCGGCATCCCGAGCTGTATCTGCAAAATCCACGTGAAGATGAGCAGAGAGACTTAACTCTGCAAAGTTATCCTCTGCCTTGCAAACATCACACACATGCACACACATGCACAGACACACGTACTCATTCACACACACGTACATTGTAATAAGAGATACATATTTATGGTGGGATTGGACTCCCTTTCCCTAAATAATCAAGAGGGAATACTTTTTCCTTCACCAGGCCCCTCTTCCTGCACCTAGAAATGGAGAATAAAGATATTTGACTTTTCCTAAGTCTGCAATGGGTAGAAATGAGGACAAACACATGTATCCACCATGGGTACCAGTGTATCTCAATTCTGAGCTAATCTGAGACTCATCCTTTGTGCCCAATGATTTGAGATGCTTTCTCCTTGCATGTTTCCACCACTACCGTCCTCCCAGGGCTAGCAAAGATACCACTCTAGAGAGCCGTGTTCTGCAAAAGCAAAGGGCAAGTAATACAAAAACATTACACTTCCAGATACATCAGACTATCTCATGGAGAAGGCTGGTCCTTCCTGCTAACTCAGTCCTCCCCAGGGCTAACTGTAGGACATTTTATAAAGAACACTGAAATAATTTATTATACTTATAATAAGGCTTATCTAACCTATATAAAGAGTACCTATATTTAATTGTTTATGTGCCTGTGTGAGTGTATGTCTCATGTGGTGTGGGTGCCCATGGAGACCAAAAAACAGCATCAGACACCCTAGAGTTACAGGGGATTAGTGAGTGGCCAAAACAGGGATGCTGGGAACCAAACTCAGATCCTCCCAAAGAACAAAGAGCTCTCTTAGCCACTGAGCCATCTCTCCAGCTCCTAAAAAGGATTTATTCCAACACATTAACAAGTAGGACCTCTTTACAGTTGAGGAGATAATCAGAGCAAATACATATAGTTAATATTTGTAATGAAACACGCATTGAACAGCAGCCACAGAGTATTAATGGATTTCTGGCTATGTACTCTGTATTTCCCCACAAGGGCCAAGTAAAGGAGGTAGGGAATCTTAGCTGGTGTTTGATTGCCATCTGTGGGGACTTAAACCCCTCCCCCACCAGTCCAGGAGGACCTGGTGTTATTCCTCTGTCCTTTGATATGGGACCTGCACCTCAGTCAGTTATGTTAAAGAAAAACAGCCCAGGCAGGACTGGAGTTGGGGGTCATGGGGGAGACTGGCAGGGGTTCTTTCTTGTTGGGCTTTGATACATCCTTCCTTCAGTTATTTCTTGCAAACAGCAGCTAGGGAAAGGAGGGATGCAGGCAGGAGGGGATGCTGGAGACTAGCGGAAATCACCTTTCCTCCCTTCCCTTTGTAAGGCTGTGCCAGAGTCACCTAGGCATGGGGAGACTTCCACCTGCCCCCACTGATGGGATTGCTTACTCTCTGGGAACCCTCCTGGGCAGCAGCCCACTCTTCACTTCCTCCTGTTTCCTGTTTCACCCGCTGCACCTCCAGCCTCCTGTGGCTTCCCAGCTAAATTCCCCAACTCAGGGTGAGAGAAATGGTCCTCACTGATGATGAGCAGCCAGCCCTCCCTCTGTAGACCCCCAGATTCCCAAATAGGAAAGCATAGCAGCTGCCTAGCACATATCGTTTGTAACCCTGAAAGCACTGAAAGCACAGAGTGACTTCAAAGCAGCCATGACATATGCCTCTCTCTGCTGATAGAAAACATCCACTCGCATTAGCAAAAAGGATTTCATAACATATACCTTCAAATTGTTTGGGATTGATTTATCTTCAATGTACCATTTCTTCTGTGGTTCTCTGGGGTCAAGCAGTAACATAAACCCAAATCTGGGACTGTGGCTGTCTTAACAGTAAAGGAAAAAAAACACATCCCCTTACCAATGTACTAATATAGCCACTTACTCTTTTTTTTTTTTTTTTTTTTTTTTTTTGAGGGGAGGCAGGGTTCAAGACAGGGTTTCTCTTTGTAACAGTGTCGGCTGTCTTGGAACTAGCTTTGTAGACCAGGCTGGTCTCGAACTCATAGAGATCTGCCTACCTCTGCCTCCCAAATTCTGGGATTGGAGGTGGGCACCACTGCCCATCACCCACTCTTATTTGGGTGTGTATGTGTGTGGGAGTGCGCACATGTGTAGTAGTGTGTATGTTTCTTCATGCAGAGGCCAGAGGTCAACAATGAATGTCTACCTCAATCTTCTAAATCTTCCTTTTTAAAAGCATTTATTTTGGTATAGTTTCAGACTTGCAGAAACCAAGAAATATAAGAGGAAGGGTTCTCACACACTCTTTTTCTACTGTTAAGTTTAGTCTGTGGCAATTTCATGATGTGGGATTCCCCTCTGTGTGCTATAAATATGTTTTATTACCGTTGATTATTAAAAAAAGCTCTTTCAGCCAGTGGCTTAGTAAAGTCAAGTCAGGCGGGAAATCCGAACAGAGATATAGAGAGAAAGTAGGCTGAGTCAGAGAGATACTATATAGTTGCCAAAGGAGACAGACACAGAAACTTTACCTGGTAAGCCACGGCCTTGTAGCAATACATAGAATAATAGAAATAGGTTAATTTAAGATATAAGAGTTAGTTAATAAGAATCCTAAGCCAATAGGGCAAGCAGTGTTTTATATAATATAGTTTTGTGTGATTATTCCAGATTTGGGAGGCTGGGAAACCAACGAGCAGGGTCTCTCACGGAAGCAGGTGCACAATGATTCAGTTAACCTGGGTGGCCAGTTCTGTCTCCACCTGGCCAAGGCTGGACTTACAGGTGAATTACACTGCTACACTATGTTTTGCTTTGTTCTGGGCTTTAAACATGGATGCTACATATCAAACTCACGTCCTCATGCTTACATAGCAAGCACTTTACCTACAGCCCCATCACACTCTTATTTATAACTACACAGTGGTTTGTTTTAATAGGCAGCCAACCAGCCTCTGCAGAATGGAATCCCAGGCTGGTCCCTCAGTCCTCCCACAGCACGAACACTCTTACCCTGCACCCCAAGGCTGGGCAGCACCCCAAGAAAAGCATTGCACTTATAAAAGATTTGCTCGTTTGTTTGTCTTTCTGATTCTGGTAGTGGGTCCACATTGATACAGTTGAGGGGAGGGCGATCATACATTTCTATACTTAGAATTTTCCTAGGATGGACCCCCTCAATGTCAATCAACTTCAAGCTGTTTCAAGGTCATAGATCACATCCCTAATCCCAGCCAGTTGTCTCACCAATTTGTTGTATCATAAGAGGCCTGGGGCACGAAAATATAGATGGCCCAATACAGTCAGGGCTTCTATCTGAGAAAAACAACTAGATGGGCATGTCCTGCAGACAGTAGCATGCCATCAGGGGCAGACATAATTGCAGGCACTAAAGTGGCTCAGCCTCTCAGCCAGGGGCTAATCTAAGCCAGACCTTGCATAATGCCAGGCCATGGGTGCATCCTAGCTACAATTAAACGAACAGAGAAAATTCATCCTGATTCCCGAAGCTTTCTTTTTAACATGGAAAGCCAAGCCCTTCATGATTACATCAGGTTATAAGACACAGACAGGCAGAATGAGCACATAAAGACAACTTGCGCTAATCACCTTTGAAAGGCTAAAAGCGTTTTTTCAGTACATCCATAGGACTAAGCCTGGGACCTGCTCCGCTTCCCTTGATATCACCCAGAGCCATGTCACCTCTGCTGGAACACAATGGTGACCCCTGAAGTTTCATTCAGGTCAAGTCCCTGTATCTTGATCTCTTCTGTAGTTGTGGTTGTTTATGTATGTTTTTAATGTGCACTTGTGTGTGGTATGTGTGCACATATGTATGTAAAGGCTGGGTATCAACCTTAGGTGATGCCCCTGAGGCACCATCCACTGCTTTTGAAACAGTGTCTCTCTCTGCCTTGGAGCTTGCCGTGTAGGCTGGATAGCAGACCAGCAAGTCCCAGAGGTCAACCTGTGATGGGGCTACAAGTTTGTACCATCATTCCTGGTTCTTTCCAACAAGGTGTGAATCAAACACTAGAGGTTAAAAAAAAAAAAGCACTTCCTCCTTGGTAGAAGAGTTTTGAATAGAATTTTTCTCTAAGTACAGAAAGAATGAATTAATTTTGTGTTCAAATATTATACACACACATATATATGTTTAGGTCAGTAAATCAAATATCCAAATATACCAAGATACATCGACCAATCTTTGATCAAAATCCCATTCCCTTCCCATTCCTAATTAAAACAACATTAACCTAATCTGCCTCAGACCCTAGGAAAATAGGGGAAGCAGGTGGAGTCCAGCACAAGACCCAGATACCTCTTTACCACCCAAATCTTTAAGGGACAGGCTGCCACACAGTGTTCTGGAAATGAGAGGGAGAGCTCTCCTAAGATTTACAGAGTGATTTGTCTTTGAATTTGCCATTTGAGTATTTTTTTTTAAATCAAAGACCATACCCCAGACTGATGGTGAGTTTTAATTCTCAACCTAACCATCACAGTCCCAGTGAGCGACGATCTAGAGCAGGCTGCCCTGTGGGCATGTCTGTGAGGGACTGCCATGTCTTCACTAAGGTGGGAAGAGTCAGCCTGATAGTGGGTGCCCCGATTGCTGGTACGAGGTTCTGGGCTGCGTAAGAGTAGGGAAACCTAGCTGGGTCCAGGCAAGCACACACTCATCCTCTCCGCCCTTGACTGTGGATGACCAGCAGCCACAAGTTTCTGCTTCAGCTCCTCCACGATGATGGACTGAAACCTGGAGTTGGGAGCTAAATAAACCGTTTGTCCCCACGTTGCTTTTGCCAGGGTCTTTTATCATAGCTACCGGACAAGAAACGAGGACACAGACCCACTGGGCTCTGTAGGCAAACTGTACTGTAGCACTGCCAAGGTGTCTAGGGGTGGACAGGAGGTTGCTAGGTTTCCAGTTTCCTTTGGATCTGGAGACAAGTGTCCTGCTAACTCTGGCTAGGACATCGTAACCCTCTGTAGAGATAGTGTAAGAAAATTTCAAAATTAGGACTGTATGTTGGGTTTTCTTAGAATCCCATCTTCATAGATTTAAAATAAGTAGGCTATCTATAGGACCACGGACAACTTTTCATCAAACATATTATAATTGCTACAAAAATACCTTTCTGCTCATATAATTAGTTAATGAAGATATCTGATATATAAATACAACTCCCGGTTCAAGTATTTTTAACACTGTGAGGGCCAAAATCTGCCTATACATGGGCTGTGCTGGCAGGAGTTCTTTAGGAGAACACCTCCCCATCACACATTTAGAGACAGCGTTAATATTCTTAAATCAATTCCCCTGCTGCCGCCCCAAAATTCATGCAGCAAACACTATTCTAGGTCTGTTGTTGGGCGATCTAAACAGGCCAACAATTTCTTACACACAGAAACAGGAGGAAAAAAAAGAATAGAGCTCCCGGTCTCTGGACAAAGATGCATTCACACCTGTCCTGGGGGACATGCAGCCCACGGGCCACAGGCTAGGCATGCTGGGTCACTAGGCTTGCTGAGTTCAGTCTGCATGCAGCTTCTGTTGTAATAAAGAAGGCAAGGGGCTTTAGAACCATCATGCCCAGCGTCCAGGTCACCAACAAAGTAACCGTATAATCCGTTTGAATGGCTCTATCAAACCTTGAACCACACTGCTGCCTATGGACTTCTTTCGCTGACTCGATGTTTCTGTTTAGCATCTTCGTTTTTTAAAAAGAAGGTTGGGGGAGGCACCCATTTTCCTCCTTCCTTGACTACTGGGAGAAAGGTACAAAAAAAAGAAAAGTTCAGGGAGGACCCATGTCCCTTCTCCTTCCTCCTCCTCTCCCCGTCCACAGACAAAATCTAATAAAGACGATTAAATTACATGTCTTTTCCTCCCATTGAAATCCACGGCATACTATTTAAATATTAGAACTCAGGAAATAAGGCTGGACAAGGTCCCTCATGAAACCTTAGAAGGCAGCGGAGGGGTCTGAGCTAGAGGGCTGCCTGGCTGGGCGACTCTAACTAAGAAATCACCCTGCTGAGAAGAATTTAATCTAAATAAAATATAAAAAGGCATCCAGTGAAAACCATCACCTCTATTCCGCACCTCCCCATGTGCTTTGTGTCCAGAGACCCCTTTCCTAGCAAGTTCCAGAAACTATCATACTGCAGCTCTGTGTGCTGCGTGCCCTCCGCACAATGCAGCGTTAATGGCTCAGGCTGTCAAGAAGGAGCTGGGTCGTAAGCTGGAGGAAGTTGGTTGCTTGGCCAGATGTTCCTAGAGCCAGAGGCAGAGTGAGTTCACGCTGTTTGAGTTTGAACTGGGGTATGGGATGGGATTTTGGTCAAAGATTGATTCATGGTCTGGTCAGACCTTCTCGTTTTAACATAGTAAAGTGCCAGGCCATCCTCTCTCTGTGGGCTGACAGAGTGCATTCCTCCCTCTCGACTGCTTTTATTCTGAACTACAAATTTGTGTTCTCACCTATTCTCAGAGAACCTTCTCTCAGTGTTAGCTACCCTTTTGATGGGACAGTCACTTGAAAGCAAAGATTCGACCTGTCATATTTGGTTCAGATCAGCGTACTTGGGCTCATTAATGCTATACCCAGTGTTGAGTCAGCCCCAGATCCATCTCAACTTTGACTCATCTGACAACCTAGAATGGCAGTTATAAACCTGTGGGTGGCAAAAAGGATCGACAGACCTTTTCACAGGGGTTATCTAAGACCATCAGAAAGCACAGATATCTACATTATGATTTTTTTTGTTTGTTTTGTCTTGTTTTTGAGACAGGGCTTCTCTGTGAAACAGTCCTGGCTATCCTGGACCTCACTCTGTAGACCAGGCTGGCCTTGAACTCACAGAGATTCACCTGCCTCTGCCTCCCAAGTGCTGGGATTAAAGGCATGTGCCACCATCACCTGGCTATATTCTGATTCTTAGCAAAATTATAGTTATGAAGCAGCAACAAAACTACAACCATACCACCCTGAATGCACACCTCCTCATCTGACCCCCAATCAAAAAGTTATTACAGTTATGATGTAGCAACAAAAATACCTTTATGTTTGGGGGTCACCAGGAGCGAAATTACAGTTATGAAGTAGCAACAAAAACAATGTTATGGTTGGGGGTCACCATGACATGAAGAACTTTATTAAAGAGTTGCAGCATTAGGAAAGTTGAGAACCTTTGGGCTAGACCATTTGTTGTAGCTACATTTTTACCAATTAGCCAAAGAAATACATGTCCTGTTCTCATGGCCCTGTCACCGCCATTAACTCTATTACATTTTTATGTCTCTCTGTGGATCACCATGACTGTCCGCACCAATGACCCCCTAACCTACTGAAACCTGTTGAGGAGAGTGGCTGGAGAGAAGACTCAGTTGGTAGAACACTTGCTGTACAAGCATGAAGACCTAACCTGGATCTCCAAAGGGCAGATGGTGGTGCACACTTGGGATTCCAGTGCTGGGGATATAGGGACAGGTAGCCTTGCCTTCTTGGTAAGTTCCAAGTCTATGAAAGACCTTGTCTCAAAAGAAAAGATGAACAGCACCTGACCTTTGAAATACCACATTTTTTTTCTTTTCTCCTCCTTCTTTGAAAGACCTTCTTCTATCTGTCCTGGAGGTGACCACAAAGCATTTCGCTCCCACAACACCCCAATCTGATTCTCTAATATGGTACAGTGATGTTAATTTTCCTTTAGGTCAGAGACAGAGGGACCTTCTCTAGAAGGGCCAAGTAGTAACAATTTCAGGCTTTTGAGACATACAGTGTCTATGGCAACTGTTTGATGTAGCCATTTTAGTTGAAGTAGCCATAAACAACAGCTTGCTCTATTTGAGATTCTTGGAAAGAATGCCAGAGACTGGATGGTATATAAACAGCATAAATCACCTTCTCATAGCTCTGGTGGCCTATTGGTCTGAGAAGAAGGAGCCAGCACCTGCTATAGCTGCTATAGCCTGAAGGTGCTAGCTTCTCTATATCTTCACATTGCAAATGGGAAGAACCAACTTTGGAGGGTTTGTTATAAATACGGTAGCACCACTCACAAGGGCCCCATCCTCCTCATTATCTAACAAGCGATGGAAGCACCCCACCACCACCACCAAATACCAGCACATTGGAAATTAGATATCCACATATGAATGGAACAGGGTGGAAGCAGATGGATGGGGTTGTGTTCCGATATCATTTGATTGGAACTAAAGCTTAAATTTCCTTTTATTTCATGTGCCACAAAATATTACTCTTCTCTTGTCCTTTGTTCAAATATTAATAAAACAAAAAGCCAGGCTCTTTATTCCTTAGGTTATTGATGGGGGAGAGTCTTCTGTTTTGTGTTAATTTCATTGGTTAAATAAAGAGACTGCCCTGGCCCTTTAATAGGACAGAAAATTAGGTAGGCAGAGTAAACAGAACAGAATGCTGGGAGAAAGAGGCTGAGTCAGTGAGTCGCCATGATTCTCCCACTCCAGGCAGACGCAGGTTAAGATCATTCCTGGTAAGCCAGCTCGTGGGCTACACAGATTATTAGAAATGGGTTAGGTCAATATGTAAGAGCTAGCCAATAAGAGGCTGGAACTAATGGGCCAGGCAGTGTTTAAAAGAATACGGTTTCCATGTAATTATTCCGGGGCATAAGCTAGCCACACGGGCGGCTGGGTGCCGGGAACGCAGCCCGCAGCTCCCTATCTCAACAGGTTATACAAATATAGATGGGAGGGGCAAAGGAGGATTTAAACACCCTGCCTAACTCTGTGCGTAATGGTACCCACTCCTGGTCTCCACAGAGGAGAGGGTCACAAAGGCATCTCTTACTCCTGGTGGAGCATTATTATGCAGCTTCTTCAAAGTCAAATCACTTCCGAGTATCATTATTTAGCATTGACAGATACATAAAACAGGCGAGAGTACATAAATAATTCATTGATTTTTTTTTTTTTTTTTAGATCTGAAATATTTTCTAAGGCACAGACTATCAAACTGAGGTTGGGGATGCTGAGGAAACCTCCATCCTTCATCACAAACAGGGGCATTATACCTGAAGCAGTTAGCCTTCCAAGACTCGAAATCAAATCGTGGTTTTCTAACCAACAAGCAGCTCTCGCCTCCCACCACGTAGGCCAATTTGCCATACCTTCCATATTGTTAGCAAGTTCTCTCAACCGCCTTCTCAGAGTTCCTTTTCCATGAAGCAATCTACAGTGTTAAGAGCCACACGGCAGGAACCAAGGTGGCTCCAAGCAGTAGGTTGGTGAGACAGCAAGACCCACTGACCAAAACTGTCACAGAACAGCAGGTGCCAACAGCCACAGGGATGAGCTCAGAATTGGATCTTTCTTCAGTTGAGGCCGCAGATGGGACTAGAGATCCTAGACCCTGACTTTAGCCTTGTAATAAATCTTTTCACGTGGGGCCAGGGGCGCCAAGGTCAGAATCCTTGCTTAAGCAAGCCATAAGATGATGAACAGGTATAATCTTAAGCCTCTAAACTTGAGGGTAACACATAATTGCTACATCTACATGTAAGGATAATCAGACAACATGTCAAGTTCAACTTGGGTAGAGGCAACACTTTGGTATGTCTCACAGTAACAAACAAACTGACCCCATATCCATGATAACCAAACGCTGTGGAACAATGGTCTTTTATCCTGTCGCTTGTATTATTTTTAATAAAACACTGATTGGCCAGTAACCAGGCAGGAAGTAGAGGCACAGCAATGAGAACAGGAGAATTCTGGGAAGAGGAAAGCTCAGTTTGCAGTCGTCACCCAGATGTGGATGCAGATGAGAATGCCCCACTGATGAAAGGTACCAAGCCACGTGGTAACACAGACAAGAATTATGGGTTACGATGTAACAATTAATTAATAAGAAGCCTAAGTTGCAGACCAACCAGTTTATGATTAATGTAGATCTCTGTGTATTTCTTTGGGACTGAATGACTGTGAGACTGGGCGGGACAGAAACCTCAGCCAACAACTAATGTCTGTGAGAGTCACTGTTCAATTATTTTAAATAATAGCAATTTATAAAAAATATTCATTCACAGGAGGGTAAAGCAAGTAGCTATTGAAGACAGGAAGGGTTTTTTATTGTGAGGAAGAAAAAAAATTGATATTTGGATTTGACCTTGGTTATGCCCTCTTTTTATGTTTCAAGAACTTTTAGGAAACTCCCATTTACAAAAGACTTCAAAGTCCGTCTCTCATTGTACTGAGGATGTCTTTGCCCCACCCCTTTTGGAACAAATACACAGATTTGCCTAGTGAGGGGTCAAATTATTTAGACCATTCTCATGAATCTTTACTTTTACATGGGCAGAGGGGAGTATAAGAAATAAAAGAGAGGGAGGAATGTGAACAGAAAGTACTATGCAAAAATCAAAAATAATAGAGAATATCCAGATAGAGACTGATAGCGCAAAAGAAAAGGACATAGTCAAGCCTCTAGCTCTGGGCCAGCAACATTTCTCAGAGGATAAGAGTGCTTGCCACACAGGCTGAGGACCTGAGTTCAAGTCCTGGTTCCCGGATCTCATAGAAGAAATAGAAAACCAAGTCCCAAAAGTTCTTCATTGACTTCCACATGAGAGACACACACACCACTGGTTTTCCAAAATTTAAATCAAACATCCAGGCCAGAAGCAAAGAAATGACTCAGAAGACACAATCTGATTTTCTGTCTAGTCATAAATACTTTGACAAGGAATTTGGCATTTATCAGAACAGAAGAAAGAAAAATAGATGCTGTCTTCCAAAGGACCCAACACTCTTGGAATTCTATGACCTAATTCTGTCTAATGTTGTGGTAGGGGGACTGCCTCTGTCTGAGTCTCGTGGCACCCGAGCCTCTGTTTTCTCAATCGCGTATGCCACATCACTATCAGACCCCAGAAAGAACTCAGGATGTGGGAAAACAGCCTAGCGATCGCGCATGGAAAAAATATTTCTCAATCAGCATAGAGTCCGACTCTGTCTCTCTGGCTGTTATCTCATGAAAGTCAACTTTTCGTTACTTTCGGAGACAGTACATATCTGGGGCCCACGCTCCAGTCACCAGCTGTTAGCCAGCCTGACTCCACAATAGAATGGGGGTTGGATCGGTCGGCTTCAGCTGAGCCACTTTCATCCTGACATTTAAGGGAACCAATTCCCCAGACACTGCAATGCTTGCAATGACCACAGGACCTAAAACATCTTAAGTAAAAAATTTGAGTGTGCCCGAAACTGAAACAATTATAGCTAATTTCCGTAGCCGTAAATATTCTCTATAAAATGGGAATGACAATGATACGCCATGACAGCTCTTTTGAAGGTGAAATGTATGTAACAATCTGCCTGCTGTAAGTTCACCCAGGCTTTGACATCTTCGGTATTTTGGGTAAGACAGTTCTTTATTGGGCACTTAGGAGTGGCTCTGTACTATACACTAAAGGTTATTTTTTCTGCTTTGTTTGGTTTTGGAAACAGTCTTAAGTATCCCAGACCTACTAGTCTGCCTCCCAAGAGCCAGGATTACAGGCAGGTGCCACCATGCCAAATTTAAACAGTGCTAGGGACTGAGTCCAGAACTCTGTGTGTTCTAGACAAATACTTAGCAACTCAGCTGCAGCCCCAGTCCCATTACTACCAGCATCCCTGGCTTTGGGGTTTTTCTATTTGTTTGTTTGTTTCCTTTTTTAACATTTTTTTTCTTTCATGGAAAGGGGACTAAGTCATGGATGTGACTTGAGGACTGCGCCTTCAGAGGTCAGAAGAAGATGTTGGAAGTCCTGGCACTGGAGTTCAAGAGGGTTGTGAGCTTCCGTGTGAGTGCTGGGAACTGAACCTGGGTCCTCTGGAAGAGTAGCCAGTGTTCTTAACCACAGAGCTATCTCTCTAGCCCGAGCCATACTTCTACATCCTCTTAAAAATTAAGAGCAAGCCAGACAGTAGTGCCAAACACCTTTAATTCCAGCATTTGGGAGGCAGAGGCTGATGGACCTCTGTGAGTTGCAGACCAGTCTGGTCTACAAAGAGCATTCCAGGATAGCCAAGGCTACACAGAGACACCCTAGCTCAAAACAAACAAACAAACAAAGCAAGTAAACAAAAAAGAAGCAGGTCACAAGGTGCTAGCCCTCCCACAGAAGCCTACCATCATCTTCCATGATGTCTCCTTTCATGGGATGAATGGCAAAGGGTCACAGTTATGTTCAGCTGTAGCAAGCGGCTCTACACATCAGCAGCACAGTATGTGAAACATTGTAGATTTCTTGCTTGGCACAAATGCTACAGCTTGGGGAACATTGTGCTACAGGGGCCCCTTGCCACTGCTCCCACGTATCTCCGAGGGCCTCACCACGCTTACCTGAGGAAGGAAGGAAAGAGAGATTCGTAAAGGAGCCATTTGCAACAGAAGTCCTCTCCCTTCTTTTTGTGGTTTTGTGCTTATTTGGGTTTACAAGTGTGTTTTCTTTTCCCCTAAATTGCTCTTGCATATTCAAAGGATGTTTGCTTTAGGTGTTTTGATACCATGCTCTTTTCAAGCCCTGAATGTTTTGCATGGCATGTCCTGTTAAGTGTACAAGCTGAGGAGAATGTTGGTGACCGAAAAGAACACGGTATTCCTCAAAGTTTTCAAGTAAGCAAATGCAAAACAGAAATCAAGGGAGATTTCTGAGGCTCGGCATTAGCCAGCTGACAACAAAAAGTGCTTTATAGACCCTATTTTAAGCTTTAGCATTAGAGCTAGCTTTCCTCTGTGCTAAGGTAAAAACGTCGAAAATAACTCTCTCTGTGTTTATCCTGCGGCTTTTTCTGCATGTGAGGAGGGGTGTGGGGGCATCAGGGTATGCATTAGGAGGCCAAAGATCAACATCAGGGTCTTCTTCAGGCTGTTGTCACTTATATTTTGGTCTGGCTCTCTCACTAAACTTGGAAGATTCAGGCAGACTAGCTGGCCAGCGAGCCCCAAGGATCCTCCTGTCTCTACTTCCTAAGCACTGGAAACATATGGGCACCTGTGCTGGGGACGGCACTCTGGCCATCATGTATGCACAGCGAGCACTTCACTGATGGATCTGTCTCCCCTCAAATAGTATGTCATTCGTCTGAAGGTAAAAATGTGCCAACCAACTCGCCACAGTGAGCCGTATTCACCTTGTGACTTTTTCTACACCACCCTGAAAAATACATCTAATGCATTTGCAAACCCATGGCCCTCTGGATTAGAGAACCCAAGAGAACCGATTCCAGTCCTGGCTTTCCTCCCGACAGAATGGCTGGACTTCCACAAATTACTTCATTCTGAGGAACCTCAAAAATGACCTACCCTAGGTCACCACCATGAGACAAATAGGTTGGCCATCTACCAAAGTGTCAGGCACATAGGTTGTGCTACACAACCTGATGTGATCTTTTGGGGGGGGCACCTTTGCTGTAACAGCTACAGGGCTGTGTATTCCATGAATGGGAAGCAAAAGAGCCATGTGGGTTTCTGCTTCAAGCTCCTGCTCTCAATAAACTGACTTCTCTACCAGGTTCCCGATTCCTGTGTAGCAAGCATGTCTAATGTATGCGTGGAAAAGCACCATCCAGGATCCTGTGAAATTTTTCCAAGGGAGGGGTTAGCCTAGCTCAGTATCCTTTTCAGATATCTACCCCATGAGGGTTGTCTATCACTTTCCCATGACTCTGAATTACACTGACCCTGAGTCCCACATCCAAATCTGGAATGTTGCCTTTTCCTGCCAAAATATGTCTGGCTGTGTTCAAGTAGCTTCCCATGCCTTTGTCGAAGGATCTGATTTAGTTTCTGTGAGTAGAGGGTACTTAATGCTTTTAATAAGCCCCTGGGCATTTCCTATGACTAGAAGAGTTGGGGGATCTTGAGTCAGTCCATATGGTTCTACTGCTTTCAAAGCAACCACACACACACACACACACACACACACACACACACACACACAAAGAGAGGGGAGGGGGTTGGGTGGGAGGGAGAAAGACAGAGACAGATACACAGAGACACAGAGAGATACAGAACTGTTTAGGGGTGTGGCCTTTATAACTGGATGTGATAAAAGTTAAAATATTTATTCCTTAGATGTGACTAGGGACCATTATGAACGTGTAGTCAAATGAATACAAAGTCTTCAAGTCCATACATGACTTCTTTTTCCCAAAAGGATGAAGTTACAAGCAGATGACCAAACACTCAAGAGAACTAGTGTACAGGAAGAAAAAATTATAAAATTACCTCCTCTGACCTCTATAAGGCAAATGTAAAGACCCCTCCCTCCAATCAGTGCTGTTTTCTAGGCTGAAGGTCATCGTGTGTGCTCAAGAGTGTCTCATCTAAGTGTGTAGCAAATGTGTGGTCCATGCAATTGGCTGATATTTAACCATGTATCCAAGTTTAGTCTCATGGAAACACTTACTTTCCACTGAAGCCCTAAGGAGGAAGGGTTAGCCAAGAAGGCCAACCCTGCATCAAGTCAGAAGGACACCCTTCTTGCAAAGCACTCATGGAAGGTAACAAATTCTATCTTCTTGACAGTCTGAGGAGATTTGCTGAAGTATTGAAGTCACCTCTTTCTCTTACAGCAACGATCCCTTTGGCCACTTGTGGCCAGTGAACTAAGAACGAGAAGGCAGTTAGTGCCGGCTTCCCCAGCTGACCACTAAAGATATTTTCTCCAGATTTCTAGGTGAGTTTTTCAGCCAGCATCCTTGCAAGGGAAACAGGTCCTTCACGCCGCAGGCATGTGGGATACAAGGCCTCCATAGTATTTTTGAGAAGCCAGTATCGTCCGCTGACAATAAAGGGGCATTCACGGTGGGCAAAGGCATTCCACGGGAATGGGTGGAGCTGGGCTACCAGGCAGGCTGAGCACCAACTTTTCAGACGAATTGCTTTTTTCCATGTCTCTGGACTTGAGCAGGGGCCAATGCAGCTACCAGCTTCAGGAGACACCCACAGGCCAAGATAGCAAGCCCCCAGCTTTTCCATGGAATTTAGCAGCAGCTACCAGGGGCGTCATCACAGAGCGCTCATTTTTTCCCTTGCCTGGTTCCCCACATTCTGTGACCACCTCGGTGTCTGCCAGGGAAAATATCGAAAGCCTAGGTAAACGAAGGGAACCCAGCATTCACCAGACTGGCCTTAAAATAGCTGAAGGCACGCCCCCCCCCCCCAGCCCAGAGAGTACAACAGTTCTGACTGTAGCTAGTGTGTTCAGGGCACCACCCAGCCTACCCCAAGGGCTCACCCCATCCCCTGAAAGCCTATCTGAGAGTGGACAGCAAGGGAGCCAGACTTGCTGCTGCCTCATTCCAGGGGGACCCCTGGGACTTAGGTGAATATTAATGTACACCTAGTAGACAGATGCAAGCCAGTGTTTGCCTCCAGGCAGGGTGGAAACATTGGCAAAGCGTAGGTCTGGGGTGGGGCAAAGGATTAGGTGGTACAGAAAAAGCAGAGAACTGGGAGGAAGGTGTTCTTGGAGTAGAGAGGAAGCCTGGAAGTCACAGGGTGTGTCCCAGGGACAGAGAAGGTAAACAACTCCTTGTCCACTCCTGGGCAGCCTGGGCAGCCTGGGCAGCTCTAGAAGATGCTGCGGCTGTCATACGCTGTGTCTTCGAGATGGCATGACACAAAAAAGAGAGAGAGAGACTAGGGGTTCCAACGGTGAGATTTAAATGTCAGAACCTATAATATAGAATAGAATAGAATAGAATAGAATAGAATAGAATAGAATAGAATAGAATAGAATAGAATAGAAATTGCCACAACCTAGAATTACCCAGAAAGTGAGTCTCCACTAAGGAATTATCTAGATCAGGTTGGCCTATTGGCATGTCAGTCAGGGTAGAGGGGTTACCTTGATTGTTAAATGATCCAGCCCACTGTGGGCAGCACCACACTCTAGGCTTGGCCTTGAGCTGTATAAGAGTAAAGAAATCTGGCAAGAAAGCAAGGATCCATGTCTTTCTTTTTTCTTCTCAACTCTTGACTGAGGATGTTCTGGGACTGACTGCATAAGTTCCTGCCTTAACTTCCCCCAAAATACTGGGCAGTAACCAGGAACTGTAAGTTAAAATAAGCTCTCTCCTCCCTCTATGTCTCTTTTGATCAAGGTGTTTTCCCTTAGCAATAGAAATGAAAGTAGGTACAGGGAAGGACTAGGGGAGAAACCACTGTGACCAAGGAAAGGCAAGAAAGTACAACGTCTACACTTTTCCATGTCCTCCAAAAGGGCTGCCCCTGGGAAGCCACCCTGTTTGGCAAACAAATATTCCAGACACCAAGCGAAATATGAATTTCAGACCAACATGAAAATATTCTTTTCAAAATAAAGATGCCCATTGAAGTATTATGCATGGCATTAGGGTAAGTACATTCTGTGCAACGTTAAGACACACCAATAGATAGATTGATGATAGATAGATAGATAGATAGATAGATAGATAGATATTGCATAATATTAGCTAAAATCTAACATTCAGTTATTTTGAATTTGAGAAATAAAAATTTTTGGTATAAGTACATCCTATGCAATATTTCCTTAGGAGAAGAATATAACATTTACTCTTTGGACATATTTATAGTACAAGAAATCAAACTGTATAATGTTAACAGGGATGTAACATTCAGTCAAACTTGAATTCGATCAAAAGAATTTTTGGTCTAAGTATGTCACATGCGATATCTGACATATGACATCTACCCAGTGTTGGTCATTAATTCAAGAGGAACTGGGTGTGGGGGTTTTCTTACTCCCGCCCTCAACTTTCCCTCCTCTCTAGAATGAGACTCAAGGCGGTTTCTGCTGCATTCTCTCTAGTCTGTGCATGGCTTTGCTCTGTAAGATTCACAGAAAGCTCTAAGAGCCAGGACATGTATGCGTTCTCTGTAACTGTACCACCATGCTGGCCTCACCCACTACTAGCTATGCCTTCTTACGCAAAGTAATTTGACCACTATTTCCTAAACCCTGTCGTCTGTTCAATGAGGAAAATGGCAATTTTCTAAAATTGGATGTGATGGGAAAAGAATATAAGTAAATAATTTCCTACCCAGTAGGCTCAAGGCAAGTACTCAGTAAATAAGCACTGTCCTTATTACAGTGTCACCACTGCCGCTGAACGCTTGATGGATACGGGAGAGTGGCAGAAATGAGGACCCGTGGGAGTTGAAGGCAGTCTGAGCTAACCCTGGGCTTCTTCTGCCAACTTTCCGACCTTTCCATTGGGTTGTAGCATCCCTTCCAATTCTGAAATCCCGTGTTCTAAAAGGACAGAATGGGTGAGAACCCAATGGCATAAAACCACGCTAACAGCCATACCTGTGGGCTAAGGGGATTAGAAAGCGAAAGTGCGTTCTTGAAGTCATTCACAGCAGCTGTGGTTACCTATCCAGAGGGCACCATGGCCCACCAACATTCTTGTCTGGAGTGGTGAGGAGCTCAGGAGATCCCACACCTGTCTGAGGATTTATACACAGGTGTTTGCTGGGAACAAGACTTTCTTCAGTAGTATAGCTACTGAAATATGGTCGGGTGCCCATATTTTTCTAATAGCCTTAATGAAACTCCCTGGTATACACACGTATGGGTGGGGGAGGGAGAAAAGAGAGGGGTGAGTTGTAAAAGTAAAATGGGGGACCAGTTGGGAAGAGAAAGGGCTCGCAGGAGTGAGAGGGGGACAAGAAGGGACATAGGATACATATGATCAAAAAACTTTATAGGTACATATGTAAAGACCATAAGGAAACCCACGATGTACAATCAATGTATACTCAATTTCAAACAAAAAAGATAGTAAAAGGGAAAAAGAAGTATTTGGCTAGATAGTTTTCTTTTAAGTCATGTCTCCACACAAAATGTAACTGGTCTCAGTTTCTCACTGTCCTGCTCTGAGGAAATCTATATTTGCAGAAACTAAAGGAGAGACGACATTGAACTAGAATGTTCTGTCAGTGGAGCATGGTACTATTGCCTTCATATGTGTCCTTTCCAGATTTACAGGTTGGATTCCTGGCCCTCAAGGTGATGGTATCAGGGGGTGGGACTCTTGGGAGGTGAGCTTCATCGCCTCAGACGTGACTTCCTCAACCCTCCTACCACATGAGAACATAGAAAGATTTCATTCACGAATTTTCAATTCTTCCCCAGAAACTCAACTCACCCGTGTCTTCATCAGGACTCTCCACCCCCAGGGCTGTGGAAGGTAAGTGTACATTGGTCATGAGCTGCCCAGACTATGGGATTTTTGCCCAAACATCCCAAAAAGACTAGAAACAGCCAGTGCAATATCAGGAGGGCCTAGCTGCAGAGTGTTCCCAGCATGGTTCCAATAGAAGATGCTGTAGATGAAGCTCCAGGTAAACAGAGGAAATACTTTCAAGATGGTGGATCATTCAACACTTTCCCAAGTATCCCCAAATCACAACGCAGATTCCTGTAGAAAACTCAAGAGGCCATCTTACTTCTAGATACCTCACCTGTATCTCACCTAGATCCTTCTAAAGTCAAAACAGCCCCTGCCAACACATCAGATCAGTCACATTCCTGATACCCATTGCTCCTTCTGTGACCCAAAGCCACCCAGGTGGGCTTTCCAATAGTTGGATAAGCCCGTGTCTTTATAGCCATTTCTCACTAGGTCTGATAAATCATCACTTAGTCTCCAAGGAAACATCCACCGCTAGGATCTTATTCTGAGGAAAGGATGTGAGCGCCAAGAATTCCGAGTTTGCAGGCAGCTCCATTTTGTATAGGAACGTCGTCTATAAGGAAACCTTCCCTCCTGGAAGGAGGAAGAGGAAGGAAGAGACGGTGAGATTGGGAAGTAAATGAGCCTCTCAAGTTCCAGAAAACCAAAACTTACACAATACAGGAGGCTCCTTTCCAAGGATATAGATGCAAAACTAACTGCTGCAGACAGGAAATGCTCTAATCAACCCAATTGCCAGGAAAAGACTCCTCCTCTCTGGATGCAGGCAAGTTAGGCAGAGAGTTCCAGAGATATGGTTGCCTGTCACCACCCATGCTGGAGTGAGATTTTTGGTGACACAGCTGTCTCTAAGTCATCCATAAAGCAACCCCTTACCTATACCCCTGTAAGTAATCCCAATATGCTTATTGGTTCTCCAAGTCGTAAATAAGCCCTCTCTGAAGTTAGCAGGCATTTGCCCGCAGATCCCCACGAGAAGTTTCACACAACATCCCACCCAGTCGTGCTTTTCCATAGCTTGTGTTGGAAGACAGAAGAGGAGAGAGAAGGCAATAACGAATTCCAACTACATATACGGCCATCGGGAACCTGTGGAAGAATTACGCAATCAAGAGGAAAATACAGTCTTTAAACGTGGCACATTCATAAAACACACAGAGAGCAAAGTCCTCCTAGAAAGATTCAAGAGGCTGGAGAGAGCAACACCCAGTTTTGAGTAACAGTAAGATAAACGGAGCATGCTTAGACTGAAAAGGTGTGGCTACATCACACCCTGGGTACAGAAACAGTCTAAGATCAAGGCAGTTTCCTGCAAAGACTTGCTTTCTATTTCATGGATGGCATCTTCTCTCTGTCTCCTTGTGTGTTGGGGTGGAGGTAAGAGGGTCTGGAGCCTTTGCTGGGAGAGTGGAAATCTTGCGCATGAGGGCATGGATTCTCCCCTCTCAACAGCCCTGCCTCCTGACACCATTGCCTTTAAGGGTCAGAAGGTCAACCCAAGGACCATGGTCTGAAAAGGAGAAGTGATACATCATAAGCCAAACAAGATGTGATTGATAGCAAGTACTTGCTGCAAGTCTTGGAAGAGGGAAGAATGTTGCGCACAAAGATGGGAAGGGTTCATAGGTGTGTGATGGAGCTGTCTTGTGGACAAGTTTGGTTAAGGAGCTGGATGGAGCACAGGTAGATCCTCGGTCATAAGCGAGAATTGAGATTCCATTTCAGAAGCTTGCAGACCGTTTGCTAATCAATGTGTTTCCTGTGGGCATCTCTTTGGCACTTGATGTACAGAGATTGACAAAAGCACTGGATAGACCTACCAATCTGAAAACATTTCTTCCACCAAACTGAGATTTCACCTACAGCACTGTTTTGGTGATTTACCTCTGTAGACCTAAGATGACTCACTGTCCATGGAAGGCAAAACACAACAGTTCATGAAATTACAAACAATTATCGTTGCACAACCATTCAGTTTTCTAGAATTCATCTTGTAGATATACTTGAAAGCACACCAGGTTATTCATGTCAAAATTGTATCTAAGACCAAACTGAGGGTGTAACCTAAGTGTCTATTACAAAGGAACTAGTTAATTCAGTTATGATCTCAACATGCCCATAAAATAAATGCAAATTAATGGAGATCGTGAAAGTAATTGTCATTGAAACAATCCCTAAATATAGAATATGTAGATAGCATGCTTTATAGCTGACATGTGAAAATCTCTAATTTTTTTTTAAAGGAAGATAAGACAAAGTCTGAGCAATTACTGTAAAACAAGCTAAATCAAAGACAAACAATAGTTAAACTTAACGTGGCATCCTGGATGGGATCCTGGGACTGAGAAGGGACATTGGGGTAAAAACTAACAAAATCTGATAAGCTATGAAATTCAGCTATCTGCACCTTGCCCACATCAAAATTAACTATAATTGTTATTGTGGCTGTGCAAAGTGTAGCATTAAAATATAAGCTCTTAGCAAATGGGACACTTGAGTGATGGGCTTTATCCTGGCAGTTTTTTCCTAACACAAAACTATATATAAAAGAAAATGTCTCTTAAAAATCAAAACAAAGTAGAAATTATCCAGGTAGTTACAAATAAATAAAACCTCTTTGGAAGAACAGGAAATGAACTAGCCACTTCAATTGCCTCCAGCGGCTGCCCTAAGTGGCTGGAGAGATTTTCACAGTAGCCAGCTTTATATTTTGAACTGTCAATCAGGCCATCATGTAGCCTCTCTAGACATAAGACAGTCTCAATAGTACAGAATTAAAGTTAATTAATCAAACCTGCTTGATTCGAAAAGATGCCTTTGTTGAGAAGCACCGTCTTTTAGTAAAGCAGTGAGCCATTCCTCTTGAGAGAGTTCATTAAATGTGCTCACTCATATCCGTAAGTTACATGGCTTAAAACTACAAGGATCCAAGGAGAATGGTATCAGGGATACGTACATGTTGAGAGCAACGAGAGGATTTAAGTACTCCTCTGAATCAAGAATAGTCTAAGCACCCAAGAAGGAAAAAAAATTCCAGGCATGCAGTTTTTGGTTTTTTTTTTTTTTTTGGTTTTTTTTTTTTTTTTTTTTTTTTTTTTTTTTGGTTTTTGAGACAGGGTTTCTCTTAAGCTTTGGAGCCTGTCCTGGAACTAGCTCTTGTAGACCAGGCTGGCCTGGAACTCACAGAGATCCACCTACCTCTGCCTCCCAGTGCTGGGATTAAAGGCATCTGCAACCATCGCCTGGCTACAGTTCTTGAGGAATGATGGGAAAAAAGAGGGATAAAATGTCTAAAGGGAGAAGCTGGATGCAGAGACTAATTAAGCAGCATTAAATATCTAGGAAGGGCTGAGGAGATGCCTCGGTAGGTAAGAGAGCGTGCTGTACAACCATGATGACCTGGGTCTAAATCCCCAGCATGTATGTAAAAAGCTGGGCAGTACCACAGGCCTGCCTCTACCTCAGGGCTGTCAGGGTCAGAGGCAGGAGGATTGCTGGGACTTTTTGGCCTCAAGCCTAGATCCAAGTTCAGCGAGAGACTGCCTCAAGGGAATTGGGTGAAGAGCAACAGAGGAGAACATCTGCTGTTCTTCTCTGGCCTCTGCATGAGCATGCATGAACACAAGTGCTACTAACACACACACACGGGGGAGGGAGGGAGGGAGGGAGGGAGGGAGGGAGGGAGGGAGGGAGGGTGAGCTTTTAACTAAAAACATAAATGAAATACACAGTAGGATTACATTCCCTCTGGTTCCCTGTAGACAGTCCTCTGTACCATCCCAATTCTAGAATGAACCTCTCCCTGCCTCTTGGCCTTCAACCAAGAGAAACAGACTACGGCGTTTAACTTCTAAAGGGCACCCTGCACCATGTGAAAGCTGGTACTAGGGTCCTTCCTTGTCCTTCTCCAGCACCCTTGGGTTTCAGCCACTCCTCGGTAATAACCACTTGGGAGGTGACAGGGCGGTGACTTCAGATGTGTCTCCATGAGGGAAGCCCAACTCCTTGGCAGACAGAGCCATAAGCCCAAGAGAGAGGGCACAGGATTAACAGCTCACCATGCCAGCCAAGGGCCTGGAGCCAGAAGGACACCCACTGAGAGAGGCAGGGAAACGGTTAATAACAACTCAAGGTGACAAATTAAGCCAGCAACTCAGGGGCTCCAGTTTGGCTGATGGTGAAGTCAAAGCAGAACCATTGGAAACTGGTGAGGTTGTCGGTTATACTGTATGTTTCCACACGTATTTTTATTTTATTTTTGTAATTTGGAAATGTTCATGGGGAGCTGGAAAATGCAGGCTGGAGAACCCCTGGAGTCTGAGGAGGAGGGATCTTGCATTCGCTAGGATGTCAGTCAAATTCAGGTCAGCAGTCCCCGCCTTGGACATTAGCTATTCACGGACTTGACTTCCACCCCCTCTTGCCTGCCCTCCACCCGCCCTGTCACAGAAACGTCTTCACTCCCTCTCCATTCCTTGGACTTCTGTGCCAGTGTCCACGTCAAGCCAAGTCATACAAACAGTGGGTTCTGTCCACTGTCTCCTCCTTGCTGAGGAGCTCTAGAGAAGAGGAAGAGGGACACCGACATCCGTGACCCTTGGGGAACATGGGACCAAGGGTACAGTACTAAAAATGTCCAATGTCAGTCATAGTGATACACAAGCAAGTGATACACATAGCCTTCCCCTCCGAATAGCTGAACAACCCTGTGGGGACTCACTGAAAGAAAATGGTTGTTTAAATGGCTGTGTGGGCTGGGAGATGGTGTGCTCAGTAAAGCCCCTGCTAGGCTAGTAGGAGGATCTGAGTCTAGACCTCAAAACCAAGTATATGCCAGGGGATGAGGGAGATGAGGAGCATGGGGAGCACAGAGAGAACAGAGAGCACGAGGAGCCCAGGGAGCACGAGGAGCCCAGGGAGCACGGGGGAGCGACCAAGGGGAGCACGAAGAGCACAGGGAGGACAGAGAGCACAGGGAGCATGGAGAGCACGGGGGCATGAGGAACATGGGGATCACAGGGAGCATGGGGAATACAAGCATAGGAAACATGAGAGGAAGAGGGAGCGTGTTCATAATCACAGCACCAGGGAGGCAGAGATAGAGGGATCCCTACAGCTCAAGGACCTGACAGGCTAGCCTAATCAGCAAGTCTCTGTCTCAAAAGAAAAATAAGAACAACTAAAGAATGTCCTCTGAATGCCATTGAATGAATGTGCATGTACACACACACACACACACACACACACATACATCTATACACATTTCACATCCCTACACACACAGACACACACATCTCTATGTACACACATCCATACACACACACCTTTAAATACACACAAACAGGCCCACCCATACACACACATCTCCATAAACACACCTGCACACACACACACATGCCCATACATCCATGCACATACACACGCACATCTATACTCACGTACATCTTCTCACACACATACTTCTATGCAAACCGGCACACCTACATGTCCATATACCCATACACAAACACACACATATCTATACACACATACACCTGCACACACACACATACATCAGTGCATCCCTATACACACACATCTCTACATACACAATAAGAAGTTTGAATTAAATAAAACAGTTATGTGCCCTGCTTCCAGGGGAGTGCAGAGAAACAGCATAAACTGTGGCGTAATGTGTTCAGCTGCTCTTGGGAGCTTGGTGTGATCAGGGCACTTTCTTCCTAAGCGGTGGAGTGCACCTCCTCACCTTTTAATTCTCAAGTAGCAATTTGAACACCTGAGGGTACCAGTGGCCCTCAGTAACCCCAGGATTCTGGTTCCAAGACCCAGCTGGATAATGAAACCCGAAGAGACATATTTATATAAACTAGGTCTTAAATAAAATAGTATGTTGTTCGCATATAGCCTACATACATCCCTTCTCCTCCTCCACATCTTTAAATCAGTCATGGCCAAATTTTGACATTTCAATTTGACATTGTCCTTTACAAAGTTCACTCTAGAGACATTCACATTCAGGCCACAAAAAAAAAAAAACCGATGATAATAATAATGATGATTATAAATTGCAAGGCAAAAAAAAAATCTCATGGTGTTTTATGTAAGCTTGTGCTCTGTGGCGGGCTGCGTTATAGCTATCTTCAGTTGCACCCAAGGACATCTTGATCATCTTAGCTAACCCTCACAGACTATTTTAACATCTCCAGGGAGAGCCGGCAGTTTGGACTTTATTAAAAACCCGTATGTTTTCTACACAAGCGTGTGCCCAAGGCTCGTTTTGCGGAGGCATCTCTGCTTGATGCCTTTACTCCTGTTTTTAGTTTCTGTTCTTAAGAAGGCAGAATGGTTTTCCTGGGTGCGCAGCCTCCCATTGTCTTCCGGTGAACATTGCACCTGCTGCTGAGCCTGCCCGCCCTCCACAAGGGTCGCTGGATCTGATAACCCCAACTCAGCTGCTGTTCAGATCCCTCATCGGATAAAGCATTTTCCTCTCATCCGGCCAAAGCTGTAATGCTGGGCTCTCGGGTTCCTTAATTATGGCTGGGAGCTAAAGCCTGGTGGGTCATCCACGGAAGACCTCATCCACCCAGTAGCAGCCCCGGACCCATCTTATGGAACAGTGCAGAAACACAATGTCCCTATTGTTCTCCAACTGGAGGGCTAAGGGACGGGGGGGGGGGGGGGATGCCCACACAACCCCCCCCCTCAAGAAAAGATTAGTGCAATTATTAGCCAACAGTAATGGCTATAAGCCAAACTGCTCTCAAATCCTCCTGAGCACCAAGTCGCCGCGAAGTCTCTTAAAATCCCAAACACAAGACTATGTGTTCTCCTAAATTTTGCCATGTTGTTCCCGAAGGCTTCTAAGCCAGTGCTTAATGCTGCCCTTACCCACAAGGCTAATAAGCACAGAAAGAAACATTAAATAATGCATCTGTCTAAGCCTTAGGTCCATATGCCCCCGTAAGTCTGCAAAGGATAGGTGCCCAGGGTCAGACATCCCTGGCAATCACCTCACCCAACATTAAATAGGAAAACTGCTTTTTAGAGCGTAGCTTTTTAGAGCATAGATTGTGACTTGCATTAGTGTTGATTGTATTCTTTTTTCTACCTTTTACCTCAAAGGAATAATGGTCCCTTAGCTCCACAGGCTACCAATAGCTCTCCTGACCATTCTAAGCCTCTCATCGGGAGTTAAAGGAAAATAAATTAAATTCTATTCTAAGATTTGACATTCACATATTTACGTTGCCTATGTGTGTCACGATACAGCCTGAGAGAAAACATTTCTGACAGACTACTTACATGTATGTGAATTAAATGTGGGTGACGCTGGAAGATATGAGAGGAACAATGGTCGCAAAAAATGCAAAGGTACTTGACTAATATCAAAGCAAACAATTGATTGGCCAAACATCAACCACTGACAAATTAAACGAGACATTAAGGAAAGCGTTGGTTAACGGAGCAAAAACCTGAAATGTGCACTCGAGAAAGCAGGTACGTATATAAACAAACAGAAGCGCATGCTTCGTAAACCAGTATCTATAGTTCTGAGAACTGTTCGGGTTTCCTTTTGATATTCAAACAGTGGCGAAATCTCTATAATATTTCAGACACGTCAACATCAGAGGTTAAAGTCACTTCTCCCTGACAGTCATACGGGAAGCTTGCTTAGTTCCAAAGAAACGCATACAACTTAGAAAACACAAAGAAATGAGGGCTATTCTCACAGCTGAGCAAATAAAAAGATGATTTTCCCGTGCTATGGAAAGTGAGGGAAATGTTCAAGGAGCCAGAGATGCTAAGTTACAAGTCTGGGAGCCACACTGACGGAGTTGTAAACATAACCCCGTTCCTGCGAATTAATGTCACTCCTTCGCAGGGTTTGGTCTCCCTTCTCAGGCAGTAGGCTATCAGAGTTGTCTCTGGGAGGATCTAGAGCCTGAATTTAAGCTCACTAAATCCTAGTGACTCGACAGAGTTACTATTTTGTATTCATGCACTCATATGAACGGAGCAAATGGCAAGCCGTTTGTATGTAACACTCCTATGGAAACACTACACTATCCACACACAGAGAAGGGGGGGCGGGCAGAATCCGTTTCTCACCTTGGAAGGCCAAGATTTCAGCTAAATGGAAAGATAAATAAAACTGAGAATGACTATACTATACTCACAAAATTCTATACTCGCAAAATATAGGTTAATAAACAGATCATTCAGGAAAGACCTCAAATCCAAGGACAAAAATGTACCACGTAAATGTAAGAAAATTTAGTCTAGGGCACTGGATATTGAACAACCTTTTCCTAGCATACACTGGTGAAAAGATGGATAGCTGCTAGGACAATTTTCTCCTGGACACCTAGAACCGAGTGTAACACAATCAAGGTGTCTATAAGCAATTCAGGCAACCCAAGGCTTTGCCAAGTGAATCTTTTAAACATGCCTATTACATTCAACCAGGCACTGCCATCAAAACACAGCACCTGCACAAGCCCCTGTATTTTTCTCTGCAAAGCTGGGGTGACTTCATTCATGCCTATTACTAGACGGCATCTCCAAAAAATGTTTATCATAATTCAAAGAACAAAGAGAAAAACCAAGAACTGCAAGGCTCTTACGAAGAGTCCCCCAAACTCCGGGATCCCCCTTTCCAGCGTTCCAGGCCTAGCCTACGCGAGCCTAGCTCATGGGCACCTGTACGTGGATGAAGTTTCTAGATAAGGCACTGCCTAGCCACATGCTGTAGGAAACCAGATCCCCCCTCCAGTGCCCACCGCCACTCCTCGCTTATCTCCTGCCTTTTTCAAACACTTGTGCATTCCTCCCTCAACAGTTCCTTCGGTTGATTATGGGGAATCATACAGACTGAAAGCAAAAGACAGTTACAGAGGAGGTAAAGCGAGAAGGCAGGGGTGAGGCCAGGAAGAAGTTCCTGTTGGCAGTAGAATCCTCCATTGCAGAGAACCCCTCAAAGCCAAACAAACCCACCTAACTAACTGTCCTCTGTCCCTCCGTTCCTACATCTCTGCAACATACGCCTGCTTCTTGCACAATAGGCAGTTAGCTCGGAGCTTCAAGTCAGCGTCTGACCCAAAGCAAATGAGAAGTGGGGATCACAAGGGGACCCTCCGTCACAGCTGGAGGAGAATCAGATCCAACGGTCAGACTGCCTCTGAACCTCGGGTTCCTACTCACCTGAACCAGGCCCAAGGCTTGACAAAGCAATCAGGTAAATATCCAAACTCCACGTGGGCAAATCCAAGGGGGTCGGCCCTGCCACTTTTTCCTCTGTCTTTTGACCATCTGGCATGGTGCAGCTGGCCAGGGGTATGGTCATTTTAAAATTCATCCCGGTTGCAGAAATGGAGAGAGGGGTCCAGGGCCATCCCACTACTATCCCCCAGTCTCCACGCAGCTTCGGAGTACCCGAGGTGGAGTGGCCAACGTGTGCTCCAGACATTGAATGAGCCTACAGAATACCTCAATCTGATCTTTTATAGTGCTTTGTTTATTACCTGTGTGCCCTTATTTCATAAGGGAACTGAGAAAGAGAGAGAGGGTGAGCAGGAACGATGAAGATGCCTGTTAGGAGCAGTCCAAAGACACCTTCTCTTAGGCTTCATTCATAGCAGCAAATGAGGCTAAACAACCTCGCAATTGTTCTCTCAAATGTCACCTTTCTGTGTACGCCACTGTGCCGATAAAACTCGGCTCTCTCGTTTTTTACTCCCCCCTCCTAAAAATGACTGTGTTATCCTCCAAATATCTCCAGAGAAATTGACCCGACAAGGGAATCTTTTCTTCTTCTCCCTCCCCACCCCTCTCCCATTTTTTTTTCTTTCTTCTTCACGCAGCTTGAACAATTTGGCTCTGTTCTGCATGCATTCCTGTGGCCCATTCTTCCTCAGTCCCCTGTGCAGGATGGTAGGTCAGGAGAACACAGGCTCACATTCAGGGCCAAGATGGTGCTTACCGAGTGGGGGTGGAGTGGAGAAAAGTGAACCGAAGGTACCTGTGATTGTTGCACCACCGACTTAATACCTGGGCAGAGAGACAAAGGCTCTTTAGAAAAAGCTCAAGCTGGGGAGAACCCCTCCCCCTACTCTCGATGGGTTCAAAAGCTATCGAGAGCTGAAAACTAAGACCCTGGCATAATTAAAGTTTTCCAAGTCATTCTGGGAGATATTAGGCGTGATGACAGAGTCCACTGCTAAGCCTTGGCTTTGAACAACCTCTGTTAAGACGCAATGACATGCTTTGTCCCTTTGTGCAAGGGTCCCCATGTAAGCAAGCCCATGTACACCATGGGCTTCCATTTCTGGACAAAACAGTCCATAATCTCCCAGTCCTACATCTTTTTCTGCATGTAGAGGTGTCACCATGATTCGACAAGTCCCTGCTCTGCTGGGGGACGCCTACAAAATGACAAAGCCCTCTCCATATGAAGTCCAATTTGCTCTTAAAAATCAATGAGCATGTAGAAGTTTTTAGGCATGGATTCTTTTTATTTGAGATCTCACGTGAGTACTTGCCCATAAAAGAAGGTGAAAGTATCAGAAAGAAGGTCTGCTGTTAGAGAAGAGATTGCGTGGAGTCTCTCGACACAATGGAAGGTGTTTAAATTAGCTCTCTTTTACGTGAGGAAAGGTATCATGAAAGGAGTTGGACTTCAAAAAACCAGCTTCCTTTACTCCATGGACGTCAGCCAAAATTCTTCATCAAGAGGAAAGGATTTGGGGGCTGGGAGGACAGCTCAGCTGGTAAAGTACTTGATCAACAAACATGAGGACTTGAGTTGATCCCCAGAATCCATCTTAAAAAGCTGGATAGTAGCATAGTGCATCTGTGATCTGGTGGGGAGGGGTTGGAGACAGGAGGATTGCCAGGCTATCAACAGGTGACTGATTCGGTGAGAAACCTTATCTCAAGAAAGAAAGGAAGGAAGGAAGGAAGGAAGGAAGGAAGGAAGGAAGGAGAGGAAGGAAAGAGAGATGGAGGGATGGAGGAAGGGAGGGAGGGAGGGAGGGAGGGAGGGAGGGAGGGAGGGAAGGAGAAAGGGAGGGAAGGAGAGAAGACAACACCTAACATTGACCCCTGAACT
Organism: Microtus oregoni; assembly: GCF_018167655.1. Classification (NCBI taxonomy): domain Eukaryota; kingdom Metazoa; phylum Chordata; class Mammalia; order Rodentia; family Cricetidae; genus Microtus; species Microtus oregoni. The sequence continues at coordinate 7,367,695 of NW_024543222.1, read as the reverse complement.
CAACACCTCAACACACACACACACACACACACACACACACACACACAGCAAGAGAGAAAGAACGTTTATCTGGAAACCTGGAAGTTAGTGCCAGGCTGAGACAGCAAGGGAAGCAGAAGCAAGACTTGCAGGCAAGTTACCACCATCTCATAAAAAAAGAAATTGAAGACGTTCTGGAAACTGCTCTGAGTCAGTGCTTGTTTATCTGTTCTTCAAGAAGGTGGTAAGCTCCCTGAGACAGGAGCCACGTCACCGAGTCCTCTGCATCTAACACACTCACCCCTACGGCGGCTCTCTGAACCCTGAAAATCCCCAGATCTGGCAAAAGAGAAAAACAACTGCGGAGAAGAGCTGAGGAGAGCTATGCCTACTCCCTGGAGCAGATGGAAACATTTTTAGGAGTCTCTCAAGCCGAGTATTAAACACAGCACTGTTCAAAATGAGATTCTATCGACTGACAACTGGAGAAATGATGAGTTCATCTCTTCCTGCTCTTTCACGAGGTCAGGCTATTATCTATGCTCTTGAGGTAACGTACCTATTGTGCTTCTGTCCTGGAAATATTTATTTCGCCTATTTCCTATTCTGATAGCCAAGGCTGTCCCACATCCATCTGACAGTGGCCAGTGGAGTTGGGGGTAACTTAAGTGCTGATTGTGCAAACACGAGAACCTGACTTTGATACATGGTCCCCACATAAAAAAGCCAGGCATGGTGGCATGTACCTGTACTCTAAACACTGGGGATATAGAGACAGGCAGATCCCTGGAGCTCCCTGGACAGCCAGCCTAGTCTACTCAGGGAGATCCAGGTCCAGTGAGAGACACTGCCTCAACAAAAATAATAATAAGGTAAATGGAGTTGGAAGAATAACACCTGAGGGTGACCTCTGGCCTCTAAATGTACATACACACATGTATACATCCATGCATACGTGTGCACCCACCCACATACACAAATATATACCTACAAGCTCACACATGTATGCTCATATACATATATGCAGACACACACCTGCACCCACAGATTTTCCAATGGCCCATGATGTGAAATGCCAGGAAATTCTAAAGCTGCTATGAGCCCCGAGTTTTACTTGTGGCTTCGTAATCATCCAGACATGGGGAAGCCATGAAGACAAGAGTGATAATTAAAAATAAAGATATTTCATTTATATGTGTGTGTGCATGTGTGTGTAGGTACTGTTATCACAAATTGCACAGTTAAGATTAAGAAAATAAGTGTTCTTCTTCCACTCTAAACTAGTCCCAGGTTGAGAGAGCAAATGTTCTATGCCTCTGAGTAAAGAAAGTAGCTTCGATGAATGTCTCTTCCTTCTTGTTCCCCAGTGCAAATAAAAATGGCAGCCACCACTTACATTGTCACTAGACTGCCCAAGATAAATGCCAACAAAGGGTTCTTGTGAGAATCAATTAACCAAGTAGAATTTGCAATAAAGGGCCTTACATAGTTGCTAGCTATTATTAACATGTGCCACAGCCTTCTATCAATATAACTTATAATAAACATACGAACATATCTTTTCAGAGAACTAGGTGTTAAACGTTTACTGACAACCACTGACCAGTGACACAATTACATACAAAGAAAGGGAGTCATAAAGAAAGAAAGAAAGAAAGAAAGAAAGAAAGAAAGGGAGTCATTTTAATGACAGCGAATGTGTACAGACCAGCATGTGGAGACGTTAAGTACATCATTGAACATTTCCTTCATAGAGGCAGGTCACAGAACACTGAGGGAAGACCACAGAGAGAAGAATACAGCCCGAGTTCTTGCTGCCCACCCTGATACCATGTCAGGATGGTCACAGGTAAGACTCAAGCAAGGACCGGTAAGGGGCGGAGCGGCAAGAGCCCAACCTCTGTCTTTCACACATCTGCACTGCTTCATGGCTTCCAAAAAGAATGCACAAGTGTTATCACAGCAGGCTTGCTGAGGCCTGGTGGGAGAGACAAGCCAGACAGGGTTTCCATTTAATGGATGAGAAGATGAAGTTCAAAGTTCACCCAGACTCGCACAATAGAGGACGGCTAAAGTTAGAAGAGATCATAGGTCTCTTGTTCTCTGGCTCCTGCCATCACAGTGTTGGTGGAGATAGGTAGATCCCTGAGGCTCCCTGGCAGGCCAGCTTAGCCTAACTGGCAAGTTCCAAGTCAAACTACTCCCTCTGTGTCACCCCAACACTGGGGACACACAGGTAGGCTGATCCCCAGCCTAGCCCACTTGGGGATTTGTATTCCCAGAAAAGGAGGAGGCACGGTGTAGTATAAGAAATGACACTCAAGGCTGTCCTTGAGTCTCTACATGCACATGTGACTGACTGTGCATACATGACATGTACAAACACACACACATACACACGTGCACACATAGGCCATATATTTTTCAACTAAGACTCCTTTTGGAGTAGAACCTCCATAAAGTCCCATCTCTCTTGAACCAGAGTTCAGGCAAATAGGCAGTTTACAGGGCAAAGACCTGAAAGCCATTCTATCAACCCACCCACCCTTACCAGTCATATCTTGAAGTAATAAGGGCGGCGGCGGGGCTGCGTCCCCAACACCCCAGCCGCCTGCCCGGCTAGCTTATGCCCCAAAATAATTACACAGACACTGTATTCTTTTAATCACTGCTTGGCCCATTCTCTTTTAGGCTAATTCTCACATATTAATTTAGCCCATTTCTAATCATCTGTGTATGACACCCCAAGGTGCGCTTACCGGGGAGATTCTAGCCTAGTCCATCCTGGGTCGGAGCTTCATGGCGTGTGTCTGCCCGGGAGCGGGGCATGGTGTCTCTCTCAGGCGTCTGCTCCCGAGAGGAAAGCGGTCGAGTCTCTGACCTCACTTCCTCTTCCTCCCAGTGTTCTGTCCTGTTTTCTCCTCCCACCTATCCTCTAACCAATAAAATGGGCCAGGGCAGTGCCTTTAATAGCCAATGACCTTCCTCCATCATTTCCCCTTTTTCGGTTTAAACAAAAAAAAGGTTTTAACATAGCAAAATTACATATAACAAAACAGTTATCAAGTAAAAGTTACAATAATCTTTATCATAACTAAGGAAAACTATAACTATAACTAACTATTCTTAACTCCATCAAAGACTCCAGAAAGATACACTACTACCTAAGCAAACAAGAAAAAAGCAACTTTTAAAACTCTAGAAATGACAGAGACATCTCGCTGCCTGGACAGTCACCCAAAGTTCCTCTGTACCATTGGGGCATCCATCTTAAGCCTTCAGGCCCATGGTATCCAGCAGACATTTCCATAAAGCAGGAAAATTCAAAGTCAGTTCAGTCACTATCTGTTTTGTCCTGCAGAATGTCTCGCAGACTCTTTCAAAATGAATCAGGAACCCCAAAAGATCATCTCACCTTAGGCAAGTTCAGTAGTCCTCTCTCTGCGGGTTCTCTGTGTCCAGTTTATGCAATAGTCCAGGCAAGAGCAGTTTCTTGCCCAAATGGCTATCAAACTCCATAAGGTGCCTCTTCGATGCCCATCTTCCTCTTGAAGTAGATTGGTGCTGCCAGGAGCAGAGTGTCTCATTGTCATGAAAAGTCCTGTTATTAAAACATTAAATGTCCTATTCTGTAATCTTTGAAAGACATGAAGAATGTCTATCTAAAATATATCTCTATATATCTAGAAAATCTAACTAACATGACTACAAGCTTTACTATTATCGATGATTATCCATTAACAACCTATATTTCTTAATTATACAGTACATATTTAAATGAACTACACAATCACAATACCTTAATCAAAATCAGAAACACTTATATATATAACAAAATTGACCTTAAATCTCTATCAATAAAGCAAAATCTATACTAATGCAAATTATTCATATCTATATCATATCCCCCTTTAAATGTAAAAGAACGTTTATAAACCATATTTGGGAACATGGGCGCAGTTTTTTCTCTCCATACTGCTTCCTGCTGAATGGGGGCGTCGTTAATTAGGTCTTTCATGGTATAACCTGTGTGCTAGTTTCATCTCAGTTGGCAGTTGAGTGAAGCAATTTTCTGAAGATGTTCACAACAACCCTTCAGGAGGGCGTGGTCCACCATACCAAACCGGAATAGAAGAAATGAACAGCGTCTCATCCACTGTGAAAACAAAATAAGAATCTCTTTTCCAAAGTATCAGATCCTTAGATACAAATTCAAAATATCTATGTTGGATTAGTTCAGCAGCATTTATAAACAAATATCTTTTAGCAGCTGTTGCTCCTTCCTCAGCATTCAAATAATTCAAAGAGAGCATAATAGCATACAGTGTCAAAATTCTCTGTCTATTTTCCATCTTTGTACAGCTTTGTTTTAACCTCTCTTTCGTTTATTTTTACTTTTAACTCTTTGCTTTTTGAGACAGGTTCTCTGTATCTTTGACCTGAAGTAACTCTGTAGACCAGGCTGTCTTTGAACTCTCAGAGATCTGCCTGTCTCTGCCTCCCAGGCATTCGGGATTAAAGGTGTACACTACTACACCTTGAACTCACAGAGATCTGTTTGTCTCTGCCTTCTAGGCACTGGGATTAAAGGCGTGTGTTACCACACACAACAACTCTCTTCCTCTTTTTTGTTTTTTACTTTAAGAACTTTAACTTTTAGTCTGCATATATTTTTAACACACTTTAAACCATTCAGAAATTTTCTCTGTCTTTGAATCTCTCTTTACTGTATATCTCTCCTTTTCTGACCACATGAATCTTTAATTTACCAAGCAATATCAGTAGGATTAAAGGCGTGGCTTTGCCAACTAGATCCAGTCCATTCCTTAGCTTTCCAGCCTCATGACGGATATACAGGCTGTAGCCATGTTTACTGCAACAACTGTATGGCATTTCAAGGTCCCTGCCAGCAAGTGAGCTACAACAGACAACACTCAAGTCCTCTCTAGGTAGCCGGCCCTCCTGCCTCAAACAGTCAGAGTTTGCCCTGGCAGGATGGCCCAGAAAGCTGGCATTTTTAAACGGCGCAGCTTTTTTCCTGCTACGGCTGAAAATCGAAAAGCATGCGTTCAGCTTTTCGTCAACACCATTTAAGTGTTTCGTGGCAGGACCTCTTAATGAGCTGCAGGCTTTGCAGCTAAAGCTGAGTCAGGAAGCCTCTCTTAGATGAGGTGCTTGCTTGCCTCTGGCAAGCAGAGCAGACCCGAGAACACAGCGAGTCTAGTTGCCATCAAACTAATTGTAGCACTTTATTCCAAATGCTCTATTCAAAAGCTCTGTCTCCCACAGGAGCCAGACAGAGATCGCAATGGCGGCACAGCCCCAGGAAGTCGCGCTTTAAAATGACACAGCGTTTTTTCTGCTACTGTTGCCGAATCAGGAAATCTCTCTACAGCACGCCACCAACAAACAGCAAAATCTGTGTTAAACTCTCTCTCCCTTATTTTTAAGCCTTCTCAGGTTTTTTAAGTGGGTTTAGCCCCACGTTGGGCGCCATATGAAGTAATAAGGGCGGCGGCGGGGCTGCGTCCCCAACACCCCGGCCGCCTGCCCGGCTAGCTTATGCCCCAAAATAATTACACAGACACTGTATTCTTTTAATCACTGCTTGGCCCATTCTCTTTTAGGCTAATTCTCACATATTAATTTAGCCCATTTCTAATCATCTGTGTATGGCACCCCAAGGTGCGCTTACCGGGGAGATTCTAGCCTAGTCCATCCTGGGTCGGAGCTTCATGGCGTGTGTCTGCCCGGGAGCGGGGCATGGTGTCTCTCTCAGGTGTCTGCTCCCGAGAGGAAAGCGGTCGAGTCTCTGACCTCACTTCCTCTTCCTCCCAGTGTTCTGTCCTATTTTCTCCTCCCACCTATCCTCTAACCAATAAAATGGGCCAGGGCAGTGCCTTTATTAGCCAATGACCTTCCTCCATCAAGATCTCCTTGTGGGAGGGACCTTGAACGCTGAGCCTGGTTTGTTTCTGTTCATGTTATAGCCTTCGTACCCTAGTTAAGAGGGTCCTGGTCAGAGGTGTCACACTCAATAAACCAGTAGATATAGCAGAATCCAGGTCCTCTGCTCCTGACAGCTGTCTGAGCTCTCAGCCTTGCTACATTGTTCTTGTTTTTATTTACAATACCAGAACTCTGTTTTGTTTTTTCAGTCAAAAATCCTCTCTGAAACAGCTCAGAACAGGGGCCGATTTTCAATGATTCGATGGAGTTAGCGAGATGAAGATCCTGGGTACCGCTGCTGTCTGCTCACATGGGCCTTCAAACAATCGCCAAAGGGGGGAGCCCCTCTAATTAACACATGTTTGGGTGAGTGTGAATGTGTGGAAGTGATCTGACAGGGCCTTCTAATGTCTCTACTGCTGGTCTCCTCCTGACACCTAGAGAGCGCTTGGCCTCTCCTGCCACAAGTCCCAAAATAGCAAACACAAAGGCGCCTTCGTAGACTTGGGTGGAAAAAGACAGTGATAAGCATGCCTCATACCATGGAAAAGCAGGCAGGTAGATGTGATGTCGCGATCATATGAATGAGGCTCATAAGGACAGACAGAACTCTGTGCCTTCCAATCGTGTCCCATCATTTTGGGACAAGCACTCATCTGATCATAACCTTGTGAATAGAAAAGTCTGGAAGCCAGTTGAGTGCCTCAAGCTTTGACTGGTTTCCAGCATAAAGTTGGGTGTCTAAGCCAGCTTTCTGGGGTGCAATCACATAGGGGGACACTAACAGCTGATAGTTGGCTTGGGGCTTCATTCTTAGAGGGTGCCGTCCACCTTAAAAACCTTATTAAAATGGTATTGTTGAAGTCGTGCAAAATCGCAGAGGGAGGATGAAGGGTTGAGGCCTCTGTCTCCCACTGACACCTCACCCTCCTGAAGTGGGTTTTCAACAACTTTTGACTTCTGTGTCTCAGTACCCAGGCCTCTGTGCCCCTTCCCATCCTTCCCTCTGATGGCTGCTGCCATCCACATGGGACAATACCCAGGTCCTGACAAAGAAAAGCAGGTGTCCTGTCATGCCGTCTGTGGCCAGAGGGACCTGAATGCAGGTGCCAAAAGGACCAAGGCAGGATCCTTTCTGCCCTGTGGCTTTTTAGGTGGGGAACACAGAAGCCATCTGCCTCTGAGACAGCCACATTCTGCACTTTTTCCAGAAGGGAGGTGGCAATCTCTCCGAGGCTACCAATCGAGTCCATGGCATGCTAGCTCCCAGCCAGGTCCTCACATTTTCAGTTCACTGTGGGACCCAGAATTTAGGCAGAATTACTTGGCCCTGGCACAGAGGCAAACCCTTCAACTGGGTGATTCTTTGTAGGGCACCATGTAACCAAAGAAAAGGTGTATGTGGCAGGACACCCACAGTCCTGCCTTTTTTCTCTGTGTAAGGGACTTTCCATTCTCCCCCAGGTACACGATACACACTTTGTTTCCCAGTCAAGTTCTACTGACCATTATTCTAGAAGCATTAATGAGGGTAAAACGTCCCCTGAAGGATAAAAGGGCACATTTCCCGAACTTGCGCAATAACCTATGTAGTGCTGGAATTCACACCAGAGAAGCACAGAGCAAGGCCAGGAGCCAAGAGGAACCCCTTTTCCTCAGGGTCCCTGCTGCCTAGAACCATGAAAGATGCTCCAGTATTTCCCTGGGATGGACTAACATCTAAATTCCTAAAGTGGGGAAGAGAGGTGGCTCAGAAGTTAAGAGCACACGCTGTGTTTGCAGAGAACCCACATCAGGCCCTCAGCTCCAGTTCCAGGAGCCCCCAATGCCTCTGGCTCCCTTAGATATTTGCACTCACATGTCTGCATACATGCACTTGCACACAATACACACGCGTGTGCACGTGTGTGTGCATGTGTGTGTGCGTATGCCCCAAATAAAAAAAAAATCTCAAAAGTTAATTTCCAAAGTATAGGAACCCTGCCTGGCTCTCTCGAAAGCCCTGGATAATATCACGCACTCAATAGCTACTGACTGAATATTTAGGAGCCTAGTCCTTCTGTAGATCTATACTGCACGCTGACGTCATGCTCATTAAGTCTCTCACAGACATTTGGACCACTTTAAGCGCTTGAGTTTCAGAGTTAGGAGTGGGGAGATAAATGGCAATGTCCCTCTGCTTGTTGCCTCCCTTCTTGTATCAGTCTCTGTAATAACCGTTTGCAAATAGGCTGCTGGGGCCCCTGGCTCCTTAACGAAGCCAAACAGGTGTGAGAGATTAGCTCCCTGGCCGGAGCCTGTGTCCAACAAAACAATGTCAAATTCTCCCTAGTAAAGTCCAGGGCTGTAAGCAATTCTCCCCCGCCCCCTTCATCCCAGCCCCCCATTATTAAACAGGAAAGAAAATAGCCTGCTCCTTCCCAATTAGCTTGGAGGACCCTCTGATGAGTCGAATTTAAACCAGAGACCTGCCATGTTCAGGCTTCCACTATAGACTATAGACGGGCAGGCCCTGCCTCCTCCTCAGAATGGAAACTCACTGGCCCAAGTCCCCAGCCATCTTGGCACGATGGTGCAGACAGCCTCCAAGCCCCCCACCCCAAAATCCATGGGCTGTCTCTGCCTCTGATTCAAACCATCTTTTCAAGTCCTTGCCAGAACCCTGACTTTGATTTTCCATGTGGAGGCCTGGTCTCATGTGCCAGGTCAGTGTTTATAGGGATGGGCTTTTTGACGGTTGTGCTGTCAATGAAACGGCAGAGGACATCCCTCCCCTTGAGCATGAATCACTTTCTTGTCATCCAAACTCGGGGTGGGGGAGGGGTGGGGAGACCAACATCATGAAATAATAACAACGACAAAACAAAAACCTCAAAGGTATCTAGCAAGGGGCTCTCTCCCTTTCCTTTCCCTCCCTCCACTCCCCAGCCTAGATGAGACAACCATGGCCTGGAAACAGAAAGACCCCAAGCGTCTATAAAAGGATGGCCCATAGAGCCGTTCCTTCATGTCTACACGTGGGGTTTATTATGGTTTCAGTGCAAAACATCAGCCCCCTCCGATCATGCGCTTGGTCCCCGGCTAGTGAAGCCTGGCTAGCAAAGTGGGTCAGTAGAGAGAGACCTTGGAAGGTTCTAGCTAGGCCCCTAGGTTCTGTTGCTTTCTGTCTCTACTTCCTAGTCCACCATGGTCTGAACTCCTTGTGCTTCATGCTCCCACTGTCATGAATGTGGTGGTCCACCACCTTCCTCTCCCCTGCAGGGGTGCACTGCAATTTCTCTGGAAATGTGAGCTAAAACAAACCTTTCCCGCCTTAACATGTTCCTGTCAGATATTCTGAGACCCGGCAATGCAAAAACAGTTCCTATTGGCTCAGACCACATAGGTCATCCCCTAGTCCCTGAACCATCTTAGATGGTGATTGGAGAGAATCTCTGTCAGTCTTGACTGTCTTACCTGAACAGAAAACATTTGAAGAGTCTTCTTGATTTTAAGCTCTCATCAAATACTAAAATTGCCAGGTGCTTCCCTAAAGCTTTAAATTAAGCATCATTTCATTCTCCCAAGAACATTGATTCTAAGTCCCTCCTCAGCTCCCCCTTCTGGACATATTGTGGAGTTACACACTTGGGCTCTGGAATTCAGTATGGCCATTTGACCAACAAAGTATTAACAAAGGCGTGTGTATTGCTCCAAAGGTGAATGTGTCTCCCCAGAACAACCCCTCTGTAATGTTCCAGAAAGTTCTGCCAAAAGCTGGGCTAGAATAAATATAATAATGACCAATGAAGAATATTCAGCCTCTGGTAATAGATTCATGGCATCTCTTTAATGTGATTTTTATTGTCTTAAACCATTAGGATTTTGAGGGCTAAAACTACAAAAGTAAGGACCATAAGCAGTTTTGATGGGAGAGGAGAAGTTTTTTTTTTTTTTAATCTCACAGTTTAAGGGCATACAGTCAGCCATGGTGGGGCAACACAGTATTGGGAGTGGCCTGTCTGTGGTTACAACACCTGAGGTTACATCACCATGGTGATCAAGAAGCCAAGAGCTTCAGATTCACCCTGTGTTAGAACCCATAAGGCCTGCCCAGCTGAGCAAACTACTTCCTCCAACCAGGCCCCACCTCCTAATCATTTCAAAACAGTGCTGCCAGCTGGAGATCAAGAGTTCAAAACATGTGAACCTTGGAGGGGCCATTTCACCTGCAAACCATAGCTGAGTGTCAGGGGGTTCTGGGGTGCCTGCCTGAGCTCTTTTCAGATAGAGTGCAGGCTAGAAGACTGTTCACACTGAGCCAGGCAGGGGTGGCACACTCAGAAAGGTGGCGAGACAGAGACAGGAGGATCTCTGTGAGTTCAAGACCAGCCTGGTCTACAGAGTGAGTTCCAGAACAGCCAGAGCTACACAGTGAATCCCTTCCTGTCTTGAAGAAAAAAAAAAAAGAGTGTTCACTCTATGTTAAGTCAGGGGGCAAATGTTGAGTTTGTAAAACTTCCCTTGTGTTTACACTAAAAGGTTAAACCCTATTTGGGGACTCTTGGTTACCACACCACAACCCAGCCAGCCTCAGCTCATCATGGACTCCATGATGAAATACTGTTTTACATCTCCTTCATCACCTCTGCTCAGTTGCGAACTCATTTCCATCAAGTCTTTGCTGTAAGCACATGGAAAGGACCAAGCAGAACATGGCACATGCAGAGCAGTAGCCAAGGAAAATTCTTCTTCCACTCCACTGGAATGTCTTTCCAGTGCATCTACAGGGCTGCATCTACAAAGGCAAGACGCAACTGACGCTGGACGGGAAAACTTAAATATCGGGCAACCCTATACTTCCCTGACTCTTCCCACTTTCTCATATAGGTCCCCTAACACAGTCCTTGTGGCCGCTTGAATTGCTGGTGTGTAGTCTTCTCGCTGACAGTTCATACACAGAAAGGCAGACAGGTTGTAAGTGTGCACTCAAGTGAGAAGTTCCTGATAATGTTTAATCTTTCCTTACTGGCAAATGTCTGAGGGAGATTAGAAGAGGTTCCTAAGTCATCTAGAGAGAGAACAATGTCCAAAGGTCACAGGAGAGTGGAATGTCTTCCCTTGCCATGACTCAAGCAATGAAGAAAGGTTCTAGCAACGGCAAGGAAGTGGAAAAATAGGGAGTCCCTAAACAGCACGTTGAAACAACTGTCCCCAGCCAGGGGTATCCACCAAGTGTACAAACACAGCTCTGGAGGTCACCTGCCATTGTGATACTCTGTGATCTACTTCTTTTCGAGAACCTGCCCTACCAAACACAACAGCCATCACTCAGGGGGATGAAAACATGCTATTTTTCATTTGGTTCTTATTGATTATATTGATTTAAGTCCTCATCTATTAACCTCCAGAGGCTCTCTGCAGCCCCGGTTCCACGCTAGAAGGCTTAACTTCTTGGGTGCTCATTCCCAATGCAAAACTCAGACCTTTCCCGCCCACCTGCAGGCACACTGCTGAGGGCTCACTCCCAACTCAGCCCCGCCAGGGTCCTTTGTCAGCTCTTGGCGACCGATGACCAGCAACATTTTCCCAAGCTCTGTGCTTGCTGACCTAACCTCATTAAGCCAACGCAAGAAGTCTGTGTGATTGATTTATCCTGCATCATAAAACCAGGCTATTACTCATGGGGCAATCTGACACGGTGTGTGTGCCCTCTGTAGAAGGTAACAAAACCAGCAACACCATAAACCACCTGTCATTCGGCGGGAGATAAATCGCTAATCTGCAGTTGTCATAACACAAACAAATTCTCATTAGAGTCTGGTACAACATGAAATTTCAAGATCCCGTAATTATAAACCATGGATTTTTTTTATTGTCACCTGCTAAAAGCAAAAGCGTATCATTTTTAACACCAAGGTCCAGCTGACTGTGAACTCTCCTGCTATAAATTACAGATGGCCGCCAATACATTGAGCTGGGTATATGCTCCTCCCTCCTACCTGGACCCACACTCAAGGAAGGCCCACAAGGACACTTACAAGGGAGTTTGCACTTTTTCGTGCTCTCTCTCTCTCTCTCTTTCCCCACCCCCAAAGAAAATAATTGCAGAAAAAAAAACGTGTACAAAACGTAACAGAAAAAGCTGCCACCTTGAAGGACAAATGTTTGAACACAGATGTTGGTTCCTCTTGTTCTTAGATGTATGAGCTTGAGCAATGGCATCTCCATTTCTCTGTGGTTCAGTGGCTAAGAGCACACACTCAGGCTCTTGTGGAGGACTTGAATTTGGATATCGACATCCATGTCAGGGAGCTCACAACTACCTAAGATTCCAACTCGTGTGGAATCTGATGCTTCTGACCTCCAGGGACACTGGCACACGCATGTCCACATGCACACTAGTTTCCACATATACACTTGTGTCCACATACACACACGTGTCCACAAACACACTAGTGTCCATGTCCACATGCACATGCATGTCCACATGCACACTCGTGTCCACATGCACACTCGTGTCCACATGCACACTCGTGTCCACATGCACACGCGTGTCCACATGCACATGCATGTCCACATGCACACTCGTGTCCATGTGCACACACGTGTCCATATGCACACGCGTGTCCACATGCACACACGTGTCCAGATGCACACTCGTGTCCACATGCACACGTGTGTCCACATACGCACTCGTGTCCACATACACACTCGTGTCCATCCACATGCACACGCATGTCCACATACACACTTGTGTCCACTACACACAGGCACACACAGAGACAGATAATCAAAAAATAAAAATAGAAAAACAAGCCAAGCACTCAATAGTTGGAAAACATTATTAAAAGGAGTATGTTATTAAGAATAAAGTAGCCACCGGCCTCCGTGTGCCCAGGAGGATAAATTAGCTAGCTCGTGTCAATCATTTCAAGGAGGAATTCAAGGCACATAAGGCATTTCTATTATTATTATTATTATTATCGTTACACTATGAAGAGATGCTTGTGTTGCCTTCTAAGCTACAAGTCATTGTTAGTAGGAAACCTGCTTTGGACCTATCTTTTTATACATTTTAAAGTACACTTTAGATATTGGGATTAAATTCCTGAAGGCAAATCCTGGGCTTTTTCAAACCATATGTTCCATGGTCCAGCCACATTGCTGGTGGGGAATGGCTCACCTAAACCTTGGTGTGAACAGAATGTTTTCTGTTTTCACTTTTGGTGATATATAATTGGGCAGTGTGGAGGTACTTAGGGAAAAGATGTTAACTACAAAAAAAAAATTGGATTATGTGGGCCGTGTACACAGACCAGCAATTGCTGTATTTTAGGCAGAGTTTTCCTGTGCTGGGAGCCACTCTGGAATAACCAACACGGAGATTAACATTAATTGTAAATGCTCAGCCGATAGCTCAAGTTTATTACTAGCTAACTCTTAAATTTCAAATTAACTCATATCTCTTATCTAAGTTCTACCATGTGACTCTTGGTTTGTTACCTCATATTTTATACATCCTTCATCCTCTGTGTCTGCTGGCATCTCCTCTGCTCCGCCCTTTTTTCTCCCAGCATTTTCAGTTTGGCTCTCCCACCTAACCTTATCCTGTCCAGCTATTGGCCAGTCAGCTTCTTTATTAGACCAATCCAAGGGACAAACTTTCAGGATGTACAAAAGGATTATTGCACCGTGCTGTAGTGGGGTGCAATAAAGCGGATTGCCAGGCTGGGGAGTTGGTTCAGCTGGCAGAGCGATCACTGCACAAGCGTGTGAATCTGACTTCAATCCCTGGAACACACCTGGGAAAACAAAACAGGTATGGCAGCACATGCTTATAACCCCAGAGCTGGAGAGTCAGTGACAAGAAGATGCCTATCCTGGGCAGCAAGAGATCCTGTCTCAATATCACAGGCTGACTGGCATCTTGAGGCATGACACCCAAAGTTGTCCTCTGTCCTCCACAGGCTGATCACACACATGGGGGATGGGGGGATTCTGCCCTCGTTGACCTTTAAGAGCTTCTGTCTGTCTGGTCTGCAACTCAGACCTGGAGCACTTGGAACCTCACCTGCAGGTTTGACTCACTTCACAGAGACACAGACTCAGGTCGTAGGACTTAAGCCACGTGGTGGCATCTCTGTGAGGAATACCTACTCTATGGGAGGTAAAATAGTTATGAAGATGGAGAGAACAATAAGAAGGACCATTTCATAGTGGTTAAAACTTAAAAACAGCCCAGACTTGTCACTTGAAATCTCTTAGTGATCAGCTTGCTTCCCATGCACGAAATGCCGATGCCTTTATTCCCCCGCCTTTTTTTCCCCATAAAGGGAAGAAGTAGGAAGCAGGAGGGGCAAACATTGCCTTTCTGATGTGTCAGGGTTGTGATAAGCCATGTTTAAACTTTACCCAAAGTGAAAGAAAGTGTCAACAGAAACTCCTGCCCCAACTCTCTGATCAGGTCAGGCAAACACACAATCCAAAACAACTCGATCACAGTCACTTGTGAAAGGTGACCCTGAAGGGTGGGAATGCTTAACTCTGGGATTCCCATAGGACCCAGGTGTATTTAACATGCTTCTTGCCAGCTGCCGCTTCTCTTATGACCATGGTATAGCAAGAGCAAACCAGAGGTGGGTGTTTGATGAGCAGGCTGAGAACCTGACCATGCTGACCAATGCCAGGAAGAGCAGAGGATTCTGGGAAGGATGGGCTTTAAACAGTCGATTGACTTACCCCCCATGACCAATGCGGTACAAAGAAGTGTAGCTGAAATTTTAAATAGGAATGGGAAATGCACGTATAATGGGAAATACCATATATACTCGAGGGAGGTAGCTCATGAGGGTGGGAGAGCAAGCAAAGGTCTCAGTGGACAAGACAGACTAACAAGTGTGCATCCACGGGGGTCATATGATTGTGCACAGACTGCATTTCCCACCAGACAAGGATCAAGAGGAGCCAGACTAGGGTGTAAAGCTTTCACCAAACAATCTAGCATTCGGGACTGGGTTTCAATTGCAATGAAGAGGTAAACTTTAAGTCACAAATGTGAGCATGTTAGAAAAGGGTAACTCACTAGTAGGCACTTATCTGGCATGCCTGAGGCCCTGGGTTCCATCTTAGCATGGAAAGAAAAGGAAGGAGGGGAAGAAGGGAAGAGGGGAGTAGATCCAATTCTCTGCATTTCATAAATACGACAGGATCACATGGACTTCATGAATAGATGGGAGTTTGAGCTTTATCTTTGATGATCCACATAATTCGAGAGCCCTAGAGCAGACAGGATGGCTAACACACCTACTGTGTCTGGCCAGTTCCTCAAATGGGTTAAACTATATGGCCAGAAGCCAGCAAAGACTTAGTCATGACAACTTGTTCACTCTCCGCCTTCTTACCCACAGACACCTGGCTGGAGTGTTCCCTCATTTCCACCCTCTCATATTTAAACCCAAGTGAAGATGGAGGCAGAGGATGGTGGGACATGATCCACCAATCAGGAAGCAGGGTCATGTCATAGACCTTAACTTGGTAGTAGAAACAGCTTCAACTTCTTAAAGAATGAGTCCAGCCGCGATGGAAACCAATATGGACGCGCCTCAGAAAACTTACAAGTAGGGCTGGAGAGATGGCTCAGTGGTTAAGAGCATTGCCTGCTCTTCCAAAGGTCCTGAGTTCAATTCCCAGCAACCACATGGTGGCTCAGACCCATCTGTAATGATGTCTGGCGCCCTCTTCTGGCCTGCAGACATACACACAGACAGAATATTGTATACATCATAAATAAATATTTTTTTTAAAAAAAAGAAAACTTACAAGTAGATCTACCCTATAATCCAGCAACGTTACTCCTGAGTGTTTACCTGAAGGACTCAAAATCAACACCCCAAAGTGACTGCAGCGCTGTTCACAGCGGCTGAGTGAGGAAAGCATTCTAGATATCCAACAAGAGAGGAATGGGTAGGAAAACCATGATCTAAATACAATGGGATTTTGATTTAAAAAAAAAAGAAATGAAGTTATGTCTGCATGAAATTGGCTACAACTGGAGGTAGTTCTGGAGTGAATTTAGTCATTCCTGGCCTCATTTGCAGGTCCTAGATTCTATGTCAAGTCATACAATGCATGCAAACGTGACATGAAAGTAGAAGCAAAATGTAGAATAACAAAGGCAGAGTGGAGGGAGCGAGGGAAGAACAAATTATGTACTGGCTTGGATACCTCCTCATGCAACACAGTGCCATCCACAATGACAATGACATTTTTATAAAGTGAAAAAGGAGTGAGAAAGTCAATTGGTGGCCCCAGTAGCATTCTCTTAGAAATAGTGCATGTAAGTGGTCACAATTTTAGTACCTTATTATTAAAGTGGAAAAACAAAGACAGATTGATGAGGTTGCTCAGTCTGCAGAAGTAGTTGCTGTATAAACCTGTTAACCAGGGTTCCATGGCTGGATCACATGGTGGAAGGAAAGAACTGATTTCTGAAAGTTGTCCTCTGAACTAACACACACATACACACACACACACACACACACACACACACACTAATGCTAATAAATGAATTTTTTAATTTTAAAAGAAAGAAAAAATGTGTTAAGATAGAGGTCGGAAGGTAGAGAGAGAAAAATAGCTGAGGAGCACGAGACCTCTTGATCATCTCTGAGTATTCAACGAAGAGCCACACGCCAGTCATCTCATTTCATCCTTGCAAAATTGACAAGGTTGGGACAGCAATGCTCATTCTGGCATTGTTTATAGTAGCAGAAGAATTAAAAAAAAATAGCTTGGAGTGTCTAAGGCATATGCTACACCCTTACAAAGCTCTACCACCAGACCCTCAAAGCCGTGCATAAAAAGTTCTAGACCAAATTGAGGCAATGTTCAAAGCACAGCATTAACAGACGTGGACAAACTTGTCTGCACAATGGAATTGCCCGGTATGTGTACCTTTGACTTACCTATGCATGTGTGCGTGTATGCTGTGGCTGTCTATCAAGGTACTCCATTTTGGTGTTGTAGGTGGATGGAAAGGACTATGAATATTTTTCTTTCCTTTTATTTTTCAATTATCTTATAGGGATCATCATTGTTTTCTAATCAGAAGATGCAATCGTTGAATAGATAGCTCATTTATCATTTAATTTTGACCCAAATATCATAGCACACCTACACTAAAAGAGCATCATAAAAGGGATCATTGCAGCCAACCAGGGCCCAGAGATATTAGACACAGAATTTGCAGACAGTTATAGGTCATTTAAACCATACCAGCAAGTGTTCTGTGGCTGTTATTGGTGAAAAATACTTTAGACATTCCTAAAAATAAATAAAGGAATGTACCCCAACTATCTACACATATTTACTTCAACTCTGAAAACAATGCAACTTGCTAACATTCTTCCTTGCTGTTCAGAGTACTTGGGGACTATCTTTGGAAATGATATCAATCATACAAGCGTTACTCCTATATTTAAGAATACATGTAAACATTAAGTTGAAAGCCATAGCATGTCTTATTAAGCACTGGCAACCCTAACATAATAACCCCAAGATAAAGAGTGTCATAAATGCTTTAATAAGAACATATGGCGGGGGAAATTGACAGAATCAAGCCTTTGAAGCATGGTTTTGTTTCTCTAAAACAGAGTCATAAAAGGCTCTAGAAAATGGAAGCAGATTGGGCAGAGCCATGCCTCCTCACTGCGGAAAAGCCAGGTCCTTCTTCAGTCATAGGGAAATAAGTTTTCCTATCCTCGCAGTCTCTGCACCAGCGAAGAACCCGGCTGTGCCTCACCTATGGCCTAAGACTCGAAGTCAGAGATGGTGGCAAAGCGCTAAGGGGCAGTCACAAGAGCAGTGGTGTTTGATGCCCAGAGACTTCCCTCGGCTTGGCAGCTAAAAGTGATGGCTATTCTGATCTATCCTTCAGGGGACATTTCCAGTTAGACCCACGAGTTCAGCTGCCGGCAAGAGAACTGAATTATCTAAAGGACTCCGTCCTTCTCCACATCCGGATGTGTTCCCTGTGAAGATGATAAGATGTCATCCTTAGAATACCGTCATAAATTCTTAGTTAAGGGGGCCACCTTAGGGTTGGCAAGAGACTTGAACCTAGAGTGGCTCCCAGGAGCCCAAGCCGAGGTCCCCAGTTATTTCCTTGGGCAGCTGAGGATAGGGAACCGGAAATGACCCTAGCCTATAGAAATACTGACGAATATCTTGCATATCATCATAGAACCCTCATCTGGTGATGGATCGAGATAGAGACAGAGACCCACACTGGAGCACTGGACTGAGCTCCCAAGGTCCCAATGAGGAGCAGAAGGAGGGAGAACATGAGCAAAGAAGTCGGGACCACGAGGGGTGCACCCACCCACTGAGACAGTGGAGCTGATCTTCTGGGAGCTCACCAAGGCCAGCTGGACTGTGACTGAAAAAGCATGGGTTAAAACTGGACTCTCTGAACATGGCGAACAATGAGGGCTGATGAGAAGCCAAGGACAATGGCATGGGGTTTTGATCCTATGCAATGTGCTGGCTTTGTGGGAGCCTAGCCAGTTTGGATGTTCACCTTCCTAGATATGGACAGAGGGGGGAGGACCTAGGACTTACCACAGGGCAGGGAACCCTGACTGCTCTTTGGACTGGAGAGGGAGGGGGAGAGGAGTGGGAGGAGAGGGAGAAGGATGGGAGGAAGGGGAGAAGGGTGGGAGGAGGGGGAGGGAAATGGGAGGCTGGGAGGAAGTGGAAACTTGTTTTTGTTTCTTCCTTTTCTCAATAAAAAAAATGAAAAAAAAAGAGAATACCGTCATAAATAAGGGAGGGAGAGCATCACTGACAATAGCCCACACATATATCAGCCATGTTTATTGTCCTTGAGCTAACACCAAACATAAATACTGAGTTTGAGTGGTGTCACCCAACATCAGGAAAGTTTGACTGTAACTACCCTACCGCCTTGGAATCTATAGACATTAACAAATATGTCCTAAGGAGTGACACTGAGAATCAGGTCACCCATCTCTCTGCCATCGGGTTGGGGTGGGGAGTCCCTTGTGCGTTACTTGGCTTCAGCAGTACAGTATGGCTGGTGTCTATTCACCGAGCTGCCCCAGATGAGAGCTGCCGTGCTTAAATAGACGGAAATTTCTTGCTCTCCACCCTCACTCCCAATTGCTGCGGTGTGACAGAGTCCCTCACCAGAAATCCAGCGTACTTATGAGCCCAGAGCTAACACAAACAGGTTGCTCATCTGTCAGGACCCTGTAGTCTATAGAGAAGCTTAAACAGTAAAGAGACAATTCCCCTGCAAGGGAGAAGCCTCGCCCAGAAATCTGGTGGACCATGGGGTCAAGAACCATTAGGTTCTTTGAACCTTTGGTTTTTTTCAAGGTCAGATCTATATATTTGCCTGAAAGGTCAGGACGTTATCTTCTTCACAAGGAGCCAAAAGAATTTGTTTAAAGGACATTAAGTGAAAAATAATAATAAACAAAGTCTATAGGTCTTTTTCTGTTTGGCTATTGTTGTTGTTGTTGTTGGGTTTTTTGTTTGTTTGTTGGAAGTGAACACTGGCATGGAAAGTTGGTCCCCTGTGAAATTACCAGGTAAACGAGTTAATCAAGGGAAGGCAAAAGCTCGTTTTCTCTTTATTATTGCCTTTTTTAGTGAAGTACACAATATCAGGTTTTGGTTTTATTATGACATTTATTTTAAGGTTGGATCTTGTGTAGGTCAGGCTGACCTCAAGCTTACTATATAGCCAAACTTACTATATAAACTTGGACTCCTAATCCTCGGACCTCGAACTGAGATTACAGGCACGCACCACCATAACTCTGTTCATGTGGTTTCCTGTATCCTAGGGAAATACTCCACCAACTTGGCTAAATCTATAGCCATTATAATATTTTGATAAATAAAAAATATAGAGACATATCATTGTAACTTTCTTACATTCTATCCCCCAATTCCCTCCCCTTCCCCACTCCTCTTTTTTTTACATAATACACATTTTAATAATATAATTTTTTAAAGATGCAGCTATTTTTAAAACTGAGACAAAATATGATAAAAAAAACAACAAAAAGTGTGTTTAATTAACTGACAACAGAGAAAGCTGGTAAAGAAACACAGGTGAATGTGGTCAGGTAAGAATTAGAACCGAGGAGCTCCATAATCGTCTGGCATCCGTTCAATGTTGTACCTATGGTTAGAAATGTACATGATAGGAACTCCAGGGATCTTCCGGATTCTTCTTTTGAGGTCCCGATCAACTGTAGCCACAATGTAGCACTTGTGCTGAGTGACTCTCTGTACCAAGCAGTCATCAGCATAGGTTCCTTTGTGTGTGCACGGAAGTCGGTCAAATCGTGGATCCTTGGCGATTCTCAATGCCACTCGGTACTTCTGGCCCAATTTCTCAATTTCAGCCATCACACAATCAGTTATACAAGGGATACACTTGGTGTACAGACAGTCCATCATGGACTGCACTAAGTCGAGTTTGGCTTTGATGGAAAAGTTGATGAAATTGGTATCAACAAGGATGTGGTACGGTGGACCCAGCTGTGTATTGTACTGGAAGAATAAGCAGGAAGGATGTTGGGGGACTTCTCTTTCCTTCAGCGCACTGGGATCTTTCTTCTCTTTCTTTTTAGGCTTTAATCTATCCTTTTCTTTAAGTCTCTCATCTCTGAGACTAAGCATTCGCTTCATGGTCGCATATCTTCTTGTTTTCTTTTGCTTCCCCATGTTCACGCTGCACTCCTGTTTCTTCCCTTCCCCA
The DNA here is from genome assembly GCF_018167655.1 of Microtus oregoni. Lineage (NCBI taxonomy): Eukaryota > Metazoa > Chordata > Mammalia > Rodentia > Cricetidae > Microtus > Microtus oregoni. The sequence goes on along the minus strand of NW_024543222.1, from coordinate 7,346,991 downwards.
CTCCTCTTAATGGCCCTGTCCCCAAATAGTCTTCCATCTGCCTTCCTCTCTCTCTCTCTCTCTCTCTCTCTCACACACACACACACACACACACACACACACACCCTAGATTCCAAATATGAGAAAAAAAGATATTTTTAAATCACCATCTTTTCTCCCCACCCTCCTCTCTCCCTTTAAACTTCCTCTTCCTCAGCCCCTCCATGTCCTCCCCTCCACTTGAAAGTCATACATATATTTAAATCTGGATAAAGGTGGATTATTCTTAAGCCATCCAATTATCCTCACTTCCCCCATCCCCCCCTCCCCAAACCATCCCCTGCTGTCATTTATCAAGACTGGCCTGATCCTGTGGCATTCCACTCATGTTTCACTAGGGCTTTGACCTCTACCAACATAACAAGCAAGGCACATCCTGGGAGAGTTGCTCCTGCCAGGCACGGGGGCGGGGGAGGAAGCAATCGATGTGCTAGGATTTTCCCACACTTAAGGGATCAATTTTATCAGTGTTTGGACACTGGGTGTCAAGGCTGGTCAGAGGGAAGCCAAAGGTTGAAGATGGAGGCTGCTGAGTCCGACAGGCTGTTGCAAGGCTTCAATCACAGAGATGGTACCCAGGATGGTACTCTCAGCGGCGGGTCCTCCGGAGGCACCAGCAGCCTCCGCTCAGATTTGAAAGAGACTCCAGGAGAGTCCCCAACAGCGTCTCTCAGTCAGCATGGCTATTTATCCCGGTAATGCCTTGTTCAGATCGTGTGTTTCTTTCCCATTGGTTGTCCTCTGGACAGTGACAATAAGTGCTCTCATCAGAGGTGAACAGAAGGTGAAACCGAAACCGGTCAGGCTGCTCCCTGGGAGCGTGTTCCAGCAAAGCTGCTACCATTGCTGCCTTCAAGAAGACCCCAGCTCCTTCACTCTGCCTTCCTTCCTACCTTTCCACCCTTTTCCCAGGCACCCCAGGCCCTGCTGTTCCTCACCTGCTGAGTACTGTCTCTAGAGCTGGGCTCAGCAACTCTATGATGCTGCCCCATGCACCTTAGCGAGTTAGTGGCCCCTCAGCTGTGAGTACCAGGCATTGCTGACGTCTGGGCGCCCCTGAGGCTAAGTCATCTTCACCTCATTTGTCTTCAGGTCTCTGGGTCCCAGGTGGCACCGTGCACTGCATGGGCTAGATGCACGGTAATTATTGATAAGTGTGTAGAGCTGTTATCAAGGTATTTCCCGGGCTGGGGGATGGTTCAGCTGATGAAATGCTTGCCTTGCAAGGATAAAAACCTGAGTTCACTCCCTAAAAACCCATGTTAAAAAAAAAAAAACAGCAGGAGGGCATTGTGTGATCCCAGGGATGGGGAGATAGAGACAGATGGAGCCCAGAACTCACTGGACACCTGGAGACACCTAGCTTAGGTCCATGAGAGACCCTGGCTCAAACCCAAGCAGACAGCACCTGACAAAGAATATCCTAAGTTGATTTTGTCACACACACACACACACACACACACACACACACACACACACACTATCCCAAAAATTATTTTTACTTCCGAGTCCAGAAATCAGATCCATAAAGTATGTTCAGATGCAGCAATAACTCAGTATGGTGATTACAAAAAAAAAAAAAAGGACATCGCCATTATCCTCCAGCTGTTCCACCAGTTGCCAGTTCCCTTTTCCACCTGTCCCCTGCCTGCAGCCCCACCCCAGCCACTCGGCAGTTTCTAGTACTACACAGCTGGATGAGGGGCCCTGGCATCATCACCCACAGCTCTGCATTCTGCAATCTCTCCCTTCCCACACCAGCCCACACTCTCTGCCCCAAGCAAGAAGGCAACACAAACAAAAGACAGGGCCTAGAAATCTCAGGTCCCAGTGACTCACATGGCAGCTCAAGGCCAGCCATACCTCTATGACCTGTGGACTTCACATTAGCTCAGCCTCTTCCTGATACTCGGTGTCAGCATGAATGACTGCCCCATCCTCTGGTGACCGCAGATGCCCTGCATACCTGTCTTAGGTCGTAAGCAATTGTTTCCCAGACCCAAAACCTCACAGACTCTCCTTTGGGGTGCTGAGAAGAATTCTGAGAACTGCTATTTTTTTTCCTTTGCTGCCTGTTTTCCGATCAGTTATGACAAGAAGGAACAAGGGGGAGATTGAAAACAGGAGGGGGCGCCCAGGAGAGGCCTTTGTGGTTAAAGCTCTGGCTGTGCAAACAGAGCCTGGAGTTTGTATCCCTAAAACCACTGAAATGCTAAGCGGGGTGGTGGGTCCTCTTGTAGTTGCATCTTCACAAGGAGGAAGGGGAATCCCAGAGCACACTGACAAGCAAGAGCAAACATATTCGCAAACCCTGGGCTTTCCTAAGAGACGCTGTCTCAATGAGTAAGGTGGGAGAATGGCAGAAGAGGGTTCCCCACATCAACCTCAGAACTCTATATGCATATGTGCACATGCATCCGCATGAGTGAGCCCAAATACATGCAAAAACCATGTTTACACAGGCACAACACATACACATGAAAAATGAAGGAAAACCTAGAAAGCAGTTTTCCTCACGGGTCCCACAGCAACCCCTACTACAGCGGCCCCTACTCCCATAGCAACCACTACTCCACAGCAACCCTGACTCCCACAGCAACCCATACTCTCATATCAACCCCTATGCCTACAACAACCCCTACTCCCACAGCGGCCCCTACTTCTCCCCACAGCAGCAGGCAGATGCAGCCTCCATCACCTGGTGGCATCCTCACGGGGCTTTCTTGAAGGAACAAGCTCCAGAAAGCAATATGGCTTCCTCCTCAGAGGTGAGAACTCCAACTCTAAGCCTCCCTCCAAGCCCCTGAGATGGTATCCGCAGCCACACAGGAACACCACCCCACCACCACCAACACCAACACCTCCCCCAGCACCACCACCATGCTTTGAAGTGTCTACCCTAGGCATTTAGGACCGTTCCTACAACTCCCAAGAGCCCCAGTAGTTCCTCTTGCTCCATGTGTGGTGTTCCCTGCGATAACCAACCCTGTTATCCTGTTGTTAGCATTTCTGCTCCTCAGCCACCCAGCGCTTGGACATCCAGTTCCCTCTACCAACCTCTCTCTGTTGAAATGACTGGCGTGGCTTTTGGTTTTCGTGCCTGAACCCTCGCTTGGTATCCTACCCAAAACAATCTCCTCTGCCTGGCACCTGAGAATGGAGTCAGCATCAGTAGACTGGCAAGGATCCTCTAGAGGTTAATCTCCACAGGCCCTGCCTTCCCCAACTGCACCAGAAATATTTGCCATTTGCGAAGTTGTCACACCTTGACAGGAAGAGGTTTGAATCCACCACTTCCTGGATTGATAAGAGGATTGTCACCTCTCACATAGGGTTCATTTTTGATGTTGCAATGCCAGGTTGGTCTAGGTCTCTGCTGAGGGAAGTGTGTGTTGGGGAAGGTTGAAGATGTTCAAGGAAGGATAAGAAGTAGGGGGTGGGGGAGAGATGCCCGGTGGGGTCAGGGGAGGAAGAATGCATTCTTTTTATTTTACTTTACTTTTTACATTTGGAGCCATGCCATGGTGTTATATTCCCGTGAAGAATGGCTGGGTAGGGAAGAAGCTCAATGGATTAGCGGAAAGTGGGGGTGGAGAAAGAGGCAGTACCAGCATTGGCTAAAATTGGCCCCAGACAGATTTCCTGATTGTTCTGCCAATTGGTTTTGCAATAAATTGGAGGCAATCTGGCAAAACACTCAAGCAGGGCACGGAGAGTGTGTTGGGACCAAAATAAGCAACTGTGAAAAACTTGGCAGCTTCTCATTGGCCGTTTCAGAAGTGAGCAGTGAGACACCAAGCTGAGAGTCACTTCTCTTACAAGCTGGTGATGAAGATCGCAAAGGGACAAGTTCTTTCCCTAACTGTTGAGAGGCAGGTATCGATTGTTTTGTGAAGAACTGTGGTCTACGATAGATGTGTTTTCAGTTTCAAATGTGTGAGTTTATTAAGGATATCGCAAGCAGGAGTAAAAGAATAAATAGTAGGTAGCAAATAGAGAGAAGCCACATCAAATTGGGTGCTCTCAATACCCAACAGAGAAGACCGGGGTCACCCCAACCAAGAGAGCAGAAAGGTAGGGTCATCAAATTGGGGACTTAGAAACATGCAGCATACATTGGCAGGGGAAATCCCGTTGAAGCAGCCAACTGGAGTTTTCCATCAAAAGATTCCTGGATGGAGGGGGGGCGGGTGGCGTGGTTGAGTCCAAGTGACTAAAATGAGCAGTAGCTGATAGGCAACATTATCAGAATGGACACTGGACAGTCATCCAGCAGAAATGGTCTAGGGAACCTGAGGCAGGCGGTGGACGCTTTCAACTGAGAGAGTCCCAAGCAGAGAACCCTCCCCATCCTCTGTGGGGCTGAGCTTCCAGCGTCTCTGACCCACTGCAGGCACTTTGATAACAAGTGATTGCAATAGCAACCATGACATGATTGTTTCCTAGTGGCTCTCAAAGACACCATGTTTTAATATTCACTACTTGGCATTTGTCCTTCTGACGACATAGCCAGGGGTGTGGCCTGACTCAGGCCGAGAGGTTTTGAAGAACACTTGAAGCAAGCCCAGTTGGATCTGGGGGGAGGGCACCCCCAATTCCAGAGTCATCATCTCCATCAGCTCAAGCAGCTTGTGACAATTTACCAACGTAATACACATTGCAAATAAGGCGTCCAGTCACTTATGAAACGCAAGAGCTGGAGCAAAAATGTAGAATGGGGAGTCAAATGTTTAAGATGATGTAGGATAACGTCAATGTATTGAACTGAAAGGATTTAGCCCACAAAATTCTACATAGAAACTAGAAGTAGTTTTTCGTTTTGGTTTTGGTGGGGGGGGGGGGTAAGGGTGGTGGTGGGGGGTGTGGGGGGGTGGTAGAGGGTGGTGGTGGTGGTGGTGATGGTAGTGGGTGGTGGTGGTGGTGGTGGTGGTGGTGGTGGTGGTGGTGGTGGTGGTAGAGGGTGGTGGTGGTGATGGTGATGGTGGTGGTGGTGATGGTGGTGGTGGTGGTGGTAGAGGGTGGTGGTGGTGGTGGTGGTGGTGGTGGTGGTGGTGGTGGTGGTAGAGGGTGGTGGTGGTGGTGGTGGTGGTGGTGGTAGAGGGTGGTGGTGGTGGTGGTGGTGGTGGTGGTGGTGGTGGTGGTGAGGGTGGTGGTGGAGGTGGTGGTGGTATTTTGTTTTGTTTTGGGTTTTTCTGAGAAAGAAATATCCCTGACACCCATTTTCTTGGTTTATTTATAAACAAATGGAGATTCTTAACAAGTATGCCATAAACCCTTTGGAGAATTTGATGACACTAATTTGTCAGTTCAAACACATAGGACTGTGAAGATGGAGCGCACTGAAATTCAGTGGCACAAATATTTAGGAAATAAAACCGTGGTACTTTGCATTGCTTAGCCACTAGCATTAATCCAGAGAGCAAGATTCCTCTAATCAGGTGTGTTCCGCACTTGCCAGTGCAGCACCATGCTGACACCTGCAAAGTTCACACCTGATTTTGTACTTGAGAACTACAAAGCTGAGGCACACACACACACATTTAACCATGCCTACGGTTTTGTGCTGGGCCACATTCATAGCTCTCCTCGGCTCTCTGAAGTTCCTGGGTTGCAGATTTGACATACTTACTGTGGGGCACTGTCTAGACTTAAGGACCAGACCCCCGGAAGCTCACTTCCTTAAACAGGAGCTTGCCAGCTGAGCGGAGCTTCACCGAGAGCAGAAAGTGCGGGCCACCCAGTGTCTATTTAGGAAAACAGCTAAAAGGCTGGAACTCAAACAATGACTCAGAGTGACGAGGACAAAAGCTGAAATGTCACCAGGTCACCAGCAGCCATGTTTCGGTGACCTATGAATACTTTTTGTCAATGAACTATTTGGTGTTACTTCTGTATGAAACCTCTCATTCATGATTACAAATCTATTTATGAGGCAGTCTTTTGAAAAGTATTAGGTAGTCTCGATCTGAAGAGCATAATAATAATAATAATAATCTCCTAAAAAATGCCTGGAGTCAGTCAATGAGATGACTATGCAGGTAAATGGCTTTGTCACTAAGCCTGACGACCTGAGCTGGATGCCCAGGACCTACAAGGAAAGAGAGACGCAATTCGGCAGCAGTCTGTCCTCTGATTTCTCAGATGTAAAACAGAATATATAGAAGCATACACACACACATACACACACACAATAATAATAAACAAACAAACGAATGAATAAATAAGTGGATCAATAAACGTGACCAAATATTTTAAACGCATGTTACTAAGATATCTACATACTGTTTGATTCCAACTGTATGATATTCTGGAAAAGGCAAAAGCATAGAGACAGTGACAAGCAAAGCTAGCGGTTGCCAGGGCTTGAAAGGTTGGAGGGATAAAGAGGATGGCCAAGGCAGGAAATCTACTCTTTGTGATGCGGGGGAGAATGGTCAGCATTTGCCCAAATCTCTAGAATCCACAACGGCAAGAGTGACCCTAATGTAAAACTGTAGATTCTGGGAGAGCAGGCCGGGCTCCTGCATGTGACTTCTGTCACAAGGAATGCATCACCCTTGATGGTTGCTGCTAGGGGAGGCTGTGCATTGCAGGGCAAGGGACACCATGGGGTGTCTCAGAACATTCTGCTCAGCCTAACACTGGTCTAAAACAAAATAATGTCTAACAGGTGTTAACGTAAAGTATCCCCAGGGTCTGGGGCTACTTGATGACCTTGAAATTTATTTCAAATAGAGCCAAAGCATTGTCCACAGGAGCCAATCTCAGCAGAGAATGCAGTAAGGGTGTATGCGCTGACCTCAATGAAGACATTAATTTGGTCAAAACAAAACGAGAGCAGGGCTATTTGTGGCAACAGCTTCTCCATGGATTCAAAATCATAAAAATTGACTTGCATGGTCTTTCTTTCCTAGTTGCACCTTATATTTCCTGGATGGCCCTAGCCCTTCCCTTGGGCCTTTCCCCCTTCCTACCCCCCATACTATATGAGTGTGCTGGCTTCCTCTGTGACTAAATGAACTGATTTCACACACTGGAAAATTAAAAAAGAAAACCAATTCTCCCTTTCTCACATGTCTAAACTCATAAGGTAGAGGAAACAACAGGCCATGGGGAAGGAGCTACCACCACCTGAGGACTGTCACCAAAAGGGAGGCATGCGTAAACTGTAGAAAGTGAGAGTTTCTGTACCTCCCTAAAACCTCTGTGTGTGCATGTGTGTGCACACGTGCATGTTATACACACTTGCCTATATATACATGTGCACATCCATATGCACTCACTGGGGTCAGAAGATGGGGTATACACACGTGCCAAGTCCAGATGTGCACTCAGAGAGGTCAGATGTGATGCTGGCTGCTGTGCTCCACCACTCTCTTGTTACTCCCTTGAGAGAGTGTCTCCCTGAATTGGAAACCAGGCTGGCAGCCAGTAAGCCCCAGGAGCCTCCCTATTTCTGTGTTTCTACGCCCCCCCCCCCCCCGCCACGCACACACACAAACACACAGAGTGCTGGGTTTCAGGTACTTAGGTGAGGGCTGGCAATTTGAACTCAGGTTCTCATGCTTGCAGAGAAATTGTCCTTACCCACTGAACCATCTCTCCAGACCCTGTTAGGAGTTTTATTCATCCTGTCCCTAGTCAATCATATGTGTGAGTGGTATGTGTGTGTGTGAGTGTGTATGTGTGTGCAGGCACGTGTGAGGGGGACATGTGTGTGTGTATGTGTGAGTGTGTGTGTGTGTGTGTGTGTGTGGGTGTGCGGGCATGTGTGTGAGTGGGGGGCATGTGTGTGTGAGTGTGTGTGTATGTGTGAGTGTGTGTGTGTGTGTGTGAGTGTGGGTGTGCGGGCATGTGTGTGAGTGGGGGGCATGTGTGTGTGAGTGTGTGTGTGTGTGTGAGTGTGGGTGTGCGGGCATGTGTGTGAGTGGGGGCATGTGTGTGTGAGAGTGTGTGTATGCGTGAGTATGTGTGTGTGTACACGGACATGTGTGTGAGTGTGTGTATGTGTGAGTGTGTGTGTGTGTGTGAGCGTGGGTGTGCGGGCATGTGTGTGAGTGGGGGGCATGTGTGTGTGAGTGTGTGTGTATGCGTGAGTATGTGTGTGTGTACACGGACATGTGTGTGTGTGTGTGTGTGTGTGTGTGCTTGTATCCTCCTAACCTTTCCTTGTTCTCATCTCGCGCCCTAGAAACGCTCAGACTCAAAGCAGAATGGCGCTTGAATTCCCTCCATCCTCATTTAGCCCTGCATCTCACACAGCGCCTTCACCCTGAACAGTCACTTGCTGATCATCAGACTAGAATTCGGATGATAACTTCTGGATGTTTCTTTGGCTCCTCAGGTGGAGGTTATGGATGCCATGCCTTCATGGCTGGGCCGCCAGGAGAAAGGTTTCAATGAGAAGTGATTGCCAGGAAGTGTGTCCCCGGAGCAACCTGGAAGCCTGGTGTTCTGACCTGTCACGCACACTTAGGATCTCCTGCAGCGGCCCGTCTGGTGTTGGCAAGGCCCCAAGAGCGACCCATTTGACCCCTTTCCTAAGCTACAAAAGGAAATTTATCTCTTCCAAATGCAGCTTCTTGCAGTGAGCAATTAGGGCCAGAGCTGTCCAGATGGCTGGGTGAACTCAAATGAAAACCATCTTTCCTGTGACCAACCCTGAGGAAGCCCAGCAGTGCCAGGGGTTAGTTCACCTTCAGCCAATAGCAAGGCAACAGGCATGCAGGGCATTTCCGTAGGAGGGGTCAGCGGAGATGCAGGCAGGAAGGGCTGTCCTGGGAAACACTGGGACTCAGGCCATCTTCCCTCGGGGCAGGACCTGACTTTGCTGCATCTTGCTGTGTGTGTGAATGTGTGTGTGTCTGTCTGTCCGTCTGTATGTATGTATGTATGTTTTTGTATACGTCTGGGTGTGTTTGTCCGTATCTCTGTATGTATATGTATTTTTGAATGTACACTCATGCTCATACATGTATGCCCGTGGAGACCAGAAGTCAACAGAGTCTTCCTCAATCCTTCTCCTCAGGTTTTTGAAACAGAGTTTGGCTAACAAGCCTGAAGGATCTTGTCTCTGCTCCCAGAGCTCCAGGTTGTAGACGCACACTGTCACCCAGTGACACACAGCTTTCACCCAGGTGGAAGAGATCAAACAAATCTTCATGCTTGCTGGCCAGAGCTTTACCGAGAGAGCCATCTCCTAACTCCTAACTTCTAGCTGTGTGAGGAGCTCCGGCCGAGAGTCTCCCCAGAACTGAGAATGGCTTTCCCCTCCTGCTTCCCTGGTGGCACAGCTCTAGGTTTCCTCTTCCCTTCTCTACCTATCTAAGAATCGACAACTTATTATTCTTACACCTAAGAAGATATAAAAGCCTAGCTTTGGAAGAGAGCTCAGTTGGCAAAGCTCTAGCCACACAGGCAAGAGGATTCAAGTTCAGAGTCCCAGAACCATCCTGAGAAGCCAGCCATGAGGCTGAGAGATGCTCAGTGAGATAGCTGATAGCTGCATATCCTGATTGCCTCCGTTTCCCCATTCAGACCCATTCACATTCCCTGAAATATTGCTACCGAAAGCTCAACCAGTCAAGAGTTCTGTTAGGAAAAGGAAAGTAGGACCCGGACATTGGGTTAGTAGCCCACAATACGCTAGCCACCATGTTTTTCCATTACTTCATTATCTATTGAAATATAAACTCTATAAATACTATTTACTAAATGACCAAGTGCAAGGCTACCTATCATTAAAAGGAAAATCTACAACAGGAGTATGTGGACGTCATCTTGTAAAATAATATGAATTTAAAGCAAATTTCCAATTTAAAAAATTTTAATGACTTCTGGGCAATAAAAATCACATATTCTTTGAAAACTACTCCCTCCTGTATTAGCTATTTTTCTCTTGCTATGATAAAATATATGGCAAAGGCACTATATAGAAGGAAGAGTTTATCTGGGCATATGGTTACAGAAGGAGAGCCATAATGGTGGGAGGCATGGTGAAAGGCAGACAGAGAAAGAAAGAGAGAGCTCAGATCTTCAGTTTGAAAAGCAAAGCAGAGGGAGCACGAACTGGAAATAGGGTGAGACAATGAACTCCCAAAGCCTGCCTGTAGTGACACATTTCCTCAAACAAGGCTCCACCCCTGGTTATGGTTGCATAACCACCCCCAAACAGCACCACCAACTTGGGACCCACGGTTCGGTTCAAATGGATGAGCACATGGAAGACATTCTTACTCAAACTGCCACAGCCCCAAGATCATGCCTTCTTTGAACAACCAATCAAAGATCTAGAACTCTTCCTTCGGGTAACTAGAAGCGATCACCTTCCATCACATCCATTCTTGCCACTGAGAGCCACCAAAGTAATCAAACAATCCTGGAGTGGAAATGAAGAAAACAATTTAGCTAATATGATAATAAAACGGTATGTGGGCTATGCAAGACGGTATGAGGGTCTGCATGTGTGTGCATGTCTTTTTAGATGGAGGTCGCTTGTTTTGGTTTGAGGTTTGGGGTTTGTTATTGGTTAATTGTTTTAATTTATTCTAAATAAATGGGGTCCCATGTAGCCCAGGCTATGTAGTCAAGGATGACTTTGAGTGTCTGTCTGAGCTTTCTGCCTCCATCTCGTCTCATCCAGTTTATGTGATGCTGGGATAAAATGTACGCCCTCATGTATGCCAGGCAAGAACTCTACCCACTAATCTGGAGTGTGTGTGTGTGTGTGTGTGTGTGTGTGTGTGTGTGTGTTGCCAGCAAAAATTCTCAGGAAAGAATATGCAAAGAAAGGGGAAGTTTTAAGACGAAAAACAAGTAGGGAAATACAACCTTAAGTGCAAAATAAAAGGGCACTCCACAGCACACAGAGGGGGACTGTCCTATATACAGAAAGTTCCTACCCAGGTTCACACTCGTTCCAGTCCATGTAGGAAAATGAGAAGTGTTGACCTGTGGGAAATAGTCAGTCCTGATTGGCTGACCGCAGATCGCAGCTCATCGATCAGGTCCAGGTAGCAAAATAGGACTTTCTGGAGTCTGTTTGTTTTGGCAGGTGAGATGGGAACATGCTGGACAAGGGCTGAAAGGTTCAGTTTGTGGTTCTTCCAGGAACACAGAGTACATGTCTGTCCCCCGACCATGCTATCAAGCTCCATTCTGTATTTAGGCTTCTTAGCTACAGAACCCATGCTAGGAGGCTCGACTTCCTTTTAAGTTCACATTTCCCACCTTTTCATCAGAATCTATCGTCTGCCAGTACTAATAATGGGTTAAAACACAATTATCGCATCTCAGTGCCACCGCATTGGATTAATAGAATGCAAGGGTGAGCGTTTTGTTATAATTGGCTTAGAGAATAGCCAAATGCTCGGTTCAACTCCCAGACAAGTCATGAGAAAAGTACAGAGGAATACAAGAGAGAGCTAATGTCAGAGGGTAGTAAGCTGAAAAATATATGAGCTAGGGAATTGAGCCAATACACTTAAACCCTCTCAAGGGTCCTCCCTACAGATTTAGCCAGCTTCAAGATGCTAGAAGTCTCCAGTTATACCTGATGAGCAATTTGAGGTATTTGCAATGACAAAGAAAAGATATTGCATAGCAAGAACATAATTAATGTAATTTCCTTAGCCAGGATCCTTAGGAAAGGGTCTCTAAGACCTCTGATAGGCTCTTGAAACTTAGACAATGGAGTAAGCAACTCAATTACCAAGGTTGTAAATGTTCTGCTCATGCATGTAGCCCAGGATGTACCTGTTCCTACAAAGGATCCCTTCTAAACCTAGCCCAGCACCTGCAATTGACCCTTCTGGTAAGTCACACACTTAGAAATGCCCAGGACTGTCACTCTCAGAATCTGAAAAATTGTCACGAGTATGACAATTCCCAACAGCAATATTGTTCCTTCGTAGAGGGTGGCAATTGCAATAGGAGACCATGAACTGACAAGTTAGAAAGGGTGCTAAGAACCTCAATATGTATTCTCCTTTCCATTGTTAGGGACATAGATAAGCGCTGCCCAATGGCACATTTCATAAAATCAAAGATGTGACCAGAGGGAGCTCATGTTGGTCAGACATATTCTAGAAGTGTGGGGCTTTGTCTTAGGCTAAACTTGTGTGAGAGCCTGTGAAATCAAATGTCAGTATCAAGGACAATCTGAAGGAGTGGGATAAAACTCATCTAACAGGCAGGAAATGATGAAGGAATGCCAAAGATGGAAGGAGCAGAAGAATCCTGGTGAACTGTACACAGGGCTTGCAGATGTTCTGCTTTCATTGCTGTTGCTATGATAAAATGCCTTGACTAAAGCAACTTAGAGGAGAAGGGGCTTGAGTCATCTCCCAGTCCCATGTTATAGCACATCACTGTAAGAAGCCAAGGCAGGAACTCAAAGAACCAAGTCACACCGTATCATAACCATCACCAAGAGCCGAGAGAAATTAATGCATCTTTGTTCACTTGCTTGCATGCCTGAGTTCAACTTGAGTTCTCCACTCTTACATAGTACAGGACCCTCTAGTTCAGGGGAATGTCGCCACCCATAGTGGACCAGGTCTTCCCCACATCGATTAAATATATTAAGACAATCCTCCATGCCCCTCTGACCAACCCCTCACTGAGACTCTTCCCAGATGATTTTGGGCTATGTCAAATCGAGAGACCCAGGTTTAATAGGTCTCTCATAAAAATTTGATAGAACTTGAGATTAAAAGATAGATGGGCAGAAAGATGTTGGTAATGTAGTTTGTTCCAAGTCTCACAGGTTTTTACATTGTAGGGTTATTGCCTTTAGAACAAGAATGCACTCACTGGATGGGCTAAAGAAAAACTAAATGTAAAGAGGTATAGATAGATTCAGTAGGTAGGTACTTCAGAGTTTGCTTATAGGTTATATAAAAGAAGGAGACTGGCATAAATGTAGTTGTAAAAGTAGCAATTAAGTCATTGTCCTTCAAGAAGGAATTTGTGGGCAATAGATGACAGGCACACCCCTCAAGCAACAATGTTATCCATGGAAGTCAAGGTGACCAGCAGAAATTAAAGATGTACAAGTCAAGACTGGTCTCCAAAGAGTGCTAAGGGTAGCTATGAAGGAGAGATCTCATGACCATCCTTTCAGTGGCCTTCATCAGAGTAGAGACAGCAACAAATGACTTCAAGTGTGGAGGTAACCACTGGGCCACTGACTGAAGTACTCTACTGGCCCATACTAGAGTACGCCCTTCCTATTCAAGAACAAATGGAAAAGGAGATTTAATCAGGGCGTTCCCAAGCAGAAGCTAAAGTCACTGAGTATTTTATATCTTCAAAAGTTTTTGCTCCAGCAGAGAGCCATTGGAACAAAACAAGAGAGGAAATTGTTCTAAATTACAAAACCAATGGAACATCAAATAAAATTGGAGCAGTCATTTCTGGAAGCAACCTATATACATCTTCAAAATTCACAGAATTATCTACTGCTGCGGAGAAGAGGAGAAGCTGAAATGCCTTGCAGATGGAGAAAGTCGGAGTCAGATCTTTGTGTATCAAGACACGATGCAAAATTTTGATCAAGGCCTGATTGAAGTTTTTACTTTGAGATCACACAATCTCTAGATGACACGGTGAGCCAATGTGGTTGGCAACACAAGTCTCTTAAGACGGGGAACATGAAAACAGATCATGCAGGTACTAAAGTAAAAGTGGCCCCATACCAGGGAGACATCAACTAATCACTGCAAAGATTCGAAAGAAATTGGGTAGGTTTTCAGTATGCTGCTGAAGAAGGACTGTCCAGGTGGCCCTTCCAGATAAGACAACATTGTGGACTACCACAGCATGCTCAAACACTAATAAAAAATGTTGTAGATGTTGATAGCTAAAAAGTGTTGGTTTTTGAAGATAAGATAATAAGATACAAGGATCAGAGGCCTCTGGGCAACAAATAACTATGCTGCTAGTGGCTTTGGGACTCTGCTCAAGTCACTGCCCTCTTCCATTGTGTTTGCGGCAGTTAAGATGAAAGTATTAGAAGGGCTGATGGATGGAATAAAGACCTTAGATGCAACATAAACATTAAAAACCTAGAGACAGATATTGGGGTTCAAGCTGAAGACCAGAAAAACAAAGCAGCCAACCACTAGAGAATTTTACCTCTACCATATATTTAGACCAAAGGGGCGAGATTCTACGAACCCTCACACTCCACACTCCAGAGAGTTCCTATTTCTTCCCTGTTATATTCCTCTCTCCACCCAGCCTTATCACTCCTGTCTCCTCCTCCCTAGTGCTGGGATTAAAGGCGTGCAATGTTGGCAAATAAAACAGGAATACAATCAGGCAAGGGCTACAAAGTTAGTGTGTGGCTCTTTCTTTACATGTGACCTTTCGACACACACCAGTCAGCAATAATTGCCATGCTCCATTTGAGACCCAGAGAACAATTTGGGACCTTTCTGGGAGGTATTCAGCCTTTCTTTAATGTCTCTCTCTCTCTCTTTCTCTCTCTCTCTCTCTCTCTCTCTCTCTCTCTCTCTCTCTCTCCCCACCACGTGTGTGTGTGTGTGTGTGTGTGTGTGTGTGTGTGTCACTCACTCTTTCTCTCCCTCAAATGATGGACTTCAACACCCCTTAGGCTTCTGACCACTTCTTGCCAGGAGGACACTTTAGGTCAATGGCAGTCTTAGATCCGTGTCTGCCTATTTTCAAAATAGACGAGTAACACAGTCCCCAGAACCTCAAACGCAAAAATCTTTGAATCCAACCTAGACTCTGCAATTTGCTCTTTCTCCACAGGCCAAACAAAAACTAATTTTGAACAAACCACCACCACCAATCTTGGGGTGGGGAAATGCCCAGAAAAGCCAAGCAACATGACACGGAGCCTGGCTCACTCCACCCAATGGCTGGGGAGCTTTTCCAGGACTAGACACTGGTCTAGGGCTGGGAAGACATCCAAGCTACCCTGAAGTCCTCTTCTCGTCTTGGGATTAGGAAATGCAGCTCATCCAGTCAAGGAAGTGCTCTCCACTGCCCTTTGTTTTTCAGTGGGACCTGAGGCCTGAATTCCCATAATGGAGGAACAACAACAACAAACCCTCCTACTTAAAATTATATGTCAGTCAATCAAGTACCGGGCCTAGCTCTGGGAGTTTAGTCAAAGAGAGGGAGGAGGAATTATATGAGCAAGAGGGATCAAGATGGTGATGGGGAAATCTACAGGGACAGCTGAACCAAGCTCATGGGAGCTCATGAACTCTAGACCAACAGCTGTGGAGCCTGCATGGGACCGAAGGAAGACCTCTGCATGAGGGCATCAAGTGTGTAGCTTGATCTCTCTGAGGGGCCCCTGGTGGTAGGACCAGGATCTACCCCTAGTGCCTGAGTTGGCTTTTTGGAGCCCATTCCGTATGGTGGAATGCTCAGCCTTAATGCAGTGCCAAGGGGCTTGATCCTGCCTCAACTTGATAGGCCAGGCTTTATTGACTCCCCATGGGGAGGCCTTACCCTTTCAGAGGAGTGGATTGGGGGTGGGTTGGTGGGGAGGACACAGCGGGAGGAGCTGTGGCGGGAAAAGCTGTGGGAGGGGAAATTGTCGGTATGTAGAATGAATAAAAATTTTAAAAAACTGTAGATGAGCATAGTGTGTGTGTGAGGGTACATGCATGCACAGCAGAAGATTCTACTGCCATAAAGTTTCTCCAGAAAACATATAATCTAGAGCAGACCCCTATATACACAAGCATAAATATGTGCTTATAGTAATCTATAATTTCTTATATAATGCATAGGATAATATATAATAGTACATAATATAATAAAATTTTATTCAACATATAAGCAACTATAATTTGTGCTTATGAAATACAATAACTACAAAGCAATACATTAACCTATAATAGAAAACACAGATACTTGTCTGTTCAGGCATTTTCAAGAACTGGCTTATGCAATGGTGAGAGATGAGAAAAGTCTCAGCTCCATAGGGCAGATTGGAACCTCAGGCAGGAGTGGATGCTACCAAGCAGAATTTCTTCTCTAGGAAGCCTACATTTGTTTTCAAGGCTTTCAATCAGTTAGATGAAGTCCATCCACATGGCGGGGAGTGATATGCTTTACTTAAGGGTTCAAATGCAAGTCATGCCACAAAACCCCTTCTTGACAACCTTCAGACTGATGCATGATTAAAGACTGACAGCAGCAGGCCATCCAAGATGGCACCGAGAGACAACATCATAGCAGCCTTTGGTGGCTTTGCTGGCATCCTGTGAAATTCTTGCATCGGGGGCTGGGGAGATGGCTCAGTGGTTAAAATATTTGCTATGCAGGTATGAGGAGCAGAGTTCTGATCCCCAGAGCCTATGTAAAATGCCTGGTGGTCATGGTGACCTGGCTGTAATTCTCCAGCCTTGGAAAGAGACGGAGAATTCTCAGGGCATGTTGGGTAGGAAATCTAGCCATATCAGCAATGACTGGGTTTGACTGAGAGACCTGACTCAATGATTCCAGACATCAACCTCTGATTTTCATGTGCATGTGGACACACATGCACAAGCATCCTTCCATACACATGTCCCCAAACATGAAAACACATATTTGTACCACATACATATAGAAAATAGAGAAAGGCTCTTTGATCAAAAAAGCTTTGGATATGTACAGTCTTGGTAGACCTGAGATACGGGATATAATGCCCAATCTTGGCTATCAACTTGATTGGCTCTGGAGGCAACTAGGAGACACATCCCTGGACGGCTGTGTGGAGGCACTTCCAGGAAAGATTAACAAAGAGAAAAAGACTCGCCTACCATGGCGGGCAGGGGTGGGCACCTACCAGTTGCAGCCCACATGGAGGAGGCCAGATGAAACAGCAGGGTCACTTGGTTGTGGTTGCTGCCTTTGTCTCTGACTGTGGCTGTCTCTGCTGGTGCTACCAACAGTGCCATCCTCACTGGTGCCATCCTCACTGGCATCAGACTCCGTTTCCTTTATACTCGGCCTCTGTGGCGTGCAGAGAGCCACTGTCAAATGCCCCAGCCTGTGTAACCCAGTCCCATTTAGAGCCTGTGTTCACTCTGTCTGTCTCGCTCCTCTAGAGAACCCCGACTAACACAAGGGGACCACTTCACCCCAGAGCAGGCAACGCAACGGAGGTCTCAGGGTCTGACTAGAGTCAAGATAGAGTAATCACAGGCTGGTAACTTATCACTGGACACCACAGACGTGGCCACATCTGACTGGGCTTATCTCGAGGGAATCGGTTTCTTGGTTCTTCTTTCCCAGAGGAAGAGAACCTGAGGCTCAGAAAGTTTGAGTCACTGTGGGAAATCACCCAGTGTTTTGAATCTTCTGGCACTAATTCCTGGGGTTCGCATCGGCCCTCAGACAGTCATTATCTCCCTGGATGAATTAGAAACGTCTTCTTTCTTCCTTACCTTGGACCCACCCTCCCTGCCTTTCCTCTCTTTCTCCTTTATCCCAAGATGACTTACTACAGAATGGCAAATCCCCACTCCACACACTACCATGAACTTAGAGTTCCCAGCTAAGCAAGAGGTCATCCGAAAGTGGGGCACAGTGGAGACCCTCAGAGTCTTATAAGGAACAGCAAACAGTACAAAGCCTGAAGAGAATTTCTGAGTTGTCAAAAAGTGGTTTTTACCAGAAAACCTAAAATTTGATTCCAAACAGAGCTAAACTGTTGCCTCCACCCAAAGGTGACTTGAAAACATCCACAATACCCACCACCTTCATGACAATCAGGTTAACCCAGATAACCTACTGTTGGGAACGTCTAGCGAATCTGGGCTAGAATCAAAAGATGCTCACCAACTCAGCCCCAGGTCCTCAAGCAAATTAAAGACATCATCACATCTATCCCTTCATGGAAGAGGCACCCAGCCTCACCCACGATGCTCACTTGTCCAGGATGACACATGACATTGACTTCTCCGCCTCTGTCCTTGGCCTAGTTCCCAGGGAGAACGAAAGCCTCCTGCTTCAGTTTGCAACCGTTCAAATCAGAGGCCTGACAGCTCTGCTCTGAGGAACAGCCAATGGAAGCAGGGGTCGTGGCTGTCAATCAGGGCGGGTTTTGCACACGCAGGGCAGTTTCCTCCAAGGGAGTCAATACAGATGAAAACTGCCTTGATGCTCCTGTTCGCCTGAGGTCGGAGAACAAACGTGCAACACGGAAGCTGCCCCGGCCCTAATTTAATCCAGGAGGACAAACAGGGGATCACTCAACAGTCCTCGAGCCCACGGTCGGAAGAGTATGCCCATGAGGCAAATAGTTTTCTGGACCATCTCCCCAACCTACTCCCTCCTGCCACAGAAACTAGTTTAAAATGGCCCTTGATGACTTGGTGAGTGACATTCTTGTGGGCTATGTTGATCTTGGGCTGTAAAGTCAAATACACAATGGAAATTTTTGATTTATGAAATAGCGATCCTACTGCCATGTGAAGCTCACACTTGTTTCCTACTTCACGTCACTCAAGATTCGGCTCAAATGCTACTTCCTCAGAAAGGCCTTGCGTGACCTCCGCCACCAAACACTCGCCCTCACGGTCATTAAGGAAGCTGAGCTTTTCTTCCTGGCCTTGGCTTCTGTGTTTGCTTGTTTATGAATGTCTGACTTCTCCTCCCTATCATAGTGAGGCTGAATGACAATAAAGGCATCAATGTCCCCAGAGCCCCAATTACAACAATCAGAACTCTACCTGGGCACATACGAAGGACTCCATAAATATTCATTGAATGCATGTATAAATGGGCTGACCCTAAAATCAAAGACCCAGAGGAGAAATGAGCCATCTTGGGGTTTGCCATCTGAACTCTTTCTCTTTGGAGAGCTACTCTAGAAATCCTTTTCTTTTTAATGTTGTGTGCATTTACATGTGCATGTAGATGCGCATGGATGTCAGAATAGGGTGTGTGATCCCCTGAATCTGGAGTCACAGTGCTCATAAGCCCCGCAGTGGGTGCTGGGAAACAAGTTCCCATCATCTGGAAGAGCAGCAAGTGCTCTCAACCACTGAGCCGTCTCTCCAGCACCTACTCTGAAAATTCTTGAGACTAGTTTCCAGCCCCAAGTAACAGACTGACATCTCTCGCATTGTGTGGGACTCGGGTGCTCAGCCAACCAGCTTTCTAGGGCATGCAGCATCCTTGGGGAGGTATATAGTGGAAAAGATGAGGTCAAGAGCTGAAAATCAGATGGCCCCAATCCAACTCTCAGCTCTGGCGCTTCCTCCATGAACAGCCACGGAACAGTCAGTTAACAACCCCATGTTTTAGTTTCCTTGCCTATAAAACAGGGGCGGTATGGATGGTGCCTGCTCTACAGGGTTTCCTATGAGAAAAGGTAAGCAAACGGTTATGAGTCACTTCTTCTGAGATGGAGGGAACATAGAACACTCATCATTTCCTTTTGAAGAGATTTATTTTTGTTATTTCCAATTATGTGTGTGTGTTAGCATACACTTGTGAGTGCAGGTACCCTCCGCTCAGAAGATGTCAGATTCCTTGGAGCTAAAGTTATAGGAAATTGTGAGCCATCCCATGTTGGCTCTAGAAACAAAACTCAGATCTTCTGCAAGGGGACTCTTAACCTCAGAGCCATCTTTCCAGCCCCATGCCAGTCATTCTTAAAAATACTGTTTTGAAGTTATTAATGAAAATGTGCCAGAGCTTGAGTGGGAGGAGACGCAAGGTCAGAGATTCTCGAACTCACGCACTGGCCATGCCCCTGATTGGCTAGGAATGAGTGGCTCCTTGTATTTTGTGTCCAATGGATTTCAATCACCCTGACCCTGGATTTGCAAGAAATGGACATGTAGGACATAAAACAACCCTCATTAAAGAAATGTCTCGTTTCAACAGAGATCATTACAGAAAACCACAGCCAACCAAAATGCAGAGAAGAAATGTCTCATTACAACAGACAGAGATCATTACAGAAAACCACAACCAACCAAAATGCAGAGAACATGAGACCAGCCCCAATTGGTACATCTACAACATGGGGATCCTAGCAGAAAAGGGGACAGAAATACTGAAAGAGACAAGGGAACAGGGGGTTTGTTGTGAGATTGTGTCTCCTAGAAACGTCAAAGAAGCTATACCTGTGAACATCACACCAACACGGCTACCAAAACAAGTCCTGAACAAAAATGCCACCCACAGACATGCTCACAAGAAAGGGGGAGATCTCACAGGACCCCAACCCTAGAGCGACAAACACGTAAGGAATTATGAGAACTGGATAAATAGTCTTCCCCAGGGAAGAGCCCTCAGAGTGATGATCCAACACTAAGAAGTCAGCTATGAAATCATATGCATGCAAGTAACAATATATGGACTAAGAAGAGTGTATTGATCGATTTAGGAATTCACAAACATGTGTGTTTATATATCAACAATTGAAAAGCTATAGGCCAGGAGTTTGAGAGAGAGCAAGGTGGGGTATACTGGAAGGGTTGGAGGGAAGGAAGGGGAAGGTGGAAATGGTGTAAGTATATCTCAGTTTCAAAAATAAAGAAATATACTAAAAACAAGAGCAAATTTAACAAACAACTTCCAAAGGCTGTTTGTCTTGTGATGCAATGTTTACAGAACAAGTATAATCCAAGCTAAATGCGGGGCAAGAGAAGAACTGTGGCTGGGAGATGGCTAAGCAGGTAGAACACCGACGGTGCAAGCATAAGGATCTGAGTTCAAATCTACCCAGAAACCTACACAGAAAGCTGGTGTGTAGAGGGGACTGAAGAAACATGGGCAACTGTAAACATACATCACACACACTGAAACATAAATAAATAATATTGCAGTATCTTAAGGAAAAAGAACAGGAACCAATAAAGAGCAAAGTCAGTGTTTTTATTTTAGCGGATTTATTCCCAGAAGCCTCTGAACAAAACCCTTGCTGAGGAGCAGCACTCTTCAGGACTGATCTTCAGAAATACTCAGGCATCCCTGGGTTTATACGTGAAATCAAATAAGTTGATACAAGGAGGAGCTTTAGCTTTATGGCAGTAATGAAGGAACTCTTGAGCTGGGGTAGCCCAGCACACAAGGGCAGAGGCAGGCGGATCTCTGAGTTCCAGGCCAGTCTGATTCATATCCGGAATTCTAGTTCAGCTAAGGCTACATAGTTAGACCTTGACCTTGTCTCAGAGAGTGAAAGGAGAGAGAGAGAGAGAGAGAGAGAGAGAGAGAGAGAGAGAGAAAGAGAGAGATCAGCAGTTAAGAGCATTTCAGCTTTTCTAGAGAACCTGAGTTACTGAACCCCAGCCTCACACTGGATGATCACAGCTATGGGGGATACAAGGTCCTCTTCTGGCCTATGTAGGCACTGCACTTAGAGGTACACACACACACACACACACACACACACACACACACGCAGGTGGTAAAGAAAATTCCTAGAAAATTAATTCAACATTGGAACAAAATGCATTGGTAAATGACTTGCCAGTGATGTTTTGCTGAAAACTCCATAAACAACGAGAATAGTATGAGAAAGGATCTTTGGGAAAGCCTCCTGCCCCCGTTCCCCAAGTCATCAGTGTACAATTTGCTCAAGCAGACATTTAAGGAAGATGAGCAGCGTGGTTCATCCCTACCTATCGCAATAGTTCCTGTTTCGCTCGGTAGGTCTGATGGATCTTTTCAGGCTGAGCTCTAAGATCCAACACTGTTGCAGTGCACAGTCCACCGAAAGAACTCCACAGGTTTGCTTAATCTCAGTATGTCCCTCTTCCCCTAAGTTAGCCACGATGTCTAACACATCCTGAGGTCTAACATGAAACAAAGCCAAATTGAAGAAATCAACTAGAAATGTGTATTATAATCACACTTTGAGTATCCAACTTTCAAACATGGTACAGGAGTGGCAAAACCGTGTAAGTAAAAGGGTGTACAACGCATGCTGCCTCGTACCTTCAGCCAAAGGGTAGTGACAGGTCTTCACCAAAAATATCCCTCAAAAAAGTTAATATTAAAACGTCCACCTCCAGTGGCAGGGACATGGTTCAGTCGGTAAAATGCTTGCCATGCAACCATGAAGACCTCAGTTCAATGCCCAAAATGCACATTTAAAAAAGCCAAGCACAGTGGCATATATAATCCCAGCATTGAGGAGGTAGAGACAAGAGGATGCCTGGGGCTCGCTGGCCAGACAGCTGAGTCAAACTGGCAAGCTCCACATCCCAGTGAGAGACTTCTCAAAAAAGGGGGACAGCTCCTAAGATGAGACCGACCTCTAGCATCTAGATGCACACACATACATGCACCTTCACACAGAAGGATGTGCACACAAACACACACCCTTCACACACAGGAAAAGGAAACACACAATGTCTACCTATCCCCTTCTGGTTCCGGATGTTCTGGCTGAGCAACTCGGAGTGGACTTTGACTCCCATGGAAAGTGTTTAGGACGTGACGTAGTCACTGACCTCCAGTGTTTGTTCCGTCTCCTTCCAGAAGAGTTCCGAACGAAGCTGTGAAGTTTCCCAAGCGCCACACAGGCCAGTGAGATCCACCCTGCAAACAAGAGTCTGTCACCTCGCGAAGACATGACATCTATGAAGCAGCCAGGAAGGAATTCCCTGTTCTACTTCCTGGCACAGCAATAACCCGGGGGCTTGTTAGCCAAATGCTGGAATTTTGTAGCACAGCCCCACCAAGTCTGCATTTAGCAAACCAGGTGAGTGGAGCCATTGGGGAAGAAAACTGGCAGGAACACCCGATATAAGCACAAATCCAGGGCCACTGTCTCTTTTCACCTCACCATGGTGATCAGTAGCCTTCTGGAATGAGCTGAAGAGGGAAGTGTTGGCATCCTTGACTCAAGAAAGAGAGAAGTTTAGACGTTTAGAAAGATAGAGAATGGCAGACCACACTCGTTTTCAGTCCAGCATATTCCATTTCGGTTCCTGCAATTTTGAGATCAGGTCTTGTGTAGCATCGGCTGACCTTTGTCTTTCTATGGGATGACCTTGAGCTGCTGACCCTCTTGAATTCACCTTACAAGGGCTGAGATTCCAGGCACACACCATCATGACTCCTTCACGCAGTGCTGGGGCTTGAACCCAGGGCTTTGTGTATGCTCGACAGGTTCTTGAATGCTCAAACCTCCCCACATCCCAGCCTTGGCATGTTTCCTTTACATGAGTACCTGGTGCCCAAGAAGAAAAGAAGCTGTCAGATCCCCTGCAACTGGAGTCACAAGCACTTGGAGCTGTCACATGGGTGTTGGGAATTGAACTGGGGTCGCCTGGAAGAACAGTAACTGCTTCTAACCGCTTAGCCTTCTCTCCTGCTCCATTGCTTATTTTTTGAGATGGGTTTTACTGTGTTATCCCTACAGGCTTTGAATTTCTGGGATAAAATGATCCTCCTGCCTCAGCTTCCCCACTAGCTGGGACAATATGTCTGTTGCCACCACATGTAGCTATTCACTGTATAACTGTTTTAATTCTTTTATTTTATTTGTGTGTGTGTGTGTGTGTGTGTGTGTGTGCACATGCGCACATGTTTGTGGTCATGTGCCACTGCGCATGTGCAGAGGTCAGAGGATGACTTTTGGAAGATAGGCCTTCCAGCACGTGGGTTCTTGGGATGAAACTCGGGTCCTCGTGCTCATAGGCAGGCAACTTTACCTGCCAAGCCGTCCCACCCATGCCCCCTTACGCAGTGTTAGTACTGGAAACTGAGGCATTTAAAGGCGTGCTTCCCAACAAGAGAGCCATTCAGCTCTTTCTTCAACTAACCCAGCCCCTTCCTCGATGCTCAAACACCCTGAGCAGCGGCCCCCAACCTCAATATCCTCCCCGTTTCCCAGAGGCGCCACCGTGCTAACTCACAGTTTAGCTTTCCCTTCCCCTGACAATGGCCATCTGTAAGAGGCCCTGGGCGCCTGGAATTTGAAATTGTTTTTCTTCCCTCTCTTCCTGAAGACCAGATTGTTCCTAGGCTCTGGGATGCCCAGCCAGCACAGGCCTGACTCCCTGGCACCTCAGCCGCCTTGAGGACCAGGGTTTGTTTTTGCAGGGTTGCTCATGAGCAATGGAGTGCTGGCACTAGCCTCCTTGGGAGAGGAGCATGGCAGCTAGGCGTGTGTTTTCAGGGAAGCAAACTGTAAGAATAAACAGAAGATACACACACCCCCACATCCTGATGGCTGGGCCCCAGACTCCGCGGTTCTGACAGCTGATCCATTCCGACTGCCCTTCAGAGCTGCACGCTGGAGCAACTGCAGCCCTTGAAGCATGGTGGGCAGACAGGAGCACAGAGCTTGGCTCTCCTCGGGCTGCAGGTACATTTTGCATCCTCTGCCTCTATGCTACGGGCTCCATCTACATCTGAAACCTCAAGATGCTGGCATGATGGGGCCAGGGAAAAGGGCTCAGTCAGGAAAGGTGACTTCAGCCAAGCCCGGTGACCTGAGTTCTTCTGAACCTGGTGGAAGGAGACGGCTGGCTGTCTAAACCTGGACTCTGACCTCCAACCAAGGCACATGACACTGTGTGCACATATCTATACAGAGAGAGAATAATATTATATATTATAATATCATATTATTATATTACATAATAATATTATATATTATAGATTATAGATGCATACACACACATATGTGGTGGTGGGGGGGGGGGTTCTTCTAAAATACCAACCTCCTCCATACCTCAGTGCCTTGGACTATACTTTTGTCTCTGCCTGGATTATCCTGTGCACACAAGTGTGCGCACACACACACACACAAACACACAGACACACACACACACGGTGTCCTGCTCCCCCATCTTCACTCTAACCCCTCATGTTTAGGTGTCAGGTTGTAGGGAGCCCTTCCCTATCTACCCTGGCAGAGGAGAGGACTCTCCACCTCTTCCTCTTGGCTCACTCCCTTTCTTCAACTGTGTCGTACAGACCTAATAATATGTGTGTTGTGTGTGCGTATGCCTGTGTGTATGTCGTGTGGGTGTGTTTGTATATGTTCACATGTGTGCACTTGTATGCTGAAACCAGAGTTCCATGCTGGATGTTTCCTTCAGCTGCCTTAAGTTTTTGAGACAGGGTCTTTCAATGAACCTGAGTTCACTGAGTCTCCAGCTCCCCAGTGCTGATGTTTCAGACACGCCCCCAACACTGGGGTTTTGAAGGTGTGGGGATCTCGGGTCCTCCTCCTTAGATCATGTTCTACTCACTGAGCCATCTCCCCAGTCCGGTTTCTAGTCATTTGCTCTGTCTGTTTTGTGAGGTTTACTGCCTGCCGTTGCAGTGCGGTGCCTAAAATTGGACAGAGACTCAATCAGTGCCTGCCCCTTTAATGAACTCATGGCCTTGCTTTGTCCAGCCTTAATTAGTTCAGGGGAGAGATCAAAAACAGCCACCAAAACCCTTAATCACAGACCCTATTGGTAATTCTATCTCCAGCCGAGCTTAGGTGAATGAAAGACGACAAGACAGTGGTGGAAAGACAGAGAGCCCCAAAGGCCAACGAGACAGAGGATCCTGCAGCAAGAGGGGACCTCGCAAAAACGCAGCTTGGTGAATGAGTATCATTTGGGATCGGCACAAGACATAATACCAATTATATAGCCCTTACCTGTCTCTGCTTGGGAATCCTCCTTACTCTTCCCCGTGTGCATTCGTAAACATATCTACACTGTGTAAGAATTAAACTGCAAATCCAGTAATGGAAAGCCACAATTGAATATACAGGAATTCACAATTAAATTCTACAAATATGTAAACAGTATGATTCTACTATGGCTAGCTTATCAGCTTGTTCAGAAAACAAAATATACCTCCATGAATAAGGAACCAATAAATTCATAAAAGAATATCTATTAGCCGGGTGGTGGTGGCGCACGCATTTAATCCCAGCACTCGGGAGGCAGCGGCAGGCGGATCTCTGTGAGTTCGAGGCCAGCCTGGTCTACAAGAGCTAGTTCCAGGACAGGAACCAAAAGCTACAGAGAAACCCTGTCTCGAAAATAAAAAAAAAATATATATCTATTAACTTTTATAAGTGCTTTGGAGGTCAACATGAGTCATTGTTAGAGGGGGAAAAGGAAGGCCCTTTTCATTAAAGCCTTTAAGAAAAGGATTGGAAAAGGGATAGCACCCACATTTTTAAAGTTTTGGGACAAGAGCTAAGGATATGGCTCTGTTGGCAGAGTGCTCACCTAGCATACTTGAAGCCCTGAGTCCAATCCCCAGTACTGAGTTAACTGGGCATAGTGGTCTACACCTCTGATCCCACCACCTAGGAGACAGAGGAAATTGGATCTCAGTGAGTTTGAGACTAGCCTTGTCTACATAGTGAGTTCCAGGACAGCCAAAGCTACTACATAGTGAGACTCTGTCTCAAAAATACAATTAATTAATTAATTAATTAATTAATTAATTATTTTTTAAAAGACAGAATCAGAAATTTAAGGTCACTATCAGCTATATAGTAAGTTCAAGGTCTGTCCAGACTACATGAAACACAACCTAAAATAGATAAAGTTTTAGAACAGAAAGACATATTTGTTATGTCATTAAGTATAAATCTTATTATTTATAATTGTTGAAAATGAGTGCTGCCCTCCAGATACCTGGTTTCTGCGTTAGAGCAGAGCCCTGGAGATGCCTAGACTTCTGCTCGTTTCACTGCAAAATTCAGGTCATTGGAGAGAGGTGGGGTCAAATCTCAGCCAAGAGCCCCGAACAAGAAAGAGAACAGGATGTGGTAGGGACTACAGCAACTGGGACGAGTCTAGGGGCGCAGAGACGTGACCAGAAAGGAGGGGAGGTGGACTGAGGGTGGCCAGTGGTGGCCAGTAGCTGCCTCCTTCATAGAGCATCCTTATTTTGGGCCTGTTGACTTTGCCAAGCAGCACCTGAGTCATCTCCCTCAAGACTAGTGACCAACCCAAACAGAGGAGCCCAAACATTGCTCCTGGCCTCTTGGGCATCGTGGGTTCCCACTAAATGTGCACATCCTGTTGACTGGGGTTTGATTCTGATACTGGACCTTTAAGTGAGAGATGGGCTGTCTTGTGTGTACTCTTCCATTGTGTATTCTCCTTGTTAGGAGGGTGCAGAGCAGGAAAAGTAATCGGCACTTTTTTTTTTAAGAGATAAGCATTGCTATTAAGATTGCTTTTGTTGCCATAGAAACAAGAAACAGTTGGGCTGGAAGAAAGTGGCGGGGAGCTGAAAGGTAGCATGGTCTTGCCATTTTCCCTCTCCTTTTTTGCTGGTTGCTACCATACCCCCAGGAAAGTAGCATGTCTCAAGGGTGTGGTCCCTTTTCTCCAGCCTCCCCGGAGAAATCTGGATCCCAGCTCTGCTTCACAGCCACATGATCTTGTATATGACTTGGACTTCTTTGAGCCACACCCTCCTCCTCTGTTAAGTCAGGGCAACGCTCAGCATGGTACATGTAAAGACACGTGCTCCGCAAGCATCTTTCTCCATCGCTTCTTGAAAACAGTGACCCATGCAGGATGGAGGGATAGTTCAGGTAGTAAAATGCTTGCCTTGCAAGTATGGGGGCCTTGGCTGGATCTCTAGAACTTATGAAAATACAACCAGGCATGATATCAGTGCTTATAATCCCAGAGTTAGAGAGGAAAAGACAGAAGGAACCCTCTGATTCACTGGCCTACTGTTACTGAGCCTACCTGCTTAGCCTACTGGTAAGTCCCAAGCCAGTGAGAGACTTGGTTTAAAAAAAAAGGCATTAAGTGGATGGCACCTGAGTAACAACACCCCAGGTTGGTGTCCTATGACTTCTATGTGAAATCACTAAATGTATACCCACACCTATTTAAGTGTATACACACACACACACACACACACACACACACACACACACGGCCCACAGAAAGCAGACACTGCACAGAGAAAGGAACAACAACCCCAGCTTCTCTGATGGCAAAAGCATGGATGCACCTGGGTTTTATTTTAATTTTTATTTTATAGGTTTGCGTATATTTTCTGTATCTTTGAATGTGATCCATGTGAGTGCCCAGTGCTCATGGAGGCCAGAAGTGGGCATCAGATACCTTGAAACTAAAGTTACAAACAGTTGTGAGCCTCCATGTGGGTGCTGGGAATGGAACCAGAATTCCCTGGAAGGGCAGCCAGTGTACCTAGCCACTGAGCTATCTCTCTGGCTCCCTTGGAAAAGTAGAAGGCACAGAGAGTTGTGGTGTGCAGCTACAGCAAGGATCATGGTGCACAGATGTAAAGTCTAGTGTCGCTGAGACAAGGGTGTTTTGAGCATCCGTCTCTTCTGTGAACCTCAGCAGCCTCAAGCAAAAGGAAGACAGTTTTAACATTGCTCTCAGAGCATTTCCCATGGTTCCATGGTTCACAGTTTTAAGCAAAGCATAGGGCCTGAGACAAGAGAGGCCTCCTCCCTGGCTTCTTTCCCCTGGAGCAGAAGCCAAGTGGGCAAAGAACCATCTCAGTTCAGAATCATGTAGACACTGTGGTCCTGGCAGCAGCAGAAAGACAACAATGACGTTCTAGCTCTCTCTCTCTCTCTCTCTCTCTCTCTCTCTCTCTCTCTCTCTCTCCCCCTCCCTCCCTTCCAGGGTAAAGAGAGAGAAGAAGGAAGAGGGAGTCAAAGCAGAAGGCCGTCATACCAAAGGATGTCTCCATGACATCCTAGGCACTTAGCAATGCATCCCAAGTCACGCGTGCTGCTGACACATTCTCTGCCACAGAAACTCCTCTAGGCTAAGAGAGGATGTGGGCCCCCAGTGGTACCAGACGTATATGATCTGAGAACCTCCCACTGACTACGTTGGAAAATCATGGGCTACTGGTGCTGCTTGGCTCAGGTGAACTGGTAACTGCTACTCCTTTCCACATTACTCGTCCCTATGGAAGCTAAACACATTCCTATCCTGGGGCTGCCAAACAGTTACCACACGCTGAGTGCATTAAAACAGCATGCAAAGCATTCTATCATCCATCTAGAAGCTGAGAGCAAAGGTGATGGCTCTCTCTGGAGGCTCTAGAGAAGTATCTCTGCCATCTTTCTCTCTCTCCCAGCTTCCAGTAATCTCAGGGGTTCTGCTGTCAGAGGCTGCTTGTTTGTTCCCGGTTGCCCAGACTCGAAATAACCACGCAAAAACTGTATAATTAAATCACTGCTTGGCCAACTAGCTCTAGCTTCTTATTGGCTAGCTCTTACATCTAGAATTAACCTATTTCCATTATTTTATATTTTACATTTTACCACAAGGCTCATGGCCTACTGGCAAGGTTCCAGCTGACAGCTTCCATCTTTCCCCTCTGGTGATTACATGGCATCTCTCTGACTCCACCTTTTTTCTCCCAGCATTCAGGTTAGTTTTCTCTGCCTAGCTCTACTTTGCCCTATCACAGGCCAAGCCAGCTTCTTTGTTAACCAATAAAAGCAATACATATACAAAAGGACCCCCCACACCAGGGTTCCTTGATATGTGGGTACCTCCACACCAATCCTCCATCTCAGACACGGCTCAGGTTACATGGCCTCTTGTTATCTCCCCTCTGCAAGAGACTCCAAATTTCCTATTTACACAGATCCATCCTACCCTGGTATCACTTCATCCTAACTGCCAAGACTCTATTTTGTTGTTGTTGTTGTTTTCATTTGCTTGTTTGTTTTAAGTCATATTACATATATGTCCCTTGGCATCTTTGCAGAAGGGGGCAAGTACTGCATGCATGTGGTATGCATGTGGTATGCATGTGGTACACATGCACAAAAGCAGGCAAAGCCACTCAAACATAAAAATAAAGAAAGAAACGGAAAATAAAAGCTTTGAAAGGAGGACCAAGAGAGACAGCTCTAGGGTTAAGAGAACTTATTCTTATAGTAGACTAAGGTTCGGTTCCCAGTACCCATATCAGGAAGCTCACAACTGCCTAATAACTTTAGTTCCAAGGGTTCTAATGATCTCTTCTGGCTTTCATGGTCACCTTCACTCACTCACATGGTAAATATAAGTATGTATACATACTCAAAAACACACACCCACACAAAATAAACAATTTTTAATTAAATAAATAAAAGGGTTGGCAGGCCTGGAAAAGGACACCTGAGGATGTCCTTTGCCCCTTTACACATGCACACTGCACACATGCACATTGCACATATACACATACACATGCAAAAAGATTATTAAGAACTCAAAACTTGAAGATAATATTCCCCCAAAATGAAGGACTGTGGATGCCAATTTTTTTCCAAAAAGTACTGCATCAAGATATACATAGGTTCAAAGCACCCTCAGCCAGATAGAAGCCTGTAATCTCTCTTTCCCCAGCCGCAGTCCCCTTCTTCCTAATCTAACACTCCATGCTCTCCACGAACCAAGTCCCTTGTCCCCAAACTGAGGCTGCACCAAAGCTGCTCGTGTAATGACTGTATGATATTGGCTTGCATCCAAGTCAGCAAATTTTTTATACTATTTGATAATGAAGATCTTCTTCGGGGAAGATGCCAGAGAAGGCAGAGAATAGAAACAGAAATCTAGAAAAGCCATGTGTAAGCAGGGAGAGGTTGAGGCAGGAGGATTGCTGGGAGCTCTAAGCCAGCCTGGCCTACATAGAGAATTCCAGCCCATCCGGATACATGTAGCAAGACTGTCTCAAAACCCAAAAATGGAAACAATTTTAAATTAAAAAGACAGAATATAAAAGATGTGTTATGTCAAATGGGACCCTGCTGTATTTAAATCCCCTCAAAGAAACAGACTTTCAAGCTATAACTTCTTTTTTGCCTTTGCTGCTTCAGACACATATAAGTTGGGAATACAGCCAGGCATGATGGTTCATATCTGTAGTCCTAGCACCTGGGAGGCTGAGGCAGGAGGACTGCCAGGCACTTGAAGTCAGCTTGAAGCTAGCTTACTACAGGCTGAGACCCTGTCCCATCAAACCAAGCACAGATGGTAGGGGTGGGACTGGAGGAGGAGAGGGAAGGCTCCCACCACCACTGGTGCCTTCTAACATATTTGGACATTAGTCTTATCGGGAGCTGCTTACCCCAAGACAGATGCCAAACAAGAAGCTGATCATGTTTCCCAATCTTATTTGCAAACAAGCGTTCATTTCCTGCTTACCAAGCACAGTGAGGGGACTTTGTCCATTCAAATCATTGTCTTAAGCCGCTGATGGAAACCATTGAACAGGCTTTGCCCCAGCCAGAGCCTGGATGCTCAATGTCATTGAACTCAAAGAGGGCATAATTCATATTGAAAGGTGTGATTGCAGGCCTGTCGGCCAGGTAATCAGCCCCTGATTTCTCTTCAACATTCTAGACCACTTGGAAATCTTAGCCTAAGAGGAGGCTGGAGGGGATTATCCTGGAAATGCGGTATCCCCTTCTCAAATATAAACACGGGACTATTATCCCAACCAGTTAGCCCTTCTTTACTGAGACCCGAGACCCAGGCGGTGAGCACAAGGGGACCCTAGCCCTGCCCAGACAGCTGTGTCACAGTCCTGGCTCCTCAGGGCTCTTCTGTCAGCTCAGTTTTCCAAAATTGTTGCAACCTTATGATGTCTCCGACGCCTGAGCCTCCTCATCTCGTCTCAATGCTTGTTTTGCAAACTCTTGGCTGCTTCATAGGAACCTGCCTCAACCTGAGGCCTAAGCTTCCTCTTGGCTGGGACAGTGAAGGCTTCCTGAAAGGGACTGGTCTCCTTTCCCCACTCCAAGCTGATGGTTTGGAAGTTCCAGATCAGAATGTGGCTTCCACAACTCAAAGATGAGAGGCTAGCTAGAGTTAACATTGACATAAAACTTGGTTGAGTATTTAAATGGGGCCTTCATATCAAAAAAAGGACTTAGAGGAAAATTGAAAAACAAAACAACAACACACACACACAAAAAAAAATAGGGCTACCAAAGTTTGCATTCTGACCATATGTGCCCTTCTCTGTGGACAGAGTACCGCTAGACAATAAGACCCATGAGGAAATACGTTGCTTTGGTATCAAAGGATGCTTTCTTCATTTCTTTACAGCGTTTCGTTTTAGCCAAACTCACAATGGATAACACAGTTAGACAGCAAAATAAACACCAGAGACCATAAAATACTGAGTCTTTCAAGCTTCGGTGCAGACCTGCAGCCAGCTACCTGCCCTTGCGCTCGGAGGGAGAGCCTAACATATAAACAAAGTTTGCATGCAAGACTCCATGTATTATCAACATATCACATTCAGGCTCCTGCCAGCCTTGCGGCAGACACATAACTCTACGTTATGTAATGTGTAGGCCAGCAAGGTCTGGAGAAAAGAGTATTTTGTTCCTGCACTCAGGGTCTGAGTTCTCTGAATTAGACTGAGGAGACCCGCTCCCTGCCCCCCGCCACTCCCGAGTGTGTCAGGCCACTGGAGCAATGTCTTTCTTCTAGAGAACACTGAGCTTAGAATTTAGATTCTTGGCCAAAGACCCTCCGTGTGGCTTCCAAATGGTAGCTCTTCTTTCTTTTCTCATCTCTCCACTCTCTCTTTCTCTCCCCAAATATAGACATGAGCGTATATATGGGTGTTTATTAGATTTGCTTACCTTTTGTGTGTGTGTGTGTGTGTGTGTGTGTGTGTGAGAGAGAGAGAGAGAGAGAGAGAGAGAGAGAGAGAGAGAGAACCATGACACAAGTGAAAATTCAAGGGCAACTGGAGGGAGTCACTTTTCTCATCCCACCATGTGACTGTCAGGGATTAAACTGAGGCTATCAGGCTTGGCAGCAAACATCTTTACCCCCTATGCCAGTGGTTCTCAGTCTGTGGGGAAAAACCCCTTAGGGGTCACATAGCAGATACCCTGCATAGCAGGTATTTACATTAAGATTCATATCAGCAGTAAGATTAGAGTTATAAAGTAGCAATGAAATAATTTTATGTTTGGGGGTCACCACAACGTGAGGAACTGTAATCAAAGGGTCGCAGCATTAGGAAGGTAGAAAATCACTGCTGTGTTATCTCATCAGCCTCAATCTATCTATCTGTCTGTCTGTCTGTCTATCTATCTAGCTACCTATCTCATTTCACTATAGAGTCCTGCTAACATAGAACCCACAGTGACAAACCTCAGCCTCCTGAGTTCTGGGATTACAGGGGTGTGCCACCCTGCCTAGTCTCAGAAGAACCTTACCTCACTCCATTGTACCATCCTTCTTTTTCCAATGTTCTGTACAATCTTTTTCTCTCTGCTTATTTATTGTGAAATTTTCCAACATTCAGAAAACTTGGGGGAATTACATAAAAACCATCTTGAGATGGGCCTTAAAGATATTCCTCTCTCCTGCATGGCTCTTGAATCCTGATCTTTCCTTCCAGGCAATAGTGATATTTTTCTTTTTTATTACATACATTTATTTATCAAGGGGGGAGGTATATGCAATACATGTGTGAAGTCCAAGGGCAACTTTCAGAAGTCAGCTCTCTTCCCAACACGTCAGCCCTAGGACCTGACCAAACTCAGACAGTCAGTCTTAGCAGCAGGCACCTTTACCTACTCAGCCATCTGGCCAGGTCCAAGTGATGTTTGTCATGACATTTGTCCTGGGAAACTTGTGGCATAAAATATCAGGACCATATCGTCTGTCCAATTGGCATCCCAGGTTTTGATGTTGTTGTTCATAGACGAGCAAGGCCCAGGCTTCAGCAACAGACAGACCTGGCTTTCGTACTCAGCCACTCTACTTCCCGGCTATGGAATTTAGGATGTCCCCTTCTCCCAACCAAGGATTTATGGAGAGGACCATTAGCTGAGTACTTGGCAAAGAACATCCAAAGTATTGCTCGGCAAGCTCAAATTTCTATTTGAGGACACTGATGGATTGGTTATGGTAAGGACACAGGAGATGTTCGAATTCTGGGGTGGAGTAGTTCTATGTCCTATCACAGAAACAGAAGACAGACACAGACAGGCACGTGTTCAGGCGCCTTTTACTGACCAGATCGCTTTTTGTTGTTGTTGTTGTTTGCTTGCTTGCTTGCTTTTTCAAGTGATGGAAATCAATCAAATCTAAACTCTGTCCGTATGCCCATCTGTAAACAGAGCTATTGGCATGATGGAAGTCTTTCCAGGCTGGCTCATCCCTTGTCTGCCTGGCTCAAGGATATTTTTCATAGCGGGTATCATTCAAACTCTAAACCATAGAGACTGGGGTTAGCGCTGCAACTGTAACCAGCTCTTCCTTGTGACTAGGGTAAAGCGCTGGTTTGTTTCAAGGCAAATGGGTTGTTGGCTTTCAACCCAGAAAGACTTTGAATGCTTCTAATCCCTCTTTCATCCAAAACTCTTCCTGAGTTCACTGGCTCGGTTTCTGCACTGGGGAGTATTTTTAAAATCTCCCAGGGAAATCCCCCAGCCTAAGTAAATTCAAGAATAAATGAATGAATGAATGAATGAATGAAGAGTTGCACATGAACTTTGAGGTGGGTGGGCATATGGTGCATATGTGTTCATGTGTGCGTCTGTGTATATCATGGATATACATGTATGTGTATGAAGTATGTATGTGTTCAAGTGTGCACAATGTGTGTATGTGTGTGTAGAAGTTGGGGGTCAATATCAGATGCCTTCCTCAATCGCCTCCACCTTATTTTTTGGGACAGAGTCTCTCACTGAACGTGGGGGTTATGGTTGGCTAGACTTGCTAGTCAGGGAGCCCCAGGAATTCTCTTGTCTCCGCCTCTCCACCATTGGGATTACAGGTGCATACCACTGCACCTGTTATTTTTGTTTTGTTTTGTTTTATGAGAGTACCTGGGATCCTCCTACTTACAGGGCAAGTGTTTCACTCGCTAAGCTATCTCCCCAGACAGAAACTGAAACCAAGAGAAATGACTCAAATTCTCAGACTAAGCAGATCAAGAGAGAACCTAGGACTTCTGAATCTAGCATGCTGCTCCACATGGGATTGGTGTTCACTTCTACCCTGTGAGTCCTGAGTCCTAGGAATAAAAACAATTCCAGCAAGTATTTCAGAAGAAATCTCAGAGACACCAAGACAAGATAGACACATCTCTGACACTCTTCCCATTTGGGTGGGAATGGAGGAAAACATCCCAAGTCTTCATCTTTGTAGTTTAAGAAGATAAGTTGAAGTTTGAGGCCGAGTTTGGGAAAGTAGTCCTCAGTCCGGGAAGGGATAAAGATCTACGGTTGACTTGGACCAGCTGACCCAGTAAGAAAAGTTTCTCAAAAAATAAGGATAAGAAAATACAGAGCTGAGGACACATGAAGAGGATTCTTGATAAAAAATAAATAGATAGATAGATAGATAGATAGATAGATAGATAGATAGATAGATGAGGGGCTGGAAAGATGACTCAGTGAATGCTCTTTCCTGAGACTCAGGTTCAATTCCCAGCATCCACATGGCAGATCATGACTGTCTGTAACTCCAAGATCCAACACCCTCACACAGATATACATACAAGCAGAACACAAATAAATTTAAAAATTTTTTTAATTAAAAGATGAGGAAGATTGAGGAAAAGTAATGAAGGGAACTGGCATACATTTATAAGAACTGTACTTAGGGCTTGCTAGAAGACTGACACTCCCATCAAGACATCATCTGGTCACCTAACCCCTTCCTTGGGCTGTGGAAGTTCACCAGAAGCACCAGCAGTAGGCATGTCATCACACAAAAACAATCAAGGTTGGGAAGAGAAAGTGAGTTTTGAGGTGGACTGGCATCCCAACCGTGTAGACTGCCCTGTTTTTCAACAAACCCACAGCCCGACGGGAAGCCAAGAGTTCTTCACACTGGGCCAGACTTTCCCAGCCCAGCTTGGGGGTCTGCCAGATTTTGCTGGCTCGCTTTCCAATGTCAAAGTGTCTTGTGAAATGACTGGCACTTCCTGCTTCCTGTCACACCCCAGACTCAGACATTGCCACCTCTCCCTGGGTATCCACCCTGTGGCTCCATGAGAAAGAGCCACTGCCACCAGGAGCTCTTGAGGACACAGAGCCCCTGTGTAGGAGAGGGTAGCACCACCACAACCTTCTTCTTCACCCAGTTTTCTTCCATCGCACCCTTTCTCCCCATCCCAACCCTGGCCACTGCTCCTTGATCCTGGTCTACATTTCTTCTTGGCATCCCAGCCTCCCAGCTGCAAGGCCAAGAGGACATTCAGAATTACAGGCTCCAGAAATTCTCATCTTCATAGACCTGTCTACCCACCTCCCACCTGGCCTCCAGGGACACAGCCAACATTCCTTCAGTCCCACAGAGAAAGGGCGTAACTTGGATTACTCAATGAAGCCTCCAAGCCACCAGCATCCCGTGCCCCCAAAACAATAGCGTTGTATTTTTCTTGGACTTTATTTGGTTTCTTCTTTGATTAGCAGGCAGGACTCCACCCCCTCGCCTCCCCATCCCCCACTCTTCTTAATCCACCAGCCTAGCTCTTTAGTACTTCTGGAAGGCTCCAACTGCCAGTGACCTCAGTAAGGTAAAGTCTTGGACTGCGAACCTCAGTGACATCAGTGAGCTTGAGAAACGCCATCTCCTGGGCTTTCTCACACGTGGGAACTTCTCTCAGGAGTCCACATCCCGGCTCTGATCTGTTTGTTTTGGATGCTAATCCCAAGACGCTGGGTGAGGTGTGAGGCAGACTGACCTGTCCTGTTCTTTGAGTCAGTGATCTAAGTCAGGTGCTAAGTGTTGAAAATTCAAATCAATGTGTGGGCCCTGTCTGTAGAGCTACGATGGTGGGAACAGAGGAGAGTGGGGAGAGGCAGGCAATGCTGGGCTTGGGTTGAAACAAACAAAAACCTACCCAATTCTGTATATTTGGCCACAGCACACATCACAGAGAAGAACGCATTGACTTGACCCCTCCCCTTCCGGCACACGTTCTCTCTGAAAGAGCTACTAGCAACCTTATTTCCACTGAAGGAGGATATATCTGGAGTACTCACCCCTACCTTGTCTATCAACCCGGCAGATCTAATAGAATATCTGTTCTGATAACGTCAGGTGTGTGGTTTGGATTCCTTGTTTAAATCCAGGTCTTATACCATGGGTCAGAATCCCTGCAGGCCTGGGATTGTATGTCTTAACTAGCTCTAGAGACTCGGGCAAGCCTGCTTCTTTTTTTCTGCACGAGGAGACTGAATGGCTGAGAAGCGAAGTATTTTACAGTTGGCCACGTGACATCTTTTTGAGACTCTCCGAGGTCTGTTTTGGATCGAAGGAACCCCCGGTTTGGAATTATTGTCAGAGCTGGGACTGGTGGTTCGAACCTGTAATACCGGCTCTCAGAAAGCTGAGACAGGAAGTTTATCCAGAGTTCAAAGTCAGAATTGCCACGTAGTGAGTTCTAGATGAGCCTGGGCTGAGACCAGGTCTCAAAAAACAAGAAAACAAGCACTCCTATTTTGACACAGGAGTTTCGTACAGCCCAGGTTGAGTGAAACCCACTAGGTAGCCATGGATGACCTTGAATGCCTAATTCTCCCACTTCCACTTCTGAGAGCTGGGATTACAGGAGAATCTACCACACCACACCCAGTTTATGAAGTGCTGGGGATGGAAGCCACGGCTTTCCAAATATGAAGCATCTTTGTACTTAACTGAGCTGCATACCTACCTCCACACATAGCCCTAAAAAAAGTACTGGTGTGATCCGAAACAAATTTAGAGAATTATTGCTTTGACAAAAATGGGCTTCTGGGTTTCAACAAATACAACGATCACATGCTTAGACTGCATACATGGCTGCCTTCAACTCTCTTATCTCCCTGGGGAACAGACTGCTTTATTCCCATGTAAACAATGCTAGCACGTGAGGAAGGCACGCAGTGTATCCTGAGCTTTCTCCACCTCCTCAAGTACAAAGGGTGCAATTACTTTCCACAAATGTGCATTGAGGGCTAATTGTTTATGAAGGCATTTTTCTAAAGTCAGATAACAACAACAACAACAATAATAATAAACAACTAAATTCACTTGTGGAACAAGCCCTCCTGATTACGCTTTCTCTATATGCGCTTCCCAACTCAGGAGTTCACCCTGCGATGTTTTTAAGATGCCATTCCAAGAGCATATGAGTTCATTACAAAAGGAGAGGAAGATAGCCCCATTTTCTCTACCCTGAGAAAGCACACCCATCACACACGTATCGAATAAA
This sequence comes from Microtus oregoni, assembly GCF_018167655.1. Classification (NCBI taxonomy): domain Eukaryota; kingdom Metazoa; phylum Chordata; class Mammalia; order Rodentia; family Cricetidae; genus Microtus; species Microtus oregoni. The sequence continues at coordinate 7,308,813 of NW_024543222.1, read as the reverse complement.
CATTTGTCCAGTAAGATCTCTGCCTGTGCCGTCAACGTAAGGTGTCAATATGTTAGACCTGTCTAAATCTGAACTCCAAGTGCATACCAATTTCCTTCAAGCCCCCCAGGGAGAAACGGAGAAAAAGAAAACTCCACAGCTCCCTAAGGGAGTCAGGTGCCCTTTCTCTATTGTTGAACTGCTATTAGCAGAAATCAGCTGTAATACAGAGGCATTTTAAAGGAATATCAATTCAGTTCTGCCCCGCCTGAAGAAGAAGCCTTGGCCTTTGTTCCTAACCTGGGTGGTTTTCACAAAATAACAATACTTCCAGCCAAGAAAGGGATGACTCCCCTCTCCCAGATAAGGAGTGGAAGAAGAGGTGGCAGCTACCAACAACAGGGAGGTAGGCTGCAAGAGTCCCAGGCTCCTTGGAAAAAGTAGGGTGAAGGTAGCAGGCAGAAGGGGCCTTGCTCACAGGAATTTAAGCCCCCCACCCCCAGCAACCCTTATGATTAGAGGCCTCTTGCCTGCAGCAGAAGCCCCAGGATCTCCTGGAACATCTCCTCCATATGGGTATGTTTGCAGTCTGGGCCTATACTCTACAGCTGACTCTTTCCAAGAGTCTGAGGTTTAGAGTTTGGGTGAGCTCGATGGCTGGCCTTTCTTTCTCTCTTACCTTTTTATTCAAAGTTTCCAACACACAAGCACTTGAGAGTCTCCATGGAAACTCGCACAGTCACTGCCTCAGAATGAGGCCATGAGCAAGTGCCGGCAGCCTGGAAGTCACACATCCAGTCAGGTGGTGTGTAGGTGCCACTTTCTCTTTTTCTAAGGGAGCCACAAAGGGTCATTTCTTTGCAAAGGGCCCCACTGCCACGAGCTTAGGTAAGAAGACAGTGGCCATGCATTGAGTGAATTAGAATGTGGTCGTGCTTTGACTGGTAAGCGTGGGCTCACATAGCAAGGCAGGACTCTGACACTCCAGGTCACTGACCTTGATAGAGCACACGAATCCTTCTAGAGGCAGCAGTAGTCTTGTTCCTCCTCCAGCCTTCCTGACTTCCTGAGAGCAATCTGAGCTCAGGGCCAGTCCACACCGTGTGCTACTCAGTTGAATGGCCTTGTCCTCTTGAACTCTTTTGTCCCCATTCTGCACACCACTTTTCTTCAATATCTACCAGGATTGGATGAAGGACCCTTCACAGATACTGAAACCTAGAGATGCTGCTATAAAACAGTGTGGCGTGTGCATAGAACTAACACGCATGCCCCTGGGTGTGTTAATCGTCTGTTACCTATGACACCTGACATGATGGAGATTCTGTGCAAGTGGCGATCATACAGTTTCGTTTATAAGATAAAAGACGAAAGAAGAAAAGCCTGTGCCTGCCCAGTATGAACACCGATTTTCAGTCCATGATTGGCTGAGAGGGAGCCCGCAAATAAGAAGGCCAGCAAGTATCCTCTGGAGATACACAGTCCCTCACAGTGGCCATCTTCCAATCCAGTAGCCCAGGCTGGCCTCAGGCTCTCTTTGTAGCCAAAGATGACCCTGAATTTCTGATCAATGCCGTTACTACAACCTCCTGAGTTCTGGTAATGATCATACCCAGTTCAAACAGTCCAGGAGATTGAATCCAGAGCCTCATGAAGAGCAGGCAAACACTCTACCGACTGAGCTACCACTCTAGACCCCAGATGAATGCTGGACGGTATCTTCCTTAGAGAAAACAGCCAAAGAATAATCAGAGCATGTGAGTTGCAACTCCCCTGGGCCATGTGTCTGCCATATGGTCTTCACTGTGCCCAGCCGGCCTTCCGTGTTCCTCAAATGGTAGACTCTCGCTTCACCCTCTTCTACCCAGTGACACAGGGTCAGGTATGAAACCAACGTGTTATCATCTGGACATGGATTGATCCAGAAGTTACGACTCTTGATTCCTCCTAAGAAGAATGGGGCCTTCTCTGACATGGTCCTTCAGTAACAGAGGACAAGTTGGAAGTATGGGAAGATGGGAAAAGAGAACTAAAGAGCAAACCCAAACACCTGTGGAGATGCAGAGGACAGATGGAAGGGAACCCCAGCCGTGGTCCCTGCCAGATGCAAGATAGACATTCAGATTCTGAAATCCAAGCTGGCCCTTCCTCTCTGACCCAATCTCTTCCATTGGCAACTTTATTTAAGGATGGTCATCCCTAAATGTGGCCTAAGGGTGCTCTCCAAAACCCATAATCCCAAAGAAACAGGACCAGACTAGATAGTAAACAAGCCCACAGGTTTAAAAACAAAAATTCCTCACAGGTCGAATAGACATTCCAGCAATGCTGCCCATCAGGTGTCTCTGCTGAGTTTCTGCATGGGAAGCAGGCAGGACTTGGCAGCCGTGGCTTGCTTGCTCGGTTGTTATTGTTAATACTGGTTTTTACCCCTAAAGGGCTTTGAGACTTTGGACCAGTGAATTAGCCAGCCTTCTCATTTGTCAAATGAAGAAAATAACAATCCCACAAAAGATGTTCAGAAGCGGGGTAAATATGGGTAACCAAGTGAAGGCAATCTGCCAAGGGCCATGCAAACATTCCTTCTAATTAATGAACATCGGAAGGAGCATACGAAGGCCGGGGTGAGAGTGGTAGGTCTCTCCTTACAAAATGGAGAGGGCTTTGGCAGGTTTTAGAGAGTAACCAGGTACCAGTTTTACTGTGGAAAGCAAAGTCATTTTGACTATCTAGATAAGTCTGGGTCAAGACATGATAAGGTCCCTCAGTCTACATCAGCCCAAAGTGAGGTAGAAGAGCTGGCCAGATGGCTCATAGGCAAAGGCATTTACTGCCAATCCTGCCAACCTGAGTCTCAGTCTCCTATGAGAATGCCCATGCATCATCCTCTGACCTCCACACATGGCACCACGTCTTGAGGGCACACACAAATAGATAAATAGTATTTTTTTTTAATTAAGATGAATAAAGAAAGCAATGTAGAATAAGTATAACGAAGGAAAAGCCCTTCAATCTCACCACTCAGGCAGTAGACGCATGTGGATCTCTGTAAATTCAAGGCCAGTCTGGTCTTTAGAGTGAGTTCCAGGCCAGCCAGGGCAACACAGTGAGACCTCGTCCCAAAACTAAAAGAAAAAGTCATGCAAGCTCAAAGACGTGCTTATGAAATTGAGATGGTGAGGAGGGAGGCCTGTTGGATGCGGCTGTTCTGAACATACTTTCTTCTCTCTTCCTGGCGGTGGTAGCCAAACACTGATTAGGGAACAAGGTAAAAGATAAAATCAAAAGCATACAAAAGACTGGAATCCCTGTCTTTCCATGGGACCCATTTGGCTAGTGGCCACCAAGTGAGAGTCGTGGGAAGTCACTAAGGGCATGGAGGGACTAGGTCTGGGGACTGCTGGCTTCATGCTGGCTGTTGCCTGCGGAACTCCATGCGTGCATGGGACTGTGAGGGAGGCGGTCATGGCTCCCAGAACAGAGCAGTCAGGGATCTGCCTCTCCCATTAGCTCTGTGACCTTGAGTGAGTGACATGTGATTTTCAGAGCTACTGTTTTCACAGAGAAAGCAAAGGGAGTCACTTCTTCCCCTTGCCAGCCTTCGGGAGACACCCAGGGAGAGGAGAGGATGCAAGGGCGGAGGTTCACAAACCGCTGAGAGAAAGCAGAAGAAAAGGAATAGTCATCATCACCTGGATCAAAAGATTCTCTCAAACTCCAGGGAAATGCAAAGCCATTAGGGGATTTTGCTTTTTGTAGAATATGAAGGAGAAAGAAAATCTAAGTATCCAGAATCCCCGCCTCCCTGGGCGTCTTCCGGAAGCACAGCGTTCAGCCCACTCAGCCTTGGGCCTGTGCCACCCCTCCACCCCCTGAAAGACTTCTTTACTTTTAGAAATTTATCTGGAAACTGTCATCACCACTGTGCTGGTTGGCAGATGTCCCCCGAAGAGCGAGTAGAGCATACCACACACTACAAGGCTTTTCTGGGCCCAGACCAAGAGGGGGAGGAGAGGGCTAAGGAGAGGTGGCAGAGAATATGGTTCAGTCCAGGGGATGAAAGGGGCTACCACTGGGTCAAAAGTCCAGGGATCACTTCCTCTCACCAGCTTTGCCAACTGCTCAGTGTGCCCCTGAGATAGTGCCAGGATAGCCTGTCCTTCTCCATGACCACGTATTTGAGTCCATGATAGAAGGAAAGAGAGTTTCTGAATACCCTGAAGATAATGCTGGGCATACGTTAAGATGGAGGCTGAATCCTGCCAAAAAGCAGACCTTGGGATTGCTTAGCCAGATGCCAGCCCCCCTGGGTGTTCAGATGCACAGGAAGGGAGTGACAATCACTGGGTGGGAAAGAGGAGAAAGTGGTTTAATTCTGTGCTCCCTGGGAGAAGGATGAAAAGTGGAAGATGACAGAGGAAGATAGGGTGAGGGGACAGGATGTCCTGCTGTGTGATATTTCCCTCTCTAGAGCCCGGGTCAAACCCTCAAAGCTATCATTCACCCTACTCTCCCAGTTACTGCTTCTCCAGAGTTTGTCAGTTTGCAAACACTTCTGGTTACCTCAAGAAGCCCAGCTTCTTATTCAAGGGGGGTCTATTTGGGGCTCTCTCTGGAGTTTCTACAGAGGATCCCCTAGGGATAGGGGGACACTGGAGGTGTAAGGTAAAAACCTAGTGGAGTTTCCCCGGAGCGAGTCTATCCACCCATCTCAATTCCTACCTCAGAGAGCAAGCCCTCTGTCGTGTAGCACCTGGCCACTCGGGAAACATCTTTCCAGGTATGTCTGGGGTTCCAGGAAAATGAGTCTGAAGGAGAAGATAAAACATTCAGATGCCAGAGCCTATGGTGACTTCCCCCAGCTTATGAACAGTAATGGCTTTGCCCCCTTGATCGCAAGTGAGACTAAGAAAGTCATCTTCACGGGCTCAGTGAGCATGGCAGTCCTGCCGCACTCAGAGAAGTCATGTCTTCAGGACTGTTTTCTCAGTCACCCCTCCCTCAATATGGCTTAGCCAAGCTGGTCATTAGAAAAGAGCTAAAGAGCCGGGCGGTGGTGGCGCATGCCTTTAATCCCAGCACTCGGGAGACAGAGGCAGGCGGATCTCTGTGAGTTCAAGGCCAGCATGGTCTACAGGAGCTAGTTCCAGGACAGGAACCAAAAGCTACAGAGAAACCCTGTCTCGAAAATCCAAAAAAAGAAAAAAAAGAAAAAAAAGAAAAGAAAAGAGCTAAAGCAGCTCAAAGTTCTAGGACCACCTGCCTCTTCTACTGGATGGAAACACATTTTTGTCCCAAACCAAGTGACAAGACTTGGCGCGGTGTGGTGGGGCATGCCTGCAATGCCAGCACTCAGGGGTTTGAGGCAGGAGAACTGCAAGGTTAAGGTTAGCTATATAGTGAGCACTAGGCTAGCCTGGGACACTTAAGACCCTGTCACAAAAGGAGGATGAGGAAAGGCAAGGAAGAAGAGAAGGAGGAGGACAATACAGGGAGGAGGAAGAAAAGGAAAAGGACAGTGGAGAAGGAAGAGGAGGAGGCAGGTTCCCTGTGAGACTTCAGAACTGTGTTGTGACATCAAGGTTCACAGGTGACCACTAGTGGCCAGTACCTTCCCAGTTTGGTTAAAATGTCTCTCACACTCTGCCTGTTTTTCAGGGGTCTCACTCCTGCCACCCAGAACCCAAGGCAGATCCCAAAAGCAGCCCCAAGGGACACTCTGCTTGATCCAGGCTAAACTTAGGGTAGAGAGAAAGGGAGGAGCTAGCTGCTTCGGGCTGTCTTTCCGAGTTCTGCTGAGATGGGAGCGCCTAGGAAGAGGCAAAACAGATTCCTCCTGACTCTGGCAATTTGTCATCGGGATTTTGGGATTGGGATTGTATGTCAAAGGTGTGCCCTCCCTTTCCATGGTTTGGTAGAAACCTTTATAAATACCAGAAAAACTCACCCTCCTACTATGGGCAATGGTAGAAGGAAAAGCAGGTTAGACTCTCACCGGGTTGGGGAAAAAAAACAAAAAACATGTTACAGGACCCACCCTCCCCTAGACGAAACCACACAACTGCCCTGAGGAATTTGGCCCTCCAGTGGGCCCCTTTTCTGGGACTAAACACTTTTGCTCTGAAAGATTACAAGGAGCCAGAAGAGGGGGTTTCAAATCTGTGACTGCCCAAGGTGCCCTGGTGGCTGAACCAGCCTGAGGAGCCTACCCACAGACCCTGCTTCTCCAGAGGCACCTCCACATTAAGCGCCTACTTTATTTTTATTCTTAAATTAACAAGGCAAAGCGCCTATAGTTAAAAGGAGGGACTTCGGAGGTGGGCAAGTAGGGGGTTAAGATGCGGCCCAGGAAATTTACCGCAGGGTGTTCTAGGGACTCCGCAGGAAGGAATCCGCAGGCTCCCAGTACCACCCCTCCAAGGACAAATATTTTTGGAAAACCAAGGATGAAGGCAGATCGCTCTCTTCTTGGGAGTGTTGTCCTCCCTTGAGAGGGAGGCGCCTCCCACCCTCATTCCACTCCTCCTTTTTCATTTCCAGGCTCAGACAGCCAGTTTATAGTCAGTCTCTGGTCCTCATGCTCCCGGGAGGGGTGTGTGTGTGTGTGTGTGTGTGTGTGTGTGTGTGTGTGTAAGGGGGGGAGGGGGTCTCAGGACCTGGTTGGTGGGGGGAAATAGAGGCATATAGCTGGTCACACCTCCTCATCCAACATCTCCCCCGTGACTCATCCTTCTCTTTCTTCAAATATAGGAGGGGGAAATTTGCCCATTTTAGGGCTACCGTTTGAGTAACACGGGTTTGGAGAGAAACGGACGCATAAGCGTGTATGTGTAAAGGCGGTTAAGGAACGCGTTGCTGGGAGGTCTGGCCGTTGTAATCACACAAGCAAACAGTCCAAAGGCCGCATTTATCCAGATATTTATTGCGCGTCTACAAAACACTCTGCTGCTTTGCCTCTTTCTCCCGCTGTGTTACTATTGCGATCCAGCCCAACGCCTGTCCTGAGACTCGAGCTTACCTGGCGCTCTCTTCCCAAAGGAAACTGTGGCTGGAAAAGCAAAGAACAAACATTTGCATGCCTCAGCGAAAAATGGAAATCACGAAAGAGGGAGCGTCTGGTAGCCCCTTGCGCCAAAACCTCCAATCCAGCCAGAATCTGAAGTCGTGTGAGATTGCTTCAAGTGGACCTAGTCTGGTCACTGGAAGGCAGAAAGGGTGGGTGTCTTTTCTGTGTCATATCCGAGTTGAGATCTTACTGGGGATTGCATCGGTTACCACGCGCTGGTACGTCCTAGGATTCGGGACCCTGGTGAAAGTCTTTAGCCAAGGCCCCTTTAGATCTAAAGGTCCTTGCTAAGGACTTTGAAGTAGGGAGGTTTAGGCCTTTAATTCTTCCCGTGGAAAGAGTGTGTGAGCCTTCCCACCTTCCCGGGAGGCCAGCAGAAGCTGGATCCTCTCTAGCTCCGACCCTGCAGTAGCCCTAAGCCCCTCTTTTCGTGTCCTCCTCCTACTCCTGTCCTGCGCTAGTACCAGGAGGGGGATGAGTGGGCCTCTACCGAGGAAATTGGATCCTGTACTGCTGGAGGGTCCCAGACTAGGACTTCCCCGACATTTCTGGGGATCTACTAGCACCTCTGTGTCAGTCATTTGCGAAGCACCTTTAGTCGTCATAAAGTCTTGGTCTCCAATCTTTTCATTCCTTCCGCCCAGGAGATGGCAGACCCCGGAGCATCCAGCTAGGGCAGAAGGCTCTTGTGAGCAGCAAGCCTCGACTTCCCGATCTGTAATCTAAACATTAGTCTGGACCAGGAAGCTTTTCCCCTTTCCCAAGCCAATGTCCCTAGGCTTGAGGACTGCAGGCCTTTCCAGAATCGGGTCGGGAAGGAGAGGCCTGGGCACCTGAAAAGGGTAACTCACAGTGGGCTGAGCCCCAGTGGGGAGTGGGGAGTGGGCTGTCCAGGTCCTGGAAGAAATTCAGGCCCAGTCACTCTTAAACTGAGGGTGCCTACCCACCAGACTGGCCCGATCTTGGCACAACAGATAACTCTTGGCACCTGGGGAAGCGAGGGGGGCCTTCTCCCTTCCTCTCACTCTCCAAGTTATGAGCTAAAGAAATACGCTGGCATCTGCGGGTCTTTCCCCACCCCCATTCCCTGAAGACACGCACTTCCCAGGTTCCTGCACACAGTTGAATCCGCACAGGAGAGAATAGGAACTCCTGTAGAGATAAGTTCCGTCCTGGAAACAGTACTGACTGCGGGGAACACACCACTGCCACCTCCCCCACCCGGGCCCCCTGCCCCTCCACCACAGCGAGAAAGTTTTCCAGCCGCTTCTCAAAGTTCCAGACAGTTTCTGGGCTTTTGGCGCCCCCTCTGGATGTTGCTGAAAATTGCAGTGCAATTTTAATTTCGACTATTTCAAAATGTTTCCGAAAAGATTCAAGAATATAAAAACGCTTGCGTGAAAGAGTAGAAACATGCAAGAAGCCTCGTTAAAATATGGTAGCACATCTTGCCATGTGTTGTATTAAAGATATATTTATAAATGTATGTGTTCGTGAACAAATGTTTAATAAAATATTTCAAAATGCCTTAAGGCCACAGTCGTTTTCATTGCTTTTGTGCCAGAAAACGTGATAATTGCAACAAATTACAACTCGCTAGTTTAATACATCTGCCAGTGGGCCCTGATCTCTTCAACCGGGTGTCTGGTGGTCACATAAATACGTCCTTCCTAGGACCCAGAAATCTGTCCACACTGGCAAAACTAGACCCCCACTCTGAAAATGATATTTTTTCCCTACGGATTGCGAGAATAGTGAGAGGTGCGAATGCGTGGCTATTGTTTGCTCGTCTCTTAAACTCTAGGCAGACTATAGGGTACTAGAGATTTGGAATTCGAGTAACATTCGTTTAAAAAACAACCGACTGAACGGGTTGTGGCTTACTACCTCCTCACGGGTTCCTTTTCCCATACAACAAATGCCCACTTCGGGAGAAAACGAGGGGGAAACTAGCTTTTCAAAATTATTCCGAAGAAAAGATTCGTTTACTTCTAAGTGTCCACACTTGGCAAATTGGGGGGGGGGGGACCTTTGATACGCTACAGGCCGATTCACTTTGTCAATAATTTAATAAGTTCAAAGAGAATCTTTGCAAGGAACAGAAAAGGGCTTTTTGTTTTTAAATCAAGTTGCTGTTGTTTTTCTTTTTTCCACCGCTGCAAGTTTGTTTGTGGTTCCGAGAGCATGTCACCCGGTAGCAACTGATTTTTATTCGTTCCAAAAAAGATAATTTCTTCCTTACCCAACCTTGTTCTAAGAGTTCTCAGTGACACAGCTCTGGCTCCAAGAACTCTTAAAGTACAACGGACACCTACGTGGCCTCCCCCAGAACGCCCACCTGTGCTCAGGTCTAAAAGGGCAATGACTAAAGCCCCGACGCCTAGAGCTTAGCCTTCCCAGGTAAAGGAAGGCCCAAGCGAGAGTGCGGCAGGGCTCCTCCAAAGGGCCCGTTTTGTCTGAAGTTTTCCAGTCTACATGGGCCGCCTCGGCCTCGCCACCCTGAGCTGCCACCTTTGGAAACTTCATCCTCCACGCAGGAGCAGTTTTGCAAGCTCCCGTGGTGACCCTGCTGACGTTTCTGACTCAGGCAAGAAGCAGAATTCTAAAGTAATAACCCTAACACCGAGGGGCGTCCGAGTGCAGGAGGGGTCCGGAAAGGACTTGTCAGTTCAAGGTCGGTTTGGACCACGGGACCCGCCAAGAAAATCGGGGACTGCCCGGTCACCGCCAGCCTTCGCTGGCGCCCTGCTTTGGTTTTCATTGATTCCCTCTGCAAGAGCGCTGCAGAATCTCCAGCCACCACACCAGCCTTGGAGAACCAGAGCGCGTTAATCTATTTATATGGATTATTACAGAAGAACAGCGGGCGTTGAGTCACCCAAACATTTGCTTCCAAAAGACCATTTCTAAGCACTTTTGGAAGCCGGCAGGCTCCGGGAGCAGAAGCCCAGATCCGCATTGAGGCGCGGCTGTAGCAATTTCCAGTGCTGTAAACGCCAGCGAAGACCGGGGTACCGCGGAGACAGTTTCGAAAAGTAGTGGGATGTATGCGTGTGGTGGTGGTGGTGGTGGGGGGGGGGGGGGTCCTAGTCTAGACACGCGCGCGCGCGTGCACGCACACACCCACACACCCCGCTTCACACTGAGATTCCAAAACTGTGACATTCCTAGAGTAGAGAGCAAACTTACACACTCGGACGTCCCGGGTCCCCCGCCTGCACCGCGGCGCCCCCCCCTCCAAGTCCCCTCACCCCACCATCCACCCTCCGGCAGCGCTCCCCTCCCTTCTCCTCCCCTCGTGTCTCGTCACCCAACCCGGAGCCACAATCCTCCTCCCCCTCCCCTCTCCAAAATCCGGTCCAATCAGCGACTTGCCAACCCTGAAGACTGCCGAGCCGTGATTGGCCAGAGGTCTCTAAGGTGAAGGGGGAGTATTTATTAAAGAGACCCGGGGCTGGGAGTTGGAGAGCCGACTGCGCTGCTCGGAACTGCCTGGAAACTTCAGTGGGGCAACAACTTAACCAGTTCTCAGTCCAGGAACTTTTCTTTGCAAGAAAGAGGGGTGCAAGTGGCCCCGATTTCGTTCCCTGTCTTTCCTTCCATCTCCGCTTCGATTCGCCTTCCCGGGGTTTGGAGCGGGCAGCTGAGTACCCGCCACCCAGCTCCTCTGCTAAGTACTCACCGCCCCAGCCCGGTGGCGCGCCAATCTCCCCGGGAGCCGCTCGCTTGGCGTCCGCGTCCGGGCTGCCGAGGGAAGAGGAGCCCCAGCCGCTGCGGCTTCTCGCCTTTCCCAGCCACCAGCCCCCTGCCCCGGGCTCGCGTATGAATCTCCTGGACCCCTTCATGAAGATGACCGACGAGCAGGAGAAGGGCCTGTCCGGCGCCCCCAGCCCCACCATGTCCGACGACTCGGCTGGCTCGCCCTGCCCCTCGGGCTCAGGCTCCGACACGGAGAACACGCGGCCCCAGGAGAACACGTTCCCCAAGGGCGAGCCGGATCTGAAGAAGGAGAGCGAAGAAGACAAGTTTCCCGTGTGCATCCGCGAAGCGGTCAGCCAGGTGCTGAAGGGCTACGACTGGACGCTGGTGCCCATGCCAGTGCGCGTCAACGGCTCCAGCAAGAACAAACCACATGTCAAGCGGCCCATGAACGCCTTCATGGTGTGGGCGCAGGCTGCGCGCAGGAAGCTGGCGGACCAGTACCCGCATCTGCACAACGCCGAGCTCAGCAAGACTCTGGGCAAACTCTGGAGGTGAGCGCGCGGGACCGCAGGGTGGGCTCGGTGGCTACCGGGACACGGGCTGCACTCACCGACCGCGGTCCGCCTCCCTGAGCCAAGGAGTTGCAGCCTGGGATCTGAGGGGCAGGGCTGCGAGATGGGAAGCGGCTAGGGGAGGTTGGCTCAGAGTTTGAGAAAGTTCTTGGGTTAGCTCTTGGAGACGGCCGGGGGTGGGGGGGGACGGTGTTGTGTAGCACGTAAGTGCTCGCTTTTAGTAGCGGTAGGGGAGTGACGGGTGTGCCAACTCGGTCCCCTCGAAAAGAAAAATTAGGGAAAGCAATCTCCCCACCACCACTCCCCCCCCCCCCCAAGTTGCGCTCTTTCCTGGGAAGAAGGGATGAAGGGAAAGCTGGGATGGAAGTGACCCAGGCAAGAAGTAGGGAAAGCTACTGAGAACCGGTTGGGGCGTGGACCGACAGAGAGCTTCTTGCAATTTAAGTGGGTTTTCGGAAAGTTTTTACAGGGTGTTGGGCGTGGGGGGGGGGGGGTGGACCGCTCCGGTAGCAAAGGCGTTTAGAGCAGCCTCAGCAGGGAGCTATTTTCATCTTCAGGGTTTCCAAAAGAGGAGGCCGGGGAGGGGGCGGGGCGAAGAGTGACCGTTCAGGTCGACTCCGAGCTCTTGAAGAAAGAAAGAAAAGTTCTGAGTCTCAGTGGAGGATGGCAAGCCGAATGGAGGGAGGAGGGGAAGTGCGCGAAGGAGGGGTGGGGACATGACAGTTCCCGGGGTTTGACTGACCCCCCCCCCTTTTCTTCTGCCCCTCTTCCCAGGCTGCTGAACGAAAGCGAGAAGAGACCCTTCGTGGAGGAGGCGGAGCGGCTGCGCGTGCAGCACAAGAAAGACCACCCCGATTACAAGTACCAGCCACGGCGGAGGAAGTCCGTGAAGAACGGGCAGGCAGAAGCCGAGGAGGCTACAGAACAGACTCACATCTCTCCCAACGCCATCTTCAAGGCACTCCAAGCAGACTCCCCGCACTCGTCCTCGGGCATGAGCGAGGTGCACTCCCCGGGAGAGCACTCTGGTGAGTAAAGCAAAGGTGACCCACTAGACTTAGCCACTCTGGGCCCCCCGGGCACACCCTAAAGCGCGCTCCCCCCCCCCCCCGAGAATCTGGGTGGGGACTTCGCGCTCCTTGGAGTAGGGAATTCCCTGCACTCCCTCCCTGTCCAGCACCCACCGAAATGGGCAGGCGCGCTGGACACACACACACATACACACACACACACACACACACACACACACACACCTCGCGAAACTTGCCCACTTTTCTCTTTGCGCCTCACCCCCAAAGCACACATTCTTCTACAGGTAGCAATTTAGTCTTCCGGACCCTTGGGACCTCAGACCCCTCCCCTGATAAAAGGAGCTTGCCTAGTGTGTACCTGCGGGTTAATCATTGGGCGACTTATCGCTGGTGCAGCGCGCCTCCTGCGCAGGCTCGGGTCCTAATGACACCTTAGCAACCTGGGAGGTTCCCCAGGGGGCTCCTAAGACCAGGGGCTTTGCACACCCTTTGTTGATTTTTTACGGTTTGTCTTTCTCTTTTATTGCCTGCAGGGCAATCTCAGGGTCCGCCGACCCCACCCACCACTCCCAAAACCGACGTGCAAACTGGCAAAGTTGACCTGAAGCGAGAGGGGCGTCCTCTGGCAGAGGGGGGCAGACAGCCCCCCATCGACTTCCGCGACGTGGACATCGGGGAGCTGAGCAGCGACGTCATCTCCAACATCGAGACCTTTGACGTCAATGAGTTTGACCAATACTTGCCGCCCAATGGCCACCCAGGGGTGCCGGCTACACACGGTCAGGTCACCTACACCGGCAGCTATGGCATCAGCAGCACCGCTGCCTCCCCTGCCACCGCGGGCCACGTGTGGATGTCAAAGCAGCAGGCGCCACCTCCTCCGCCGCCGCAGCCCCCGCAGGCCCCACAAGCCCCGCAGGCGCCTCCGCAGCAGCAAGCGCCCCAGCAGCAGCAGCAGGCACCCCCGCAGCAGCAGGCACACACGCTCACTACACTGAGCAGCGAGCCGGGTCAGTCCCAGAGAACACACATCAAGACAGAGCAACTGAGCCCCAGCCACTACAGCGAGCAGCAGCAGCACTCCCCGCAGCAGATCGCCTACAGCCCCTTCAACCTTCCGCACTACAGCCCCTCCTACCCGCCCATCACGCGCTCGCAGTACGACTACACAGACCACCAGAACTCCGGCTCTTACTACAGCCACGCAGCGGGCCAGGGCTCGGGGCTCTACTCTACGTTCACCTACATGAACCCCGCGCAGCGCCCCATGTACACCCCCATCGCTGACACCTCCGGAGTCCCTTCTATCCCGCAGACCCACAGCCCTCAGCATTGGGAACAACCGGTCTACACACAGCTCACCAGACCCTGAGGAGCCCTTGAAGAGGGATGGCGATGGAGCTGATCGTTAAAAAAAAGAAAAGAAAGAAAAAAGAAAGAAAAGAAAGAAAGAACCGAAGAAATCAAGAACCAGTTGAAATTCCTTTGGACACTTTTTTTTTTTGTCGTTGTCCCTATTTCTTAAAGACATGTAAGCGAAGGTAACTAGTGCTGAGATTCCAGGAGAGAGACTTTAAGACATTATCCGAGCACATGCCAACCTATGGCAAATGGCCGGGCCACTCTTGGCCAGATGGACCCACCTGGATCATCAAGGAAGGACCTGGTTCCTTCAGAGTCAGCTTGGAGGACGATTGGAGAATCTCCCTGCCTGTTTGGACTCTGTAATTATTTTTTAGCCGTAATTAAAGAAAAAAAAGTCCTCTGTGAGGAATATTCTCTATTTTAAATACTTTTAGTATGTACTGTGTATGATTCATTACCATTTTGAGGGGATTTATACCTATTTTAGATAAAAAATTAAATGCTCTTATTTTTCCAACAGCTTAACTACTCGTAGTTCAACAGTGTCCCCTAGCCTTCCTTGCAACCAGAATATTTGTGTACAGATATGCTTTCTCCTTAAACAAACAAAAAAAAACAAAAAAGAAAAAAAAGAAAAAGAAAAAAAGGCATTGTTATAATAACATTAAAAATAAATATAGAGTTTTGTTACATCATCAGTTTTGGGGGTGAGCTTTGGTTAATTCTCCAGGCTCTCGGATTTCAGGAGCAGCTGCCTTAAAAAAAGAAAGAAAAAGAAAACCTTATTTTGCAATAAGGGGAATAAACATAGAGAACATTGGTGAGCTTTATCATATAGATATATATTTTTTAAATGAGAAGAACACCTTGAGCCTTAAACCCCCGCTGCTGGGAAAATGCAAACGCTGTTCCTAGAACATTCACTGTGCCTGCCTTTGCTTGCTGGCTGCAGCCTCAGAAGGAAAGCCAACGGCAAGCCAAGGAGACCGTATTTTCTTGGGGAAGATTTTTTCAAGCAGCCTGTAAGTGCCCAAGCACATTGCCCCCTGGTTGCCTGCCTGGGCCCCACGTGCACAGCAGATGCTGGAGTAGGCCTGCTCAGACTGTGACTGTCACCTGTGCCTCCCTGAATACCAGCGTTTAACCTTCAAGACATTCCACGTGCTAAAATTATTTATTTTGTCAGGAGGAGTTTTCATTTTTTTTTTAAGAAAAAAAATCTCCTTCCTTTTTTTTCTTTTTTAATTTACTGTCTTTAAGGTAGATTGTTGGCGCCTTCCTCAAAGGGCATCGTCATCTGTTAAATTATGTTCTTAACTGTAACCATTTTTTTTAATTTATCTTTAATCTTTTTTTATTATTAAAAGCAAGTCTCTTTGAAGTCTTCATTCTAGATTTGTACAAATGCTTTCTTTTCGTCCATCCTTGTGGTTTTTACACCCCCCCCCCTTGTTGTTTTTGTTGTTGATAACAAGCTGGAAACCTATTTTTCTCTGTCGTGTACACAAGAGAAGGTACAAATGCCGTCGCTCATCACTTTGTCGTTTGCAGTGTTTTCTGCCACGGGCCTTTGGGCTGCCTGGACTGACTGTGGAAGTGTCCACGTGTTGTCAACGCAAGCCCCTGCCAGCCTGTGTCCTGGCTAGCCCCCTGCCTGCTCTCCTGCACAGAGACATCCATGGGATGGACAGACCTTAGTTCTTACTCACTGCTGTGGCTGGAGAAGATGAGGATTGCTTTTCAAATTTCAACAACAGCAGACTTTTTTTTTTTAATTTAAAAAAAAAGATATATTAACAGTCTTAGAAGCCAGTAGAGTAAAACCTTAAAGCATTCTTATAATATGGCATCCTTCGATTTCTGTATAAAAACAGACCTTTTAAAAAATATTTCTGTAACTTAAAAAAAAAAAACCTGACATATAAGTCCTATTTTCTCTTTAGGTAAGGTTTGGTTTGTGTTTGTGTTTGTTTGTTTCCCCCCTCCAAACTTTTTGTTCTCTGTGGAACTCACCTTTCTTTCCTTCCTTTCTTTTTTGTATATTATTGTTTACAATAAATATACATTGCATTAAAGTGAAAACAGCCCTGTGGATTTATTTCCTACGTTCTCCAGTTAAAGGCTGACTTGAGGGTTCCGGGTACAAAAGAGATTGTAAGAGGGTGATGATCTTAGTGGTGGTTTCGATTTGATTTGATGGCTTCCCTTGCCAATTTTAAACTGCGCAGTGAAAGACTGAGTCTCCCACACCCCCAAACCTGAACACAAAGCCTCTTGGAAAGGGTCACCCCAACAAGCCACACAGAAAATGTCATGTCAGTGTTGCCGGCTCTGGCAAAATGTGTGTTGTGGTTTTCAAACCCCTCTGCTTCAGGGCAGACGCTGTTCTCCTATGGAGGTCAGAGGGGAGAGGGAACATTAGGCCGGACATCAGCCGCCTGTCAGGAGACCAAATGCCAGAGGGAGTGGCTCTTTTATCTGAATGCCATATGGCAAACTCTATGTTATTATGGACACATACCAAAGAAATGGGGTGTCCACTTGCCAGGCGGTGAAGCCAGAGGGAAAGAAGGTTGGCCTACCTAAAGGAGACGAGGGGGAGACAGGGGAAAGCCTGCCCAATTAACCCCTGAAACCATTTCCGCCTCTCCTGATTACTCTGCAGAGACAACGAAGAGAGATTGCCGCCCACCCCCCTCCGGTTTAACTCATCACAGAGAGATGCAGAGGAGCCATCCTCGGAGAAATATGGCCTAATCCTGTTTTCTTTGGCCCCAATTCGATGGGGAGTTTCCAGGTTCAGAGCGACATTCAGGTCATTTTTCATTAAACAGATGAAGTCACTCCTCCTTCCCTCCCACCTCCTCCAGGCACCTCCCCCCAGCTGATGGGGCCCTGTGTCTAAGAAGGTAAAGTCACCTCTACCACTCCAGGCAAAGTGCTCTGCTGCTTTCCTGGCTAAACTCCCACACCAGGATCAGGGCGACCAGGACAATGATAGTTATCCAACAAAGGTAACATTAGTTTGAGGTCTCCCTTGCAAATTCCTCCCGCAAACCTTGACTGAGGGCCTGGGATCTGTGGGGGACTACGGAGAGCTCTCTCTGCACCTCCAGACATCAGGTTCTTGTCCTTAGGAGTGAGATAGTCCCGGAGTTTGTCCACCACCCTGACAAAAGTGTCTTCTTCTTCCCACTCCTGCTAGCTCTCACAAAGCCCTTTTTTCAAACAGTCCGTGGTAGCCACTAAGTCTTATCCACCTTACTCCTCCTAATCTCCACACACTGACTCTCCCACAGGCCCAGTCTAAAGCCTGCTGCCTTTTCCTTATTGTGCCCAGTCGGGCCTTCTGAGAGACAGGATGTTCTGTTGTGACATACATGTATCAGGGTGGCTCAGGGCAATTTATCCACCTGATGCCTCAGCTTCTTCCTTTTCTGAGAATGTTTACAGCTGCACTTTACCGTCGACAAGATTATTTTGGAGAAATTTTCAGTCACCACTACTCCAGATACAGACTGAGGCTGACTGTTGGTCTGAAAAACAGCTCTTCTGTACTAGGATTTTGTAAAGCAAGACTCATCAAGGGCTCCTTAGTGGTCTCCAATATGGAATAAATACCCAGGATACAGCAGAGGGTCCCAAGGACATTCTTCAGAATCCGTCTCACGGCCGCCCACCCACATACTCACTAGATCTAGCCAAAGCCCAATGTCACCAGATTATGAAATGTTTTAGAGAAAGTTTTATGGTAAATCCAAAAACATGGGGCTTATCACCCTGGCAACATGAACACAGGCTGTGGACCTCGGAGAGCCCACAGCAACGGCAATATCACAATATCAAAATCAGCAACAACATTTACACCCACGGGAACTTGTTTATTTGTGTTCAACTTCAGCTTTTCTAGCTTACCAAAAAAAAAAAAGGATTTTTTTTTCAACAAAAAGGAATAATACAAGCAATTTAGAATCAGTGTCTTTGTGGTTCATTATTAATCTTGAACTACATGGAGGAATCTGAGCTGGGTTTTGACTTTCTCACTTCCAATACTCTCATCGTTTCCTACATCCTCATCCTTCTGAGGCATTTTTTTTTTTCTTACATTGAATTGATAGGTGAACTGTCACTATAACCAGAGACAGGTTTATTATGGAGAAGATGAACCAGGGGTTCACTGGCCTGGGTTCACTCTGCCAGTAGGTGAGGCTAACTAACAAGTGAGCTCCAGGGAGCTTCCTACCTCTGCCTCCCCAGCACTGAGATTCAAGCCTGAGCTATCACAGAAGACATTCTCAGCACCTCATCTTGTGCAGCAAATCCTTTACCAACTGAGCCATCTCTGAAGCCTTTTACGCTATTTTATTGCAAGAGCCATTCTCTAAAGGCAGGAGGGTGAAGCTGGACCTGCCCTCCACCATAAACTGACCAGTAAACCCCACCATCAGATACTGGAAATGTGACCCTTCTGTCTGTTCTCAGTAGTGCCTGGCATTCAGTAGGTCCTTAACTAAAGCCAACCTCTCATTACATCCATGAACATGAGGGCACGAACATAGATTACACCCACGTGACTCCAACGGCTCGCCTTGGTTGTCAACTTGATATATGTCAAAGAGGGAACTTCAGCTGAAGGACTGCCTCCATCAGATTGGGCTGCAGCATGTCTGTGGGGCCTTTTCTTGACTGCTAACTGATGCCAAAGGGCCCAGCCCACTGCGGGTAGCACTATTCCAAGGCAGGAGAACATGGGCTGTATTAGAAAGACAGCTGGGTATGCACCCTGAAGCAAGCGAGTAAGTAACATTCCTACGGGATTTCTGCTTCTGCCCTGACGTCCCACAACGATGAATGGTAGCCTGTAGGGTGAAACAAACCCTCTTCTTCCCAAGCTACTTACGGTCACACACAGAACAGAAACTAAACAAGAATGGATGGCATTTTAGCACTGGTCCTTCTACAAGCTACTCACTGTTCAGAGATGCATATGGTTTCCCTCCTCCAGGAATGATGTGAGGAGGTCATTTGTCAATCTGTTGTTTCATTGGTTAATCAATAAAGAAAACTGCTTGGCCTGATAGGTCAGAAAATTAGGTAGGTGGAGTAGACAGAACAGAATGCTGGGAAGAAGGGAAGTTAGGCAGACACCGTGCCTCTCCTCTCCAGGTCAGATGCAATGAAGCTCCAGCCCAAGATGGACGTACACTAGAATCTTCCTGGTAAGCCACCATCTCGTGGTGCTACACACATTATTAGATATGGGTTAAAGCAAGATATGAGAGTTAGCCAGTAAGAGTCTAGAGCTAATGGGCCAAGCAGTGTTTAAAAGAATACAGTTTCTGTGTAATTATTTTGGGTAAAGCTAGCCGGTGGCTGGGAGCTGGGTGGCAGGAAGCGGCCTGCAGCTCCTTCTACACAGTAATATCACCCGTAAGCATCCCAGAGCTTAAGTTAGGGAAAGTCAAGAAGAAATGTGACCTCGATCACATTTTCACACTGTGCTCTTCTTGCCACTTTCGTCTTCTCCTTCCTACATCTCCTCTCTTCTGGATTTTTCCAGGGTTCCCGTGAACTCCCACAGCTAAACCATTTGTGGAACTCTGGCTGGAGTCTTACTCCAACATCCGTGGATCACAACTGCTTTAGTCTGGATTTCTGGAGAGTCACTCTTGTTTTAAGTTGATTTATTTTATGTGTATGGATGTCTTCCCGGCAAATGTCTATGCACAGCCTGCATGCATAATGCCTATGAAAGCCAGAAGGGGGTGTTGGATCCCCAGGAATGGAAGGTACAGATAGTTGTGAGCTGTCGGGTGAGTGCTAAGAATCCAACCCAAGTCCTTTGAAAGAGCAGCCAGAGGTCTTAAACATGGAGACCCGGCACTTTTTTTTTAAGAACCAACCCAAGTCCTTTGAAAGAGCAGCCAGAGGTCTTAAACATGGAGACCCGGCACTTTTATTTTTAAGAACAAATAAAGCATGGTGAGACACTCTCAAATTTGCATGAACTCTAAACAGCCAGACACGTTTGTGGGATATGTATACAGAGTTGACTCCACTGTTAGACACATCTTCTGGATTTCTCAGGATTTTAACTGTCCTTAATCCAATTATCTCATGCTGACACTTTCTCTTCTAGGAATAGTTAAGCATAGATTCATCACAGCTCCATAAGATACAACAGGAACAAGAGGCCAAGAGGTCCCATTACATCCACAGTCAGTAAACAGAAATGGAAAAGTTATTTCTTTAAGATACAACTGTACTAACTCTTAGGGTAGCCAATCACCTCGTTAGGCTACAGTCCATAATTTTTCACATAGTGTTAGTGTGCAATTATGTGTGTGTTTATTTGGGTGTGTGTGTGTGTACACATGTAAAGAGACCAAGGGTTGACATCAGTGCTTTCCTGAACCTAATTCAAACATTAGGCCAGGCTGATGGGCAGTGAACTCTAGGGAGCTGTTTGTCTATGTACTCCCAACACTGAAGTTATAGACACATGTCTGGCCCTTATAGGGGAGTTGGGTAAGCATCTAAACTCGGGTTCTCATGCTTGAATGGCAAGCACTTTACTTACTAGTCACCTCCATATCCCAGGGATTGATTCATTGAACCCAATCACCAAGATGACATTTATTCCTGTATTGACAATGGGATGGCACATATGGTATCAGTAGAAATAAGCAGAAGGACATGGATTCCCATCACCAAGCCTCTATTCTGTCAGATGGTTTATATACATGTATGTATCTAATTCATTAAATAACCCTTCCAGACAACCATTACTATTACTCTTCTACAAAGAAAGAAACAGAGGCACGGGGATACTAAGCAATTAACCTACGGTCACACTATGACTAAAAGGCCCAGGCAAGCACCACAGACTCGCCCCCCCACCCCCACCAGTTTCCAGAAGAACGTTTGAAATAGAGTTTGCAACAGCAAAGGAAGAATAAAAGGAGGAGTATAACATTTGGTCTGTAAATTATATCACAGGGAATCTTATTAAAGCAAGTATTGACCATCCAATAGCTACTTGTCCCTCTAAAGAAAAATCAATTTTTTCCCAGCACTTGGGAGGCAGAGGCAGGCGGATCTCTGTGAGTTCTAGACCAGCCTGGTCTATAAGAGCTAGTTCCAGGACAGGCCCCAAAACCACAGAGAAACCCTGTCTCAAAAAACCAAAAAAAAAAAAAAAAAAAAGAAAGAAAAATCAATTTTTATTTATGTATGTATGTATTTATGTATTTATTTATTGCGATTCAGTTGCCCTACTCCAGGACAAATTATAGCCTACATACATGCCTAATCTGGCCCGAAACACATTGTTGTAAAAACAGCTGTACCCCTGCATATCATCTACCAGCGATCCTGCCGTGGTGGCCAGGTTGAGTTGCTGGAGTGTAGGAGTCCCTTTTTTGTCACCAAAGATAGGGAGCTGTTTAAGGAAAGATTCCTTTATCCTGGCTCACAGTTTTAGGGTACACAGTCCACTGTGGTAGGAAAGGCACAAGAATGAGAGAGGTCCAATGATCCCATTACATCCATGAACAGGAAGTGAGGCCCTGTCAGAAAAGCTCAAGGTACAGCCCCAGGAACCCACCTCCTCCATGAGGCTCTCCATTCTGAAGGCTCTGCAGTCTTCCCAAGCAGCGCTTCCCAAACACATGAGCCCATGGGGGACAGTTCCCATTCACATTCTAATGTTGAACAGTGAGTTCATGCCCACAGTGAGTTCATGCCCACAGGGTCCAAGCATGCTCTGTCTGGCTCTCCACAGAAAGCATTTACCATTTCACCTATACAATCCAGCTCCTGGACTCTATTTCCTAGGCTTCTACCATTCTGCCTTCTTTCTTATCCTTCAGTCTCTCAAGCCCCTCACTGCCTCAGGGCCTTTACACACGCTACCTTCTTGACCCTAAAGAGCTCTTTCATCAGAATCTTTCTTGCTACTTCCCTTCTGTTTTCCATCTTTACCCAAATATTCCTCTTCTAAGGAGCCTTACCTGACGATCTTAGATGCTGCCCTCACCCCAGGCACCCCCCTAACCCTTTCTCCTCTTTCATGATACCATTGTCTCATGAAATAAGTTCTATCATTATGTTTGTCTCTCCCCTTTGAGGTTTTGAGCTCTGCCCTGTCCCTCAATGGATCTCTAGCTTAAGACAAGCATTTGACACCAACCAAGAGCTCTTGAAGGACTTCCTGAAGAATTCATTGATACGTCGAGTCACTTTTATTCCCATTATCCTAAACCCAAACTGAGTCTTAGAAGTTAGAAAGCAAACTGACTCTGTCACCCAGCAGCAGTTTCATCAACTGACTTAACTATGCATTGTGGGCCTAGTAACAGACTCCAGAAATGACAGGATCCAGAGGTCAGAAACAAAGAGTGTATGTGAACTGAACAGGCAGCAGACACTGGTATTAAGATGTGAACAGAATGCCCAATGGACAATATTTCCTGGGGCAGACATTCCAGCATGGGGCAGGGAAAGGAGCAGATGTGTTTTTGTTTTTGTTTATTGACCTCAGAAAACGAAAAGCCCCTAGTTTGTGTAGCTGCCCTTTGAAGTCACATTTGAAGAACTGGAATGTCCTGTCCCAGGAAATATTGGAAATGGCTTAATGTTAAATCTCTCTCCTTGACTCATGACTGCTGAGGAAGTGTGGGTCATCCTTTCCTGTTGCGTCTCTCACAAGCCAGCTTCTATGACCTGTCTACCCTGCCAAAGAGGAGACAAGTTGAGGCAGAGACAGGGACATATACCTGGATCAGTCTACAATCAGATCCTGGGATCCTGGTTGTTCCAGGCTCTCAATCAGAACTGGCTGTCTCCTCCAGGGCTCTCGTGTCTATTCCCCATGTGCACCTGTCTGGATTCAGAGAGATGCATTGCTCTTAGGATGAGAGTTTTCAACCTCGCCACTGCTGAGCATGCTCAGACTTCCAGCTGAGGGCTCCTTGTTCCTGCAGGCAACTGTGCTAAGTCAGCTGACTGACAACATTCTCACTCTCTCTCAGGGGATTCATGAGGAACCAAGGGAAGTGCAAGTGACGAGCGCCACTATGTCAGCCTAGGTATTTAGATTCAATTTGGGCACCTGCTGTCTGTGTTTCTCCATCCCAAGAACTCTTTTCAAAGCTTTGCCGAAAAACAGTTTTTAAAGTCTCAGTTGTTCATTTGGGAGTAAAGGGGAATTCTGGCTTGTAAATAAGTTTCCTCCTAAAGGCAAAGGAAACTGATACAAGTTTGGTCCCTAGCAGGTGGGTCCAAGCAGTGGGAGGTGAGTAGGGATAAGCAGTGTGACCTAACCAATGAATTAGTCCATTTGCGTCTCCCTGAGTCGGAGGAAGTAGTTCACTGTGGCAGCATATGCCCTTGAGGGGGGTGCGTTTTATTTCTGCTCCCCTGGGTCTTTCTCTGCTTCCTGGTTTCCTTGAGGTGAGTGACTTCGCTCTACCCAAAGTGTTCTGACTCATCACAGGCTCAAAGCAAGGGAGTCTACTGGCCCTGAACGGAAGCCTCTGAAACCCTGAGCCAACAACTTTCTTCCTTGGACCTTGTCCAAACCTCAGGTGCCTGCTGCAGTGTTCCACTGTTCAGTAGCCATTTCCTCTCAATTGAAGCACCACACACTGGGGGAAAGCCCCTCAGGATCTAGGAAGTATAAAGAACTGCAAACCCCAGCAAGCTCCTAACATTGAGAGATTGGCTAGGCCCCTCCCCAAGATTACACAAGTGGTAACAGCTGCCAGCACCGCCTACAAGTCATGCAAGAGTGCCAGGGATGTAGCTTTCATGATACCCCTCACTAGGGTGGGCTTTTGGTGATGTACCTGTCTTTGAGTTACCCATGACACCCCCCAAACTCACTGGGTCTTCAAGCTGGATTCGGGTGAGATGCTTTCTTTGGTCTGGTGTTGGCATCTGTGAATAGATACTTTCTCACGTCTGCTGGGGAAAAGCCACACAATGCTGATGAACACAGATGGTAAGGCAACGCCACTCAGTAACGAGGTGAGTCTCACTGCATAGCCACAACTCCCCTGAAAGTGTCCAAAGATGGTCCTCCTCTCTGATTGCCCCTCCCTTGTTTTACTGTGGAAAAACAACAGCAAAAAGGAAGGAGGAAGGAAGGAAGGAAGGAAGGAAGGAAGGAAGGAAGGAAGGAAATAAGCTTTACCAATAGTAAAGGACACGGGTCTTCCTCATTCAGCGTGGTGGTTTTGATCTATGTACACATCTACTTACCCAGCATCCCATCTCATTAGAGAATATACCCATTGCCCCAAACAGCCTATGGACGTCATCTTTTAGCCAATCTCCATCTTCCTATGTCTAATCTCTGGTCCCATGCCACCAGAGATCAGATTCTGTTGAGGTTTTTTTCCCTCTCATATATTACATCCTAACCACAGTTTCCCCTCCCTCCTCTCCTCTCTGTTCATCCCCCCCCAACCTCCCCTGCCTACCCACTCCTCCTCAATTTTCCCTCAGAAAAGGGCAAGCCTCCCAGGGCTATCAACCAAACAAGGCATATCAAGGTGCAATAAGACTAGGCACCTGCCCTCGTATTAAGGCTGAGCAGGCAGACGGATCAGAGACAGTCCCCGCTCCCACTGTTAGGAGTTCCATAAGAATACCAAACTGCACAACCATAACATATATGCAGAGGGCCTAGATGAGCCCCATGCAGGCTCCCTGATTTAGACCCTGTTCTTAACATAACTGGAATTACACGTTATGGCTCAATTTATACCTGACTTCTGTCACACAACATAATGTTTCAAGATTTGCCAGTGCTATTATGTGTCAGCAGTTTTTCACTGCACAACCGTGTAGTATTCCATTGTACGTAGGAATGTGTTTGTGCATTTTCCTGCCATCTACACGGTGCCCAGTTTGAGACTACTGTGAATAAGACCCATATAAATCTCTCTTGGGAAAATAGCTAGAAATATGATTGCTGAGTCACGGGAAAGATCAACGTTCAACTTGACAAGAAGCTGCTGATCCATTTCGCAAAGTGCTCAGATCATTTCAACTCCCACGGCAAAAAGGGACCATTCTAGCTCTGCCCATCCATGCTATCGTTTGTCATCAGATCTACATTTCATGCTCCATATTTTGAGTGGGAAATGGTGTCTGTATACTAGTTACTTTTCTCATTGCTGAGACAAAAAAACAAAAGAAACGTTAGGAAGGAAGGGTTTCTTTAGGTTCACAGCAGAGTGGAGAACACATGAATTCCCCCCCCCCCCCGAAGTGACTGAGCATGTCGCACCCACAGTCAGAGCCGGTGTTCAGTTCACCCTCTCCATTTTGGCCTACAATCCAATGGGATGGCACTGCCCCTGCCCCCTGTTAGGATCTGTCTTCTCACTTCCGTGAGCAAGCCTTGGGCACTTGTTTTCAGCCATGCCCAGAGGCTTGTCACCAAGGGGATCCTGTCAAGTTGACAACATAAACCTTCACAGCATTTTGTGTTTTCTTGGCATTGCCAGCTCTCCCTTCCTCAGTACCCCAAAAAGCTCCCTTGCAACTGTTGAGTGTTTAGAACTCAAGGGATGTCAGAGGTGATGACCACCCTCCAGTATATGTATTATTTTGGAGCCTGGATGCTTCCTCTCTTTCTTAGTAGGGAAATGGCTTTAGATGACCATTTTTCCCCCTGAATTCTCATTTTTGCAGCTGCCTCAGTGATGTCTCAGTCCAACTAGCCCTAGATGGGGACACGCCAAGATCTGTGAGGGAGTAAATTGCAATGTCTTTCCAGGTCCAGCTGGAGATAAACAGAAAAGGGACTCCAGAAATGTCTAATCTGTATCTTGGGACCACTTATGACAACTTGGGAGGTGGAGAAGCCAAAGGATAAAACAGTAAAACTGTAAAGTCAAGCAAACAGCTGAGCTTGGAGGTAACATTTGTACAAATGCATCTTTATCCCCGGGCCTATAGGCTGCTAATCTTCAGCTATGCAGATAAGGGGTCTTGTAAAAAGACTTTTGTGTACCTAGACACTTTAAGCAAGGGTAGGGGTCTCATCCCTGTAGGCAGAGACAAGAACAGTTGCTTCTCTCCTTGATTTCCCAAATCAGAGATGGAGGAAGGTACCCCAGTGCCCATCTCTCTCACACTGAGTTCATGGATCTCAGAAGGACCATGCTTGGGTCTGTGTCTCCCCAGACCACGGAAGTATCACCCACCAACCTCAAGCCAGTTTTCCAAGTCTCTGAAATTTCAAAAGCCTGCAGCAAACATGAGGAAACATGGAACCTCTGAGCGATTTCATCACCCAGCTGGCCCCTGCCTGAACCCTGGCCTCCATGGAGAATTCTGGAAATCCAGTATTCGCTCCACCTGCAGCTGTTTTCTGGGATTTCAGCAAAGAATGACAAAGCATTGTGAACTTGCCCCACACCCCAGTGCCCCAGCCTCTTCACCCTCTCTTTCTATCAAGACTCTTGGGCCTCTGAACTTCATCTCTACTGTCTCATCATTTTGGTCGAACCTTAGTGTGAGTGGATCACTGTCAGAATAATGTCTGCCCGTCATGCTAGACTCCAAAATGGAGATGGCAAGAAAGTTATCTGAACCGACAGCAAAGCCAGATCTGAAATTATCCATGAGCAGGAGTCAGTCAATGAACTTGGGGCCAAATGGCGTTCAGCTACCCAGATAGAGATCAGCTATTAATCAAACTTTTTCCACATTCTTGTTGGTGCAGCCACATTGCCTAAGAGTCCTTATGACGATATATGCTTCCTGTTTGTCTCCTATGTCACAGACTCAAAGCAGGAAGCTCATAGTACAAAGATAAATAAGACCCCAAGCCTAGCAGGAGGCAACATGTCTAGTACGTTAACAAAAGTTGGAAATTTCTGTTTCTGGATTAAGTACTCAAGGGAGTAAAGGAAAGAGAGAGAGAATCAAGAATTCCCTAGGTTGGGACTGGAGGGATGGCTCAGTGGTTCAGAGAACTGGCTGGTCTTCCTGAGGGCCCAGGTTCAATTCCCAGCACTCACATGGCAGCTCACAAGTAGCTGTAATTCCAGTTCCAAGGGACCCAACACCCTTTTCTGGCTTCTTTGGGCACTGTACATACATGGTGCATAAACATACACGCGGGCAAAAACATAAACATATACATAAAATACAAATAAATGTATCTTTTAAAGGAGACTTTCCTGGGTATTGTCAAAGCCTGAATTGCTTTTTTTTAAGTAAACAGAAGATTACTTAAGGGCCAAAGAGCTGGCTCAGTGCATAAGGACAGTTGCAGCCATGTCTAATGAGGGATCTGAGTTTGATTCCCAGCCCAGCATGGATGAAAGGAGAAAACAGACTCCTGAAAGTCGTTTTCTGTCCTTCACACTTGTGCATGGCACATGCACATGCACACACACACATACACACACACACACACACACACATACACACACACATACACACACACACACACACACATACACACACACGTAAATGTGAAAACAAGATTATCTGAAGCAAGCTCAACATTCTGATGTGCAGAGTCATCTAGCATTTAATTAGCAGCCAGTTGATTCGACATAACAAGGTTGCAGTGTGTGCCTGCCTCTGAGATTTAATTGATATTATAATTATTATTATTATCTCTCAAGCACTGATAGTGGGAACTAGGTTAGAGAATAGCAAATATTTTACTTTCCCAGAAACTCCTAGCCTCTCCTGATAGGCTATCTGTACTCCCCCTTTCTCTCAAGTCGCTCCTTTTTCATTCCTGACTTCTCAGTGCTATCCAGCCCAAAAGTCCCCCTGGAAAAGTGTCTAGCTGTTGCTGAAAGGGAGCCAGCGACCATGACTACAGGTCTTTTCTGCTTACTCAGGGCATCCTCCCGGTCAGTTGTCGACAAATGGCATATTAACCTGCTGCTGCCTTTACATGCCAGGAACTCAACAAAAGACAGGTTCCAACAAAGTCAGGAGATTTATGAGAGATTCAAGGGAAGAGCCGTGCACCACACAGGCAGCCAAACACCAGCGCAGCTTGTGGACTGGGGACTACCTGCCAATCTTCACTGCATACTGAAAGATCCTTCCATCCCCGCTAGGCCTTCTGCCTTGGAGAGCGTCGATGAGGAAAAGGGCCAGTGGGGTGGGTGGCATCCCACAAAGGACCCTGGTTTGAGCAGCAACCCCCAACCCCTGTCTCTGAGCAGAGCCCTAATAGAGTGCAAAGCCCCTTGAGTGTGGATCTGTCCCAAAAGCTGCTGCTTCTTTGCCACAGCTGCTTCCATTTTTTATAACGATTTTCTGCCTTTCAATTTTGGGGCCAAGAAGAAGCTCAGGGGGCCCATCTGTTCCTCTCTTCCCGTTTCTCTGTTCTTAGCAGCATATCATACTCATGCTCACGTGCACACACACTCCACAGAGGACCACCAAACTGCCTTGGATGGCAACGGAGGTCACGCCCAGAAGTGAGCATCCTTCCCTCAGCAGCACATTCCAAGATGCTGGAAGAAGAGGCTGCCTGGAACAAGATGGCATCCTCGGCTTTCAAAGGCGAATATCCGGCACAGAAGCAAACCTTCCCCCTCAAAGTCTGGGGTCTCCTCCTCAGAGGAATTGTTGCTTCGTTTTGATTTGGGGTAAACTTTCCAATGAACACAAAAGAAGTATTGGGGTGCTGCTCAGTTTGTAGAGCGACTGCCTAGATGCAGAAAGCACTGGGTTCTGTCACCCCATCCTTAGTACCACTGGAGGATCGTAAGTTCAAGGTCATCCTAGGCTACATCTCAAGGTCAAGGCCAGCCTGGGCTACATGAGAACCTGCTAAAACAAACAAACAAACAGAAACCAAACAACAAAAGAAAAAGCAGCCCTATAAGAACCTGTCCTGATCCCCAAGACCCCAACTTTGAGGATATTGCTACATTGAAAACCTGAATCTGACTTTTTGCTTTTTTTTTTTCTTTCCCTCCTGAGTCCTGCCTTTCTTCAGTGTCAGTTCCAAGTCTCCCATCTGGAAAGAGCAAACACCACCACACCAAAGTTTCCACAAACCATTTTCTTGCTTCTGATGCCATCTAAGCCTTTAAAGCACTCACTGACTTTGCTATGACTCAGAATCATCCAAGAACCTAAAACCTGAACCCTGAAGATCACCAAGCAAGCCTCTAGTTCTTTCTCCAGTACCTCCATAGCAGTCACTTTTCACACCTATCCCAACAACACACCTGACACAACCAGCTAAGAAGGGGGAAGAGTTTATTTAGCTCCTGGCTTCAGAGGGTTCAGTTCATCATGGCGGAGGGATCTGGTGAAGCAGAATCATTTATGCCGTTGGCTGGGAATGGAGATTCCCAGTGCTCTGCTGGCTTTCTCCTCTTCCCTCTAATTCCATTCTGGCTCAAGCCCTTGGGGTCCTGGACCATGCCGTGCAGAGAGGAGGAAGAGCACAGGTAGGCACTGTGTGCGCACTCAAGTCTCTGCTCACGAGGATGTACGGTGACTGGTCCTTTTAAGGTCTCCAAAGTTCCTTGCAAGTGGACCACAACCTGGAGTTGTAAATCGAAATTAACCCTTTCCCTCTGGAGGTGTTTTATGTAGGGGTATTTTATCGCCGAACTAGGAGCCGAACTAGGACAGGTGCCAGCAACACCCCGCTCTACTGTGCCCTCCCGAACTATCTCCAGGTTTTACCAGATGTCTCTGGTGAGAGAAGTGAGGGACAAAGCTACTCCAGTTGCGAGTCACGTGATTCCTGGTCTGGACAATTTTACTAGTTCTGCTTATTTTAAACTTTGAGGATTTGGCTTTTCCTCTGCAGAGCTTGAGTAAGTGAGTCATCCCCAAGCTCCTGGATCCGAGATCTTTTCCCCCATGCTATTTAGCCAACTAATGCCTGGGTATCCACAGGCATCTTTGCTCTGATATAGCATCCCAGCTTTCCCATATGAGACTAGCGCCTTGCTAACAAACCCAGACCGGACAAAAGAAAAAGAAATCCAAAGGAAAGGACATGACTGCTCCTAGGCATCCTGAAGGAGAAAGTTTACTACAGATAAAAGGTAGAGACATCTGGGAGAGTCCAGAGTGAATATGACCGTAAGTCATGTAGGATCAGGGAGAGGAGAGGAGCCAGACCAAGAGGCCAGGAAGGTAAAGACCAAAACAGACCAGGTAACCAACATGGCTGGATTATATCGGGAGAGGCAGCTGGGGGAAGGGCAGCCCAGCCCCTGGGCTGAAGAAGGGTAGGGGGCAGAGTATACCAGTCATAGGGACTGGGGGATGCTGGGAGAACTTGGTGGCCAGGTCCACTTGGATTAATTTAGCGCCTCAGCTATTTGTCCTAGGTTTGAGACCTAGCACAGACTACAGGAGTCTCATTTTCCTCTTCTATGATACCAATCTGAGTATGATCAGCATGGTGTTGAGCTCATCCTGGATCCCTGGAACAGGGTAAGCCCTCAGGAAAAAGAAGGAAGAAATGAAGGAAGAGAAGAGGGAGGGAAGGAAGGAATAGGAGAGGCTTATCGAGTGACCTCCTTGACAGAGAATGAGCAGCTTTATATGAGTTGGTTTTGGTTTTGCCCAAGTACTAGTCTGGCTTTTGGAAGCTGCTTTTCAAGTCCCAGAAGTCATCAGAAATCCCTGACTGTGAACCTGGGTACCAGTGGGACCCTGCTTTCTGGGAAATGGCATTTTCCAGTCTGAAAGAAACCAAAAGGGTGACATCTTACATTTTTATTATTTTTCCATTGGAGAACACACTTGATCGCTGCTACAAGTAGAGACCAGACCCTGCAAACCATCTGCCCAAATTTTAAATAACTGAAGCCGCCTCCTGACGGAACATGGGAGTCAGACGCAGGTTGCAGATCCCAGGACACAGCCAGAGAGTGGAAGGGAGAGGTACTGGTCACACCCATGCAAGGTGCCAGCTATGTCAGACTAGAAGTGGGGGTTCCCCAAGCTTGTAGCAGGGCCAAGGGGAGTCACAAAGGCTGGGGAAGGAAGGTGGTCTCTTCCCCTCATTTCCCAACAAGGTCACTTGAAAAACACAAGGCGGAATGTCCCTGTAAGGGACCAAGGAAAAGGCTGCCCCTGCCGCTCTCATTTCCCTACCAGGCTGTTCTAACAGCGTTCTCAGGGGTCAAGTCACGCCCTACTGCCCAATCGCCTCCCAGGGTGCCAGACAGGCGGATTCAGAAAAGCGGCCCCAACAGACTTCCCACCCATCTCGCCAAAGCTTTACTAGCCCTTCATTATTTGCATAAGAAAACACAGACCCGCCCACACCTCCCCCTCCCACCTTGCCCTTTCACCATTCCCCAGCCCACAGATCCCTCTCACTGCCTGGAGTTTGCACTGGTATCAAACCTGCAACTCTGTCTTTTCCCACTGTTCTTGCCCTTAGAATGCCACAGCTCCTTCACAGGTGGATTGTGATCTGTCTCCTGCAGGCTCGTGGGTTTGTGCAATGGGTCTTCAGTAGCTGGTATTGTCTTAGGAGCTCGGGAAGCTTTAAGGGGTCATTTCCAGAGCTCCAGTAGATGGCTTAGAGGTTAAGAGTAAGGCAAAGGATACCATCAATAGAGAAAAACAAATGGCAGCCTACAGGATGGGAAAAGATCTTCACCAACCCCACATCCTACAAAGGGCTGATTTCCAAACTATATAAATAACTCAAAAAATTAGATATAAAAAAATAATCCAGTTAAAAAATGGGTACAGATCTAAACAAAGAATTCTCAACAAAGGGCTCTCAAAGGGCCAAGAAATATTTAAGGAGATGCTCAACATCCTTAGTCACCAGGGAAATGCAAGTCTAGAAGACTCTACCTTACATCTATCAGAGTGGCTAAGATCAAAAACACAAGTGACAGCTCCTGCTGGCAAGGATGTCGAGCAAGGAGAACACTCCTCCACTGCTGGTGGGAGTGCCAACTTGTACAGCCACTTTGGAAATCAATATGGTAGTTTTTCAGATAATTGGAAATTGATCTACCTCAAGACCCAGTTATACCACTCTTGGGCATATACCCAAAGGATGGTCAATCATATCACAAGGACACTAACTCAACTATGTTCCTAACAGCTCTATTTATAATAGCCAGAAACTGGAAACAACCTAGATAAAAGTCAACCTAAGAATGGATAAAGAAAATGTGGTACATTTACACAATGGAATATTACTCAGCTGTTAAAAAACAATGACATCATGGAATTTGAAGGCAAATGAATGAAACTCGGAAAAAATAAATCATCCTGAGTGAGATAACCCTGACCCAGAAAGACAAACATGGTATGTACTCACTCACTAGTAGATATTAGCTGTAAAGGATAACCATGCTACAGTTCACAGACCCAGACAGGCTAGGTTAACAAGGAGGGCTCAAGGGGGGAAGCTCAGATCTCCCTGGGATGGGAAAATAGAAGAGATTTTATGTGTAGACAGGGAGTAAGGGGGAAAGGGAATAGAAGGAATGGAATCAGAGGGTTGGAGAGGGAGAGGTATGAAAACTACGACCAGCATTTCAGGATTAGGTAGAAATCTTGTACGAGGGAAACACCCGGGAATCTATGAGGATGACCTCCAGCTAAGACACCTAGCATTAGCTGATACACAGCCTGAGCCGCCCATCTCCTATGACCAGGCAAGACTTCTAGTAGAGAGACTGGGACATCAACATAGCCACATAACCGCCTTGCCTATGGGATGTGCTGGGGTAGGGCTAGCACAGAGATTAGGAGAGTGGGCAACCAATGACTGGTCTAGCCTGAGGCCCATGCCACAAGAGTGAGCCCATCCTTAACACTGCCGGGAGTGCCAAGTCCCAAAGCCTGGATGGCACAGAGACCTAGGATAGAACCAAGCATGACAGGAGGGGGAAAGTTAATGTAATCTGATGCCTGCAATATTCTGCCATACTCATAGATTGGTACCTGGTCCAGTAGTCGTTAGAGAAGATTCATCCAGCAACTGACGGAAACAGATGTAGAGACCCATAGTCAAACATTAGGCCAAGCTCAGAGAATCCTGCTGAAGAGAGGGAGAAAGGATTGTAGGAGCCAGAGGGGTCAAGGACATCATAAGAAAACCCACAGAATCTTGAGTAACTCAGGCTCAAAGAGGCTCACAGAGACTGAACCAACAACCAGTGAACCTGCATAAGACTGACCTAGGCCCAAGGCATAAATGAGACAGTTATGTAGTTTGGTCCTCTTGTGAGACTCCTAACAGTGGGAGCAGGGGCTGTCTCTAACTCTTTTGTTGGCTTTTGAGACCCTATTCCTCATACTGGGTCGCTTTGCCCAGCCTTCATACAAAGGCTGGTGCTTAGTTTTACTGCAACTTGATATGCTTTTGTTGATTTCTACTGGAGTGCCAGGAGTTCCAGGTTAGCCTAAACTCCATAATGAGTTCTGGGCAAGACTGGGCTACAGAGACAGAACTTGCCTAAGACGAGACACAGGAATAATCACATTCAGTTGACGTGTGCAATAACTATTTTATACATGTTCTTTGAGGGCATGGGAGTCCTGCAAATGCAAAATGTAAAGCCACATTGTACCTTGGACCTGCATCTCCTTAGCAACTCGTGCTTCGCTACTGTAATCCTTGCTTAGGCCTGGGAAGTTGGGCCTGCTAGCTGCTCTTGTTGGTCACAGATGAGGAAGCAGTGGCCGGGCTTCTGGACAGAGGGCCACAGCTCCCACCACTGTTGACAGGGGCTTGTCCCAAAGGGCTAGGGATGTAGCTCAGTTGGCACAGGGCTTGCCTAGCATGCACAAAGCCTGGGTTCCATCCCCAGCACCCTAGTGGTAATGGTGTATGTCTGTTGACTGTAATGTCAGCACTCTAGAGATGGAGGCAGGAGGAGCGAGTTCAAGGTCATCTTCAACTATGTAGGGAGTTCAAGACTGGTCTGAGACACATAAAACCTTGTCTCAAAAATAAAATACCAAGGGAATATGTTCTTTTTGTTGTTGTTATGTTTTTTGTTTGTTGTTGTTTTGGGGTTTTTTTTGTTTGTTTTTAGTTTTTTGAGACAGGATTTCTCTGTACTTTTAAAGCCTGCCTGAAACTAGCTCTTATAGACCAGGCTGGCCTCGAACTCACAGAGACCTGCCTGCCTCTGCCTCCTGAGTGCTGGGATTAAAGGCGTGCGCCACCACCGCCCAGCGAGAATATATTCTTAAATGTTCCTTTTTTCCTTCTTTTGAAAAAATAACTCTTTCGAAGGACATTGCATCTCTCCAGGGTGACAGATTGGGTCCTTCCCCTCCACCACCGAGTAACACTAGTACATTATGACTCTCAGGAGTCAAAGACAAAAGAGGAACCAATCCACTCGCTCATTCACAATGAGATGATTCTCTTACCTTTTATTATTAGAATAAAAAAGTCAGAAGCACATAAATGTATATTGTGGTTCATGCATACAATCCAAGCATTTGGGAGGTGGAGGCAGGAAGATCGGGAGTTCAAGGCTATCCTCGATGACAGAGAAGTTATCCTCTGCTACAGAGAAGTTTACACTGCTGCCCAGCTATGCTGCCTGGACCGTCTCAGCCTCTATACATAGAATACTCACTAGTCTTAAAAGTTTTAAGAGTTTTAATGTAGGTGTCTTCTATCAATAATAGATTTGTAAGTACTAGTGAGTATTCAGAGTCAGACCCTGTGAGCCAAGAGGGTGGGTGTCTGCTATAGACAGATGGAACACAAATTAAAACATATAAGGGAAGGTTGCCATCCTTCTGGCTAATAGGCATACTGTGCCATAACCCCCAGCTTTGAGCCTACACCCAGTGGATGTAAATGTTTGAGAACAGGTAGATGGTATGTCAGAGAGAGGGGTACACCATGGGATATGCGGAATTATACCTTCTTTGGCTTCTCTCTCTCTCTCTCTCTCTCTCTCTCTCTCTCTCTCTCTCTCCAGGGATCTGGGGACTGCAAACCCCTCCTTCATGGGCTTTCATTTCCACCAGAGAGGTTATTATCCTGAGTCACCAGGGTCCTGAGCTCCTTATCACCCTCACTGGTCTCACGCCATAAATTTCAAGCTGCTATTAATGCGGCCAGACAGATTTTTTTAAGACCCCCCCTCCCATAGACTGCATACAATTAACCATCTCCTGTCAGCTGGAAAATCAGCTCAATAGCCATTCAAGTTCACGTCCAAACGCCTTTGCATTAAGGAAACTGAGTAAGCTTCCTGACTCTTGGGACGAGCCTCTCTCTGAGGCTGGGGAGAGAGAAGGAAGTCTAAGCAGAGAGATGGAGCGGCTACATAAAGGGAAATGTCTGGGATTCTATCACATGAAAACACACGTTACAAAGCATGGAGGCCACAAGGCTCTTCGCTCAAAAGCTCTTTATTGCAACAACCGCAGTACTAAGCTGTGCAGTCCGAGCTGCACTTCTGCTTGCCAGTCTACGGGGCCTCTGCAGAGTTGTGCACAGGTGTGTGCCCACCTGAAGCAGAGAGTGAAGGGGCCAAGCAGACATCTCTGTGGGTGACTGAGGGCACCAGCATGAATGGCGGTCTGGGTAGTCTGCAGATCTTTCTTGGGGACAAAGCAGAAGAAATACCAGCACGTAGCAATAGCTTCTCAGACTTGGTCTTGGCACTGTGGCCGTCAGCTCAGCGGACATGCATCCCAACCAAGCATCCTGAGAGCAATGCCAAGGGCAAAGGCATGGATCATCCCAAGGGAGGATGGGGTCGGATTAGTGAATACTCAGAGCTGGACTCTGTGAGCTGAGATGATGGGGGTCTAATATACATAACTGACTAACAGGGTGTCCTCGGACCATCTTACCTCAACTCTCACTGCTGACGTGAGTCCTTACTTGATAGTCCACCTTCTATCTCACTCACATTTCGAGACCCATCCATTCTTTTTCTCTACCCTCCAAACCCCGGCATTGCGTCATTGCCTCCCTCTTCCTCTGTCTCTCCCCGTCCTCTTTCTCCCTCTTCATCCCCTAAGCTCTTGGGTCGGTTTTTGCTACTGTTTTTTTCTCCCTCCGGGATGCTTGGATCAGAGCCTGCGTATCCCAGCTTGATCTAGATTCTAACCATAGCCTCCTTCAGGGAACCTTCCACTGTTCTCTCTCAATCATACTGTAGAGCCTTGAGAACTCTACTTTTGAGTTTCAATCTTTGGACTCCTCTCCTCCGTTTATTAGATTGCGTGTTCTCTGAAGGTGAGCCATGTTCATTTCATCCTGATTTAGAATGAAGAGAGCATCGCTTTAAACCTGCACGGTACACAGCACAAATGCTAACCTGCTCAGGTGGACATGGCTGTGCAGTCCTGAAAACAGGTAACATTGGTTAGACAACTTCATGTGTACAGACTTTGTCAACAGAGTCAAGACCAATATCACCTTGTTTCTTGTTTCACCCCAAGTTCTTGTTTTTTATTGTTATGGCGGAAGGTCCACCACTTTCTCCAGTTAGAACCACAGACAGCCTCAACGCTGTCTATCCCTCTTCTGTTCCTTCAGTCACTGTGACTTCATGTCTCCCTCTGTACATTTCTCTCCTCTCCAGTCAGAAAGTCCTCCTCCTGTTTTACTGCCAGAGCATCCATCACCAGTTCTGATTTCACACTCTTTTGCTATGCTTTGAATGTTACCTAAAGAACAATCCTCCTAAAACAATTCTGGTTACACTGATCTCCAGTGAAAATATTTCAAAGGCTCTCGACCACCACGGCCAACATTTACATACCAAAATACAGTCTTGGGCTTGGAGAGATGGCTCAGTGGTTAAAGGACTTGCCACAAGAGTGTCAGATCTCAAAATAAGACCACATTATTGCAGAGTGGGCATAGCGACCCACCTGTAATTGCAGCTTCTGAACATGGAGACAAGGAATTCCTGGAGCAAGCTGGCTAAGAAACTAATCAATCTGGTTTGGTTGAAAAGCCCTGTTTCAAAGAATAAGGCTGAAGCGTATGCAGCATGATTCTGGATATCAGTCTCCAGCCTCCACAGGTATGCATGTATTATGAACAAAAGTGTGCCCATGCATATGTGAACACACACAGACTGAGGGGGATCTGATCTTTGTTGATCCAGTCTTGGATTTCTCGGGGGGATTTCTCTGCCTGGGCTAAACCACTTTATATCTTGATTAAACCAATCCCAGGAAACAGACCGCTCCTTGCCGATTGTCTGGGGTGCGTGTGAGTAATTGAGTGTTCTCTGTTGATCCACTGAACTCCCCTCCTACCCACCCTACCAACTCCTGTGAGTCATGGCCTTTGGGAAGCCTGCCTCCTAAGTCACTCAGCTCTTAGCTGCTTCTTCTACTGGTCAGGACCTCATTGCATCCCAGGCTCTGGTATCATGTCCCTCCCTCCCAGGAGGTCACACTGGAGCTTTCAGTGGTGACATACTGTCACCTTTGCTTCTAGAGCAAAGAGTAGCATCACCTTTGGGTCACCTTTGTAAATGTCATAGGGGCGAC
The DNA here is from genome assembly GCF_018167655.1 of Microtus oregoni. Taxonomy (NCBI): domain Eukaryota; kingdom Metazoa; phylum Chordata; class Mammalia; order Rodentia; family Cricetidae; genus Microtus; species Microtus oregoni. The sequence continues at coordinate 7,271,611 of NW_024543222.1, read as the reverse complement.
CAAAAGCATGGATGGAATGGTACTACTTGCTCAAGTTAACTTTTCTTCTAAAGATGCAGAAAGAAAAAGTAATGCCTCACGAGGGACAGGGACTCTTGTCCTTCTGGTTAATCCTGGCATGACTTTGTAGACCCACCAACTTCTCTGTGCCTACATCAGGGGCTCGTTTATCTTATTCATTAGTGACATATTTGTATATATATATACCTGTGGGGTGTGAGGGTGTGTGTATGTGCACGGGGACTGTTGGCAGCCAGAAAAGGTGATCAGATCTCCTGGAGTTAGAATTCCGAACCTCTGTCAATTGCCATGTAGGTGCTGGGAACCAAACTCAATTCACCAGGAAGAGTAGTAACCACTCTTAAACCACTCAGCCAACTCTCCAGCCCCAACGTGTGCCATTTTAACCAGATCCAAAATTTATAGATGTGGAAAGCCAGAAAGTAAAAAGCTAAATGAAGCAGACCATGCTGAAATTCTGATTAAGAAGCATGTCCATGCTTCTCTCTTTAGATTCCTCCCTCTCTTCCTTCTTCCTTCCCTCCTTGGCTTCCTTACTTTCACCCTCTCTTCCTTCCCCCCCTTAGCTTCCATCCTTCTATTCTCCCTCTCCTTCCCTCCCTCCCATCCTTCTGTCTCCCTCCCTCTGTCCCTTCCTGCCTAGCGTTGAGATCACAGGCAAGAAACGGATATCTAGCAAGACAGAATACTCACTCAAATCTCTAAAAACTAGGAGTCATGGTGAGATTGCAAAGGCTTCCATTTCCTATTCTTTGCCTGGAAACTGTCCATCAATTTTGGTGGGGGGGGGCATCATCGTGGACTGGAGGGCAACAGGATGCAGGCAGCCCTTACGCTCATGTGGGGAATCTGCACAAGCACCGATTCTAACATTCTCCCTGATATCCCTCACCCTGTTCTGCGAGCAGATCTAATACAGCCTTGACCAAAACGGGGCCTGGGGTGCATCTGGATTTTGCCACCTCTGTTGCCTCACTCTCCGGATCTTTCCTCACCATGACTGCTCTGGGAACCACCTTCCCTCCCACTCACAGCCCAGCTGCACAGAAACAAATGGGACGCATTGCCGCAAAGGAGGACAAGGAGGTGAGGGGCAGGGTCTGGGGAGACGAAAGAGAGCCAACAGCTGTACAGTCTGGAGGCAATTAGACCTTCTGTCTGCAAATTGGAATCAAAGTTATTATTTATACTGTGCAGCTCGCTGTTGACTGAGGCTGTATCAAAGCCTGGCTAATTTATAACAGGGCTCCTAGAGAACAGTCAAAAAATGCACCCCGTGTCTCCCCATGTTTCACACAACAAGGTGCAGAATGAAGGCCTAGGAAGCCGTGTGTTTTCAAAGTAGAAATGACATCGACGGTTAGTAACAAGTCCTAAAAGCAAGAGTCGGTACTCTTAGCTGGTTTCTAACTGAAGGCAAATATCCTGGTTTCCTCAAAAGCCTTAACCCCGTCTGAGGTTCTTACTCACCTCCATCTTGGTGGAACTGACCTGAAAAGCTAACATTCCCGTGGCTTCACTTCTTACCTGATGAAGCTCATGTGGCTTCCATTTATAAAAATGTCACTCACAAAATTTGCGGGTATGGGCCTGGAGAGATGGCTCAGAGGTTAAGAGCACTAGCTGCTCTTCCAGAGGACCTGGGTTCAATTCCCAGCAACCACATGGTGGCTGACAACCATCTGCAATGAGATCTGGTGACCTCTTCCTGACTGTGGGCATACAAGCAGACAGAATATTGTAAACATAATAAATAAATAAATCTTAAAAAAAATTGCGGGTATGCTCAATCATGCACGCAGGCCCTCAGAAGCATAAGCACACAGAAGGCAGAGGTCAACCCTGTGTGTTATCTCTAAGGGACCGTCCATCTTGTTTTTTGATATAGTCTCTCATTAGTCAGAAGATTAAAGATTCAGCTAGACTGGCCGGCTAGCAAATCGCAGGGATCCTCCCGCCTCTGCCTCCCCAGCACTGGGATTAGAGGTTCACCATCCCATCCAGCTTTTGATGTTGGTGCTCCAGACCCAAACACAGCACCGACCCAAACACAGCACCAAGCTTCGCTTTGGGTCCCTGGCTACCAGTTCCTCAGATGACTTGGCATTTTGGTCATTGGTCAACACATTTACCAGCGTTTGTTTTATGACTTCCAATAGGTTGCTTTGATTAAAGCATCCTATAGGTGAACTGGGTGTAGTGCTACATTGCTGTAATCCACCACAGAATGGTAGAGGCCAGAGGACCTGAAGGTTAAAGTCATCTTCCTCCCAGAGCAAACTGCAGGCCAGACCCTGAAGTAAGACAAGTAGAGGCCAAATGATCATCTCCTGGTCATCTATCTACCCATGCATTGATGCCAGCCTACCAATGGATTCCTGCAAAAATAAAGAAATAAATTAAGTCTAAGAGCTATTTGAAACAGGAGGGCAGTGGCATTCCCACTCCCCTCAGCATCTCCATATTGCCTCAGGGATCCTGTTGAACGGCCAAGTGTTGGTATTCTACTGTAGTACTGTTGGGTTGCCAGGCTTCCCTGGCTCTTCTAATGAAAGTCTTAGAAAATTTCTGTTCTGAAATGCCAATGACAGCATGGGTAAGGTGGTATTTCTATTGTCCAAGTTAAGCAAGAGGGTTTTGTTTGTTTTGTGTACGTCGCTTCGTTTTTGATGTGTTTGTTTTGTTTTGCTCTCCCATTTTGAGACAGGCTCTCACTCTATAGGCCACAGAGCCAGGGAGTTTACCCTGGCTGGCTTGGAACTGGTCTTGTGCCTCTGCTAGGGATAAGATTATTGGCAAGAGCTACTACACCCGGCTAAGGAACTTTTTATTTTGTCTGGCTTTTTTTTTAATGTGTGTGGGGAGGGGAAATGTAGCTGCAGCATCTGGTACCCTTCCTTCCAGCCCAGAGGTAGGTCATGAGCTTTACTCGTGAGGTGATCTGGAGCCACTGAAAAGCGAAGACAAAAAACTCAAGAAGTTCTTTAATGAAGCAACTTTTCCACTCTGCCAATAGAATCTTATTCTGGGAGAGAAAGAACACTCCATACCCCGAGACACATTTGAAATAAGCCTTGGGGAACTTACAGCAATCGGTAACGTAACAAAGATAGTCCCTTCCTCTGGGCACTATGGGCTTGAGCATCCAGTCCCGTGGGATGAGAGCTTGCATTTTTCAACACCAGCATGGCAGAGGGGGAAGGGTGGCAGAGGGGGAAGGATGCTCATTGGCATCTGTCACCTGAACTGAAATGGCCACCGAAGACAGCACTTCTTAACCTTCCTTATGCTGTGACCCTTTAACAGCTCTTCATGTTGCGGTGACCCCCAACCATAAAACTGCTTTTGTGGCTACTTCATAACTGGAATCTTGCTACTTCTCTGAATCGTAATGTAAATATCTGAGAGCAACCTCCCATAGGGTCCTGGTGCTCGGGTTGAGAACCAGTGATGTAAGCCATGTGAAGAAGACAGCGGAGGCTAGTCATAGAGGACTATCTATCCCCCACCGAATGCTTACAATACGCCACGTGAACCAAACAGCAGCCCAGCGAAGGAAACACACTCGTTTTCTGTTTCACCTGTGAAGAAGCCAGAACAAAACAGCGCAAAACCCGATCACAGACCGGAAGTCAGGTGGTTGGTAAACAGCAGCGGGGATGGGATTTGAATCCAAACAACCTGGCTTCCTGCCCTGCCCTGGATTCTACAGCGTCCCCAAAGGAATGGTGGGAGCTAGACAGAGGCTCTGCACCCTGCCAAACTCGAGTCCCTTTACAAGGCTGCTGGGAAAGCTAGAGAAGAGACCGGCTGCCTGACAGATTTCAAGGTTCTGGAAAAAATGAAAAGCCCTTGTCCCCTCGCCGATGGCCTTTCCCCCGATCCTCCACAGCCAGGCCCACAATGTGGAGTCCTCTCGGCCGTGTTCCGCCTCCGGCGTTCCCACCACCATCAGCAATTCCAGCAAAGTCTAGCGCGGCTAAGGGTCCACTGCTTTTACTTCATTTGCACCTCCTTCTTGGTCACCTACTTCTGGTCATTTTGTGAGAGGCGGGAGGGAGAACTGCGGGTCTTGGGGAGGTTTTGAGAAAATATTCGTTCAATCAGGATCCTTTTCATTCAGGGCATAGGCCCTGGGGGCAGGGGAGTACTTCACAGGTTGGGGGGGGGGGGGTGTCTAGTGTTCTGCTGTGCAGGGGGTAGGCGGGTGGAGGGGTGGGTGGATTTGGAAAGGGGAAGGGAGGAGGAGAGGCGGGTCGGGAGAGTAGGAAGCGGCTGCCTCCTCCGAGGAAGCAGCTTTCCCAGGGAACGGCACGGTGGCTGGTGCCCATTAGCATCCCTATGCATAATAAGAGTTTGGTTCATTGTCATGCAAATGAATTCAGATGACAACACTCTCTCCTCGACAACACTGCCTCGGCACTGGAAAGTTTCTCACACTGTGTCAGCCAATAGGAACGGGCGCCCTCGCCATCTTTCATTAATTACTTCTGTGCCCTTCACTCCGGCAAGGCTCGTTCTCAGCCAAAGCCCCCTTCACTTCCCAGCTGCTGCCTCGTTCTGGAAAAGCCGATGCACTCTCTGGTCCACCAAATAAAATATGCCCTAAGGTAAATAAAAGCTAGAGAGACAGTCCCGACTCAGACCCAGCAGATTCTGACTGAACAGAAACAGAGCCATTTGCGGCCCTCTGAGGACAATTTTTTTCCTTGGAATTTCCGGTTCGCTCTATCTCCACAGCATCGCCCAGGGTTCCCCTGGAAGCTGTATTCCTCAGACATCACTCAGTGAGTGACTGCTCTGACGGGTTCTTGGGGATGAGCTACAGAGCGATTCATCCTTGCCATTGTGAGTGCTGTCAACCCCACGCTCTCGGACAGGAACTAAACAGCAGGCTTGTCTCTGCCAGCAGGTTTAAAGCTCCGCCATCAGGTCACCGGCACCAGTTTAGGCTAGTTGTTGCCATGAAGGGAGTTCTCCACCAGCACTAGCCCTAGTGCCAAGAGAAAGACTGGACAGTAAGAGCGCAGCCACACCCCAGCATTTCCCCTGGACTCTTGACATCCAGACCTCTTCTCCTGACCCCTCTACTGGCCTAGGGAGATGGCCCTCTCCCTGTTAATCCGGCTCTACTCTCCACAGGAAATAAGTCTGTTGCAGACAGGTCTACGGTCTGAAGGCCAAGCTCAAACCCTGCCTGTCTATTTTCTGACTGTGTGGCTTGGGGCAAGTTAATTACACTGTGTGAGTGTGTGTGCACATCTATAACTTGGAGCTAGCTGCTGTCCTCAGCTCACACTGAGCTACAGGAGTGACTTAGCCCCTGAATGTGTTAAATATAGAACCATGGCCTGGCACACTGTTGGCATTTTTAATAAATGTAGGTGGTCGTCATTAATACATTTTCTCAAACTTCTCTTTTTCTCTGGACCATTTAGCCAAGTTTGCTTCTCTCTTTATTGCTTCCAACCCCCCAAGGCATCCCTACCCCTGGGTCTTTTTCTATCCAAAATGATTAGCGACAATAAAGTGTATAATGTCATACAACATGGCTACTGCACTGTGACATGTGGTCTAGGGCCTAACTGTCCCAAACGTTCAACCTGTCCCTAAGGATCTTGCCACTTCCACCTCCCATCTGAGTACCCAGGGTCAGGGAAGATAGGGGCAGAGGGGGAACAAACTAGGAATCCACTTTAGTTTCCACATTATCTCAACAACAGACAGGCTTTGTAGGCAGACACAAATTATATGCAAATCATATGCAAATCTGAATGTAAATACTTTGGACCCAGGGAGAAAATCCAGGAGGAGACATTCCCATTCCCCTTTCCTCTACTTCCCAAGAGGCATCTCGTTCTCTGATTGGTCAGATGAGAACTCATTATAAAGACTCAAAGGTGCGTGTAATTGTCTGAAGGAGTTTGTGTTACCTGCTTGTCAAAGGTCACCTCCTGAGGAGATTTAGGAGAAAACTGCTGGTGTTTAATTCCTTCTATGGAAGGCGGGCCTGTGTCCACTCTGACCCCAACTTAGAGGAAGAATAAACATGGATTGGGACTGGGGGGTGTCGGGGCAGGGAAAGGGAGGCTGCTGGCCCAGGAGAGCTGGGCTGTATTGTCCCTGACCTGGGGTAGAAAAACCCACTTTCCTTTCTTCTCAAATTTGAAAGGAAGCTTGAAGCAACTGAGCTGGGCTTGGGGACCAGAAGTGGGCAAGAATATGATCACGCTGTTCCCTCATTTGGGTTTGGACCTCAGAATATTTGTTGGTTTTTACTTTTGTTTTTAAAGAATTTTTTTAAATGCGCATTGGTGTTTCGCTTGCATGTGTGTCTGTGTGAGGGGGTTATATCCTCTAAAACCGACAGCTGTGAGCCACCATGTGGGTGCTGGGAATTAAACCCAGGTCCTCTGGAACAGCAGCAAGTGCTCTTAACCACTGAGCCTTCTCTTTTGTTTTGTTTTGATTTTTCTTCTGAGATAGTGTCTCACTGTAGGCTGAGCTGCTCAGAAGCTCACAATAGCACAGACTGGCCTTAAACTCACTGCGATCCTCCTGCCTCAGTCTCCCAAGTGCTGGGGTTATAGGAATGAGACTCCTGAGTCCCATTTGGGTATCAGACCGTTTCTGAACAGAGCATCTACGACTGATTGTCCGAGGGTGAGCATGCCAAGCTGAGAGAGTTCAGAAAGCACGCCTGCTGTCTCCAGTGAAGCCCCCACTCCCACCAGCAGCATGTGTGTGGAAGAGAATCCTAACACTAGACTGTTATCCATATGAATCCATGGTCTCCCACCTCAGCCGGGCCGTAGAAACATCCAGGAGGCCCATCCATGTGTTTTGTCAGCTTGCGGCCCATTCTCAGGGAAGGTTAGTTCACACCTGCTCTTCCTCCTCCCACTCCCGCTCTATTCTCTCAGTCTGAAGTGTTCAGACTGACGAGGAAATTTCAGAAGGAAGCTGAGACCCACCCCCAAGAGATTCAGACTCACCCACATCCTACCCACCTTCGTCCTCCCCAGAGGCCCCAAGAGAAGACAAGGCCCAGTGTAGCAACAGAACCCTTGGTTCCTGAAGGTGACCACTGCAGAGTTGAAATTGTAATCACTTCTATTCTAATTGGCTTAAACAGCCACACATGGCTGGTAGCTATGGCACTAGCTACCAGTGGCCTAAATGTCCAGCCAAAAAAATTGGAGGGATTAAGATTACCCAGGGTAGTTCAGGTCAGTGTGGAGAGAGACTGGTACCTGCTCTCACTATCAGCAGGCAAGTCAATCAGCTATGGCCTTTTGCTAGGTGATATGGCAGCGTCTGCCATTTGAAGTCTGCCTTCATCAAGTTCTCGGCATCTAGAATGAAGTGAATTTACAGAAAGCTACAAACGGTCAGAGTAAGGAATTAATGTGATTTCCTGATTCTTTATTGTAAACATTTGTGTACATGTGTGTGTGTGTGTTGCAGGTACCCATGGAGTACATGTGGAAGTCAGAGGACAATGTTCAAGAGTGGATTTAATCCTTCCAATATGTGGGTGCAAGTAGCTCTACCCACAATGCTCTGTCTGACTCCCTATTTCTTTTCTTTTTAATTTCATATTATGTGTATGAGTGTTTTGCCTGCATGCACAGATGTACACCATATATGCATGCCTGATACCCATGGAGATTAGAAGACAGGTGAATTTTCTGGTACTAGCACTAGAATTAAATCACAGGTGTTTGTGAGCAGCGTGTTGGTGCTGGGAAGTGAATCTGGGTCATTTGCAAGATCACCGAGGGTTCTTAGCCACTGGGACATCTCTCCAGTACACCTCCACCTTTTAATGCTGTCAATCAAGCTGGGCTCTGGCCCACTGCTCAGCTGTACACTGAAGACAACAACAGGTGATCAAGATACTCAGAGCTGGTCAACGACCAGTTAATTCATTCTAAGTGGCTAATAGGGGCTGTAGGACAAAGAAAGGGCCAAATAAGTGGAGGCTACTATGAATTGATAATAACACTATGAATATTTTATTAATAGTAAATTACCATTATTATTAGTATTTAGTAGTAGTACTCATTGTAATATATGGTCAAGATTTTGGTCAAAACCTTATAACTTCGCTCTAAATTCAACATGGGTCTCACTTTCTTTTGTGAAAGGTTCATCTATTTGTTTTTAAGTTAGGTGTGTGTGTGTGCCTGTGTGAGTTCATATGCACCATGTGCACACAGAGGCCAATGGAGGCCAGAAATGACATCATTGGATCTTCTGGAACTGGGGTGATAGGCAACTGTGGGATACCAGGTGGGTGCTGGGAACAGAACCCTGGTCTTCCATCAGAGCACAAAGTGCTCTTAAGCACTGGGCCACCTCTAGGCCTCAGGCCTCAGGCCTCCTGGTTTTATGATAATCAAAATTCAGAGAGGCTATGTTGACTGGGCAAAGTAATCCTCATGGAGAGTGTGTTGGAAGAGTCCCATTTGTAGGAAAGCATGTTATTGTCATGCAAGGTTCTCAATTGTGGGTGGTTTGGGCTCTTAAGAGAACATTTAACAATTTCTAGTGTCAATTTTAGTAGGGAAGCACAATGTCTCTTTAGAATCCAGGGGGTAGGGGCCAGAGACACTTCCTAATATTCTACTGCGTAGCACACACCCACCCCAATCAAAGATGCAGCTACAGCATCTTCATGTCTGAGGCTGAGGAAGCTTGGGTCAGGCTGTGAACCAAGTCTAGGAGGACACTCTGAAGCTTTCAACCCTAGGGAAGTTCACCAGGCTCTTTGACCTGAGTGTCTCCATATAAGATGGAGGTGATAATGATAAGAAGAACATATATCCCACAGGAAAGGATGGCTTGGCTTAAGGCCAGGAAGGTGTACAGATTTTGTGTCCAGCATACAACAGATTCAGTGGAAGAGATAATAATGACTTTAGCATTTACATTAAACCACAGTATGTACCAGACCAAAGCTAGCCCTCCCTTAGATCCCAGCACTTGACACTACAATAATCTCACACTAAAACAAAACCCAGACCTAAGTTCATTTCCCTGTAGAATCACTGATATGAGGAAAAATTAAAACTATAAAATAACTAACATAAAAATTTAATAAGTATACATATACAGTGTGTGATTGAATATAAAATTGTGGTTTGGATAGTTCGAATGTCCTTCAAAGCCATGTTTTAAAATTTTATCCCTCTCATGAAGTCTTAAAGAGTTAGAAACTTAATGTGACCGTGGAGCCCAGAGGAGGCACCTTGGGGAAGTGATTCAGGTTAGAAAACTCATTAGAAAAACCAGAGTCCCATGATTGACACCTGGGAACTTTATAACGTACAATCAGTCCTTGTCTTTTGCCATGCATCAACTTAATGATGGCCCTTTTCACCAGAGGCTGAGACCAGGGCCTACGCAAGCTTAAATTTTGAACCAAGGACCATGGAACAAAATAATCCTCCTTTTATTTATAAAGCGTCCAGTCTTATGCAACTCATTACAGTAGCCTAGATGCTGACTGATAAAGAGACATTAACGATTTTTCAGGACTTCTCTGATGGCACCCCTGGCAGCTGAAATTTTGCTTGAAGGAGAACACCTATGAAAGCAGTTCCCTAAATCATGACAAATCAATGTCAGTCTGGAAGGAGGATCTAAAAACTGAGACGGCTTCTCACAGCCCCATCCCTTCTACCTCTCCTCTCTCTGTATTTTCTTTTATCATGATGGGGAGGGGGGAAGCGATTTGAGCCTCCAGGTTTATGTTTATTCCATATTTTCTCTTAACAAACTATGTGTCCTTGGATGGGTGACTGAACTCTTCTAAGTCTGGGAATCCTGCTTGGACCTTTTTCCACACACTGTTAGGTCTGTGATAGACTATAAGATTATGTCCATGCGGATAGTCCCAGAGTTGCCAGGTTTGTGGGACTGGGATGTGGTGGTAAATCTACTCCAAATGTAGGAAGTAACACCCTTCATAGACTGGGTGCCCAGCTAGAATGAAAGATGAAGGAGGAGCCCCAATATCATGAGCACCCTCCCTCTGTCTCCTAGCCCTGGTGAGGTGAGCAGTTTTTCCCCCACCACACCCATCCTTCATGATCGCCTTCATCATGCCCTAGAAACCATAGATGCAGCCCACCATGGACTGAAAACGTGGACACAACAAGCCTCTGTTTTCTTCAGGTGTTCTGTCATAGCAAAGGGAAATCTAACAACTCTGCCCTAGGATTTCCACTTGCAATAGGTTAGAATTACAGAAGGCAATCATGATTTCTCTGAGAGGCATGGTTCCCTTGGTTGGATGAGTCCTGCCACCTCTTTCTATCCAGAACCCTCCAGTCTAGAGTATATCCATGACTTGACTGGATTTAGCAATGGCTATTGGTTGGTTTGTCTTTTCCTCTCCCACAAAAGGATATGGTAGCAAAGGAAAGAAAGAGGAATCCTGGGATTGTTTCCCAAAGTACCCTAGGCTAGTCTTCTTCATTCTTTCCTTTCTCTCCTAAACACCCTCTGCTCCCCTACACCGTTTCAAAGACAGGAATGCAGACAAGGGCTTGGAGCGCCTGCTTTGCTCCAACCTCAGGAGAGTTCAGAGACCAAACAGACCCAACACAAAGGGAAAGAAAGGAGAGATGGAATTCAGCCCACTTCTTTCCCACTTGTTGCCTGGTTCTCATTGAGCCCGGTCTTAGATTTCCATGGTCCCATCGCCTGCTCCCTTTGAGGACCTGAGCCTGTTGAATAGTGTTCATTTTTCCTAAAGACTCCCTTGTGCCATCAACAAAGACAGATGGTTGGACCCATTGGCCGCCTTCCATACGACTTCATTTGCAAAGTCCAGGAAAAAGCGCTGGGCATCCCATCACAATCCTTATCAATGCAGAGATGGGCGGGGAAGGCTAATACTGGGCAGAACAAGGGAAGACAACCCGAAGGCAGCTATTCCATCATAGGAAGGCTGCTTTTGATTTTGCGGCTCACACAATGCTCTCACCACGCCTGCCAATCGGCCCAGCAGGGGCATGGGGGTTGTGGTCGGTGGGGAGGAGGAAAGCGAAGGCTTCATTCAAGCTGCCTGACCTTCGCCTATACCCTGGCTGTGCCTGGACTATGCTCTCGTACCCTCATAATTCACTGCTCCGAGGTGTCATTGCATGAAGGGACGAGACATGCTTCCTCATGGTTCCCTAATCCTCTCGTGTCAAGTAACACATGCATCACCCCCTTGCCCTCCACACAGCTTTGGCAGGTCCTCCACCAACATCTGTTGCCCGAGGCCTGCCCCATATGAGTTTCGCCTTCTTCCAGTGACAGGAGTGGTAGGTTAAGCCACTCTCTTCCTCTCCCTTCTGCCAGGTCCCAGCTTGGGGGCTCAGGGTGGGGGCATTTTAAGCCTCAAAGAAGCACCAATCAGGCCAAGAGGCAGAGGCAGGCCCCAGGAGTGTGTCCTGAGGGCCATCTCCCTGCCCATCCACCACCAGCATGACACCCCATGACCTCCTCCACAACACTGGTAATTTGTCTTGGAGACCCGCCATACCTACAGCAAACACAGGAAGGGATTAGGAGGCAGCATATGTGGTGCAGTTACTTTACCAGACTAGGGTCCCTTCCTGAGACGGAAGGATTATTGCAGGGGTGGGGGAGGAGGGGAGGGGGACACAGGGATGAGAAACAGAGAGCAAGAAGACAAGCAACGGACAAAATGAACTCCCCAGCACTGAAAAGAAACAGGTTTCAGACCTGGGTGTGGAGAGGTCAACTATGATCTGGGCTCTGAGGCACAGTCTCCTGAAAGCCTGTTGGTGACAGATGTGGACTTTCGCCAAGTCAACCACAAAGTAGGATCAAAGGAAGCTGAAAACAACAACTGCGGCTCCCTAGCTCAAGTCCCTGCTCCCGGGGAATGTTGGCACAGAGGACGGGATCGGGAGGTAGACGACCCCTAAGAAGAACTCCATGAAGATGAGCAGAGGGGGCTGGAGAGATGGCTCAGTGGTGAGGAGCACTCACTGGTCTCGCAGAGTAGCAGGGTTCAGTTCCTGGCACCCATATCCAGCCGTTCATAATCTTCTGTAACTCCAGCTCCAGAGGCTCTGACGTGCTCTTCTGACCTCCGAGGGAAACCCCGCCCTCAACACACACACACACACACACACACACACACACACACACACACAAGTCTTTTAAATGAGTTGGAAAAAAATAGAATGATCCAGAAGATTGCTGCCTTCAGGACTTGGAATAGTCTTCAAGAAGACTGAAGATGAAACTGAGAGATGGGTACCTAGAATCAGTTTTGCTGTTTGGATGCGTGGGTGGGTGGGTGGGTGTCTCTTTATTCTCATCTGAAATACACAGATGTTAGACAATAATTATTGTCCTTACCAGGCATTGTGTAGTGCTCTTACAGTCTTAAGGACTTCAGTGTTGTCCTCGACTACACAGCAAGTACGAAGCTAGCCTGGGTGTGTTTAACAGGCAAAAGAGACAGTAACATATTGGAGTCTGGTGACCGGCTTTGAAACCATGTAGTTTGGAATCAAATCCAGATTCCACTGTATGCTGTGTGACTTGGAGAAGGTCATTTGATGTCTCTGGAGTCTGTTTCCTCAGCCACAGATAGAGGAGGGTGAATAGTAGTAGCCTTTGTCTTAAAGGGCCTAGATATTCTCACCCAACGCTCTTAGAACAAGGCCAGCTAGAATAAGACCCATTGATCCACAGGCACAGCTAGATAGGCCACAGAATGCCTACCTCTGGGGAGTCTGAAAGCTGCTGCTCGCACCCTGCGGCACTCAGAGTCTCTCTGGAGAGAGTAACGGCAACATGCAAATGAAGTTTGCACTAACCAAACACGGGCAAATTTCAGCAGCCCGCTGCTCACTCTGTGGGAGACCTGGCTGTTCTCTCAGCAGCCCACTGGAGGAAGGACGGAGACTTAAAAACAATCCACAAGAGGGCAGGTGGGTCTCTTCTGGGGTTATCACATTTGCTGGTGTCCATGCATGCTCTAATTGGCTCTACACTGGCTGCTCTTTAATCATCTGGTGACCTTTGACCACTACAGGCTACCATCCCCTCTGGCCAGAGCCCTGCAATTCTTTCTAATGGCTTGGACTTCTCAGATTTCTTCATCCCCAGTTCCATTCCATCAGCCTTCTAGGCCCCTATATCTGGATTTCATGGGGAATCAAACCCCCAGATCCAGCATTTGTCACCCACATCCCATGGGAAAGAAGAGACACCATCAGCAATAATTCTGGGGTGAGTTTCCTCTCATTGAGACACCCCACCCACCAGTAAGTAGTCCTGGCTTGAGAAAGAACACTTAGTGACCCTGAAATGAGAAGACATATATTCTTGGCCACCAGCTATTTCCATCCTTGGGAACTCTTTGGCTAGAACTTCATGCTTCTCCCTAGGCAATCTGAGTGCCGTGGGGAACAGTGGAGGAAGTCCTGAGCCAATGTGGGTTATTGACATGAGCACCACCATGTCGAGGACCCTAACGCCTCAGACCTTTGGGAATGGGAAGGCCTTTCCTTTTTCAAGGACAGATGTTGACTGTGGAAGCAGAGAATATATCAGCCATAGCTACCTCCTCTCAAATAGCTGCAGCCCCAGACTGCTCCCCTACAGAGACCCCCATCCTACCCAACCAAGATTCACCAACCCTCCTCCTTCCTGTTCACACAGAGTTTCGAGGCTGCTGCTGCTGGGTCTCTATCAGTGTGCTTAGCCTCCATCCAATCCTAGTTATTCTGCATATGTGTCTGTCATTTTTTTTTTTTTGCTCTTGTTGCTCTACTCAGGCCAATCCTTAGGCCGAGCAGTTTGCAGCAGAATACGTCACAAGGCAATCAGAGCTCAACAAGTTCTGGCTCAAGACGGTACCACACAGTCTGTGGCTCCATGACTTCCCAGAGGTATTTCGATGATGTGGGGAGTAAAACATATTTGAATGAAAGTTCCTCATCTTACAAAACAGTAAGCAGAATTTAATTGAGTCAATGAAACCCCGACTTCGTTTTATAAGATCCGTTTCTGCAAAGCTGAGAGATTTTGCTGACAAACATATAACACATGGCTTCTACTGCCACTCAGCAAGTAACCGTAGTGGGCTGGTGGTTGATTCCTACCTAATGCATTTTATGTAAATGATGAAGTCATAAGCTGGAGTGAGCTCATCTGTGGTTGATTAGCAATGTCTGCTGTAGGAATGGTGAAATATCCCCGGTGATTAGCCATGCCTTCCAGAAGCCTTAGTCTTGGATATGTGCCATGGCTATCACAAAATGACAGGGCTCATTTTTAAAAATAGAGTTGTTCTGGATATCACCAAATAATTCTTTAAGAATTAGCCCAGAACACAGACGGGAGAAGGAATAATTAATGTTCTAATAGGTAAATCAATGAAGCAATGCCCAAAGACAGTTTCTTTTTAAAAAAAAAGAGGTTTTATTTATTCTTTGAGAATTCCATACAATTTATTTTGATCATACCCTCCCCAAACTCCTTCCAGATCCTTCCCTGCCCACCCAACTTTATTCTCTCTCTCTCTCTTAAAAACAGAAACATGGAGTCCGATTCATGTTGGCCAGTCAGTACCCCTAAGTGTGAGGCCTGCCCTGCAGTGGAGTGAGCATAACCCAAAGTCGCTCCATTGAAGAAAACTGCTTTTCCTCCTCCCAGCAGCAATCAATTGTGAATCTCTTCCTGACCAGGGCTGAGACTTTGTGCCCACTCACCCTCCTCCACGCTGCGGTTACTACAGTCAGTTTGTATTCATACCTGTTAAAGCAGGTGTGGAAATCCCCTATCCACGCACCGGGTCAGGTTCTAGACAATGAGGTCAACTTTGATTTCTACACAGGCCACTGATTGCACTTCTCCCCTGTCCTAAAATAATTATTAGTCAGACTGACCCTTCAGCCACCTACCTATACCTGCCGTTGGCAGATTCTGAAATGATCCGATGAGTCCCTGAACTATAGGAGCTGAGCTGGAAATCAGGCAGGCTCAGCATGGGGGACTTTAAATACAGCTGTCGGTTGTAACCAGACAGGACTAGTTTACATGGAATGAAACAGATCAACGTACTTCTCCGTATATCAAATAGTGCTTTCTCTCTTGTCTGTAGGCATCTCCTCCGTCTTTCAGACATGCCAAAGGAAAGGGAGTGGGTGGGTGAACATACTCCAAATTTGAAACCAAAGCTAGGTTATTTTTTTTTTATTGGTTTTACTTGAAAATTATTGCAGGTTGTTTTCCAGTCTGTTTTGTAATGGACTTTTGCTGTCCTGGTGAACCGGACAGATAACCGGGTGCTGTGCAGCTCTTTACTCTTCCTGCCTAGAGAGCTGATGTGATGGCTGGAGCTGCCGAAGCTGTTTTGTATCCAGGAGGATAAAAAGTCATCAAGTTGTTAAGGAAGGGAGTGTAGAAGAGTAGGAGGAACATAGACTTTCGGGATCATCCTTTGCCAAGCCAGCTCTGGACTACCAAATGCCTTCTTTTGTGGAAGACTTTTTTTTTTTTTTTTTTTTTGAGACAGGGTCTTTCTTTCCATGTAGCTCGGCGCTGTCCTAGACGTCACTTTGTAGAGCAGGCTGGCCTCAACTCAAAACTCCTTCTCTCCTCCTGCCTCTACTTCCCAATTACTGGGATCTAAAAGCATGTGCCACCATGTCCAGCTCTCACAAGACAATTTTTAAATGATTTTTTAAAATAATTATGTATGTGTGTTGGGGAGTGGGTACCCTATGTGTGTGCAGTGGTTCTCAGATGTCAAAGTAGGGCATTGGGATCTCCTAGACCTGGAGTTGGCAGCAATTCGAAGCTCTTAAGATGTTGCAGATTGAGATCCTAACATAAATCATTTGAAAGAGTAGCCAGTGTTCTTAACCACTGAGTCATCTCCCCAGCCCCCAACAATTAAGTTTTAAAACCACCACCATCCAATCTGTATTATTTGTAGCTCACAGTATGTCTTTATTTTTAATTACATTAATTTTATTTATTTATTGTGTGTGTGTGACTGTCTGTCTGTCTGTCTGTGTGTCCATGTGTGTCACAGTGCATGTGTAGAGGTCAGGGGAAAGCTTTCAGGAGTTGCTTCTCTCCGTTCCCTAAGTGTGTTCTGGGGATCGAACTTCAGATGCCTCAGTAGTAAGTCGCGAGGGCATCTAGGCAGCCCAACTCACGGTGTATCTGACATAACTATTGACAACTGTGATTTGATTGCTTAGGTTTGGGACCTATGCTAATTTCAGAAATTGCTTTAATTGGGCCTTAAATCATTTCAAACAAATAACCCTGAAATGTCAAAGGTCACAGAGGAAAAACACGCCCGGTACCGGGGGCAAAGGGTGGCAATGTGGGCCTGAGGAGATGAAGGCAAGGAAGGACAGACTGCCATTCCGAATGACATTTCAGCCATGTTCTGTCTGTAAGCTTGCAGCCTAGGCATCAGCCAAACCTCGCTAAAGAGCGCTTCCCAAAGTCCTGGATGTCAACACCTTAGAGACTTGAGTCAGAGAGAGTCCATCTGTACACACAACCTCCACCCACCTTCAGCTTCCCCAATAAACAAAGGCTCACTGAGTCAGCTCCTGGCACTGGGTTCCTAATGTGGAGGCCACGCCTCCTGCCTCTCTCAGTGTGTGCCACCCAGTCAACAGCTGTAGCTTTAAAATTCAGCACCCTAGTGCTCACAGGCAGCGCCCTTTGTTCTTGTGACACAAATACAAAACATCAGGAAGGACTCAGAATGGCCTAGGAGGACCTGTTCTTTTCAAACAGTGACATGTTACTAATTTGTCATGAGAAGGCCAGCAAGGAGTCCAGAAGGAATCTTTGCATATCCTGGTTTATCCGATTGAAACCATCTGGGGCCCATGTTGCCTAGTCTTTCCCTGTGGGCCTCAGAAGAAACCAGCTGAGAGGAGGAGCAGGGAGCACTCCTGCGGCTCCCCTCTGGGCCTGGCATTGTGTTGATAGGTATCTTCAGAAGGAGATTCCCTTTGAGCCTCATAAGATAAGTTAATTTTCTCATGGCTGTGAGAAGCTACCTTACAAAAGCAACCTGGGGAAGGTTCTTCTGGGCTCACAGCTTGAGGGGAGACTATCCCTGTTTTGGGAGGAGGGTGTTAAGCTTGAAGCAACTGGTCACATTGCACACACAGGAAGCAGAAAGATAGGTGCACACATGCGCAGTTGGTTTTCTTTTTCTTCTTCTGTCCAGGATTCCGGTCCATGGATCGGTGCCACCCATATTTAGAGTGGCTCTTCACACCTGAATCTACCTAGTCTAGAAAACCCCTCATGGCCGATGGCCACAGGTTTGTCTCCTAGATGATTCTAGAATCTGTCAAGTTGGTTATTAATATTAACCGTCACACAGAAATTCCACAGACTGGGGGGATATTGTCACCATTTTTCAGTGGAGGAGGTAAGGCTATGGGAGCACAGGTGACTCCTCTGGGGCCCAAAGTGAGGAATGTAGGTTAGTGGCCATACCTATGCACAGGATCCAGTCATCCTTGCAGTTGTGCTATGCGGTTACTCAGTCCTGGAGCGTGGACTCAACACCTTACAGCAAGCCCACTGAAGTATCGCGCGAATTCCTGGTCTTGTGACAGGAGAGCAAAGACTCCATGGTGGAGTAATCCGAAGATGGAAGGAACCAAATCTTTGCATTGGTGTTTGGGAGAGGGCTTGCCATTCATCGTTTTGAATCAGGCAGTTCACCATCTTGAGTGGATTTTTTTTTTTTTTTTTTTTTTTTTTGTAGAAGAATGATCCAAACCATTCTGATTTCTGCTATGGCTTCATTTCCTACAGAGGCCATGATATGCCAGTAAGGGATTCTCTGAAGCAACTGGACACAAGCTACAAGCTCACAGGCCTGATGCGGCCGCTGGGCAGGGGAAGCAGCTTCAAATAAATGAATGGAGCAGGGCAGCATGTGGGTGGGGAAGACACACCACGAGCTCTTACAAGCATGCTTCCCCTCTGTGTCTCCTTCTTGATCCAACTCAGCCCTTGAACAAAGCAGAATTCAGAAAACACACATTTCATTGAATCTAACATAGCTTCAGGTTGTGCTTGAAGTTGGCAGAGGTGGAGGTTGCGGGGAGCTTTATGGTAATAATGTTTGGAACATTCTTCCTAAAGAGCCATGACTCCACTTTGGCTTCTTAAACACGAAAGGAATAAAGTCCAGGTTCTTCCTGCTGTGTTCCCAAGGCTCATGAAAGCCAGATACTACTCTCCCGGTGAAGCTAAATGGAAAAGCCCAAATAAGTGCGCAGTATTACTGGGAAAACAACTTGAAGGACCAGCGTTTGATTTCTCAGGTACTTGCTCCAGGCTAGGCTATATACTTTAAGAAGCTGAACCAGTGATTATCTCAAGATCATCTTTTATTAAGAAATTGTCAAGAAGAAGAAAAAAAGGAGGTGGGGAAATGGATTAGGGCACTGGAAAAAGGCTAGAGGCTGGGAGTGAAAAGCAACAAAGGTTTGGCATAGAGGATTTTGCATCCTATTCCGACTTCACATTATATAGCATCTTCCATGGTATGTGAGTGCTGATAAATATTCATTGGAAGGAGGAATGGCCTAATGTGATGCAAATCACATGCAAAGAATATGTAAATCAATCCATTCTATGAAGTCAATAGGTGAGGTACCATGCATATTAAAAGTACAGAGCAACAGCTTCCAAAGATCCAGGAGAGGCTCCTAATACTAGCAGGGTCCTTCCATTCTTAAAGGGACCCAATAGTCCGAAGAGATTCTCCTGTCAAAGAATGTCACCAAGCATGAAGGAGCCAAACAGGGGCAGTGAGATGGCAACAGAGAGAAAAATAGACACAGGAACAATGACTGTTCCCTTCATCCCTGTCAAGGCTGCTTCCAAACAAGTTCCCCTTCCTGGCCCTCCCATCCTGATCGGATCTGATAGTGATTGATTGGTCAACTTAGCTGAGTGACAGGGAGGCAGGCTGATCTGCTTGTACATTAGCCATGCTATTCAAGATGGCTCCCTCAAGCCTCCCAACAAAAGAGCAAGGGACAGAGAGACAGCGCAGGGAGAAAGTGAGAAAGTCCGTATGAATTCCCTAGCACCACACCCAAGAGGTTTACAGGCTTTTGTATCCTTTGAAAGCTCACTTCCCTCAAGCATCGCAGGCTCACACCAGGACATACATGCTTTGCCCAGATCTGCATGCAGACACACAGAAAGTGAGAGAAGCCCAGAGACATGTGAATCTGGATTCCTGGGCTTCTGACATCCTCAGGGGACTGCAGGAGGGGTTGTGTCACGAATTCTCTAGCCCCAGAGAAGGTCACAAATTGTTTCGGATCGGAATCCACTGCTCTGTTTGCTTTCAGTGCCTCTCAGACCTCCTGATAGGACAGGCGGACATGGAAATAAGTCAGGGGTGACCCTGTTGGTGACCCGTAGCCTCACCAGCCGACTCCTGATTGCAACCTTCTGGCTTCGGTAACAGCCCTTAATTCAGGCCTTCTGGCTTCTCAGAGGCCACAGTTGCAGTTCAGCTGCAGTAAACAAGGGTCGGGTCAGATGTTCTATGCCCTCGGTTCATAGTGTGACAAGCCAAGGTAGGAAG
The DNA here is from genome assembly GCF_018167655.1 of Microtus oregoni. Classification (NCBI taxonomy): domain Eukaryota; kingdom Metazoa; phylum Chordata; class Mammalia; order Rodentia; family Cricetidae; genus Microtus; species Microtus oregoni. The sequence continues at coordinate 7,251,948 of NW_024543222.1, read as the reverse complement.
AAGGTGGGCGGCAGGGGGGTTGGGGCTTGGGGGCACCACAGGAAGGAGCAGAGGAAGGAGTTTCTGATCATTCAGCAAACCTATACCTCCCTTTGCCTAAGTGCTCATCTTAACCCCATGTGTAGACCCGGTGTTTTACAGACCTCAGGATGCAAACCTAATGCGTGCCTGGATGCTGGTCCTCAGAGCCCTGCCTTGCAGCCCCTGCTGGCGTATTGGATCATAAAAGCTACTCTCTCAGTTATGTGGTAATACAGTAAGGCGTGAAGGCAGACTGACTAAAGTTTACATATACACAGCTCAGACACCATTTACGAGGGCCACACACACACACCTTTGCATGTACCATCATTGTCACACCTCTGTAAATAGGAACATGGGCCATTTTCACAAAGGATCTCACACACGAGGCAACTTACACAAAAGAATAGAGGCATTCTGCTCTCTCCAGTCCTGGGCGTGGGATCCGCAACACCGCAGACAGTGGCGTCTCACAGGTTGAGTGGGCTACTTCTTCCCATCCTGCTGTCCCTATTCAAAGATGCTAACCTGAGACCCTGCAGGAAGTACCTTCACCAGTGACAGCAACACTCCTGGGAAGTAAGGATGGCACTGGGGGGAGGGACGAGGGCCAGCTAGACTACCATTGTAGATGGCTATCCAACTCACCAGGCCACAAACCACTATGCCCTGTTGGCACATGGTCCCCACTCTCCGGCCCCTCCCACCACTGCTTCCACAAGTACTCCCCATTGGAGTCCTGACTCCTGTATGAGGTACTTACATGTCTACTGGACCATTTATAGTGGGTAGATTCTACTGACAGAAAATAGCACCAAGAGCTTGGGATTTGTCTCAGTCAGGAATGGCCTTGCTGTGCCCAGATAAGGGCCTGACTTTGGATCCCAAACACCCATGTAAAAAGCCAGGCATATCAGCTTATATCTGTAACCCCGGTTCTGGGGAGATGGAGACACACAGATCCCTGGGATTCACTCAGATTAGTCAATCTAATCAGTGAGACACCCTGTCTCAAAAACAATGGGTCATTAAAAGCCCAACATTGACCTCTGGACTCCATACACAGGTGCATTTAGTCACCCAAGCATGCACTTGTGCATACAACAGCACCAAGGACCTAAAGGGAAAAGCAGGAAGGAACTGAAGCAAGATATGAGATTCTGGGACCCGAGCACGTTGAGTATATTCTAGTAATCTCTAAAGAAATGTTGATGGCCCTCTCCCAGCCCACAGGCCACTGCTGATCCAAGTTCTTCTGCAAGCTACCTTTGCTCTGTTTCTCCAGCTCAAATTCAAACATATCCTATCTTTCGGAGAATTTATTTTCAACTCCAAGGTCTTTTCAGGCTTAAGAAGTTGCAAGGCAAATAATGTAAAAAAAGATGAAAGTTGCCGGGAGGAAGTGCGTGTCGATAAGCAGAGCTTTACAGGGCTGTAAACCCAGGCCTTGACTCTCTCTGGAGGCCTGGGATTGCCTTTCCAGCCTTTTCTAGACTCAGCCCTCTAGCCCTCTCCGCAGGAGAGCAGCCCCCTCGCTAGGACAGAATTCAGATGCTATGGAACACTCATGCTCTCCCCCAGGTGACAAGCACTCATCTGAGCTTTCATTTTGCAGAGTGGGTGGTAGACGAGCCGCCTGTTTTATTTTGTTTCCAGTGACTGGCGTGTGTTTAGCTGGCTAGGCTCTTTGAAATGCATGGCTTGCTTTTGTAAATGGGGACACCTTTTCGGTCCATGGCTCAGTCCCACATCAGGAAGGCTTCAGAGTAACACCTACCAAGCCGTGCAAGATCCAGTCACCAAGTCTAAACAGGATGAAGTCCTTTGAGTTGCCAAGGACCTAGCATGCTTTGTGACAGGAGGTTTTAACCTTTTCTATCCTGGACAGTTTAATAGATGAGGACCTTTCTTTGAATCCCAGCTTGGATGACCGAATTGCTGAACTAAGAGAGCTAGGTTAGTGTTCAAACTAAATTCTCCATGTTAGTCACACACTTCTTGACTCTCACGCTTCCAAATTTGTGACTAGAAAGAATGAGTAAGCAGTTGGGGTGTGGCTCACTGAGCTTAGTGGGAATGAATCAAACCTGAAACCCTGGGTTTGATTCCCAGCACTGTATAAATGGAGGCAGGAAGAAGAGTTCACAGTTATCCTTAACTAGCTAGCTGTATACAAGGTCCAGCCTGGACTACATAGGAATCTTTCTCAGAAAAGGAAAAATAAAGAAGAGTGAACAGATCAGCAGGTGCCTGCCTAGTAGAACTCACTACCATGTAGTCAGGAAGATAGGCAATAGTCAAATTTAGGAAGCTGACCGAGCTGAGATGTCATGGGAAGGGACCATAGTTGAATCAGAGAGGTAGGCAAGACTGGTTCCCGGTGGTAGGGGACCCTGTAGGCCAAAGGTCACAGATCCAGCTACTTCCACAGAGGACACATTCTTCAGGTTGAAGTGAAGTCTTCTTCTCCATTCTTCAATGTAGAAAGCACCCCACATGCCGTGTCCCAAAGCTCCCTGCTGCACAGGCCACATATGAAAAAGACACTGAAGTGTGAATGCCAGTCATGGGAAGGCTCAGAAGGAGCTCAGGCTTGCAGCAATGAACTGGAATTCCAGCAAGGGCAGAAATAAGGATAAAGCAATTGGGCTGAGAGCTGACCATCCTGGTCTGCTGTCATCAGAAGCATGGTAGATGTCTTAATATTGTTTAGAAAGCCAAATGGGTCCTCTCTTCTTCTCTCTCTTGTCTTCCCCTCTCCTCCTCTCCCTTTTTCTCCCCTCCTGATGTCTCCCTCTCCTGTCTTTCTCATCCTCCTTGCTAGTTCCTATGGGAACATATGACAAAAAGCCAGAGATATTGGCGGTAAGTTGACCACTAGGGATACTAGCCACAGTTCTTTTCTCTGATCTTGTCACCAAAGGGTAGTAAAAACTACATGTATAGAATGAACTATAAAAGTGCATTCCCCTTCTGAGAAGGGAGAATATAAGAAATATTGAAAGGGGAGAAGAAGCTAGACAGGGGCTTCCAGAAGACCCTTGTTCAAAGGAGGACATGGCCAGAGGCATCAGCAATTCTATTCTCTGATAAGAGTGAGAGATGGGCAGGAGGGGAGACCCGAGCCGATGTGTCTGGAGGAACACTCCATGACCACTTCCAGAAACATCTTATGTCACTTCTTCCTGGATAGACTGGCTCTCAATAAATGACTTATTGAGGGGAGACTGGGGTGACTGTGCCCACTTAGCAACTCTAAGACATTTATAGGTCTTTGCACTTAAGCAAGGAATTTTCTGCAACAAAAGCATCCATGGAAAGATCTACCTCTGTTTTAGACTGTATTGTCCAGATTCAGAAAATTCTGGATGTAGAGCTGCTGTCTTACAGTCAGTGGTTACCCATCCACTGGGGCATGGCCTCTTATACTATATAAGCCGATGTAGATCATGCGTTTGCTCTCTTTTTCTGGCTGCGAGATTCAGTTTCTGATCACCATTCAAGCAGAGGATTCTGATTTGTGAGTCTACCCCTAAATAAATAACCATCTATTTCTCAATTCTGAGCTAGTATGGGATTTCTTTTAAGTTTCCTTTTTCATTTGGTGCCCAACGTGGGGCTTGAACCCACAACCCTGAGATTAAGAGTCTCATGCTCTACCTATTGATATTCTCTACCCATAGGACTCAACTCTAACCCTTTAGCTTGCCCTACAGGGGCATGTTTTCATTCACAAACACTGAGGGCCTGGAGATGCAGATTTCCTGGTGGCATGTTTGTCTAGCACACAGGAAGCTCAGGGTTTGATCCACAGTACCACATAATTCAGGTCGCCTTTCTCAGCTATACTTACAAACACAGAAGATGAACCGGATCAGAAGCTCATGGTCATCTTTGACTACATATAGAGTTGGAGGCCAACCTGGACTACATAAGATCCTATCTTAAAATGTAATAAAGTAAGGGACTGGAGAGATGGCTCAGCAGTTATGAGCACTTGCAGCTCTTCCAGAAGATCTGAGTTTGGTTCCCGGTACCCATGGCAGGTGACTCAAAAGCACCTTTAAGTTCATCTCCAAGGAATCCAATACCTGTGACCTCTTCAGGCACTTGAACAAACACATGTATACTCATTATGCAGGCACATATACCTGCACATAGTCAAAATAGTAGAAATAAATATTCGAAAATTAATAAAAACATAATAAACATAGTCACTCTATAATAGGTCCTGAGAAACAGTAATGTCTGACAAAATAAAAAAGTTAACAAGCTAAGAGCTCATTGTACAGTTTAGAGAAGAAGGAATCAGAGATTTCAAAGCCATGAAAGAAGAGGTGAAATGCATGGGTGTCGGGCAGTAATTGCCATGGGAGAAAAGAAGATGGGACAGTGGAGACAGCACTGGGTGACATTGAGCAAAGTCCTGAAGGTTGTCCTGTAGGCAGAGGCGAACCTGCACAGCTTTTGGACCAGCCCAGAACGCCCTGAGCAGCTCAGATTGTGTTTTACCCCCAGGCACAAGGTGCAAATGAAAACAAGAAGGGCAGAGGAACAGCAGAAACCACATCACCCATCACCCTGTCCTTGTTGCCATCTGGTGGACCCTGGAAACCATCAGGGCATTTAGTTACCATGTTTACACAGCAGGCAGGACATGCACTCTTCTCTCTGGGCTCCCCAGAACTTTGAAATGGTCTCTCTTCTCTGGATTCCTGAGCTCCTCCCCCACCCCCACCCCACACCTGGGGGCTGGAGCTCCACCCAGTCCTGGGGGATCAAGAAACCTCTTAGATCATAGAAAGTGGAGTGGAGTGTAGGCTGCCTCAGGCCTGGAACAGACCGCATCTAGCTCATGTCTGGGGCCTGAGTGTCAGTTTGGGAAGGAGGACTTGGGAACATGCTGCCTAACCCAGGAAGGAATTGGTCTTCCAGCTGTACAAGCTGTCAGGCTGAGGATCTGAATCGTGGACAATATAACCACGGCGCCTGGACCACAGAGCGGCTCACTGGACCATTCATAGACCTTTAATAACCATGGCTACAGCTCTGTTTCAGATATGGGACATATGGCCCTGCTTACAAAGTAGGTGGTATATGATGGGTTTTCCCATGGGACCCCCCCCCCCCCATTAAAAACAAAAACAAACAAACAAACATTTCTAGAGTGAAAAGGCTGAGTGTCACAAAGGTTTGCTACTTCTCATCAACAGGGGCAGGTAATAAACAATGGCCGGAATTTGAACGTGGGTTCTTGATCTCTGCTTAACTCTTTAGGGATAAATCAGGGATGAGCTGCTGTTCTTCTGAGTGTGCTGACTTCCCTTTCAACTTAGAACGGTAAGGGGGTGGTTTCCTTGGGGAGGAGGACTAGAAGGAGGAGCTGAGGAAATGGCTCAGTTGGTGAAGGGCTTCATCTAGGGAACGTAAGGACCTGAGTTCAATCCTTGGAGCCACACTGAAGGAATACGTTAAAGTTGGTGTGACTGAGCATACCAGTGCACACCTGCAGCCCCAGGACTCAGGAGGTGCAGGCAGGAGGATCATGAGTTCAAGGCTGGCCTTGGGTACATAAGACCCTGTCTCAAAGGAGAGGCAGAGTCTGGAGGCCGACTGGGTTTGCTGGTGAACCAACAGCCTCTCCACGTAGATCTAAGCTAATGAAACAACTGTCTCAAAAAGAAAAAAAAGACAGTGAATGAATTGCACTTGAGGGATGACACACAAGTCGTCCCCAGGCTCCAAAGGTACAGGCACACATATATGCATATACCACTTCCACATATGTACCTGCACATACATGAACACACACACACACACACACACACACACACACACACACAAGTCCAGAAAATGACTTGGGAAGGTGAGCTTTAATCTTTGCCGCCGTTCTTTTCAGAGCACTCGAGCCGTCTCCCATGGGAAGGGTGCTTCATAGGATGTGGTGAAGAACCAAGAGGTGGTTCAGGGGGGGATAAGACAAGGATGGGCAACCAAGCAGAAGCGCCCACTAGGTTCTCAGTCTTGTAACACAGTTGCCTTGGTAATCCCTCGCCTTCATTTGCATAGCGCCGCTGGCCAAATGTTACCGAAGTACTGGGGCTGGTTTCTCGTTTCAGTACTGTGGACGTTTGTCATCAGAAAGGTTGGACTGACCTGTGGCCTCTGGATGGAAATGAGGAAGCAAGAGGCCCAGGGAGGTGAGAGGTCCCATCTGCAGTCACTCAATGATTTAGCCCAGAACCTGAAGCCAAGGGAATCCAGGCCCCCTCCAGTCACCGTGCCTTATAGCAGACTGTCCGTGAGGGCGGCCTTCTTCATCTTTGGGCAAAAGTTGCCAGACAAGCAAATAAGGAGCCATTTTTAGAAAAAGAATATTCCAGCTCGCCCTACCCCTTTCCAGAGCCCACTATATGAAAACCCCAGACCTCTGAGACACATTCAGCCAAGGACCTAAATAGACCCTGAGGCCAGGGAGGGTCCGCTCACCCTGTGGGAAGAGCAAATGCTTCTCCCACTGAGGGCTGACCAGGCCAGTGGGTGGACCCAACCGGGGCCAAATCAAACAGGGACACAGCACCAAAAGCACTGTTGACAAACTGGGTGTGTTAATGGCCTCAGCGGAGGCTCCAATTAGACAAGTTGGAGCCCCAGGCTGAAAAGAAGCCTGAAGGACCTAAGTGCTCCCCATATTACTACCCTCTTCCCCGGCCTCACTACCCCTTGGAGAAGTCCTGGTGTTCCTCTGCTACCCCCCCCCCCCCACACACACACCACACACACCATACCACACCACACCACACACCACACCACACCACACCACACGGGGAGAGGAGTAACAGGCAGAGCCGGAGGACCGAAGAGAAAGAAGCAGGTTGTGGGGCTGCCCTTGCTGGCTTTCCTGCAGACGAGCAGTTTAACTAGGCCGGTTGAGAATTTTCAGCCTCTAACTGGTGTGTTCTTTTAATCCTATTAAATATGTCCCAGCTTCAAAACTCAGCTTTTGCAAAACACTCTCCCCAACCCTTAGCCACTCCAAAGCCCTCCACCCCCACTGACTCCTCTCCCCCAGTGTGACTTGCTGAGTTCCAGCTTGCAAAGCCCTTGCTCAGTTGCTGGCGGGGGTCCCACGAGCATTTTTTTTTCTTTATTCTTTTTTTTTTTCTGCTAGGATTTGGGCTGTGATTCAGCTACCTGCAGCTGTTCCCCAGTTACCACCCACATAAAGGAATTTCTGATATTAAACTGGGTGACAAACTTCCTCCCGCCTTCCCCCAGCACATTAGTTTGATTGACATCTACAGCCCAAGTGGCCAAGCTCAACTTCACTGGTTCCTCTCGGTTCACTTGGTGATGGGATTCATTCTGCCCACCCTGGACTGTGCTAGAGACTAGGGAAATACCGTTCGGGAGGATGTTTACAGCGCAATCTAGTAAATCTAAAGAAGTAAATTTCATTCTCTGTTTATCATCGAATCCTTCCTTTCTCTCCCTACCACTGTAATAGATCTTCCTAATTCCTCCCACAGTGTGGAATGCCATCAAGTGGGGACAGAAAGAGGCAAGGTTGAGAGAAGCTGCGAGCAGAGAAAGCTCTGAAGAGGCCTGGGGAGGTGTCTCAGCGGGTAGAGACTTACTCTGTAATCATGAAGACCTGAGTTTGAATTCAGCACCCATGTAAAAGAGCCAGCCATTGCTGTTCTTGCCCCTAACACCAGCACTGGAGGCGGGAGGATACCAAGAGCTTGCTGGCTGGACAGCCTAATCAAAACAGCAGGTTTCTGCTTCCGTGAGAGACTATGTCTCAATTCAGTAAGACCTCCGGAGAAGGACCCCTGCCATCCCCCTCTGGCCTCTGCAAGTGTATTACCTGTGTGTGTATATATACACACATACATACATACATACACATTCATAAGCTTACATCACCCATGTAACACATATGCACACACACAGACACACACATACACACATATCATATAAAGTCCCATAGGGCCATTCAGAGCTAATCCAGGTCACCTGCCTCTCTCTGTGTGGGGATGTCAGGATGCCCATGTGAACCAGATGGCATTGTTTCTAACAGAACACACTCAGACAGGACCCACAGGGCAGGGCACAAACCACCCAGCTTCAGCTGTCTTCTTGTGCATGTGTTAGACTTGTCGGGTGGAAAAGACTTGGGGTAGAAACCATCCAGGTGAGTCTGAAGTCACTTCGTTGATCTCCTGTTAGAAGTCCCATCTCAGCCTGAACTCATCAACTTCATGTTTCTGTTTGAAGGAGGACATGGGCGAAGGCAGTAAAACATGCCCAAAGGTTGTCGTGTTTACCTAAGACACTCTCCTAAAAGGTGGGCTTCAAAGCAGCCTTTTCAACACTCGCCATGCTGGAATCCCCGGACCTGGAGTACCTGGATTCTTGCCTATTTGGCAGACACTCAGCTAGGGAGCAAGAGAGTGGCCCCACTTGTCCCATCAACTCACCCAGAGGCCATGTATCCTTGCTTCTGGGCAGTAGCTGGTAATGCGATCTTGTAAGGCAGTGCCAAAACCCCCTATTGGGAATTCAGCCAATCCTGGGGCTCTTCAGGGAAGAAAATTCCTTTCCTTGACCTCTGCAGGTGATCAGATTGAGGTCCCCACAGCTTGAAATTTGATTTGATCTTTGATCTCCGCTTGCACAGCTGCGGCAGTTATTATACCCCATAAAGCATCCCAACTCGCTGCATGCTCACCTGCCCTCCATCCAGAGGGCCCGGGGCCAGGTTCTCCTGGGCAGGGGCAGATTCTGACTTCTCTGCTGTTCACGTGGGGCTCACCCTCCAGCCCAGTTCTGGGTTCTTGTTGCTCTCATTCCCAGGACTGAACCCCCTACACTTGCTGCAAAAGTAAGAGGATCTTGATTTTGGATCGCCAGAACCCATAAAAATGTTAGGTGAGCTGGGTGGTGGTGGCGCTCACACTTGGGAGGCAGAGGCAGGTGGATTGCTCTGAGTTCTTGGTCAGCCTGGTCTACAGAGCCAGGGCACCTAAGATTGTTATACAGAGAAACTGTGTCAAAAAGCCAAAGCATAATACATACATACATGCATACAAAATGTAGGTGGCCCTGGTGGCCCTGCTCTAACTGCACAGACAGGGAAGTCTACAGCAGTCTGCTTAGAGAGACCATCTGTATCAGAGCGCTCTGGATTTGACAGACCCTGCCTTGATATGGTGAAAGATGAATAGAAAATTCTTGATATCAACCTTGGGCCTTCCTAAGCACATGTAAACACGTGCACACACATCAATGTGAACATGCATCCACACACATATACACATACGGAAAGAAGAAATGAAAGGGTAGCATAATCAGTATGTGCTAATAATTCTAATGATGGAACGAGGAGACGGGAAGATTCCTTGCCAGATAACCTAGATGAATTGGAGGGACCAGGGCATTGAGAGACTAAAAGATCAGCAACCTGAGAAACAACATTCCATTTACACATGAACACACACACACACACACACACACACACACACACACACCAGTTTATGGAATTCCTTGGCTAATGGGATTCTTATACCACTTAAGACAAACCTCGAGGTATAGATAATAAGCAAAAGATATCTCCTGCCTTTTGTCCTCTTTGTGGTTGCTTTAAATTAATCTAAAAGTGGGATCTAGCAATTATTAATACTTACCAACCTAGATCTTTGCATGTTATAGTCATAGTAAAACATTATCTTACTTATTTTCTTGTTTGTCATTATCCCTGCCTGTAAATACCTCATTCTTGCCCATATGGCCATCTCATTTTGCCTGCCTCTTCCATGAGGATGGACACTCATAAGGGCAAAACCTTCTCCTACTGGGTCCCCAGTGCTGAGTTGCTAGCTAGACATACAGTAGGCATGTCTACTACCTAATACCTGTCTGTTGAATGAATAATTAAGAGACTGCCCAGAACTGGAAATCTCATGAGCTCTTGGGAACTCTTCAGGGGCTATCACTTGACTTCTTCCTTTTAGATCTTTACAGCCCACTGTGGTCCTCGGCACTTAGTAGGGTCTCAGTAAACACAGTGATTGAGTTGAATGTCACGAAGGAGCCTTTGGGGATGACATGTCCTACTTTTTTTTTTTTTTAAAAAAAAAAAAAAGCTCTTTAGGAGAGGACAAAAGCATAGAAGATACTGTTAGGAACCCAGGATTCCAGCTTGGCAGGAGAGAGACAAAGAGTTCAATGGGCTCATTTGCATTTTGTTTTGCATAAATATGCAAGCTGAGTGGCTGAGCCTAAGTCTCCAAGGATGTCAAATGGCAACTGGCCGTGTTTTCAAATAGGATATTCAGTTCCTACACACCAAGGATACCCACCCCAAAGGAGCCGCTGTTACTGCCCTTGGTTGGGGAGACCCCCAGATCTTGCCTAAGCCAGAATCCCTAGAGAGAGCCTTTCCCCACATTCACCCCTTGCAAGGACCCTTGGCCAGCCACTGTAAGGTGTGGTAGACTCAAAAGAGGGCCCTGTAAACAGAGTTTATTACAAGCCTCCCTTTTCAACATGGGCTCCGCTGATACAAAGAGCCAAATTGGGACAGCGACATTGTCCTGACTGAGGCTACTGGTGCAGGAGTTTCAAAAACACAAAAATAACACTTTTTAAAAAAAAAGAAAGAAAGAAAGAAAAGAAAACCCCTCATCTGAAGCTTGCCCCAGTGCTGGGAAGCATGAGATTTCCACAAGCCCATCTCCCCACCCCCTTCAGTTAATCCAGTTGCCCTGATTTGCATGGGATTTGCATAAAGAGCACATCGTATTCAAACAGCTCTCACTTCAAGGGCCAAGATTAAGGTTGAGGATTTGTCCCGCCCGCAGTAGTTTTGTTCAACCTCTACTGCTCAGAAGCTCGGACACCTAAAATAATAGCTCTTTATAGACTGGACCGAGGGAAAGGGATACAGAAGAGGGATACAGCGTCCTAGCAGGGAGACGGGCCTATGCCCTGTCCCTTTCTCTCTCACAGGAGGGGACGTGGGACACAAAATATTTTCAAACCACTCCCAGGACTGAAATTCTCTATAAATCTCTGCTGGATGCCAGCACCTAAGGGTAGGTCTCACCAAATACTGGGACGACGCTGTGAGCAAGATGCCGCTGGAGCCAGAGTTAGCTTGTGCCAATATTTGCTGAAGGTGTTTCTACAGCAGTGATAGCCATTTTGGGGGGCAGGAAGAAGGTCTGGGCAGAGAGAGGAATATCCATTCAATTCCTGGACTAGCACCATGGCTTCTGCAAGCCACTGGAGCATGGTTCTCAACCTTTCTAATGCTGTGACCCTTTAATACAGCTCCTCATGTTGTGGTGACCCCCGACCATAAATTATTTTACTTGTTGCTTCATAACTATAATTGTGCTACTGTTATGAATTTTGATATAAATATCTGATATGCAGAATATCTGATTGTGACTCCTATGCAAGAGATGTTTGACCTACAAACAGGTCATGACCCACAGGTTGAGAACCACTGGATTAGATAGTGGCTAGCCCTTTACAGACGTACAACTGGGCATAGTTCATAGGAAAAGTCTTTAGGTCCTGACCTAACAGGAGGCTAGACCCTCAGGCCTGGCCGGCCTGACTGGCTTCTAAAACTGTTCCTAGCTTTTCCTTTATCAAACTACCTGGTTCATTTACCTATTCCAGGGCATTATGGTCAAAGAGAAAACCAGACCATAATAATACACCAGTAAACACATAGCATTGGAATTTAGTGCCAGTTCCAATCCTTGAAAGCTATGGTCCCTATTCCAGCATTGAAAGTTCCAGAGTTTTAGTTGTTTGTTTTCTGTTCTTTATAAATTTGGATCTTTAACACTGATGTGCTGAATCAAACCTATAACCCCAGTTCTCAGGAGGAATGCTGTGAGTTTGAGAACAGCCTGGGCTGCATAGTGAGTTCCTGGCCAGCCTGAGATATGGACTGAGACTCATTGGTGGTGGGGGAAAATATTTATCAATTAAAGTAACATGAAATTCGGATTTTAGATTCTGGGTTCCTAGCCAAACACAGTGACACACAAGCCTGAAATCCCAACACTGGAAAGACTGGGACAGGGAGATTATATGCTTGAGATAGTGAGATTTTTATCTCAAAAAACAAAGCAGAATTTTCATGTGGCTTAACCGGTAAGCTAATCAAGAGTGAGAAAAAGACATCCAATGACGATAAGAGGAAGTAGAGGGGGGCTGGGGTTACCACTCTGGTTTAAAGCCTCCTGGTCCACAGAGGTGTGGCCACAGAGGCATGGTTTCTATGTCACCTCAAGTCTGGACTCTCCTACCACATCATATGACTGGTTCTGTTTTTGTCTTTTCTTTCCCATTATCTTTCACAGGAGTTGAGAGAAAGGGCACGGGGGGTGGGGGGGTGTCTGGAATCTTCCTGCCCATAGACAGCACCCTGCCATGGGAAGGCTGCACAACTCCAGCGCCTGTGCAGAGGCAGAGATCCATGAAGATCTCACCTGGTCACCTCATAGAGCAAGGAATACAGCTACTCGAAGAGGAATGCTTCACAGCAGCTTCCGGAAGGCTGCTGAGGCTGGACTACTGAGTTTGAGGCCAATCTGGGCTACATAGCAAAACATGACCTCAGACATGAAAATCAAAGATTTTCTCGAAGGGGAGGGCAGTTTTGGCTTTCCAGAGTCTTCAAATGGCCAGGAAGCAAACATCTTTTAACAGTTTGACATATCCAATGCTGACCACCTCTGAGGCTCAGGTGGCTTCGATGCCTGGGGGTTTATCTTAACTACAGATGGTTTGCAAGACCTTCCGTTACTCTCTATTTTTTTCCGCCGTTTTAAAAAATGGTCCTGGGGAACCCAGGTCATTGCATGTGCTCATTCTAATTTTATCCTGGAGTCTACAAAGATTAAACCTTGGCAAGTTTCCTGCTGTTAGGTGATTTTGCTTCTGTGCCCTATTGTTTCTCCAAATCCCTAAACCTCCACTGGGGGATGAAAAACACACTACAGGAGGCCATGAACACCAATCATTTGCTTATGGGTCCTTGGAATGCCTCTTTTGCCACCATAAAACCTTACTGAAGTCCCGGAACTAGGAACATATTGCCACAGTCCCCCCCACCTCACTGACCATTGTATCCTGTTGAGAGTCCTTCTTCATTGCCACTGAGCATGCGTCAGGTACATCTGCCTCTTCCTGCATTTGCCAAGAGTGTATAGACCTGTCTTTTGGTCTACTACCCCAGACCTAACCTCAGAACATCCACAGAGTTGGTCTAGAGGGAGAGGGGAGCAGAGGATTCTAGCAGAGCAAGGGAATGGGGTCAGTCAGGGCTGGAGCCTTCACGTCTAGGCCTGCTCCCTGGACAGGTCCTGGGAGCTTTGAGATCTTCTGTACAGATCAGCTGGTGGCAAGACAGCTAAGGAGCACCAAGTGTGGTTACCAGAAGTGAAGAGGAAATCGATTCAGTTGGATTTCTCTTTAAATGACAGACATGTTGATCTTGTGTCTGGTCCCCTCTTTACATGTCCTAAGGCCCTTGAGTAATTGCAGCATCCACGTGACCCTGGCTTCCCTCCCAGCCCTGTTAAATCTCCTAAAGAACAGAGTGAGCTGGGAAATCCTTCTCCATAGTTATTATCTCCAGAGGACAGTGAGGTCCATGATCAAGAGACCAAGAACAGGGACTAGGGAGATGGTTTGGGCAGAGAGTACTTGCCATGCAAGCCTGGGGTCCCGAGTTTGATCTCTGAGGACCCATGTAAAAACCTGAATGCAGAACGTCTGTAATACCAACACTGAGGAAGCAGAGAAAGGCAGATTCCAGGGCTTGCTGGCTGATAAGATTCCGGGTCAGTAAGAAACCCTGCATCTAAAACTAAGGTGGAAATCATCAAGAAATATACACAGCATTGACCTACAGCTTCCATATACATGTACACACATATGTGCAAGTCCTCACACACATGGACATGGAAAGAGCAAAGGAGAGAGATCTGCTGTCTTCTAGAAGAAGACCCGTCATAATCCAGGATCCCCTCAGTTGACTGAGTTCCTGTGGAAGCTTCTTGTCACTCACAATTGCTCACAGAGCCCAAAAAGAAATCTCATGCAACAGTTTCTCCCTTCGTGTGATCACGTGTGGTATCTTCAGCCTCATTGGTCCCACCCTTGGGTAGTTTTTAGGGTAAGGTGAACAACTTGCTGAGAAAGCGGTCATTGCCACTCTCTATAAAGCAATAGCAAGGCTACTAAGGCTTGTGGGTAGACAGGGCCTGCTTCATATTTTATCTCTCATTCAAGCCGTGTTGGCTCTGGGCTAGCCATCTTTAAATCAATTTTTAAAGCTTTAATACGTTGGAGCTGGGGGAGTAGGTCAGTCAGTAAGGTTTGCCTAGTACTCATGAAGCCATGGGCTTGATCCCCAGCTTCCAATAAACCAGGAGTAGTGGCACATACCTATAAAGACTAGTGCTTGGTCATCCTTGACTACATGGTGGGTTCAAGACTGGGCTCCCTGAGACCCTAACTCAAAAAAGTCAGGTGGGAAAGACTGAAGGTTTGCACATGATGATATCAGTACCCAGTTCACAGAGCAGTACCCTATGCTCGGCAAATCTTACCCCTTTTATTACTGCAATAGAGTTAAAAGCTGTAAGCCAGTCATCTGGAAGCCGCTGTTGGATCCGCAACCACTAAGACACCCCCATACCCCTCCCCATCTCCCCTACTCCACCCCACCCCCTCTCCTGGTCTTACTGCTCCTATCCCTTCCTCATCTAAGATCATCTCTTCTCTTGAGTTGAGATCAATCTTCTATTAACCATAGCTCATTACCATCTCATGAAAATTCAACCCAAATGAGACAGGCAAAGCAAACCAAAGTCTTGTTCTTCTTGACCCCTGTTCAACTTCCCTAAGGAGCACCACCCACCGCTCCAGGACACATTTAGATGGCGTCTGTTCCCACCACACTCGGCCCCAGTATTGGTGTCCTGAGCTTTAGCCACAGTTTGTGGCTGCCCAGGTGTGTGTGTGTGTAGGGGGGGGGGGGGGAGACCAAAGCCACCTAGAAAGAAAAACGTTTCTCTCTGTTGAAAGTGCTCAGGGCCCTTTTTGCTCTGTCCCCACCACTCCCCTGACATTGTCCTACTACTGTTTCCGTGTAGTACATCTGGCCAAAGCAAACAGCTCCCCGGAGCCAGTTCTCCAGCAGAGCAGCTGCACTACAAAACTGGCTAGCTGTTTCAGGAAAACTCAGCCTTCCCCTGCCTGCTTACCCACGAGCTCCCCTGCAAGACACAAAATCCAGGCCTAACCTTTACATAAACCCCTCACATGGGACCTGACACCATTCTCAGGAAGAACTGGACCTTCCCTTCCCGGCCTCTGTCATTGCGTTCATCACCTTTCATTGACCTAACGTCTCTCTTCTTTGGGAAAATGGCCAGTATGTGATGAACATAGATGTTAGGATCTAAAGAAATAGTCATAAAGATTTAACATTAACCTCTATTAACTGTTCTCTGGGTCAGAAGTTTGGAAAGGATGAGAACCCAAGATCTAGGAGTGATAATAAGAAAGAAAATGGGAGGAACAAAGAAGAGAACAGGGAGGCACTGAAGGAAAAAAGACAGAGAAGGATGTTTTAGCATCTTCTATGAATCAGGGTGGATTTCTGCAAGTGTTTTCTGCTTCTAGCTCTAGAGGGCCTTGGGTTTTGATTGTCCCCATTTCATGTAGATGATAGAAAGTCTACAGAGAGATGGAATTTTTCACAAAAAAACTCTGTTGATAAATGGCAGAGGAGAATGGATGCTTTCCAGGTCCAAGGACAGAAAACTAATGCTAAGTTAATGCCTCCCAAAAGCTTTCAGATTGCCTCAGGACTCACCCTCAGTCCCATCTATTCAACAATCTGGCATGCATTATTTAGATAATTTGGCAGCTCTTAACTTTGGGGTTTCTAAGGGCTACCTGGCAGTGGTGAGAAGAGATTGGGAGGTTGAAATGGCAGTATTTACACAATGGTATTGCTGGGAGCAGATATGGTGGTGATGATCATGGTGATGATGGTGGCAGTGACGGGCATTGTGGATGGTAGTGGTAACGATGTAGGTGCTGGATGTTACAGATAGTGGTCATGGTGGTGGTGATGGTGAAGATGGTGGATGCTATGTGCTGTAGTGTTATGGTGGTGGTGATCGAGGTAGTGGTGATAACGATAATGATGGTGATTGTGATGGCAGGCAGACGTGATGAGTGTTATGGGTGTTTAGTATATGATGACATTAGCCATGATGATCACAGTGACAGAAGTGATGGTGGTGGAGGTGATGGGTCTTAAGGTCGGCGGTAGTGATAATAGTAAAGGTAGTGGTGGAGATGACAGGGTTGTCATAACGATGTAGTTATGGTGGTAGTTTTGCTGATGGTGGTAAAGATGGTAGTGATGGTGCTGATTGAAGCTTATTCTTGTTACCCGAAGCAGTGTTAGGAATAATAGAAAGTTGTTCGTGGAATCTCTCCATCTCTGAAACCCTCCCTTGCCTCTTATTTCCTGCCCTCTGATCTGATTTTGAATGGAAAACGAAACAAAACAGTACCCAGAATGTTTTACCTCTTTTTAAACTGTAGGCTAGTTGGGTTTCATAAGCCCCCAAACATTACAGGGTCTTGAGATTGGTCTTGGTTGCCCTCCAGGATTTGACGGTATGATCTTGTTCCCGAAGACACCACAACCTGGAACCATAGAACATGAAGAAGTCAAATGAGTACTGAACCAGAAGTTTAGCTTCTATTGACTATATCTGATAGTACTAGGAGATCTTAGGCACACTAGCAGATGTGAGAAGTAATTCGCCAGTCCTACATAACTGTAGACCCTGGGAGCTGCAATAATGACTGTCTGGGGAAAATGTGCTCACTGGTACAGCACTGGCAAGGAGGTTACTGGAGTAACTAACCATGTACTCCCGAGTGGACTGAATGGATCGAAGGCCTGCTCCGTGAGATGCAACCCAGACCTGGGATAGTCATGAGGGCCAAGAACCCGTGACTAGATGATCACTGGCCCTAGGAGAGAACCTACTCATCTGATTCTGTTACATGGACATGGCATTGAAATGACTCCAAATAATTCATTTCTACACCCATAGTTCAGTGCATCAGAGACACTCTACATTGCAATAGATGGCAATTCACATAGAGACCCAGAATAGACCAATGTGAGGAAAATAAGAGGCCACGGATGGCTCAGCCCTAGAGGGACATCTATAATATACTGTTTCCTCTCAAAGCTCAGGGATCCTTACCAACGGGAGATGGAAAGACTGTAAGAACAAGAAGTGGCGGATGACTCCAAGGAACTAGTGTTTTCTGGACATGACAAGGCATTTACACAGAGGAACTCACAGAAAATATAATAGCATGCACAAGACCTGTGTAAGTTCGAGCTAAACAAAATCCCACTATGGAGGGGAAAGGTGGGCCTAAGTTTCACTCCCAGCTAAGGAGCTACTGGCAATTGATAGCTTCTAGGAGAGACAGGCAGTTTTCTTTAGGGAGTGTGACCTCTGGCCACATTCCAGGGCAGGCCCCATATCCAAGAGTATTTGGGCAGCATAAATTGGATTCCATGGGTTTAAGAAAAAGACACAGAGAGAAAATACAAATCTGGGTGGGTAGGGAGATGACGGTGGATCTGGGAGAAGTCGTAGGGGAAAGGGTGAATATAATCAAAATACATAATGCTAAATTCTCAGAAAATTAATAAAAATATTATGAAAGGAGAAAAAACACAGAGCTCTAAACTTTTCTCCATTGCAAGCAACATCTGTAAAATGATACAATAGCCTTTTATTTATTTCTTTTTGAAAGGATGTTAGGGAAGCAGCTTCCCTTATTCATACGAAACACAAGTGTCTCAAGGGCTTCAAAACTGGAAGCTGACCCTCTAGGTGGGGAGAGGAGGGCTGACCAGATCATCTCGTGCCCAGTACCCATGTCTCTCTGGAGTTTCCTCTTTCCCTCATTCTTTTCTTTCTGCACTATCAGCCGGAGAGAGTCACTGTCCTTCAGAACTCTGGGCCAAGTGTGGTCAGCTCCAGCCCCCACCTCCCCCAGTCTCTCTACCAAGGAGCTTTTGAGGTTTCCTTTTGAGACAGGGTATCACTAAACTGATCAAGCTGGCCTTGAATTCACTCCGTAGTCAGCGGGACTTGAATTTGTGATTTTCCTGCCTTGACCTTAGGAGTAGTCAGGATTACACACCTGGGTCATCAGGTTCGGCACATCACCGCTCTGTGATTTAAAAAAATATTGACAGCTCTAAATCAACACACAGACTTCACCATGAATGACTCACAGGAGAAACAAGATTCAAATGTCCAATGTGAGGGAACAACCCTGGCTATTTCCATGGTTTCTTGGTTAAAAGGACATTGGAAAAAAGAGCACACTTAAAACTCAAAGGAAACAGTTCAGATTTTCACAGAACTGCCAAGTGGGTTACTTTCATGACATTTGAATTGAATGTCCCTTTAAGAAAGATTTATTTTAAAGTAAGTATCCTTGCATGGGTTTATGCACTCGAGCACAGGTATCCATGCATCCTAGAGTAATTAAATTTTCCTGGAGCTGGAGTCATACATCACTGTGAGCCAGCCAGCGTGGATGCTGGGAACCCAACTGGGGTTCTCTACAAGAGCTCTGCGTGCTCTTAACCAGTGAGCCATCTTTCCAGCCCATCTTCTGTTTTCTGAGAAAGGATCTCATGCATCACAGACTGGCTGTGAACCTGAAACTGAATCCCGAATCTTCTGTCTCCACTTCCTCAAGGCTAGTCTTATAGGCATGAGCTACCATGCCTGCTCTGCATAGTGCTGGGAATCAAATCTCTGATTTGCATTAGACATGCACTCTGAAAACAGAGCAACATCCCCTGAATCCCCTTCTGAAGCAAGAAACATGAAATAGACCAAAATCTTCTTTGAGAGATACCTTTTTTTTTTTCAGTTAGTGACAGGTTCCTAGTTGCCTATTCAAATCTTGCTAGTGAACCCAAATGTATAATTCTCTCCTGAAATTGTCAGCCAGTGAAGGGTTTCCCACCATTGGCATGCTAGCCTAAGGAGAGGCCATAATATCCCTGGATTCGGTGCAGGGCTCCCCTCAGCTCAATACTTCATTTCCTATGGGGGGCTCCTCTTGCAGCCCCCCTGAGATGGGGCCTTTGTGGACATTTGAGTAAGGGATATGGGGTTAAGAAGACCGAAAATAAGCCCAGGAACACTATCGGGCATAGCTTTTCTCCTTTGCCAGTCAAGTAGCAATTTACAGGTGGTGGATACACACAACAGGCTCCTTTTTCTTGTGCTAACCTCCTACACCATTCCCACCCCAGGCCTGCCGTGGACTGAAATATCCTTTCAAGGCTACACTCAAAATTCCAACCTCCCTCATCATTCCAAGCCTGGGATAACCATCTGGGGTGGCTAACACCTTCCCGTCACTCACAAACTGACTCCAGAGGCCAGCCTCTCCCCCATGCAGTTCCGGGTGGCCTTGAAGTCTTTGGAGACACAAGGTATAGGTTATTCTCCCTTCCCCATATCTCCCCAGCATCCTGTTGGAGGACAGCAAATGTTTCTTTTTTCTAGAACATCTCTGACAAAGCTCCAATTCTTCCACCGGGTTATCACTCCCAGTCTTTTAGCGGCCCTCCTAATCGCAACTGGCTCAACCTTCAGCGGGCATTCCTTCTGAGGAGTCGGGTGGAGGCTACAAGAGGAGGAAGATGAAGCCCAGGAGGACTACAGCCTGGTATTCAAAGGGTTAAGCAAGCTTGGCTTTACCGCCATTCCCCTGATCCCAGATGGAGAGTATTCAATAATTCCCTCCAGCCATGCAACTTGTTTGGTTATCTTGGAGCGTGGATAGGAGCTAAGTCATCCTGGCCAGTACTTCCGGATGTGGCCTTATTCAAAATGAGGCTCTCCACTGGAGCCTTAGTCTCCTGAGGCTGCCTCCTCCCAGGCTGATAACGGGTTTCATCATGGATGACTCAAGAGGTTGAGATACAAGGCCTGGTGATAGTAAAGAGGCCTCCAGCCCCATCTGACCTCACATCCTAGCTGTTGACAGGTTCCACCAAGCTGGCCAAACCAAGCTGCTCCGACTCTCATGCCCCCGTGTTTCCAAGGCCGCCTGGATTTACCTCCAACACTTCCAAAAGGCCATCTGCAGGCTGCCCTTTCTGTCACAGGCAATGAGTGAACCAGGGGTAAGGGAGGCGTGGAGCCTTGACCTACACGCCTGGCATCGTCTTGGAGCCTGGCATCTATCCCTGGTCACACTAGACATCTTCCCAGACTCTTTCCTTCCCACTCAAACTGTTTAGAACCTGAGTAGGTGGATTTGGGTCTTGACTCATTTTAAGACACATGAGTAGGCCCCGGCTTGTATCCAGAGAGCTTATGAACACACACATACACACACACTCGTTCCCCAGGCAAGCCTACCTCCTTATCATCTACCAAGGGACCCAGCTCCTGGGGACTGCTCAGATCTTACAGAGGATCAGAGACAGCAGGGCAGCTCTGAAGTCTCCAGGAGGCTATCAGATAAGCTTGCTTGAGACAGCATCTTATCCGGGACTTCCAGACTTAAGCAATGCTTCAGAAGCTCGGGGAAGTGCTAGGGGCAGAAGGGAAGGCCTGTCATCCCTTCATATGCACAGCCAGGCTCTATGGGGCTCCAACCCTGTGCAGCCTGGGCGGCTTCCACACCAGGCTGAGGCTGAAAAGGCGCCAAGTCCTCAATGGCAACAGTCCACCGTGCTAACCTCGGGGGTCCTCAATAATGCCCATAAATTGCAGTCCCTGACACCACACAGTGCTTTGCCATTCCCAAGGTGCTTTTCCCATCGTTGTCCAACCCTTACCCAGTGCTCCTGCACTCAACACATTAGCCCCGCTTCAGCTGCAGAGGAGGAGACTGGCTTAGAAGGAAGGAGGAGTCAGACCCTGGCCTCTGGCTCCTACCCTCTCCTCCTCCCTTGCAGGAGAAATGGAAATGAACTTAGCCATGGAGAATGTTTTGTGGCCACGTGGGGGTGTGAAACTTGTAGCCACAGTGACGAGATTAACAAAAGCCGTGGGGCTGAAGAGGACAGGATATTATTATTTTTAAATATGTTTTAAATTGCTTTGCCTCAGCACGCTATAAATTTACTATTTATTACTTTGTAGGGTTAGTCTACTATACAATAGATATGCTTAAAATACTTACTAGAAAGGGAAAAAAATGGAACCAATTGGCTATCATTAAGCATACTAGCATGTACATACACATACACACATGTACACACATACCACATATATACGCATATGCATACACACCTACAGACCTATACGCATGCACACATATGTATGCACATTCATATACACATTCACACACGTATGCAAACACATATACACACATATGCACATTCCTCACATGCATATATGTATATATATATATATACACATTCACACTTATATGCCTATACACATGCAAACACATGCACATGAATATACACACACAGTCCGGGACTGTAATTTATGAACATTATTGAGGGACATTATTAGTCTATCTCTCTATGCATTTGAATAATATTGTAAGTATTATAAACATTACCTATCACTCAGTACTTTGGACACAGAAAAATACCAGAATCATTTTTCAAATGTGTAAATAGCTATTGTATTTAAATGTTTTCCTACCATTTTATCATACTGATATTATTGGACACTAGAGGGTTTTTCTTTTTGTCTTATTTTTCTTCTTTTTTTAAATTTTTATTTATGTATATCTATGTACTACATGCACACCGTGCCGAAGAGGACAGAAGAAGGCATCAGATCCCCTGGAACTGGAGTTACAGATGTTTGTGCGTCACTATGTGGGTTCTGAGAACTGAACCTGGGCTCTCTGGGAGAGCAGCCAGTGCTCCTAACTGCTTAGCAATCTCTCTAGCCCCTCCTTTGATTCTTTTTTTTTTTCTTTTAAGGAAGAAGTGTGTACACATGGCTGCATGTGGAGGTCAGAGGATGATTTTATGGAATAAATTCTCTCCATCTATGTTTCTGTGAGTTCCAGAGTTCAAACTCAGGTTACTAGGTTTGAATAACAGGTACCTTTACTAGCTGACCATGTCAATGCTCTCTCTCTCTCTCTCCTTCTGTCTCTCTCTGTGTGTCTCTCTCGCTGTCTCTCTCTCTCTCTCTCTCTCACACACACACACACACACACACAACCTTTTGAGTCCATTTAGTACTGACACTAAAATCCTATTCGGGAACGCATTCCTGCAGGAAACCCCCTCTCTCCGCATTGGTCACCTGCAGCTCTTTGTCTGGGGGTCAGATCACAGGGTATTCACTCTGAAGACCCGCTCGACAGGAGAAAACTCACGCTTGGCACTGTCGATCTAGCCAACCACCTATGGGGAGGCCATAGACTCTAGAGGAGAACATACTCTTGTCACTTCCTTAAACAAATATAATTTCTAACTGTATTCTAAATTCTTAGTCTTAGGCCCACAGATAGCATAGACGGAGACTATTACAGAGACCCACTGCTGACCAAAAGAGAGTAAGATAAAGAAGGCAGAGCACCCAACCCAAACTGATGCATCCGAAATGCGACCCGAAGCCCTGGGGTTCAGGGCAACATTACAGAAGAAAGGACAGAAAGATGGCAAGAGCCAAGACACCTGTCGTTAGATTGTCTCCTCTAAGCATGACAGGAAGAATATGAAATTTCAACGATATGGTCCCCTGAACAAGAACCACATAGTAACAATAGCAGTTGTCATTTCCCCCCCTTTCCCCCTAAATATTCAAGCAGTGATAAAAATGACACCACACTTCTGCTGCTCCTGCACAGATCTGTACGCAGCTGTCTGCTTGTTTCCTTGAGACAAACTCCTGGAAGTAGAACGACCTACTGAAAATACCCCTTCAGAGTGTGTTCACCATGCTGCTGAAGGGTGCGCCTTCCTACATTCCCAGCAGCCATAGGCAGGGTTCAAATGTCTAGCCAGTGAACACACTTTAAGAAAAGTACAGCTAACCAGAAGTCAGGGCACCTTGTGGGGTGTAAAGCAGAGACCAGACTGACTCAAGGGCCATGAATGTATCTGCATGGCTCATGGCTTGGCAGAGAAAGCAGGAAGGATAGAGCAAGGGGAAAAAAAAAAAAAGAGAAGGCACTAGGCACCAGGCTGGGTGGGGGAAGAGAAGAGAATGCTGAGATGGGGGGCCAGGAGGGTGGAGGATAACAAAGAGTATCCCAGGAAGACAAGACAAAGGGCACTCAGGTTTCTAGGGGGAGTAACTAGAGAGGGTAGGAAGATTTGAAGGCTAAAGCTGCCCACAAAACTGCAGAAGCCCGCACGAGGGAATTTTCAGAGAAAGCCTAGCGTGTTTTGCATAGCCTGACTGCCCTTGCTCAGTGCTGTCCTTCAGATCATTTGCTTAGGGATGATCTGAACTCTGGGTAGGTTTAAGGTAAAGCCTCAGACCCCAGGAACGAATGCAGGTGTGGAAGGAGGCACGAGAATTAGGAAAAGGGAGAGACCAACCAACGGCAGCAAGGCACAAACAGGGTAAGAGGGCAAACTGATGCTTCTGAAATGCAATCCTACCCCTGGGGCTTAGGGCAGGAGGGCTGAAGAGGTGGCTCAGCTGGTAAAGGGCTTACCTTGCAAACATGAGAAACAATTTGATTCCCACAGCCCACATAAAATAATTGCTGGGTGTGGTAGCCTGCACTCGTAATCCTGGAGCTGAAAAGGCAGAAATAGGCAAATCCCCTTGGGTTTTGTAGTCAGCAACCCAGCTGATTTGGACAACTCTAGATAGATGAGAAACCAAGCCAAAAGAAGAAGAAGAAGAAGAAGAAGAAGAAGAAGAAGAAGAAGAAGAAGAAGAAGAAGGGAGGAGGGAGGAGGGAGGAGGGAGGAGAGGAGGAGGGAGGAGGGAGGAGGGAGGGGAGAGGAGAGGAGAGGGGAGAGGAGAGGAGAGGAGAGAAGAGAAGAGAAGAGAAGAGAAGAGAAGAGAAGAGAAGAGAAGAGAAGAGAAGAGAAGAGAGGAGGAAACAAAAACTCAAAAAAATCCAAGTGGTTGATACATAATAACAGATACCAAGGTTGATCTCTGGCCTCCATGCACTCATGCACACACATGCATCCACACATACTCATGCATATATATGTACACTTACAGAAGAGCAGCAGGAATCAAGATAGCTAAGGATGACTGAAATGGGGCCAATGGAAAGCGAAATACAACAGAACATTCCATGGGACAGAAGGAATGGAAAAAACTAATGATCCAAATGGAGACAAAGTGTTGTCCATGGTACAGATGTCTCCACAGTAAGATGTCCCTCCCCACGGACTTAAAAAGAGGGCATCCTCCAGCCTGCCAGGAGAGTGAAGGAAACTCATTCTGAGCCTTTTCTGAGGATGAGTTTAGGAAGGATGAGTTTGCTGGGCCCATGGCAAGTGTGCAACATTAGCCAGGCCAACCGGAACACGTGCCAGTCAAGCTCTGCTTTGATCTGGTTTGACCAGAAAGGCAGCCATTTTGGGAGTGTTTGGAAGGAGTGCCCAGCAACTTGAAAGAAGATGGACAGTTTATTCTCTGTTGCAAGGAGAGGAACTGGGCAGCCCCAATGCTTTTCTTACATCTTTAAAGCAAAATTCTAACCCAGAATAAGAAAGATGTCATCCTCAGTGTCATGGGAGTGTTGGAGGGCTGACTCAGCAGTGAAGAGCACTGACTGCTCTTCCAGTGGACCCGGGTTCAATTCCCAGCCCCCACGTGGCAGCTCGCAACTCTCTATGACTCCAGTGTGACACAGATATACGTGAAGGCAGTACGCCAACACATGACATCTCACCTTTCAATCCATCAACCAGGAGGTGAAGGTCTTTGGTACGATGCAAACGCACCCTCCCTCCTGAACATGACACTGAGTCAGAGAAAAGTGTTCTCCCAGAGCAGGTGTGTGCTCCGATGCGGTGTTCACACCTCTCGTCTCTCTCTGAAGGCAATTCATTCTCTGAGCTGTGCCACACCCCAGGTTCAGAAGGTGATAGTAGCCTTTCCCCCAAATCCCCCAGCTCTGCTTTGCCTATTCTGGGGCACAATTGGGAGCACACACCAGGCGGCAATTGACAAATGGACTGAGCTGGCACCGCCAAACCCCCCACCCCAACTCTTTGTTACCATGGAGACACTAGTCAGCCAAACCCAGAGATCAGGAAATATCCATCAAGGACAGCCTGGTGGACATGGGCTTAGAGAGCCAATATGCCAATGAAATCCTCAGTCCGCTGAGAGCCAGATGGGAAACTTGAACTGAAGTGCAAAGATAGGCTTTCCGCTTGGGACTGTAACCTTATCTTGTATCTCTCCCCCAGGAGTGATGTCATTCTGATCCTATGTGACCTAAGCCCCCTTCTTTCCCATTTCTACTCATGATTTTCTTTTTTGTAAATAATGTATTTGCTTTTATTTCATGTGTTGGAGTGTTTTGCCCATATGTATGTATGTGCCTTGCATGCATGCCTGGTGCCTGTGGAGGCCAGAAGAGGGTGCTGGATGCTCTGAAACTGGAGTTCCTGATAGTTATAGCTACTGGATGGATGCTGGGAACTGAACCGGGTCCTCTGCAAGAGCCGTAAGTGTTCTTAACTCCTGCGCCATCTCTCAGTCCCTGCTCCTGATTCTCTTACCTACCTATAAACTTCAAAGATTGGCAGCGACTAGATACATGCTCAAGAAGGCCTGGAGTCAGAAGAACATTCCAGAGATGAGCTCGTCATTACTTCTCCCATAACTACTTTGGAAAATGGACAATAGAACCTAAGTACTACCAGAAGACTTTCTCCACTTCCTCTCTTTGGGACAAACGTCCCAAAATATGGTGAACATATCTTCCTAACGGAGGATCCAAAAGAGACTTTTGAGAGGGGTCAACTCAAGAAAGCTGGACAGAGAAGAAGAGAAGGGAGCAAGCATACTCTGTAACTTACTCTTCCCTATTAGCTTTTAGTGGAGTCGGATGCCAAGAGCCAAGTGTTAACTGGAGTATGTCATAGCCCAGCACTCCTAGGGAGCACAGCTTCCCCCAAACAACTGTCATGGAAAGAAAGGAAGAAAGGTACTTCCCCAGAACTCATGCTTTTTAATGCAAATAATATTTTTCCTTAGGTGTTTTGAATCAGTCATTTGAATGGTTCAAATTCTAGGTACTCACCATGAGTGTTCTAATTCTATAACAAGCCTAAAAACGCATGGGGACTGGTTAAGTTTCTGCCCTACACTTCTGGTTATTGCTTTGTAACTTCAATGATCTTGAAAGTGAAGACCAGATTTTCTGCAATCAATAGTCAAAAAGCCAGAAAAGCTTGTAGCTTTTAGAAGGACTCAAAATGATCTGGTTCACAGAAATATGAAGTCTCGCTATCGTGGAAACAAGAGTTAATCCCCAACAAGCCTTCTTTGTTCCTTCTTTTGTGTAGCAGCCATGGGATAAAGTGGAGATTGATTCCAATCAGCTGTGAGATTGAACCAACCAGAGATTAGATGCCTCATTTTCTTCCTCAATGACTGATCAGGGCAAATCAAATCTAAGCCAATCAACTAACATTCGTTACTTCTCATCTGACTTTCATGGGAAGGTTGGCTGGGGCTTCTGAGAAAGTGAGAAAGAGAGTTTCATAACTTGTTGGGGAAAATCAACATAACCAACCTCGTTGTCTGCGGTTGGAAGATAACAAAGTGCTCAAGCCAAGTGGTCATTGGCCTGGAGACAACAGTAGCATAGCAATGAGAAAAATGAAGCAAATCCTTGATGACTTAATTAGTTATCCACAAAATCAAACTATCCTTGAATTCCACGCAATACATTTTTCTTCCACTAGACTAAGCCAATAATGATGCTTGGTTACCCATCACTACTTCATCGCTTCTCTCCTGGGGACCAAAGAAATCCTTCTGTTCTACAGAGAGATGGGTAGATGGAGAGGGGCTAGAGATAGATGACAAGACAGACTGATAGATTGATACATAATAGGTAATAGATGATATACAGATAGATGCTATAAATAAATATATATTGCATACTGAATTCTCCTATCTACCTCCTTTCAACCAATTTCATAGTTCATCAATCTATGCTGACACTATCTAATACATCAGTTGTTATAATAACATAACAAATAGGTCCCTCTTCTTCTAAAATCACCCCTTTTATATTCATTTTATAGCTGAAATCCAGATATGATTATGCTAGACTTTACTTTAAATAATTCCACAGTTCCTTTTGATATCACAGGCCTAGGATAAAATCCAAATTCCCTTCATGTTTAGCCCCATAGTGATTTTTTACACAACATTGGTAACCATTCTGAGAATCAACCCAATCTGAACTAAGCCAGAATCACAGGGCTTCAGAGAGAGACAGCCATGTTGGGATGTGAGCCAGCCTTATGGTCAGCCTTGGTCCTGAGTGAGCACTTGATCACACTTGGGGCAATAGGTCCTTCATCTGCTGTTCTCTGCCATGCTGGGCACAGAAATGGCTTCTGTTTGAGAACACTGCTCATCACTCTTGCTGGAAGGAGCCTGTTGGGAGAGAGTGGTGGAGTGTGGAAACATGGAGAAGTAGGGTAGGGCCGGACAGGTCTTGTTACTCTGGAGCTGAGAGTCCATGCTCAGTTCTCAGAAGGAAAGCCAAATCACCCCCACCTCACCCCCTACAGTCTATGTACCCCTCAAATACCCCCCAATTTTCAAGTTTCTTTTCTATGTATATTAACCAGTACCCAGCCCCTGTGTTTTCAACTAAAGTTTTTAATTGTGCACCTTCTATTTACTGAGTGAATAATTGACTTGGCAGGAAGTATGGCTTTCTAACAATCTAGTCTCAGGCGACTACAACAGGACACGCCGGCACACTTGTTTTCCAAATGGAAACATAGAAATTGTTCTCTATGTCTCACTTCGATCCATCTGCTGCATGATTTCTCATCCTCAGTAGTTAGTAACTACATGAGCAGTGACTGACAAGAAACCTATACTCTCACCTACTTCATGGGCAGAGGCCGGAGGATTGCCAAGTTTAAGGCCAGCTGTCAAACCATTGAGTTACAATTCATCTTCAGTTTTCACCTCTCCTATGCTTCCTGGAACCGTGGCACCCTCTCTTTGCAAAGAGCATATGGCGTCCAGGAAAAGACAGATGTTTCGTTATACCAGGACTAAGCCTTGTCAGCTCTCCCAGGAGGCTGTGCAGTCATGCTGTTCAAGCTACTTCCCTACTAGTGGGCGAATGTGCTGCAGCCCGGAGAGTAAGATGCTTTGCTCGAGGTTGGTTGAGCCTTGCTCAAGGTTAGTCAAGTCTTGCTATACTGCAGATTAGGCCCACCAGGTTCCATGCCCCCTGTCCTGACAGTTTTTCTTGAGTACTTCCCTTCAGGTCTCCTGGCCTGCTTGGCTCTATGCTTGGGTTCAAGTTTCAGAATGTGAACATTGATTTTATTCCCTGTCCATTAATGGTTTTTAATCACTCCTGCCACGTCCAAAATAAAACCATGCAAGTCCCAGATAGATAGATAGATAGATAGATAGATAGATAGATAGATAGATGATAATCCTAGTCTATGGAACACTTAAACATCTCACAGCCAGGACCACTAGCAAAGTGGAACTTTCTGGCATGGAAGACATCTTTGTTTAGTTAAGACTGGCACCTCGCTCAGCATCACCATCCTCCCCTTTCTTCCTTTCTCAGCAGCACCAGCCTCCTCCCTCAGGGCCCTGAAAGGTGATTTTGAGAGCTGTCACTGAAGATCCTTCAGAGCCCCGAAAGGTGATTTTGAGAGCTGTCACTGAAGATCAGGCAAGGGAAGGGATCACGGGGTAGGTAACAAAGGGTTAAGGCAGTAGCTGGCAGAGAATGCAGTGGGGCAGAACTGAGACTGGAGACCAAGTCAGCTGTCATCAGAGAACAAAGAACCTCCCAGTGCTCCTTGGTTCACTTCGTGTCACCACTGGGAAGCCCAGAGAACTCCTTGATTAGGACTTCTGAGTCGGCCCCACTGAGGCCTACAGAATAAAGCTGAGGAACAATGCCTGCCACATTCACATGGTCAGCAGTTTTCAACACCACCCTCTCCCTTGGGGCCTCCAAGGCTACTCCACCTCCAACAGGACAATCCCAGCCTCTAGCCTGCTGGAGCAGTATCCAGAGAGTTCCAGGAGCCCATAGGGGGCCTGGCTGTGCCTAGCTCTGGTTAGTACTGCAGTGTTTGTGTGGGGTGGTGGTGGGGGGAGAGTAACAAAGAAGGGTCCTATATGAGGACTGGAAAGGCCAAATTCAGGGCTTGGGAGGTCAGGCTTTACTGTCCTTACTTCATGTGACCAAGTTATGCTTAGTGTTTTGTGCTTGACTCACGGAAACTCCACCACAGCCACTAGCCTCCAGCCTGAGCATCCTCTAGGAGGGTGGATGAGGCTACATAGGGTCAGGAGTCCTGGTCTCAGCAAGACCACGAAGTCTGGAAACTTTGTTCTCCTGGACCAAGCCTCTTGCATGATGGAGCATTGTGGCTGCTTCCAAAGCACCTTGTATCCCAAGACTTGGCTTTATCCCCATTGAGTAGACTTCATATCTAGACCACAGCTGGAACCTGACCTCACTGAGGCTGGCAGGGTACCACTTCATTCTCCGTTTAACAATGTCAGCTTGTGGGTCCTAAGGTGGCCTACAGTGGCCAGCAGGTGAGCTGTGTGACTGATGTATGTTGTGACCCCAGCACTCAGGAAGCCATGGAGACCAAGAATTTGCCACAAATTTAGGTGACATAGGAAGTTCAAAGTCAGCCCAGGTTATATTGGGAGGCTATGTCAAAAAAGGGGGAGTGTTGGGGGAGAAGGAAGGAGACAAAAGGGAGGAAAAGGGAGGATAAAGGAGGAGAACAAAAGAAGGGAGAGAGGGAGGTTAACAGAAGTGGGAGGGTGAAGGAAAGCAGAAGAAAGGAAGGGATGATAATGGGAAGAGAAAGAAGGAGGCAAGGACAAGAAAGGAAGGAAGGAAGGAAGGAAGGAAAGAAGGAAGGAAGGAAGGAGAGAAAAAGGAAGGAAGAAGAAAGAAGGAAGGAAAGAAAGAACAATGGGCAGTAAAGAAGAGATGGAGGGAGGCCTGGAAGGTCATACAGCTTGACATCAACAAACCCCTTGTCCCACATTGCTCTGCGAAAGGTCAGCTCAGCTCTTGAACTTGTGAACAATTCATGCTGACATCTCAAGATGCAAAGACACCAAAGCCACTGATGGACCTTGACCGCTGGCAGGGAGTGAAGCCTTATGAAGGGGTCAGAGACTGGGGATGTATAGGAACCTGGGCAGTGAAAGTGCATCTAGGCTGGAAGCAAGAAAGAGCCTTGGAATGAAGAAGACTGGATACTGAAGACCTGGTGCCCGTCATGCCATGGTGCTAACAAAGGGCACGGAATTAAAGAGGGATAAGAGC
Organism: Microtus oregoni; assembly: GCF_018167655.1. NCBI lineage: Eukaryota > Metazoa > Chordata > Mammalia > Rodentia > Cricetidae > Microtus > Microtus oregoni. The sequence continues at coordinate 7,221,321 of NW_024543222.1, read as the reverse complement.
TGGATGATGGGCAGTGTGGTTTCAGAACTTTCTATCTCTCTCCCTCTCTCTCTCTGCATTAGTGCTCAGAGGTCAACGTCAGGTACCATTCCTGTGTTACACACCTTGTCCCTGAGAAGTGCTCTCATTAGCCTGGAATCCAGAACTTAGAATAAACTGAATGGCTGGGGATCTGCCTGCCTCCTCAGCACTGTGGACCACCATGCTTCTGGAGATCCATGCTGGGAGATTCATACTGACCCGACTGTGGGTCCTCATGTTGTCGTGGCAAGCACTTTACTGAGCAAACTGTCTCCTCGGCTCCAAGAATGGAGGACTTTACAGTGAGCCGATTAGAAGAAGTTGGAATTTTATCTCAGTCACCTCTTGGGAACCTTATTTTCCTTACATATAAAATAAGGACCTACTTTTTTCACAAGGCCCGTGTGAGAATTCAGTGACTAGATAGGCATAGGTAGAGCCTGGCAAAAGAGCCATGTAACACCCGGAACTGCAGCTGGGTGGACAGTTAGGACAAACAGAGAGCTGATGGACACAAAGGGGCCAAAAAGTCAGTGCTGGACACAGCTAGGAAGGGCTCAGCAGTACATATAGCAGGGGCTGTAGAAGATGACAGAATACTAGCCTTAAAAAAAAAATTGGTCCCAAGAAACTACTTATGACTTTAAATCCATTTAAGGCGAGAGAAGAATCGATGATCCAGGAGGCAATAGGAAAGGGGGCAAGAGAGAGTCAGGCCTGCCTCTACCATACTGGCCCAGCCACTGGGAGAGGCCTCAGATTCTCCCCATGGCTCTAGAGGGAAAATGTCCCCTGACAAATTGTGTAGTCCTTGACATCAGGTTCTAATGTTGCTATCTTCTTTCCTCTTATATTCTAGCTCCCTCACTCCCAGAGTGATGGGGAAGTCCCCTCTGTGTGCTGTAATTACCATTAATGAATAAAAAAATTGCTTTGGACCAATAGCAAGGCAGAACTTAGGTAGACGGAAAGCTAGGCTGAATGCTGGGAGAAAGAAGGGTAGAATCAGAGAGAAGCCATGGAGCTGCCTGAGTCAGACATGCTGAAACTTTGCTGGTAAGCCACTGCCACATGGCGATACACAGATTAATAGAAATGGGTTAAATTAATATGTAAGAGTTAGCCAATAAGAAGCTAGAGCTAATGGGATAAGCAGTGATTTAATTAATACAGTTTCTGTGTGATTATTTTGGGTCTAAATTAGCCGGGTGGCCAGGAACCAGCAAGCAGCATCCTTCAACACCAGAGCCCATTGACTTCATACTTCTTCCTTTCTCTCTGTTAAAACCTGCTCTACCAAGATAATTTATCAGTCCCATGGAGCAGGGAAGGGTCTCTCCCATAGTGGTGCTAAGACCAACTCAATCCTCAGAGAGATGCATGCATCCACAGCTCATGTGTTTTCTCTTAAAGTCCTTATGTCTTAAAGTCTGAGTCCTTCTGGGAAGGAATGACTGTATTATTTCTGCACATGCACCTAGAGGCTTGTGTCACCCTGTGTAGGCAGAGTCCCTCGACTATTTAAATACAGATGAGGCCTCTGAATACACAGACAACTGCTTCAGCATCTCAGCATCTTTCCAAAATATTTGTCTATTGCTGTTTTGGAACTGGCATTGTCACACTCTCAGCCTTGAAATGTGACTTCACACATATGAATGTTTGCTTTGCTTTTCTCTTTTTCAATCACTGTATTCGTGTGTGTGTGTGTGTGTGTGTGTGTGTGTGTGTGCGCGCGTGTGTGTTGTACATGTGTGTGGGGGCCAGAGGTCAATATCAGGTGTCCTTGATTGTTCTCATGTTTTTGAGACAGGGTCTCTGTAGACAGAAGTTTCTGTCCCGCCTGGTCCCACAGCCATTCAGTCTCAAAGAAACACACAGAGGCTTATAACAATTATAAACTGTTTGGCCTATTAACTCAGGTGTGTTATTAGCTAGCTCTTACAACTTAAATTAACCCATAATTCTTGTCTATATTAGCTACATGGCTTGGTACCTTTTATCAGTGAGGCATTCTCATTTTGCTTCCTCTATGTCTGACTGGTGACTATAGACTGAGCCTTTCCTCTTCCCAGAATTCTCCTAGTCTAGTCGCCCCGTGTATATTCCGGTCTGCCTACTGGCCAATCAGTGTTTTATTAAACCAATAATGTGTAATAAATCTTTACAGGGTACAAGAGCATTCTCTCATAGCAGGTCTCTCATTGAAGATGGAGATCACCAATTTGGCTAGACTGATTGGTTGGCCTGTGAGTTCCAGGGCTCCTCCTGTATCTATCTCTCCAGTACTGGGATGGCAGGTGGCACCACATTTGGCTTTTATATTGCAACTGAGGATGTAAACTCAGGTCCTCATGTTGATGGGGCAAGCACTAGACAGACTGAGTCACCTCCTTAGCCCCTACTTATTTATTTATTCATCCATTCATCCATTTATTTATTTTATTGCTAATATTGTGTCTAAGATCATATCTGTTTGGAAAATGGAGCAATGACTTTTTATCCCCCCCCCCCCCCCTTCTACTGCTTGCTACCAGAGCCTTGCAACAGTTGTTGCTATAATATGACTTCTTCCTAGGTCACATAAGAAGACCTCAGAACCAAAACAGTTGCTCAAAAGGAAGCAGAATCTGCCACCTAAGACTTTAGTTCTGATTAAGCCTCACAGGATATCATTTAGATGGCAGCCCATCCTAAATTTGGGCCTTAAGGTCCTTGAAAATGGAAAGGAATAATAGGGAGCCAGAAGTGACTCTGATAGTCACAGTCTTCCTCGTTTGACTGATGCAGTCTCTAAGGGGCTCCATGGCATGCAATCAAAGCTTCAGCTGAGACGGATCTGCACTGATCACTTGAAGTGTTAACATGCCAACGGAGGTCTGAGTGGTCATTTCAGCCCTCCTTCATCGGCATCTCTACAAGAGGATCCAGGTACCTGCCCTTAGCAAGTATTGCAGGATATCCTTATCCAAAGTCCAGATGGATAACAGTTGGTTGTAGCCATCACCACCCACCCACCCCTGGCCTGAAGCTAATACAGTCACTTCTCTGCTCACACATAGCCCAGCATGGTACCTCCTGCCAGATGAGAAGACCCAGAGAGAGCTGCCAGGAGGTTTTTAGCATAAGCTGATTCTCGGCAGTTAACCACTAAAATAGAAGCACACATTCAATTTTGCTAATTTCTAAACTGGGCAGGATGTCACAGGTCTTTCATCCCAGCACTCTGGAGATAAAAGCAAGATGGATCTCTATGAGTTCAAGGCCAGCCTGGTCTATATAGTGAGTTCCATGATAGCCAAGGCTACATAGAGAGACCCTTTCTCAAGACAAACAAACAAATAAAAACCAATTTCACTAACTCTAAGAGCCAGCTTGAAAGGTGGAGGAATTGGTCCCCAGCACTGATATAAAAACTTGAGTTTAATGGTCCACACAAGTCTGAGGACCCAAGTTTGGCTCCCCAACAGTCATGTAAAAAGCCAGGTGTGTGGTGACTGTTACCGTCAGCACTGGGGAAGTGGAGACAGGTGCATTCCTGGAGTTCTCTGGCCTAGCAGTCTAGCTAAATCGGTGAGCTCAAGGTTCAGTGAAAAGTCTTGCCTCAGAAACCAAAATGAAAAGCAGTCATTTAGCTTCCATATGGGTGCCCACCTATGTGGCATGCACTCCCATCCCTGTCCTGGGGAAGCAGAGACAATCGTTCAGAGAGATCCTGGGTTGACAAGAGCTTCTGTCTTGAAGCATAAGTTGAAGCACAACAGAAAAAAAGAGCAGACATCAACCTCTGGCCTCACACATACATAAACATGCACACATGCTATTGAAAACACACACACACACTTATGGACATATACACACAGAGAGAAGCATAGATGCAAACATACACACAGCATACACACAGAGAAAGTAGCTTGCTTGTCAACCATATCCCTCTCTTTCTGAATTTATATTTCTCCTAGGACTCTCTCTGTAGTGTTAGGGTTTTCCTAGCCTTCACTTAACGCTTCCAATCTGAGGCCTGAAGTTGCTGTTGTCCAGGGCAGCTAGTATCAACTAAGATTTAAGAATAAACAATTATATTTTAGCCAGTCATGCTAAGTGTGAGTGACTGACACAGTGGAGAAATGTTTGAAGAACACTGGCAGGTTAATGGTTCTCTGTGATCACCCTTCATTTCTCTAGCTTCTGGGACAAAGAACCTTCCAGATCCTTCACAACATGCCTAAAAGATTCCCCCTCCACCCCCCATCTTGCAGTTGGCCATCTCACTCACATGCCATATCCCACCTCTTGACACAGTCTCACTGATGTGCCCCTTACTCAGAACCAGAAGTGACTGCAATCCACCGTGAATTCTTGGTGTGCCATTGTGGCTTCATACCAGTGTATGTCTGTCATCTGTGACCTTACCTGAAAGAGACAAAGAGCAGGACTGGGGAGATGGTTCTGAGCTCAAGCATGAGGATCTGGGTTTGGTTTCCAGCACCAATAAAAAGAACCTGGGTTTAATGGTGTATTTATAATCCCAGCGCTGGGGAGGCAGAGCATAGGATCCCTATGGCTCAGCGGTCAGCCACCCTAGCTCAATCAGTGAACTCCAGGTAAAATTAAGAGAGCTGAGCAGTGGTGGTGCACACATTTTTAATCCCAGCACTCAGGGAGGCAGAGGCAGGAGGATCTCCGAGAGTTCGAGGCCAGCCTGGTCTACAGAGTGAGTTCCAGGACAGGCTCCAAAGCTACACAGAAAAACCCTGTCTCAAAAAAAACTAGAGAGAGAGAGAGAGAGAGAGAGAGAGAGAGAGAGAGAGAGAGAGACTCAAAACAAAAAGTGAATAGTGACTGAGAGGAACACGGGATGTTGACTTCTGGCCTCCACACGCATATGCACACAGGTGCACATGTACACACATGCACACACACACATGTAAAACCTTGACCTGGCCTATCTGTAAATACACAGTGGCATCCATTCCCTTGGTTACCCCTAACCCTCAGTACTAAGGGCTTTCCCAGAGTCAGCATCAATTACGTTAGAAATCAGTGATGTCATTCTCAGCTGCCAATCATTGCAACACTATTAACCCTATTGCCCTGGAGCTGGTCCTCCATCCAGACTTGGGAGATGACTCAGCATGGTATCTTGTTCCACAACATCTGGGTATGGGTGTGTCAGTCCTTCCTTGTCCCTCAGGGTCTAAGCTGAAGGCACCCACAGTGAAGAGGAAGCCGCCTTAGATTAAACTTAGTGTCTGCCACTCTAGAAGAGTTGCTACCCATCTTCAAGAGTGGCCCCAGAACCCACAAAAGATCCCTATAGTGGGGGCCCAGAGTGACCCCAGTGCCCCAAAGAGCCCCGCTTCGACATGGGGGCCCAACAGAAGCTTCAGCCCTTATGTCCACTGATTTCTATCACCAATCAGCTGTTGGAGTATGCCTCCCAAGGGCTCCCAGATAGGGTTGGCACAGAGAACATGTTAGTTGACGAAATTGAACCACAGACAGATACACCTGCAGACACACACACACACACACACACACACACACACACAAACACACACCACACACCACCCCCTCTGGGAATTTATAGGTTAGAAAGAGATGGATTCAAATCATCATGACGTCAGGTAGTAATTGGTCAGTGTGATGCAAGATCACAAATCCATATAAGGCATCAGAGGAGGCTGTGTTCTTCCCCCGAAGGGGAACAGAGGGGGAGCCTGGGTTTTACAAGGCGAGGATTTATTCACCCAAGCTATGTGGGGAACGTATGAAGCAAGAAGCTACAAGGTGCAAGGGTGGTTCAGGTAGACGGCACAAACACACACAGCGTAGAGAGAGGAGCTGTCTACTAGATCTGGGTGAGTGAACGGAGTGGCTGGAATCTCCAGGTGGGCAGCGTGCCCCCCTCGGTGGGCTAAAAGTTGGCAGGAAAGGGCGCTAAGGTCACAGGTGGGTGGAGGAAGGCACGGGACCATCTGAGCAAGGGTAAAGGCCAGTCTGAAGGAATGTGCCCAGTTTTCCTGGCTCCTTGGGGACTCCCAGGCATTCTTTCTAACAAGAGACATGTCGCCTGCCAGCCAGCAGATGTGGCCCATGAATAAACATCCCTGCCGGGCTGGAGGGGTGAAGAGAATAATAAATATGAAGAAAGCGGTGGCCTGCCCCTCCATGCCCCCCTCCCCTGCTCCCAGGGTAGCAGACACGCCTGGCCCTAAGGGGTGGACTCAGACATGGACCGGTCCTCACACACGGCAGCCAGCCCTGGCCAGCCGCACATTAATCCCGTGGATTTGGCCATCTTGTGACATAGCCAATCAGTTCGAGGGAGGGGATGGCAGAAACGCCTCTCCTTTCACTTCACAAAAGGATTTTCGTCCCTTGAGAGCACAATGAAGGGGGGGAAAAAACCAATCAAGGCGGGATCAGCTGTGGGCTGGTGGCTGCAGATCCGTGTCTCCCAGAGGGGGGTGGGGGCACATATCGGTCCGTGTGGGAAACCCACAGCCTCAGCTTCTCACACATTGTTCTCCTCCTCTTCAGCAGCACCCCCTCCCCACCAGCCCTACCCTCCATTCCCCCCTCCCCAGAGCCGTTAATACCACAAAAGATACATTCCCCATTGTGCTCCTGGACAGCTGAGAGGTCCGAGTTAGCCATACACAGCTCCCGGAGTCCTCTCCAGGGAGAAAGGGGTGGGCCATCCACATGAAGAATAGGATGCTTATCATACAAAGGACTTAAACCCACTTGGGCTCCTGGCCTAGGGAAGCCCGTGGGGGGTTAAACACAGTTACATTTTCATTAGGTGTTAATAGCCAAAGGGCAACTGTGGGCAGCGAGGACCAGACATTGTTATGCAGAGAATTCCCTTGTTGCGAGGGCAAGGCAGGTGGGGTGGGGACTGGGGGTGGACCAGTCAGCGCTAAAGTCCAATTTGGGGGGGGGGGGCTTGCAGTGGGCTACATTGTTAGCCAGTGAGTTCCATCAATGAGAAAAGTCATGTTTTTTTCTGAAGGAAACAACTTGAAATCACTGGGGAGGGGAAGGGCCAGTGTTGGGTGGCTGGGGACAGAATTAGGCCCCTAGTGCCTCAGCTCGCCTTCCAAAGGCCCTCTCCACCACTGACTGTACCTCTGAGACAATGCAAAAGATTCTGGTTTCTCTGGGGTGGTGGGAGCAGCTTAGAGAAAGGGAATGAATGGTTTTAGGATCAGAGAGAGTGGCTGAGCCCTGGTTCTAAGCCTCTGTCTCAAGCGGTGTGGCCTGGGGCGTCCTAAGGACCAAGGTGAGGAACTTTCTTTATAAAGCAAAATGGAGCCAGAACATACCTGCCAGATTCTTGCTTTCAAGGAGCAGAAAATGCCTGCTACAGATGAGGTCCTCAAAACAAACACCACCACCTCCTGTCCACCAACTGCTCTCAACTCCCACTAAAAGAAGAGGAAAGAAGGGAGAGTCTGGTACCACAGACCAGTGGCATTCAGTAGGAAGCTTGCCACTGCCCTCACTCAATTCTCTAGCCTCTTCCAGCTGGGGAACAGGTCCCTCAACTTCATTTTCAGTGAAAACTGTGCTCTACAAGAAGCCAGGGTCACTTCTGTGTCCTCCTGCTCAGGAGGCTTGAAGGAAAATGAGCCCACTCATGGCTTGTGTTCTGTTGAAGTGGGTGAGGAGTCTTTGAAGTTGCAAGAGTCTTTGTTGTTGAAGATAGGGCTGTTTCCTCCGACAAGTCTAGGGAATGGGATTCCACCTCCTGTTCCCTTTCCAGAAGCTCAGAACTCAACGACAACTCAGCGACAAATACAGGAAGGGCTAAAACTGACGCACAAATAGTTGCCAAATAAAGGCGCTGGGAGATGGGGCGGGCTCCAAAGCTCTTGCCATGCTAGCATGAAGAGTCCAGTTTGACCCGAGTGTTGGATGCTCGTATAAACCCAGGGCTAGAAAGCCAGCCCAGACTAATCAACAAGACCCTGTCTCAGAAAACAGTGTGGACAACTCCTGGGGAAACAGCACCAGTGACTGACCTCTGGCCTCTGTGAACATGGCACATGTGCACCTGCGCGCGCATGCACACACACACACACACACACACACAGCCAAATGAAAGACACTCATCTTCCTGTCTGCAGGGTAAGTGGTATTCTGGTGTCGATAGTACAAAACCCAAGTGGGCATAATTTGTATCATCAGGAGGACTTGGGTGGCCGCAGCATCCTCTCCCAGCCTATTTATGGCACTGCCGACTACTCCCGCTATCCAAAATAGACCTCTTCATACCCTGGTCAAAGGGTGCTTCAGTTTCCACAGGGCGACCTACACCAACTTCCCAGCCAGATAGCCAGTGCCAGTCTAAGCTACTGACTCTGGAAGTTGTGTAGGAAAGCACTCACAGGGAAGGGAAGGTCCTGGGGGAGAGGATTGTCTTGTTTTCTGAAGCTACACCTGGGTCCTACTGGAAGGTATCCAATGCTAGACAGGTGGGAACAATGATTTCTTTTTTTTTTTTTTTTTTTTTTTTTTTTGGTTTTTTTCGAGACAGGGTTTCTCTGTGGTTTTGGAGCCTGTCCTGGAACTAGCTCTTGTAGACCAGGCTGGTCTCGAACTCACAGTGATCCGCCTGCCTCTGCCTCCCGAGTGCTGGGATTAAAGGCGTGCGCCACCACCGCCTGGCTGAACAATGATTTCTTTAACCAGGCCAGAGAGGGCACCATTTGTCTTAGCCCAGCAGTGGCTGCTTCTCTACAAGAGACACTGCTTCATAGGTTTTAGGATGGAAGCCGGTCTAGAAATGTATTCTTGTCGGATGGTGGTGGCGCACACCTTTAATCCCAGCACTCAGGACCCAGAGGAAGGTGGATCTCTGGGAGTTCGAGGTCAGCCTGGTCTGCAGAGAGAGTTCCAGGACAGTCAAGCCTACACTGAGAAACTCTGTTTCAAAAAAACCCCAAAGAAAGAAGAAATGTTGTATTCTATTCTCTTGAAACATCTCTGGAATGAGAGACCGAATTGTGCTCCAATCTGGAAAGAACCATGAAGTACTTTTCACTCTGAGTTCACAACCAGGATCTGAATCTAACATCTTTAAAATGAGCCCTGTTATCTTCATCAAATCTGGGCTACTGTATGTATGCCTTCTCCTGTATGTATGCACATGTGTATGTGTGTGTGTGTTAGCATGTGTATGAGCATGCTAGATTGTGGAGACCAGAAGACCATCAGATGTCTTCCTCTACCACTCTCAACCTCATCTTTTGAGACAGGGTTCCCTCCTTGAACCTCAAGCTCACCAGTCAGACTGGCCAGCAAGCCCCGGGAATTCTGCTGTCTCTGTCTTTCCCAGACACTGGGCTTCCAGGCGCATACTCAGCATTTTTCATGGGTGCTGGGGATCCAAGCTCGGAGCCTCATGTTTATACAGCAAGCACTTCGCCAGCTGAGGCATCTCCTTGGCCCCACACTTTTTGATCTGTTATTGAAACTGCCAAGTTCCACATCCAAAGATTCAAAGAAAACCAGCTAAACACAAGGGCACCTGAGGTTTCCAACTTCAGCCTCAACTCCCCCAGTGCCCTTCTCTTTTTCTCTTTTCCCTTTGGGGGAAGAGAAGAGAAAACACCTCGGTCTGTTGGTTACTAAAGCTAGAATCCAAATCCTTCCAGGTGCTAGGAGACGTCTGTACTGCTAGAGGAAACTGCGTCCTCAAGCCAGCAGTGCCCAGAAATTACAACCGGTTTTAGCAATTAAGAGAAGTAAAACATTAAAAAAGCATGAGGCGAGGACATTTGCATGCTAATAGCCCCTCTGTAGTGCTTGGGAAGCTGTGTTTTACAACAAAGCAGATAACTTCCACACTAGAGCCATTTTAACCCTTGGGTTCTCACTCCAACTCCCAAGCTAGGGACCCCGATGTCTGGGACTCATCTCGCGGTGGTTGAGAAAGGCACGGGTTAAGTCCGCCCGTGTACCAATCCATCCTCCATGGCCTAGTTTTTCCTGGCTTTGGAAAGGAAATAAAGAGAAGGAGACTTACAAGCTTGGAATGTCTTTATGAATAGTGAGAGGAGAGTGGAGGGACACACTGTGGACGACAAAGGAAACTTTGCTAGCAAATGCCATGAAATGGGCTGAGCAGTGTTGAAGCGAAAACCCTGGTGTGTGAGGGGGATGAACTTGAATCTGGTCTGATCACTTCCTAGCGGAGCGATGGATGGCTTACTCAAGTTCCTGGAGCTGAAATCTCTTTATCTAATAAGGTGGAATAGAATCAAAGAGAGCAAAGGTCCTAGACTCCAATGGTTGGCACAGCAGTAGGTGGCATTACTGCCATTCCTGGGGAAAGTCTATGAAGAATCCTTGTATGAAAAATCTACCATGACTTCATTGGAGATAGGAAGCCATTCCTCTTGCTGTGCGCAGAAGTAAACCTTGCAAGACGTACAGATAACAGACTGTGGCTCTATTTTGTTTGTGCTATAACAAATAAAGCTTGCCTGAAGAGCAGAGTCACTATTTAGCTATAGAGGCCAGGCTGTGGTGGCACACGCCTTTAATCCCAGCACTTGGGAGGCAAAGGCAGACAGATCTCTGTGAATTCAAGGCCACCCTGGGCTACGAGAGATTGATCCAGTCTAAAAGAGAAACAGAGCCAAGTGGTGGTGGCTCACACCTTCAGTCCCAGTACTTAGGAGTCACTGGCCTTTTATCCCAGTACTAGAGAGGTGGAGACAGGACAGGATATGGCTGGGCAGAGGGAAGAATGTAAGGCGGGAGGAGACGGGAGTTCAAGGCATTCAGTCTGAGGATTTGTAGAGACAGGATCTTGCCCACTTTTGTCTGAGGAGTTTGTAGAGGTAAGAACAAGTGACTGGCTACTCTGCTTTTCTGGTCTTTCAGCTTTCACCCTTAATATCTGGCCCCATACTTTCCCTAAGGAAGACAAGAAGAATGCTTGAGTCTCAATGGTAATGTTGATCCTTAAAAATACAGAGTAGGCTTATGAGAGTTTGAAGAAGTGACTATTCTGAGCTTCTACAGCTTGGAATAATGCTTAAGTTTTAGAGAAATGTAGACCTTTTTTGTTGATGATATTTGCTTTGCTTCATGGGTGCGCCCATAGGAAGGGATGTGCACATTCATGTGTGTGCACATGCGCATACATGTGTATCCACACATGTTTATAAAGGCCAGAGGACCTTGGGTGTGACTACTTAGGCGTTATCTACTGTTACTCTGAGACAGTGCCTCTCACTGGGTTCTGGGGCTTGCTAGTTAAGCTGGGGAAGGTGGTTCAGGAGCCTCAGAAATCATCCATCTCCACCTCCACAGCACATGGCACCATGCCTGGCTTTTTACATGGGTTCTGGGGAATGCAGTCAGGTTCTCATGCTCATGTGATCAGCATTTTACCAACTGAGCCCCAGCCCCAGCCCCAGCCCCAGCCTTGTTTTGAGGTCTTTTGATAGAGCATGGCTCTGTTACTTTGGGCCAGTTCCTGAACCTTCCCATACCTCAGTTTCCCTTTGTCAGATGGGAATGATAAAAATCTCATTGTTATCTGTAAGGAAGGTATCACAAGTAGGCACTCAATACATGTCAAGGATTCAGGCTCTCTTTGTTTCTGTTTTAAATATCCGGTCCCCCTCATCCTTCCCCATGACACAACAAGGAAGCAGTGTCCAAAGTGTGTCATGTCTTGGATGCCAAGTCAAGTCCCTCAACTCTCGCAAAGACAAGGAAGGAGTTTTGATTTACACTCCAGCGTGCCCTGAGTGTTCCACAGCTCCGCAATGGGAAAGAGTCCGCCGGAAGGAAATGGAAGTTCAAGGGCTGGTCAAATATTAAGCTGGCGTTCACGGATGGGTGGCAGAGCGCACCCTCTGATAGCAGGCGTGCTTCATAGCCACACTGCCCACGGGTGCAGAGATGAGCCCACCACCCACCCTTGGCTGAAGTCATGCACCATGGCCCACTTTCACTTTCTGCCCTAAACCCACTTCTAAAGGAGCCTCCAGGAAAAGGGCTGAGGAGCAGAGAAGAGAAGGAGGAAACAGACTCGGAGATCAGGCATCGGGCAATCCTGTGTCTTTTCTTTAACAGGGCGGCAAGTTCTCCTGACCAACTACATCTGTGGCTCTTGACTGTAAATGTGAATTGCAATCACTAAGGGTCTCTGAACAAAAGTGAAATGGATGTCCTAGAATATTCTACCTCTACTGATTCCAGCTGCCTGCAGTGTCTTATGCAGGATATTTTCACACAGCTCGTCAGGGATCCTGACACCTTAGCTGGCTTGCGAGCCCCCGTGGCAGCCTCTTTCTCAGAGTGTATTTGTTATATAAGGGTGCTCATCATTCTTGGCCCCTCAGGAGGATGTTTTAAACATCAGAAGGCTTAAGACACCTCCCTAAGAATTTCTGATTCAATTCACCTGAAATTGAGAGGAGGCATCTATAAAATGCAGACCCCCACAGCGTACCACATCCAAGCCTACAAGACAGTTCGCTGCAGCAGACTGATGGAAGAAACAATTTGAGACGCTGCAATAGGAGATTAGATGACATGAACTCTAGACCATCGTTGCCTTAGAATATTTGGATAGTGAATTACTTTCCTTGTAAGCTCAGGGCCCTAAGTTTGGTACCCACATAAAAAGTTTAGAGTGGTGTTGTGTAGTGTACTTATATTCCCAGCACTAGGAAGCGATCAGCTGCAACCCTGTGTCACCCTGGCCAGTCAGCCAAGCCAAATTAATGACCAGGTGAAAAACCCTGCCTCAAAATAAGTTGGACGGTGTTCCCGATGAACGACACCCAAGGATGTCCTCTAGGGTAGACACTCATGAGAAAGAGATAATGCTATGCCCCTGTCCATATACTGTCCATAATATACTAGTGGCATAGGGCGGGGGTGGAAGTCTTGGCTAGTAACATTTGATGTTCTGGCTTCAATTTCCAGCGTGGCAAAGAGGGGGAGGCAGGGAATAGGGGTGTGGGGGTGGAGGAAAGGTCTCTCTAGTAATCTTAAAAATTCCCTACAGGAAGAAAACAGAACCAGCAAGGAGATAGCACTTAAGGGGTGATAGTGCCTGGGTAGGGAGAAAAGAAGTAGATACTTTATTGCCTGCATGAACACTGTGAACAATAGAAGAGATGCCACTGGGGAGCAGGGAGTGACAAAAGCTTTGGGACTGGGACAGGATGAAGAATTTTACAGTGGCATCCAACTTGTTCATTACTAATTTTGAAAATGAAATCCATGGAACATTGCTTCTGTGGTCCCCATCATTTCCGGCAAATATTGAAGGTAGAGGCCAGCGTACTACAGCTTGGGGTCCCAAACAACGCGCTTTCTGTCTACAGTTTCTTGGGTTTTTTTGTTTTTAATTTTTCATTTTACATAAGCTTTCAAAAACAGTTTTAGATTTCCAAAATTTAATGAGAACATAATTCAGACATGTTCTGTCTACCTCCCAGCTGCAACCCTCACTGAGGGGTGAATTCACCATCATTAAAAGACAGGTACCTATAAGTTGTTAGCTAGGTAAACCCATAGCTGGTTCACATCTCTGCAGCTTCCATTTCAGTATCCCATCTGGGACAGGGACCACATTGCGATTCCCATCATGCCTCCTTGGGCTCCTCTTAGTTGTGATAGTTCCCCGCTTTCCTTGCTTTCGACAGTTCTCCCAGTCCTGAGGAATAGAGCCCACTGTCCCTCAGCTGGAATTTGTCTGACACTGGGGAAGAAAACTACAGACTTTATAAAGACCATGCTCAGCACATCAAGAACGTATACAGGAAGTAAGATTGTCATTGTTAGCTGGGTCCATCATCTCAACTTGTCAGGAAACTGAGCCAGAAGGATCGCACGTTCAGGTCTTGCCTGAGCTGCAAAGAGAGTTCAAAGCCATCCTGTCTGAAAACAAAAACACTAAAAGGGCTTAGTGGTACAGTACAGTACAGTACTTGCCTAGATGATGTGGAAGCCTAGGCTCAACCCTTAGTTCATAACGGGAGTGGGGATGGTTCATTGGAATTGAGGTCAACTGGCTCACATGACTGAAGTTTTTTCCTGACAGTTGTCCACACCGTAACGTGATTCTCTTTTCTTCACTTTCCACACCTCACTCTTTGGAAGGAAGCCTGAGTGAGCAGCCCACACATAAAGAGGGCAGAGTTCTTATTTTCACTTTCTCAGGGGTCCATACAAACTACCAGGACCTCTTCTGCAGGGAAGGTTTGCCCAATCTCTGCTTAATCCTCTGTGCGTATCTTTCTGAATGCATGGGGAATATCTAAGAGTCTATACAGATGGCATGCTATATTTTTTTGAGTCCAGATTATACAGGATATTGCTTCATTTATTTTCATTCAATCAGCTTTCTTTTTGGGGAACTTCCTCGGCTGGCTTCCCCACCCCTGTGAGATACTTCATGAACGTAGGGACTTTGGGCTTTGCTATTGTGATTGTTGTTGTTCCTGCTGCTGCTGTCATTTTAAATCCTGCTGACACTCTGTCACACAGATGCTCCACTGCAGAAGAGTGACTGACTCATCACTTTGGGGTTCATCTTTTTCTGGGCTCTCAACATTGCTTTGTTGGTCTATTGTCCAGTCTCCTCTCAACACTATTGATTTTTGCAGCCTTGGGCGTGAGAGATGAGGTCTGTCAGTCTGAAGCTTCCGTATGTGCTCTTCAATATTGGGCTCCATGCCCAAGATTCATTGCCTTCTCGTTTATCAATAACATTAGAATCAGCTTCAGGAAACAGGCGGCTGGATTTTGATGGGATTGCGATGAGTAGATCCAGTTAAGAAGAATTGACACAGAAGCGATATTGAGCTGTCCAATCCATGATCATGGGATGTTGGCCTCCTGAAATGAACCTTTGACTTTCATTCTAACCAACATCTTGGAGTTGTCCTGCCAATTTTTATATCAGGATTCTATGGGTTCATAGCCATACTCACTCATTTACATATGAGCACATGACAATACCACAATTGAATAGTTATAACAGAAACCATGTGACCCAAACCCTAACAGACCCTAACAGACTGACTTATTATTTTGATTTTTGTAGGAAGTTTCGAGGAAGTCTCCAACAGTATGAGTTGTAGAAAACTTTTTCTATGCTTTTCTGGCTGGCTTTCAGGAAGATGACAGCTCCCATGCAGAAAGAGAGCTCCCTGAATCTCATCAAGGAGATGGAAACCCATCTTTAAAGCAATAAATTAGAAAGTGGGGCTTTTGAGAATCTTTTTTTATGTGTATGAATGTTTTCCCTGACTGTATATCTGTGCACCACTTGTGTGCCTACTGTTGGAGGAGGAGAGAAGAGGGTGTCAGATCCCCTGGGACTGGAGTTACAGACTGTTGTGAGCTCCCATGTGGGTGCTTGGAATTGAAGCCAGCGCCTCAGCAATCTTAACCATTGATTCATCTCTCAAATCCTTTACAGGAAGTACTTAATACATATTTGATGACTGAAATAAGGAATAAATAATCGCTATGATGGTTAATATCGATTGCCAACTTGACAGGATCTAGGATCACCTAAGAGACAGGACTGTGTGCATGTCTGTGAAGAAATTTCTGTTAGGATAGTCTATGGGCCTGTCTGTGAGGGGTTACTTAGATTGGCTAATTGAGGTAGGAAGACCCACCTTAAATGTGGAAGACACCATTTCATGGGCCAAGGTCCTGAGCTAAATGAAAGGGAAACAGCAAATTGAGCATTATTCATCTCTCTCTGCTTCTTTACTGAAGGTGCATGTGACCAGCTTCCTCAAGATCTTACGCCCAGGGCTTCTCCACCATAATAAATAATACCTCCAACTATGAACCAACATGGACCCTTCCATGATGAAACTGCTTTGTCGGGTATTTAGCAATGGTGATAGAAAAAAAGACTGCCTGGCAGTCACACTTGGGGCTCTGAAGTATATTAGTAACTGTCATAAGAACCGTAGTACCAGAACTGGGAACAACAGGGACATACATGAGCCACATAGTTGGCAAACAGACATATGCAGAGGATTTCTTACTGTGTGCCAGGGAAGGTAGAAGACAAGAGAAGAACTGGTTGCTGACTGCACATGCATACTCTTGAATCTAGCATGCAGACCAATGTGGGAACGAATATTCGATATCATTGTGTTTGACCTCCCCCTGCCCCTACTACCAAGGGTCTTTAGGCACACTCTTCCCAATCCATATATGCTTTGCCGGGGGGGGGGGTCTCAATATTCTAGTTTTATGGGCCTGTAAGCTAAGAGGACAAAAAATATCTTCCACTATGTTCTCTTTGTTTCACGACCTACACCTTTCTCAAGGGGAGAAAGAAACTTGACCCTGAACATGGTCAGACACATGCAGGTAACCACCAGGAAACAGCACCAGGTGTGGTTCAGAAGCTGCCTGCTTTTACTCAACACACATTGATAGCTGGCATGTGCATGAACATTACAGCAGTGTCACAGTTATTACTAAACTTCTTTCCATGGTTATGAATCTATGTCCCTCATCCATCCATCGGTTGGTTGTGTTTTAGCCCCCAAGCGTAGAATATAATCCTCAATAACAGGCTTTAAAAGTCTATCATCTAACTTTAGTACACAGGAACCTCCTCGGGAGGTTGTGGTTCCTAATATTTACATTCACTTCCTCCCAAAGAAGAGTTTGTGAATCCATGAAAACCTCACAGGAGGTAATAATCACTATGAAGGTTTCTATGCCCAGAAACTGGCTGGTTGAGTGTGATGAAAAAGATGTGGGGTGGAATTCAAAACCACCCTAGGCAACATAGCAAGACTCTGAAAGATAAATAGAAGGATTGGTGAATGGATGGATAAATAGACAGATAGACAGACAGACAAACAGATGGAGAGATAGAGAGAGATGTATGTATGTATAGAAGGATGGATAGATGATAGAAGAGACTATATTTTAAGTACGAAACCTAAGAACTCATATTTTAATATAAAAGAAGTAAATAAAAGATAGACAAAACAGTAGATACCTAGACAAGAAATTTGTATAAACATCAGAAAGAAAGAAAAATTAAATAGCCAATTAACTAGTGAAAAGGTGTTCCATCTCTCCAGTCAAGTAAGAAACAAATAAAAAATACATATGTATATATGATGTGGGATGTTCTTCTGTATATGTGTTGTTTTTATTGATGAATAAAGCTGTTTGAGCCAATGGCTTAGCAGAGTAAGGTCAGGTGGGAAATCTGAAGAGAGACAAAGAAAGAAAGTAGGTAGATCAGGGAGACATCATGTAGCTGCCAAAGGAGAAAGACACAGGAACCTTACCAGTAAACCACAGCCTCATGGTGATTCATAGATTAAGAGAAATAGGTTAAGAACTAGCTAGAAATATGCTTAAGTTATTGGCCAAATAGTGTTGTAATTAATATAGTTTCTGTGTGATTATTTGGGTCTGGGCACCTGGGAAACAAACTAGCAGGCTCCATATATGTATATACTATCTATATATATTATATACACCACAATGACCAAATTAAAATAGTAATACCTACAACAAAACCCTCTTGGTCTTCAAGTTCTTTGATGGTTTTCCCATCTTTGTGGACTACAGATACCTGGTATTGGAGTTCTGTACAAGCAACTGTGTTACTAAAGTAGAAAAACTAACTTATCTTAGTAGCGTGTTATTTTTGATAGCAATTTTTTTTTTTGATTTTTCGAGACAGGGTTTCTCCGTAGCTTTTGGTTCCTGTCCTGGAACTAGCTCTTGTAGACCAGGCTGGCCTCGAACTCACAGAGATCCGCCTGCCTCTGCCTCCCGAGTGCTGGGATTAAAGGCGTGCGCCACCACCGCCCAGCTTTGATAGCAATTTTATGGAGACTTCACGAACATAGCACTCACTTTGCAAGATGACTAAAGCAGTGGTCATAATTTCCATTTCAAAGATTTATATGACAAGGCTGAGGTAGGCAAACACACTTACCGAAGGTCACACAGCTAGACCGTCAAGGCCTGCACACTGACTGATGGTCTTAGTGATAGTGTTGGGTCCTAAAGCAATTGGGTTCAATCTTTTCTCTACCCAAGTACAATCTACATTTCCCAGTACAGCGAGAATGCGATGCTGAGTCTTGTTTTCTTGTCCAGAAAGTCTAAATTACAGGAGTTGGCTGATCCCTTTCGACTCTGTTCACCAGGATCAGGTGACTCCTTAGTCCAGAGTTCACATTGTCCCTCTCAGATATGATTCCCCTCTTACATGGTCTATCTTGGACACAGTCTACTTCTGTTGTAGTCCTCAGAGTCCGTCTCTGACATGGTCCGCCTCTGATGTGGTATACTTCTGATGTGGTCATCAGGGTTCCTCTCTAACATAGGCCTCCTCTGGCACATCTGTCTTGACACAGTCCTCCTCTGTCATGATCTCCTTGGTGACATGATTCTCCTCTGACATGGTTCCCCTCTCACATGGCCCTACTGGTCCTTCTCCAACATGGTCCACCTTTGATATGACCCATTTCTAACATGCTCTACCCTTGTTTGGGCAGTTTCTGTACTGTGCTGCTGACCCAGTTGTCTATCTTATTCCTATAGCAGGAAAAATACAGGGCTCAGCAGCCACCTCCCCCGTGCAGCAGGCAGGACATACCCCATGGATGGCACTCGCTAAGCTAATGAGCCCGGTCAGTCTGAAAGGCTTTGTGATCTCACGTCAGTGCCTCCCTTCTCTCCCAACACATCCCACACTAGCTCAGAATTATGTATAATAAAGGGTTATTTATTTAGGGGTAGATTTGCGAGATCACAGTCCTCTGCTCAAATGGGGAACAACAACCAAATCCCACAGCCAGAAGAGAGGGTGACCATGCTTTACATTGACATTTATAGTATAAGAGGCCACGCCCAAGTGGGCGGGTACCTTAAAGGCTACTGGCTGTAGGAATTCCTACAGTACCTACCCAAAAGAACACCCAGTTATCTCTCTACCTTCCACATCCCTGTGATCATCTAGAGTCTTCTATCCACAAAGGGACCTACCACTCCCAGAGAGGTAAATAAGAAACAGAAATGGGAGGGACACTTCTTAAAGAGCACACGAGAAATCCCACTAGGTTCCTTCTGCACTGGGCATCTCAAGCCACATGAAAATGAGAACAAGATCGGGCTCTTGGGAGTACAGGAAAGAGACTTTGCTATTTGTGACCACTTGGCTGGGGCCTTTTCCACTGAGAGTAACATTTCCCCTTTTCATTTCAAAAGCTGTCCTTCTTCAAGTTTTCACCTGAGAAGGAGCAGAAGAGACAAACAAACTCCCAGAAACTAAGAAAAGCGGATGAGGGTTGACCTTGCCTTTCTGGGCTCCTGTCACAGGCCACTGGCACTAACAAACTCTCTTCTCACAAAGCATCATGGATCCCTTCTGAAGGGCAGAAAGGTTTTAGCGAGCAAGGATCTCACAGGTGACTCAGATCCCTAGGATAATGAGGCTGGTATCTATCCACTCACCCATCATCCTCTGTCTCACTGTCTACAGGACTGTGGTAGTTCATGTCTGTGTTAATCAGGGTTAACTGTCAACTTGGGGGAATCTAGAGTCACCTGGGAGAAGGGCCTCTGAGCATGTGAGGGGTGTATCTTGATTGCATTAGTGGAGATAGGAAACCCTACCCACTGTGGGTGGCGCTATTCCCTAACCAGGATCCTGGACCATATGAGGAAAGGAGCTGAGCAACAGTCAGCATTCATCACTCTCTGCCTCCTAACTATGGATGAGAAGTGACTACCTGCTTCAGACTCCCGCCCCTTTGAGTTTCCTACCATGGTAAACTGTACTCTTGCATGTGGGTCAGAATAAATAAATCTCCCTTAAGTTGATTTTGTCAGAGTAATTTAATTATAGCAACAGGCAAAGAAATTAAGATAACACCTAAGGGAGAAAGAAGCCAAACATCCAATTATGCTCTTAAATTTCCCAATTATCACCAATGGGAAAGAATTTTTCTACATCAATCGGGCCCATCCCAGGCAGTTCTTATATCTTGCTTATTATAGTGTTCCTGATACGAAACATGCAATTTGGCATATAGTGGATAGCCAATACCTCTTTATTGAATGGCTGGTGCTATCCACACCATTTTTATCTCTGAGCTAAGTTTGTGTCAGCGAGACCAACCATTTCAGGGGACATTTGATCTAGGACTCTGGGCACTTTCTTGTATTGTGTTAATTTGGGCCAACACGACACATAACCAGAGGCAGAACAGAAATTGCGAAGACTGAAGGAGAGAAAAACGAGCAGGCAGAGGACTCAAGAGTGTCATCCGGCCTTGACTTGAAGTGAGCCAATCCCTGATGCCTGACTCAGAGATGACCAAACTCAGAAGGTCCTCAGCAGGAAGGAGTAGTTTCTAGACATTCCAGAATAGGACTTGAATTCTGTGATCCAAGATAGAAGACTGGCCAATTAATTTTAAAATATCAAAATGGGCCTGGTGTCACAGGCCTATCACGCTTGTGACCCAGGAGACTGAGGCTGGAGGATCACAAGTTCAAGGCTCATCTGGGCTGCAGAGTTAGTTCAGTGCCAGTCTGAGCAACCGAGTAAGATGTCTTAACAGAATAAAAAGTGCATATAGTGTGGATATAGAGAACAGTGGTAGAAAACTCATACCATAGATGCAAGGCCCTGGGTTCAGTCCCAAATACCAGGGGTAGGAGGGAGAGGCTAGGGGGTAGGGATGGCACGCGGGGTGGAGTGGGGGGCAAGGATGTATAAAGAATTTGCAAGAACTAGATAGAATAATTCCTGAACAAACAGAAGTGTTCTTTCTACTTCCTGCCTATTCCCAGGGGAAAAGTGTCATGATTGCTAGCCACTCCTATGTTGTTCTCCACCTCACAGTTTTCTTTTGGCGTCACCTTCTCCCTAAAACAGTTCAGGAGGCTGTGGACAGCCAGCTGCCCAGCCCCCTCCTCCCCGCCCCTACCCCCTCACTTTTCCTTAAAGAGGTCTGTATGAATCTACGAAAGCCAGACAGATCTCAGCCCCAAGATGGAGAGTAGCTACCGCAGCTGCAAAGTTATAAGGCCATAAATAAGGTTTATGGTTCAACAGGCCTGGCCTGGCTTTGCCCCTAAGGTGCAAAAGCAGTATCTTGTCATTAGTATGCAGAATACATCAGCCTAAAGTCTGTGCATTTGTTCCCAAGCCGCTCCGCCCTATAAATCTTTTGGAAAGGGTGGAGCAGAGAGGGAGAGTCCCGAGGGAGGGTCAAGAGGGAGGGGCTGAGGGTGGTTGGGGAAGTGCCTCCACTAAAGCCTGTTGTAGCCCCTAACCCTTACTGCTTGCTGGAGGGAAAAGTCCCAAGTCCCCTCAAAGAAGCCATCTCACCCCCGCCCCCCTGACAGAGATAAAGGAGGCAACTTCAGGAACACAGCTCCTAATTTGTAATACCAGAACTTTGTGGGGGTTTTTTTCTAATCCTTCAGGTTCAGAGATGTCAGTCTTCTGATTTTATTGAAGAAGCCACGATCTCCCACTTGTTGGTTCCTTGTTGTTTAGTTGAAGTGGCTGTGTTTGTTTTATCCTCTGCACTGGATCGTTCCTGCCCACAGCATAGGGATATGTCTTGGAGGGGAAAAGAGGGGATTTCATCTGCAGTATTTCGGGTTTCTGGGCACACAGAAGAGGGAAACAGGATGGGGGCATATTAGAAGGAAGATGACCCTTGGCTTCCCTGAACAGGAATGCTTCTGAAATCTGGTGCCCTGTGCAGGGGAGGCGCTGCTGGGACTAACTTCAGTCCCTGTCCCCTGCTGTGAGAACCCAAGAAAGAAGACCCACTCTGCTGCCTGAGCCTGGCTGCTGGGGAAATGGGGCCAGACCTGAGCAGAGTAAAGAGGTCCTGGGATTTGTGGCCTCATCAGTGTTTCCAAGAGTTCAACTAGGCAGGGAGCAAAGTGGTATATGCCTGCTGCCTCCACCTGGGCCCTGACACGGGGAGCGTCTTAAGAGGGTCAGTGTAGGGCCTTGGCAGGCCCGTGGCTGGAGGCGTGGATGGTAGGGGAGGGCCAGAAAACCAGAAAAGGGAACCAGGGCATCCATGATGGGGCTGCCCATCCCCCACTACTGCTCTATGCATTTGTAAAAAAAAAATCCATCAAAATTAACCTCAGGGAGCCTTCAAGGGACTGGCAGAGGAAGTGGCTCATCAATGGTCTCCAGCTTGTGAGTGGTAGATGGGGGGGGGGGGGGGGGGGGGAGTGTGCTGCTCGCTCCCGGACAGCTCAGCTCCTGACCATTGCAATTCTTTTAAGACACAAGTTTGTAATTAGGACTTTATTAATGTCTTAATTAGTTTGTCTGAAGACAAGTTATCACTGTGTAGCCCTGGTTGGCCTGCCGCTCACTACGCAGAACAGGCTGGGATTGAACATTCAGAGATACTCGGCCTCGGCCCACCAAGTGCTGGGATGAGCAGCATGCAGCACCCTGCCTTGCTTTATTATAAGCACCACGGCCCTTTTCCTTCCAGGAATTTTTAACTATGACATTACTTACATTTGAGGCTTGTTTTGTGTCTCTCTCTCTCTCTCTCTCTCTCTCTCTCTCTCTCTCTCTCTCTGTGTGTGTGTGTGTGTGTGTGTGTGTGATTTAGTAATGCCCCTTTACCCCTTCAATGTAGCACCCATACCTGATGCGACAAAAAGAAGTATCTACAGACGTTGCCACATGCCTGCTGGGGTAAGAGTCCCCTGTTGGGAACCACTGCCTTGCAAGGTTTCTGTCTTTTGTATCCTCAGGTCATTTCCTGGGACCTTGGCCATCCATGCTCAGAGCATCTTGGAGACAGGCAGGGTAAGGAAGCAGGACCCTGGCCCATAGCCCAAGGAAGATTTGAAATAGAACCTTTTCTTCCTGATCCCCTGGGAGGTATGCTCACCCCCCAATGTGCTATAAAACTCCTCCTTGGGAAAACAGAGTCCAGAGTAAGCAAAGCATTCTCCAGCTAGGGTTGTCCGAGTTAGCGACAAGGGATGAAAAGAAATAACTTGCTTTTCCAAGAATGTCCCGTGCAGCCTCTGAAAGACACCCTTACTAAAGAAAACTGTCGATCGGTCCACCAAGTCTCAAACTTACCTGGCTAGCTTTTTTCTCTTGCTCCAGTGCTACCTCCAGGTAGAGAGCATCGCCCAAGGAAAAGATTTAGACAGAGAACAGACATTCTCATGACGAAATATCCCTCACCCCCTTTTTAGGGGAGAATTTGACCTGTCCTTAAAGCAGTAGAAGGAAGCCGAGCTGTGCATCTTTCCAAAGCACTCCCAGAGTTCAGGACAGGCTGGGAGACTGGAAAAGGCAGAGGTGATTATCTAGATTTTTTTTTTTCTTTATCTGAAAAGGAATCTCCACTCCCAAGATGAGGGCAGCCTACCCTGGAGAACCTTCCCCCTTGCCTGCCTGCCTGCAGAGAGGGTGGGTAAGCCTCTGGCAGGCTTAATGGGGAAGGAGTCCTGACCACGTCATAGCCTCCCAGGAAGGTGGAAGATTTACTGGGAGACCCAAGAGGGTAGGGACATCCTCCCAGGCCTTTCTGTCCACCGCCATTTATTTTGCTTCCTCTTTCAAGGAGGTCCATTAATCATGGCCTGGCGGAGTGAAAGGAGAGGGGGAGGGACCAAATGGAGCCAGCAAAACACCTGAGAAGCCAGGGGTGACAGGTGGGGGACATTAAGAGCAGGGAGGAAAATGCCAGGTCCAGAGAGTCAGGCTCAGAGTTATGAACTCTTCATGGGCCAAACTGAGGAACCAGCTTGGCTGAGTTTAAGGGGAAAATTGCATAATTTATGGGGGAGACAGGACAAAGAGAAGGAAGAGACTTGCCTCCAATACAGAGGCCCAACCCACTTAGGGCCCCCAGGTCCTAGGCCACAAGAAGAAGACATTAGGAGTGTGTCTGGGGTGAGGTCCATGTATCTGTCTTTGACTTCTGACCCTGGGCACTTCCTCCCCATACAGACCTGCTTTTTCACTGAGGAGAACTGAACCCAGGGCCTGGAGTGTACTAGGGATGTTCTTTACCAGTGAACCATACTTCTTCATTTATTCAACCCAAACGATTTTCAGCTTCTTCCCCATTGTTGGTTCTACCTTAGTCTATTCAGTTTTGTCTTCCATTTTCCTCTTTTGAGGTCCAAAAGATGGCTAAGCTTGAGCTATTCTGCCATTGACCTTCTTTGCTGAGAACTGGGAACTCCAGAACTCCCAGCCCTAATGTTTTCTTTGAGAGTGATGCAAGAGATACGACATTTAACAGGACACCTCAGTCTCCCTCAGTTAATGGGTACTCAGGAAGCCCAGGGATCATTCATGACTTACTCCTCAGAGAGGACCAGGAGTTCGAGGCCAGTCTGGGCTACAGAAGATTGTCTTAAGAATAATCTAAATAGTTAATTGAGACCACTACCATGAAAGGATGTTTTAAAGCTAGTGTTCTGCACGGGTAGACTGGGAATAGTGTATGTTCAGAGACAGTGTCACCCTGGAGGCTTTGACGACACAAGTGGTATCTGGAAAGAGGAGGACTAGGTCTTTGGGAAGAAACGGCAGGCCTGTCTTTCCTTCAGGACGAGCTTAATTGCCGAGCCTTCTCAGACAGGCCATCGTGTCTCAGTAAAGCAGAGCTGACAGGCATGACCTCCGCACGGCGGTTCACCTTATTGAAGCTGTCTGGTAGGTGAGACATTTATTAACATGGATGGACTGCCCACGGAGAATGGCCGCCACGGAGGGCTTGCAGAATAAATTCCTTTCCCAGATGCAATCATTTTCCGCTTCAGCATGGAATTCGATAGCGTCCCAGTGTGGAAGGCTCTGGCCTGAAGGATGACTATTCTTCTGATGTGGGAGCCGTCCATCTGTGGGACTGAGGAGCTCATGGGCCAGCTCTGCCCTGGGAGTCATGTGGTTCCCTGAGTCTGGACTGATTAGTCCACAACTCCACTTCCCTGTCTATAAACCGAGTCTAAACTGGCCAAGGGGAAGATAAGAAGGGAGCGATGGAGAGTTTGGTAATAGCTACGGAGTCATCTCATTAGAATGTTGGGTGGTCCCTGCCCTGTGCACCTGGTACATGTCCCTGTGTTTAAGGTAAAAACATTTAGGGAAAATCCCAGGGTAGCTCCCATCAACTCTTTACAACTGACTCAAAACAGCAGGTTAAAACCACAAACACTGATTGCTTCATCATCCCCATGGGCCTGAAGTCTGATGAGGACCCCAGCCTCAATGTCCCTCACAGGCTGCCGTTGCCTCCGAAAGACAGATTCTGGGTGGGCTGGGCTTCCAGGCTCACACACGGGGCTCTCACTAGCTATTATTCCGAGGTTCTTTGCAAATCCCAGTCACTTGGTTAAGACCAAGTGCAGATTCGAGACTCACCAAAAGTCCATCCAGAAGCACATTAAATAATTCTTTAAAATAAGTCAGCTGCCCTCTGTGGCCGCTGTATTGTTTGTATGTGTGTCTGTGTGTGAGTGTGTATGTGAGTATGTATCAGTGTGGGGGTGAACGTATGAGTGTGTGTGTGAGTGTGTATGTGTGTGAATGTGAGTGTGAGCGCTTTTTGTGTTTATGTATGTATAGGCAAGCATGTGTGTGCACACATGTGTGTGTGAATGTATGTGCATGTCTGGATATGTGTATGTATGTACATGTACACATGTGCTGTATATGCATGTGGGTAAACAAGACAGTTTGTGAGAGCTGGTTCTCTCCTTTTGCCGTGTAGCTTCCTGGAATCCAACCCAGGCCATCGAGCTTGGTGGCAAGGGCCTTTACCTGCAAGTCACCTTGCCAGCCTTCTACCATGTTCTGTGGGACAGGTCACAGGGTCTCTCACTGAACTTAGAAACCACTAATCCACTAGACTGACTACCCAGCAAGCCACAGGGGTTCCCCCATCTCCCCAGTACTGGGATTACAGATGTGTGACATTGAGCCTGGGTTTGATGTGAGATCCAAATTCACTTGATCAGCTGAGCCTTCTTGCCTGGTCACACATTTTACGGCTGTTGCCTTTAAAGATGGAGGACATTGGTGTATAAAATTACTAAACCATATATATACATATATGTATTTATGTATATATACACACATAGATACATACATGTATATATATGCTTCAGTTCCTTTATATATATACATATATATGGTTACTTTATATATTCACATATTTACTTCAATTCCTTTATGTATACACACATATATACATATACACATAAACAGAGACTGAGTCTTGGTTTCCTGGTCACCCAGACTCGAATAATCACAAAGAAACTATATTAATTACAACACTGCTTGGCCAATGACTCAGGCATATTCCTGGCTAACTCTTACATCTTAAATGAACTCATGTCTATTAATCTGTGTATCGCCCTGGGGCTGTGACCTACCTGCAAGATTCCGACATCTGTATCCTTCAGCAGCTACATGGCATCTCTGACTCTACCTACTCTCTCTATATACCTCTGTCCAGTCTTTGTTCCCACCTGGTTTTTTCCTGCCCTGTCATAGGCCAAAGTAGCTTATTTATTAACGAATGGTAATAAAATATATTCACAACATAAAGAGGGGAATCCCACATATGCTTCTTCCCTTCTCTATAAGCCCCCAGCTTCTCAGAGTTTGACAGCAGTGGAAACCCCCTTCCAGCCTCAACAGACCATAGTAATCAGATACAAAGTCTCTAACATATTTGCTTTTAACAAGTATATCTATTGAGCACCTACTGTTTGCTGCTTCTTTCATGTCTGAATTTAGGTGTTTCCTGACAGGATATTTTTGTTTTTATCACTGTCCCATGCCTGGTTATTTTTTCTTTGCTTATCAATATTGCTTCTGTTCATTCCATGAAACACAGCAAAGACGCCAGCTCCCCTACAAAGCCTCCCCGGATTGTATTCATTATCGTGCCTACCAAACAAGGATGCATGCTCAGTCAATAAAATCCATGACACATTGCACCCTCAGCATGCACACACACAGCCCACTAGGTCTCCGCCAGCACCATTTGTAGCAACATTCTGGAATGTTTCATTACCTTATCTGGACGGTAGGAATGGCATCTTACAGCTTTCGGGTCAAAAGAATCCTTCACCAACCGGAATGAAAACCAATGCTGACGATCCTCAGAGAGATTACAGACGCAGACCTAAGGGAAGAAGCCCAGAATTCACGTATGCAGGAGGAAGCCACAGCACAGTTCAAAATCCAACCAGGCATTCGGGGGTGCTTAAAAAAAAAATGCTCTCCTATAAGAAATCAACAAAATGTCTTTCCTTGAACTCACTAATTCTAAACGTCCTTAGAATGCCGTCTATTTTTGGAAAAGGATGGGACTATTTTGCACAGCTAACGCTTTGTTATTGACTCTCCTATCAGGAGGAAAAGGAATCTTAGCAGCTACTGAAGACGTAACTGGTGTTAGATGCCTGCTAGACTTTCTGCATTGTGTCCTGTAGCTTCTCAATAACCCAGGAGGCAGATATTACGAGGACAATGAGGGCAATTACTTTTATGATTTGCTTTACAGATATTGTTCAGCAACTTCTTGCAAGTTCCAGCATCCCATCCTGCAGGGAGGCTCCTGAGACTTAGGAAATAAACAAGCTTCTTAGGGCTGGGAAAGCTGAACTAGGCAAGGTTCAGCTGATATCCTCCCCACCCTCCACCCTCACCCCAGAAGGCTGTGGAAGGAGTAGAGAAGACTGAGCAGCTGAGTTGCCTGGAGGAGACTCTGCAATAAAGTGGCTAGCGGAGTCTACAGTATGTCTGCCAGGAATGCAGAGAGCACTAGGGGTACAGCTTTGGGAACTGTCACCCATGCTGTGGTGGGACTTTCAACGAAGCAGCTTTTTGAGTCATCCCTGTTCTTACAAGCAACCTCCGCCACACTCCTGTAAGTAACCTCAAATAAACTCAGCGGCTTGCCAAACTGAACTTCAGTGGACTCGTTACTTCGATCTGTCATCATTCCCTACGTGGGGTAAATAGATATTTGTGTCCTGCCTCCCTAGGAAGAGTCGTACAGGCACAGATGCGAGAGCTCTTGGCTTTAAAAGGCGGTATCTCTTCACGAAAGCCAGGCTGCAGAGCTAAAACCTCACAGTCAGGTCTTATGAAACCACAAAGAATATTAATGACTATATTATAGTCTGCAGAGCAAGACTGCCTTAGCGTGTTCCCCACTTTCGTAACAGAAGGCTCATCGACTGGCTAATTTGGAAAGAACGGATCAGTTGGTGCTTGGGCCTAGAGGCCGAGGAGTCCAGAAGCAAGGCAGCTCCTTTCTGGCGGGTGCTCGCATGCGCTGGCAACACGGCATGAGGCAAGCAAGCACGGATGGAGCAGAAGAGAAAATGGTTAAACACGCCCCTTCATCCAGCACCCAAGCTCAGGGTGAGTGACAGAGACATGAGCGTTCTTCCATCCCTGAGGGAACGGCTTTCTTAACCCAGTGATCTCTTAAAGGTATCATCCCATTTATTTTGTTCTCAGTTAATGTATAAAGTAATGAAGTTACTTAGGACACTTTCATGTATGCACCTCATTGTAAACTTGCTCGTGTTTGGGTTCCCCATTATCCTCCTCCACGTTCCCTCCTTTTTCTTCCTGCCCCCTTCCTTTCATTATGATGAAAATCTCAACTGAATTTATACTTAAACTTAGGGGGGGGCAGAGTGGAGTGTTCAAATCATAGTAGAAATCAAATTTCATTTCCTTGTTGGTTACAGCAGCTTAGTTGGTCAAGAGCTAACCATTATGGCAATCGTCCTTGGTATGATCTTGTTGATACAATTTACCAAAAATGTAATCAATCAAAAGATAAAATAAACTCAGAAAATTCACATCTTTTTTTTTTAACCTCAATTGCTATTTATATGCATATGGGTATACAAGTGCTAACAGAAGCCATATACAGACATCAGATCCCTTATAGGGACCTGGGAGCTGCCTTTTACAGGTGCTGGAACCCAAACTCAGGTATCTAGAAGAGCTCTTAACCACTGTGCCATCTCTCCAACTCCAATAAGTAGCATCTTGTAGGTGGAAATTACATCTTAGACTAAAAGTAGCCAATCCTTATTAAATCCATATACACTGGCATTAAAAAAAAAGCCCCCCAAAAATCTCCAACTGCCAATGTGTTCTTATCACTAACATTTAACATAGTTCAGCTTCTGCAGTTACAGCCCTCTTCTCCACTTTGAGCAATTAATGTCTGTGTATAACTGAAAATTAATGTGCTTTCTATTTTCAGAAGTAGATCTTTATCTGTCCCGTGATTTTTTTTTTGTTCTTATTCTTAGCGATGGCTAAACTTCTAGAAGTCAAAATATTGCCCTACATTTCGCTGCCAGATAGCCAAGCAGTATGGACAAGTGGTTCCCGGGATGTCCATCATAAGTGAGTCTATAATGCGTCCAGTGATGCAAAATACCACCGAGAGCCAAAGACACAGGTTCAGGAGACATCCTAGCTTCATCCTGCTGCTGTGATCAAATGCTCTAACTAAAAGCAACCTAAGAGAGGGAAGAGTGTATTTAGCTTATACTTCCGCATCACAGTCCCTCACTGAGGGAAGTCAGGCCAGCTCAGGCAAGAACCTGAAGCAGAGAGAGTGGATGACCACTGCTTGCTAACTTGCTTGCAGGCTCATACTTACATAGCTTTCTTATTCATCCCAGGATCACTTGCCTAGGCAACGGTGCTACCCACAGTGGGCTGGGCAATTCCTCAATGAAAACGTTCCTCTAGAGTGGCTCCAAGGCATCCTCAGTTGACAGTTAAAGCTAAGTAGCAGAATAATTCTGCAAAGGAAGCATCCTGATGGAACACAGATCAGATAAGCCAAGCCTCTGGCCAAGGGTAGGGCTCGGTATATTCCAGGGTCCAGGGGATGGGGCAGCAGGAAGCGGCAGAGCATCAGGAGGTGAAGTCTGATAGCTCGTTAGGGCTGAGATCGCCATGGATAACTCAAGCTAGGACAAGGCCATCAATTCTCGCGTGAGTCATATGGAAAGCGCCGGAGAGTGTTGGGTGAAGAAATGCAATCTGACTCATATTTTAAAGTTCCAAGAACTTGATGAGTGAATGGCTGCTTACTGAATGAAGATCTAAAGTTGTGGTTTTCCATCCTGGCTGTTTACAGGAATCAAAGAAGAGTCAGGAAAGACAGGGAGATGAAGATGTGGGCTCTGCCTCAGCACAACTGAATTCAAGTCCTTGCCACTAAGGCCCAGGCATTGTTTTTTTCAAACAAAATAACAACAAAATAAAAACCTCTCCCAGTGTCCCTAACATGTACTCAGGGTTGAGATGAATTACCTAGACAGTGGCAGCAAATGATAGTCCATGGCCAAACGTACCCCATGAGTTTCTAAATAAAGTTTTATTAAAACAAAACTATTCTCATTCGCTTACTTATTCGTCCATGGCAGCAGCTCTTTGTCACGATGCTGAAGTTGAGTGGTTATAACAAAGAACACGTGATCTGCAGAGACTAAAAGGCAGTAGTTAGAGCTGACAGTTTCTAGACCACATACCAGATCTTGGCTTATTGCAGGACTTTAAAAAATGGGTAGCAGAATCTCCAGAAAATGTAGTCCAAACGCAAAATCCAATGCCTTCCCCTACTCCCTTGGGCTGGAGCCTGAGAATCCTTGGGTGCTCCAGTATGACGGTGACAAAACAGGGCTAAGATCCACTGGGCAAGAGGAGCCTCATGCTGGATTTGCGTGGAGCCCAAACTGGTTGACCTCTTCTCTCTGCATACACAAGCATCTCTCCTGAACTGACAAGTTGAGATGTCACAAGAACCATTCCGCATGCTTTTGAAACCATGGGACGGTGTCCTCCCACACAGATGACTGAATCATAGCCTCTGTGTGTTCCTAATTGCATTGTGAATGCTGCGGCCAGACCCTGAGATGGGGGTAGAGGGCATATAAAGTCAAAGTGCCGATGGTAGATATGTTTGTGGGTGGCCTGGGAGGCCCATATCCTTGACTATGCTAAGCCTATGGTGCTTTCCTCATGGGGGCGACCCCTGATAGATACAGGGTGCAAAGTCAGTGTTACTCTGGTACTGTGATGTTCAGCCATGGCCACGTAACATCAGGATGCACACAGGTTTAAAGAACTAAGCAATAGTCTGATGCATGGCCCACACTCACGGAAGTTCTCAATTACCAGTCTGGTGTGAGTCCTAGCAGGAGACTGGATCTCATAGTTACAATAGCTGGGACTTGTTCTA
Organism: Microtus oregoni; assembly: GCF_018167655.1. NCBI lineage: Eukaryota > Metazoa > Chordata > Mammalia > Rodentia > Cricetidae > Microtus > Microtus oregoni. The sequence goes on along the minus strand of NW_024543222.1, from coordinate 7,189,984 downwards.
AACTCTAGAGTACGGGTTTCCAACCTTGACCATACCTCAGAAGCCCCTGGAGGGCTTGTTAAAAAGCTGACTGCTAGACTCCACCCTAGAATTTCTGGGAGCTTTGGGGTGGAACCCAGGACTCTGCCTTTCCAGAAAGTTCCCAGACGAAGCTGAAGCTGCTGGTACCGGGACTTGATGGTGAGCACTCGCCATGAAAGGCACACCAACAGGCTCGAGCACTTGACTGGATTTTGGGAATTGGTTCCTGTTGCCAAACCGTTGGCAAGATCCTTATCATGTATGAATGTGAAGTCCATAGTCAGGTCCTCAGATAATCCCTGGCAGGTACCAGGGTGATGAATCAAGGCGAAATCAAACAGTGCCCAGGAAAACAAAGCATTTCAAAACTGAAAGTCCGCAAATCTTCTTTAAAACCCACCACCAGTAAGAACTCACTGGCATAATTATCTAACCATGCATATAATTAGGTGCTTTCCTTCTGTTTGACCCCACCTACTTCTCCCAGGCTGGCTTTGGGAGAAGAAGGAAGGGGGCCCGAGAGCCCGAGGATTCCCAACATTATGTCCTAAATTCCCCTGTTCATATAAACTTCCTCAAAAAGTAGTACTTGGCTGCAATGGGAGCCAAACCTCAGAGCTTCTTGTCCATCAATTAATATTTATTGGGCCTTCACAATGAGCTAAGCAGCCATATAAAAGACAACAGTACCTGTAGACTGTTATTAAGCCAAGGAAGGAGAGGTACCTCGCCTTCCTTTTCACAAGGTGTTGGCAGCTGGGTGGTTGTGTCTGGGTCAACATGAACAGTCAGCCACTCAGCTCACAAAAATGCCCTGAGCGATCACTATGTCATGGGCATTCTCTCAGGTGCTACAGATAGGGTAATGGCTGCAGCAGACAGAACCCCCTGCTGCCCCAGCCCAGAGGAAAGCTTGTAGGCTCTGAGAAGCGAGAGGCAAAGACTGATGGTTGTGCCTTTGTAAGCAGATCGCTGGTCTTGCAACTGGATTGACCAGTGTGCTCTAGGGCTGTTGGTTGGTTGTCATAGGTCAGACCACAAAATATTTGTGGAATTTGACATCTCCTTTTTCAAGGTTTGTGGGTGATGAGGTCTAGGTTTAGAAACAAAAAAAACATCGTATATAGGGAAAGTGTGCATATTGGTTAAATTTTCAGGTTTCTTTTCTTGAATAAAATATACACCAGTAAAATCAGGTGGTGCTAAAACATGGGAATACATCCAGGCCATTTCCTTCTCTTGCTCTGCTCCTCAAAACCTATGTATCTCTTTAGAGGTTGCCTTCATGTCTGTTGGAATCCTAGGCCAAAGTCTCTTCTTATCTTCCTCTGTAAGACACTCAAGAACCCAGATGCCTGACCATGAGTGTCTCTGCTGGCCACAATAAAAGGTGTTTCAGATGAGGCTTTTGGGGCTCTATAGTCTGAGGAGGCCGGTATCATTTATCTTGCACATGGTGGCAACACATAGCTGAGAGCCTGGTAATCAGGAAATGAACAAAGGAAAGATTGGGGGTACGCATGAGTCAGAGACACCTCACAAAACTTTGAGATTCCACGAATCTCTTGACAATAAATTTTCCCCACCTCAGCATCCTGGTGCTGATTTTTCTGGTGACACTTAGTACACAGCTCACAGGGAATGGAGGCAGAGGTAGGAGCTGAGCCCCAAATGGAAACACATGGACTGGAAAGTCATCCAGTGGGTGATGAAGGCGACTCTCCCACGAGAGAGGAAGGAAGGAAGTGGACGGTAAACTGGAGGTTAATCACTGAGCTCCATACCCTTTCTACTTCCAATCTCCAAAGGAAGGCATTGAGGGAAAAGAAGAATTGGAATACATTTGGAAAGAACGGCATGTTAATTCAGTTAACTCATCCTTTAAGCATGATTTCTCAGGGTTGAGCTCTAAGACCCAGATTTTGAGGTGAGAAGAAATAGACAACAACATCAAAATCAGTAGAACAGTCTAGTGCCGTGCTACCCACAAGTATGGCTGATATAAACAGGTAAGCACATAAAGAAAATACATACAGGACTAATGGACTATGCGTTCTACAGAGATGAGAGAACCGGAAACTTAGCTCCATACAGAGGAAAGTCCAGCCTAGTGCAAGCAGCAACTGCTCACTGAGTTGCTCTGACTCTACGCAGCATGGTTACCAATCTACACAGTAAGATCTGTGCACAGCCCTCTCTCTCTCTCTCTCTCTCTCTCTCTCTCTCTCTCTCTCTCTCTGTCTCTCTCTCTCTCCCTGAAATGCAAACCTTTTCTTCTCAGAAAGTTCTTATTCAGTTTTTAAACCTTGAAATTCATTTCATCTCTCACCTCAAAAAGTGATTGCTTTCTTCTGTGGGCTGCCATGGCAGCCTTGACTTCAGTCATCCTTGTCTTGCGATGGTGACCATTTACCCCATTTGGCTTTGAATTTCTGATGACCGAGGTCGTGTTCTACTGGCCGTTATCCCTATAGCATCTGTCATGTAAAAAGCCCTTAGAATATGGATTAAAAAAATAGTAGGTAAATAAAAGTTACATGCTATATCAAATTTTAATATCCATTGGGATCATGTCTACTGATGGGCAAGCTCCTTCTGTTCTAGAGAGTTGACAATGGCCTGAGTTAGACCTTCCAAGCCATGGAGAGAGTGGATATCACATCACACGTTACCACTGGATGAGAACCATCCCATCACTCAAGAGGCCTTCTTGGGAAGCAGGGAGGCTCGAAGGCGATTGGAGACTTGTTTATATCAAATAAGCACTTGCTTCAGTGTTCAAAGATCAGCAGGTTCCAACTTGAACTTCTAGAAAAGTCATGGCCATATACCTACATTTGCTGCAGGAGGACGGACAGCCAAGTCAGGCTTCCATCGGCCCCTTGATGAGATAGATGCCCCCTTGGGATTTCAGCAACTTGTCTCTAAGCAAGACTTTCAATGCTTTGTGGGGATACACCCCCCTAAGTCTCCCACCACTGGGGGCAGGGAGGGTCTCAGAGTTGCTTCCTGAGAGAGTGGCGAAAGAACGAAATAACTGTGGTATTTACCGCTGCTAATTAACAGCGCTGTGCTCATGAGTAATGTTCTGGTGTCAAGGGTGTGGAGAGCTTTCATTATTGGCTCCTCCTCTGCAGGGTTATAAACTCCAGGAGAGATGTTGTCTTCTGCCTGAAACTTGGCAGCTGGCCTGGGGTTCTTCTTGTGGTTGGCGCTGGCCCTGCCCGCTCACCAGCCTGTTGAGATCTGTCCCCATTTCCACAGCTGTCCCTGTAGGGGCCACGAGCTTCATGGAAGTTGAGTAACCAGAAGCCACTCTCACAGTGATGTTGGCACTTGAAGACCCCATAGCAAAAGAAACTTAGAGAATGAGCCCCACATATTCTAGAACTATGCAAGTCTAAACGAAACCACCTAAAACGCAATGCCGTCAGGTGATTGTCCACTTCCGGGACTGCTGTCTAGAGGTTGTAGCTGTCTACAGAAGAGACAATCTGCAATTCTCCTTGCTCAGTAGTCAACACTTTGTGCAAAAATTCTCAAGAGGCTCCTTTAGCTGAGAAATAAAGGCCATGATGGTAGATTTTTTTCCTTAGATCAAGTTTCTAAGCTTTAACAGCCTTTTGTTTCTCCAGGGTCCTGATTGTCACTGTCTGCTGCGCACAATGCTTTACGATATCTCCCGTCATTTTACAAACCATCACTCTCTCTAGCTTTCCTCCCCATGCCGTGAGTCTCTGGAGCTGGCCACGGGAATTTTATTACTCCAATCTGACAGATAAAGATATTGAGGTTTGGAAAATTCAAACGACTTTCCCAGATTTATATGGCAGTGCCCAGGATCCAACTCCAACTTGGCTGTGCTGACGCCAAGCCCGGCACTCAGATTTTCCAGCCTCGCGTGTTCTACGAAGGGTAAGAGTCAGCGTTTTCCTTCCACCTGGCCCCACGTCATGCAAAGCCAACTGTGAAGAGAGGGGTATATGGTAACGAATTACGAATGTCCCTCTGGAAAGGGGATTGTTGTTCAATGGGCAGTGACGGGCTCCTGCTTCTGCTTGGGGAAGCTTGGTTTTGGATTGCCGGGTGTCTGAACTGGAGAGTCTCCACTGCAGATTAGAGATCAGAGGAAAAGTAAGGAGAGGCAGCGAGAAGGCTTTTGCCAGATCACGACACCCCACATAGGTAAGAACAGCAAGAGCAGTTTTCTTGCCCCTGCCCCTTCGCCTTGAGTCCTCAGAAGGTACCAAGGTGACAAAAGGAAGCAACAAATTAGTAACTCACTACCTGGTGATTTTAATCAGCCTTGAGAACTAGACCTAGCAGGAAGCCATCCCTGGAAATCTACCCTGTTCCAACCACCTGGCTGGGACATCCATTCCTTTCTGGAAATGTTTCCAAGACATAGGTAATAACCCGTTCAACCTGTCCCACCTTCTCAGCCAAGGTAGGAAACTCTAGAATAAACTACTGAGGCCCAGTAAAGGACTCCGGCAGAGCACAGAGAACCATGGAAAAGGGAGAGGGCATTGCCACCGCTGCTTCGGGTATCTCAGGAAACCATGGGCTGAACCACGCAGAAGGGCGAGAGACACAAGCTGTTTTCCTACCTGGAGATGGAAGGGCTGTTCTATATTATCCATCTGGACACGATAACACTAACTCAGAGTGTACAGAGAGGCACTAGGTTCCATTGAGAGATGAGCCAAATGGGCTTCCCCTGCATGCAGAGTGCCTCTGGCTCCCATCTGTCCTACTGTGTGTCTCTTGATAACATCTTAGCTATAAAGCAGCAAGCAGAAGCGGTGAGAGAGGAACGTGGCCTGCAGAGGGACAATGCACGGATGCTCCATGCATAAGTAACCTGCAAGGGAGGTGGCCTTGGTTCTGTCTCAGAGGCCATAGCTCACCAATGAGACGTAAAAACAAATGATCGTGACTTCTTCCTATCCACATTCAAGAAATCATCTCAACTACTGATGGTCTTCTGTCCTCCCCCTCATCCCCAGGAAGTTCGCCTACCCTAGCCATCTTGACTAGCAATGTACCAGAAGAAAGGTTGGTACTTCCTCAATCCCACAGAGGTGGACCTGTTCACAGGATGGGAACCATGGTCCCATCTCATTCTGGGATCTTCTCCAAATAGTTTGACGAAACATGCACATCTTTTCACCTTCTAGTCCGATTGACTTTAAAACGCAGTATGGCAGAAGAGGTATCCAACTTACTCGTTCCGTCCTACCAACCGAGATGCAGGGGCCCCAGGTGGACGCTATCCATCTTCTGACCCATCTCATGCCCAGTTTTCCTTGTCTTCCCAGAATCTGTTCCAGGACGCATCTGCTATGGCTTGGATTCAATTTGAGTTTGTCTCCCAGAAGTCATGTGATAATCTTCAGTTTTGAGATGAGATGATAAAATCTTTGTTGTTGTTTTGGTTTTGTTGTTTTGTTTTGGTTTTGTTTTGTTTTTGTTCTTTCAAGACAAGATTTCTCTGTGTAGCCCTGGCTGTCCTGCAAACTGGCTCTGTAGACCAGGCTGGCCTTAAACTTACCTCCTAGATGATGAAACCTTTAAGAAGTGGGGGCCAGTAGAAGATTTTGAGGGCTTTAGGGGTATGCCCTAGGGAGGAGGAATTGATGTGGTTCCCAGGGAACCTGGCTAGTTTTCTTGAGAGAATTCCTATACAAAGGAGCAAGATGGGTCCCTCCCTGCACTTTGCCTTCCTGTCTCACCACACGGCCTCTCCCTCTGACAGGCACCCCCACCCCTGTGGTACACCTGCCATCAGGCAACACTCAGATGGGACCTCACCAGAGGGAACATTCTGTTGCTCAGACTTTCAGTTCCCAAACTGTGGCTTAAATAAACTTCTTTTCTTTATGAGTTACTCAGTCTTTATGTTTTGTTATGGTAATAAAAAAGCACATAAACACACCATCCCACACATCCTCCCGTGGCAAAGTCACCTTTTCCCTCATTCCCTGCTTTTAAAATTAGCATTAATTGTATTCAATAAAAACAGAGCCTCTCATCTGCATGTGTCTGAACGCCCTGAAGGAAAGGCATCCCAAGAATAGGAAAGATAGTGGGACTGACTATATTAATGAGCTGCTTCAGGGATGGGGAGGTGGCTCAGTGAGGAAAGTCCTTGCTTCACAAACCTGAGGACCTGAGTTTGAATCCCAGAGCCCAGGCAAAAAGGCTGTGTGGGATGCTGAGTGTAATCTCAGGGCTGGAGCAGTAGGCTGGGCTCACCAGCCAGCCAACCTAGCTGAATCTTCAAATTTCAGGCTCAAAAAACCAGGGCAGATGTACATGAAGAAGCTATGTTATCCTCTGGCCTTCACACGAGCACATGAACAAACATGTGCAGCACCAGATGAACAAATGTATACATACATTCACGTGCACACCAGCATGCGTGCACACACACACACACACACACACACACACACAATCTTCTGCGACAGAAATCTGGCACTGATTTACTTGTAAGGCACCTAAGAAGCAAGACCCCCTCATCAAAGCCGCCACCAATGCTAGATACCTTCTTAGAGACCTCTCATCTGTCTTACAGCAGGAAAATACCTTCCTCCTATTGACCTCACTTCGGTTTTGTTCCTTTCCAAGACAATGGCTCTTGACTTCTTCCTGGTACGTTTTTGACATCGTAAGAGGACATTATGAGTGGCCAAAGAGACAACTCAGTGGTTAAGAGCACTGGCTGTCTTTCGGAGGACCCAGGTTCAATTCCCAGCACCCACATGGCAGCTCACAAAAGCCTGCCTATTACCAGGGAATCCAAGGCCCCTTTCTGGCTTCCAGAAGCACTGTAAACACTGTTAAACAGACATTCGTGTGAGTAGAACACCCATACACATAAAATAAAGGTAAAAATTTAAGGGGTTCATTGCGAGACAATGAAATGGATCTGTCAGTGGTGAATGGTGACAGGGGGACAAGGCCCATGACCTGGTGGCTTCATCTCTTCTCAGCTTATCTCACTTTAAGCTGAGACATGGCTGTATGTTATCTTTGTTCTATAATAAAGATTCCCTCGAACTTCTCATGATGACAAATGTTCAGGAGGGTTATTAACTGAAAAATCTTAGTGTGCTTTCCACATTAGTGTGGTGTGCTTCTTTCTGACTGTGGTGACAAGACCCAGGAGGGGAGGGTTTTATCCAAAGGACAGCTGCTTACATAAGCTAATGGGAGAATTGGACTTCTCTAGGAGGGATGGACACTCTCCTCCAGTGAGCTCACAGATATGCATTTAAGATTACATATGTGTCAGTCCATTCAAATAACACAAAATACAGTTCCTATGCATATTTATGTCATTGTGGCTGTCTCTCAGGGCTATCCATGTTCTTATTGTTAAGACCATTATTATTAAGAAGGGCGAATTAAAATGGAAGTCAGATAAGCAAAAAAATTATATAAGCAAAAGGAGGAGGAGGAGGAGAAACGGGAAGCTGGCTTCCCCCCGCCAGATCATTCCAACAAACTGTGTGATTAGTGTGACCATTCTCATGTCCGTAAACAAGTGTGACAAGGTCACACAAAACCAAGGCAAATCCCAACTGACCTTTCCCCAGCCAACCACAAAGAAGCATAGCCAAGCCAGGTGGGAAGGTGGGAGGGCCTGGGGAGTTGAAAAACTTGGAGCGCTCCACCAATGGAAGCGGTGCTAAGAGTTCACTCACTCATGTGACGACTCTCCCACACCTCCACACTGTTTCCCACTCTACAGCCTGGGAGACCCATGGGGAAAGCTTGGCTACCTTCCAGTTTCAAGTCGTACAGCGGAGGGAGAAGACCCTTTCGTGGTAATTCATGTATAAGTGAGGTGATATCTAGATTGTGTCATTGAAACCCAAGTTTGTCCTCTCCTCACCAGAGAGCAGGTTCTATTTAGTTCACACCGTCTTCGTGGCTGCTTTCCCCAAGGAACATAAGCACCTTTCCCAACCATAGTAGGGAAGTAATAACCGGAACATGCCCCAACATCCTGACCATAAGTTATCCTTATAGGTGTCAGCAGACAGTGGTCAGAACTAACGAGAAAGAGAGGTTCATGTTCGCTCCAGATTTGTTTGGTGGTGTCAGTGTTTCATACCCCTGCTGTACTGAGGAACAGGATTAGGCAGGTTTTCGGGTTAGACCTAGGGTTTTAGACACTTACCTTTCCCATTTTGCTTTTCATCACATAGTCTGGGAGATGACTAAGTTGGCAGAGTGTCTACTGTGCAAGCATGAGGGCCTGAGTTCGAATCCCCAGAAACCATGTAAAAGGGCCACATGGCAGTGTGTGCTTGCAACGCTAGCCTTGAGGAGAATAAAGACATGCCGGTCCCTGAGGCTCACTGCTCAGTCAGCTTAGCCAAATAGATGAGTTTTAAAAAATATAAAAGTGGACAATAACCAAGGGAAGACACCCAGCATCTACCTTGGGCCTACACACACACACACACACACACACACAGAGAGAGAGAGAGAGAGAGAGAGAGAGAGAGAGAGAGAGAGAACATCAACACCTGAGCTAAAGAGGGAAAGTGACTGAGGAAACATGTAAAGTTTTAACTTAATATGACAGCATAGAAAACAGTCATGGGAGTCAGAAAAGATGAAGAACACTCCAGAGATCTGGTATGAATATTAATAACCAAACAGTGCAATATCATAGCCACACCAGCGTTCCACTGAGGAGTCTTGAGGCGTGGAGGGAAAGGAGCTTCAGATGAAAAAACAAATCCCTGTAGGAGGAAAGTAAAAGAAAAGGGAGTCCTCGGAAAGGTCAGTGTTGGCTGCTGAAACATGTGCAACCATCTTCTTAACGAGAAGCAGATAGCATTTATTGAGCTAATGACTTGAGCAATTAAGCTCTGGTGGGTTGACTGTCATGGCCATGGGTTATGACATGGGGAGCAGGGGAGGGTGCCAAGCCGCCTGACCAACAGTGAGTGCATTGCCATTGCCGCCTTTAGTAGCATGATGGAGAGTATGGGCATTGAAGGTAGAACTGCAGACTCGGATTTCGGTCATGTATCTTTCACCCACTGTGTGACTGAAGGCAAACCATTGGAGCTCCCTGAGTCCTATTTTCTCCACTAAATAAGATAGGGATCACAAGTGTCGACACACAGAGTGTGGTTAAACAATCAAGACCAAAACCTGAGTCTCATAGAAAGGCTCCATGCTAATTGAGGTTACAGTCATTTGAGGGTGTTTATGGATGCTATAGTAGGCCACTGACAAAGCTTTCACTTCCTCCCCACTCATCTGAGGAAAGCTGAAAAGGGGCTTTTCTCCTTAGATACCAATATGGAAGCTTCTCAATAGCCCACGGGATCCCCCTTGTGTCTCCAACACCGAGAAGATAGCAACAGAAAGCATGGCGACAAAATACCAGTATGTGCACATAAAGTGTATACCATGGTGACTACTTAGGACAGTGACAAGCACTGGAGGCCCCAGAGGCTGGCATTGTCTTATGGAGATGGGAGCTGTCCCATACATACATAAGCTCTCTCCTCCCAAGCTCCTCATGGGCTTGCCTGTGTCATCCAGAATGCCAGCTAAGCCATAAATCCACCCACTGGGTGAGCCCCAGCAACCTGCCTAACCCTGCTGGGAAACAACACATCCGGCCCTTGACGGGGCTCATGACTGCTTGGCTGAGAATCAGTATTTTAAATAAAGAGAGAGAGGTAGAAAAAAAGTACGCCCTATTATTTGACTCTGGTAATTGACAACAAGTTTCCCATGAGTAATTTTATAGCAGTCAGGGTGTGCCAGAATTTGATCTAACTCTCTTTACGGGAGCCTCAAGCTTGCAGTAGAGACACTGGTTTGAAGTGAACACAGTACGCAAGGCTCCGCATGCACATAGAAATGCCCGTCCCTAAAGGCCACAGATTGAAGGCTTTCATTTTAGTGTCTCATCACAAACCCCCACTTTGCAAGGAGAAATCATATTTTATTTGAGATTCTGAATTGTTCTTTTTTTTTTTTACTAATTTTAATCTCTAATTTGTATATTTCCTCTTATTTGTATTCTTTCTCCTCCTCGTCTTTCATTTTTTAAAAATGTCATAATAACCAATGGTTCTGAAAAGGGAACAGGCATAAAAGTAGTCACTATGAACAATTTTAAAAAAAGCATGTCCTTGGTTCAGTCCCCAGAAACACACACACACGTATTCATACACACAAATAAAGTTAGAGAACCGCTGTGCAATTCAGTGTGGATTTCAGCAATTCACAGTATACACAGGTGCAGGTAAGACTCTCAGAAACTCTACAGGAGACAGTCCAGCTCAGCTCATGACTATTTAGAATGGAGATTTTTCCCAAGTAGAGGATTTTTCTATGGGAAATTCATATACACAAAGGCATTCTACTACTCAAACCTCCTTTCTTTTCTCTCCCTGTACCCCCCTCTCCCTCCCTCTCTTCTTCTCTCCCTCTCTTCCTCTCTCAGGTATATTCCAAGTCAGTGGCACTGGATCCCACAAAGCCAGCTAGAATCTTGAGGAGCGTGTTTTGAGAAACTCCACATGAAGAAAAGGAAGGTGGTACAGCCAGACTGGGCAGAAAAGGCCTTTGTACCCTAATTATTCCCTCGACAAATATGTCTAGGTACTTTATGGGGCTGGTGGGCCAGGGAGGTGCAAAGGTAAGCCAGATATGAAGAAACGCAACAGGTGATGGAAGGGTCACCAGGTCTCCTTGGAGCCCCTTTGTTACCTAGATCAGGAAACTCCAGTAGGGAGAAATCAGCCCACTGGTCTCTGTATATGGGACATTTCCCTGCCTTTTCTACCTTGACGCCCCTTCATTCAGAATGCAAGCATGGCCTAGCATAACCATGCAGCATAGAGAGAAAACTGTATACACAAGAGCTATAAGCAGAACGGACCTTCGGTGAGGGTGTCACATCACATGACTTCCAGGGAAGGGACAGGCAGGAAGATGACTGGTCTCCTTGAAAGATATCAAAGAGGAAATCCGATGAGAAAAACATCTTGCATTGCAGAGGAAGTGAGACGTCACCTTGGTCTCTATAGCAAGAGGAAGCAAGACTGTGGCACCTATGTTTAGGTGGGTTGGGTTTCTTATGGGTACATTTATGTTCAAGGATGGACCCTAGCTTTATAGGGGACCCTGCTCTGTTTCCCCACAGAGGACACCCACAGGATTCATTTTACGAGTTGGTTGCCTCACAGTGTGGTTCCACCATCGCCCTTAGTAAAGAGCTGTTTCTGTCTTCAGTACAGGATGAATGTCCCTTATAAAAGTGCTTGGACAAGAACTGTTCCATGTCATTGCATTTGAAATATGCCCATAGACAATTCAACCTCCCTCATTCCCAAATCTGAATTCCAACATGGTTCCAAGACCTGTCACTTTCTGAGTATCAAATGACACTCAGAAAGTTCCAGATTTCTAACCAGGTGGGCTTCTAGCCCAACATGGAATCAGACAGACCTCATACTACTAAGCCAAGTTCTGTGCTTTGATTCATGCTTCTTCCTGTATACCTCCTGCATTTTAAATGTTTCTGTGGGGGCATTTTAGTTAGTCTCTGAACAAGACTCAAGCTACCATCCCTCCCTGCTTCCATACTTCATCCCATAGCATGTCTCATGATCCCAGTCCTGTCATCACTATTCTCTGGGGCTCTTTTGCTTCTCTTCTTACATTTGTTTATTTTTATTTTTTATGGGTATGTGTGTATGTCCAAGGGTGCATCTGTGTATTGTGTGCAGAACCCATGGAGATGAGAAGAGGGCACTGGGTCCCCTGGAACAGGAGTTACAGATGGTGGTGAGCCTCCATGTGGGTGCTGGGAGTCAAATCCAGGTTCTGCAAGACCAAGAGGACCCTTAACCTGAGCCATCTCTCAAGCCTCCAAGGTTCTTTGTTTTGGAAGCATGAAATATTTAATCTTTCTTTTCTAGTACCACAGTTACAACGTCACTGAAATATCTGAAATGTCTCCATGTGTTCTCTCTCTCTCTCTCTCTCTCTCTCTCTCTCTCTCTCTTTCTGTGTATGTGTATGTGTGTGTGTGTGTGAGAGAGAGACAGAGACAGAGACAGAGACAGAGAAGACCAGATTCACATTGGCCTAGAATTTACTCTGTAGCCCAGGCTGTCTAAAAACTTGAGGCTTAATCCTCCCGCCTCAGCCTCCCAAGTGCTAAATTCATAGGAGTAAGCCACCATGCCTGCCAGCCCCTTTTCCATTATCCTTTTGTTTTCCTTTCTACTTGCCTCTGATGTCAAAGCACCCCGACTCCCTTCCACGTCCTCATTCCCAGCCTCTCTTCCAATCCATGCTCACAATCCCCGAGGGGGCTGTACAGAGGCTCTCTTTCTATTAAATGCACTGGATAACCCAGGTTTACTGCCATGCCAAGGAAACTGAACTCCATCTTCTCTTAGCAGCCATTCAAATCAAGGTGCCTCATCACAACCTTCTCACTGGTGACAGGCCATCCTCTCTACCACCTGCTTGTCACATGAGAGTGACTTCACAATCTTAAGTCTCTGCATGGGAATTGTCCATCGGCATAAAAAATCCTTACGAAAACCTGGCTTCCTCACTTGCCATTAGCTAGAACTATCAATTGCTGTGTTGGGTACATTAACAGTAGAGCTGTGTACATGGCGTTGACTATGTGTATTTGGACCCCAGTGTAAAGAATTGCGGAGGAAAATGAGAAAGGAGTGAGGCAGGATTAGAGGAACCTGGGAGAGAAACCACAGCTGGAAAGAGCTAGTGAAGTGGGGGTGTGTTTTGTGGGTTGTTCTGATTTAAAACCAGGGTACTGCCCTTTTCAGTACATAGAGACCTGATATTAATATCAAACTCCAGGGCTAACAAAAGCTTCTGCCTTTTCGGCCTTTTAGCATGGGGTGGAGCCTATTAAAGACCCTCCACTAAGCCAGGGTGCATCTTAAGGAACCTGTTTCAACACTCACCTCCACCCTCAGACCAGAGTTCCCAGGTTTTTCTCTCAGGCAGCTGTCTCTCTTCCAACTGGCCTGTGGAACCTCTTGCAAGTGGCCCCTGCTGCACCTGCCCTGACCCCACCTGGGCTCCAGAACAAACAACCCAGCAGAGGGGCAGGTGGGATCGGGGACCAATGAAGTACAGATAATCCCAAGCAAGGGCTTTTTATTTAGGGAGTGTCTCCAAGCTGCCATCCCTTCACCCCTGCCCCCCCCCAATTCCCACTCCCTCATCCCTACCCCCACTCCCTGTCTCCCTTTAACCACTTGCTAAGATTCAGCTTGTTGGGGAATGTGATGTTTTGTGGGGCCTTGCCCTGAGAGAGCTGGGCTGGGGAAGGAGGGGAAGGTGGTAGTTGGTGGATGGCAAAGAAGAAAGGAAAAGAAAGCAAGACAAAAGAGAAGGCACTCTGCAATCTTTGTGCCGAAAGCCTTTGTTCAGCCGGCAGGTTATTTGGTGATGTAGACCGGGCATAATAATGCACTTTATCGCTTGAGTTTATTATGTGTGTGTGTCATAGGCCTATGTGTGTATTACCAACTATAAAATATACGTAATAAGTGCCAGAGAGAGAAGGAACAAAAAGGTGAGTTTTTCTGAGTCAGTGAGACTTGGCTTTGCCTTGGGAAAGCTGGTCTCTGAGCACCCAAATTGTGACCATCTCCTTAAGCTAGCCAGTCATTCTTTTGGGGGGGAAAAAGCCTTTTCAGGGTGTAGAAAGAATTTGGTTTTGTTCTCATTTAGTTTGTTTGTTTTGAGATAAAGTCACAATAGCCCAGGATGACTTCCAACTCCTTAAGTAGCTGAGGTTGACCTTGAATGCCTGATCCTCCTGCCTCCACCTCCCCATGCTGGGATAGCCAATGGCTATCAGTTCCCAGCTCCAAGAGCATGGACAAAGATCAGCACTAAGACTTGATCGGACATCAAGAATCAATTTAATTTGCCAAATATGCAACAGAAAAAAAAGAAATGGGGCAAGGCTATGACAGAATATTCTAGAAGAATAACATTACTGCATGTTCACTTCCTGAAGGTTCAAATGTGCTTGCCAAAACATAGTCTCAATAAACAAAATATTCAGATGGAAGCTTTCTTTCCAGAACCAGAAAAAGATTTGATGCTAGACAAACCTGGGTTCTAACTTGGCCTGTGCACTTGGAATAGTGTGTAACTTTCTGGGCCTCAGTTAACTCATCTGAGAAATAAAGTAACACTTGTCTGTCTTGTGAGGAGTGGGAAAGAGTGTCCTCAATCCCCTGCACATGGTGCCATGGCAGTTTCATTACTCACAGGGATGCAACTGGAAAGTGGTTTTGCCCCTTCCCGCTTATTGTAAAAAACGGGAGCTGTGAGTACAGGGGACACGGTTCTGACGAAGACTGCCTTTCTCTGAATGTCTTCAGGAGACCGTCATAAGACTTTGCAATGTCCACGAAAGGACATTAAATTTTAATAAAACACAGCAGAGCCCAAGAATATATAAGATATTTTAGTAATAGCATTCTAGTAAGAGGCTGTGGTGGTTTGGACGAGATGTCACATTCAAGTCTTGGGCATTTGAACACTTGGTCCCTACTCCTACTTGGTGGCAGTTTGGGGAGGATTATCTGTGGCCTTGATGGAGGAAGTGAGTCACTTGAGGGTGGACTTTGAGGTTTTAAAAGACTCAGGCTGTTTCTATTTAGTTCTCTCGCTTCTTGTTTGTGGTCTGAGATGTGAGCCTCCTCCGCCCGTTGCCATCGCGGACTCTAACTCCCTGGCAGTATAAACTCCAAATAAACTCTTCCCTCTATAAGTTTCTTTGATCATGGTGTTTTATCACAGAAATAAAAAAAAAGAATAACTAATACAAAGGGAGCATTCCAGGTGGCATTCTCAAATCAGTCAGCTTATATCTTCCTAAGAGAAAATGGGGAGATGTGAACAAAACGTCTTCAGGGTGGCTTTGCCCGTGATTTGTAGAATAGTTTAAAGCCCTCGATTGATGAAGCGTGAAGTTCATGTTCTCTCAGGACCCATGCTGGTTACTGAATTCATCACTGTGACCTGAAAAGAAGCGACCTAAAAAAAAGATCAATTGGGAATCATAATTGGATAGGATACAGTCCATCATGGTGGGGGAAGGCATGGCAGTAGAAGCAGCCTTATGCTATGGCAGCTGAAACATGAGGGCGCTTGCTCACCTCTCAGTAGATCAGGGAGCAGAGATGGGCTAGGACTGAACACAGGCTATACATCCCAAGCCCCTCCCCCCCCCCCGTGACCCACTTCCTCTGGCAAAGAGCCACTTCTTAGAGCTCCTGCAACCTCCCCATCAACTCAAGAACATGAGCCCATGGGTTCATTCAGACAGTAACACCGACCAGCAGTTACCCCCCATCACCACAGCTGGTGACACCTGTCCATTCACCAGTTCATTTACTCACTCACTGAGCAACACTGGATGATACCCACAGGAAGTGAGAGAAGAGAGGGTCTGCCCCAGGACCGCTCTTAGAGCAACAATGGACAGTTTCAACAAACCTAATACTCTTACCCTGTGCACCCATTGTTGTTTCTGCATTTTGGACATTATCAAAGATGACAGAAGACAGGTAGAAGGAAGTAAGCCTTTCCATCAGCCACTGCTTGAGGTAGTAAGAAAATAAGAAGGAAAAGATGAGAATAGCAAAAGGCATTTCCTGTTTAGCCTATAGTCATTGTTATTTAGTCCAGTTGAGACAATTGAGTTTATTTTCTTTCTTTCACTCATTCATATATGTGTGTGTGTGTGTGTGTGTGTGTGTGTGTGTAATATTTGATATGCACATACAATGTGTTTTGAGTACATTTGTCCCCCACTCCTCTCCTTAACCCCTTCTAGATCCAACTTCCCCTCTTCACCTTCTTGACTTCATTCATGTCCTCTTTCTTTCCTTAATAACTCACGAGGTCCAATTTTTTGCTAGTCATGGTATGTAGGTCCAGCCACTGTAGCATGGCCCACTTCCCAGAGGCCATACCGTAAAGAAAACTCTCCTTCCACCATTATCCAGTAACGATCAGTAGCTCCTCAGCCATAGGTGGGCTCATAAACCCCTTACCTCCCTGCACAGTAGGGCTAACTGGCTTGATCTTGTGTGACCGACATTTATATCACATCTCCTGACAATGCTCAGGAACCATCCAGGAGGAGGAGAGACAGACCCTAAGAGACAGGGGACAAGGAGGACGGGGAGAAATGGTGTCTTCTGGCCATGACAGGAGCATTGCACTCACAGCGGCTGTGGCTGTCCGCACAGGAACTGAGCATATTTTTCGGATGAGATATTCACCGAGAGTGACAGCTGAGGAAAAGCCATTACTCTTTAATAATGACTCCCAAAGGCTCCAGAGTTGAAAGCAAGGGTTGCAAGCAGTGTCTATTAATTTTCTCAGCAGACTCTCAAAGACTGTTTGGATTATTGTGAGAATTTAAACCAGGTGATGGTGTTCATCAACTAGATTGTAGAAGGAAGCCCCAGACAGGGTTGGGCCTTTGGTGAAAATACTGGCCTAAGCCATGCAGACAGTACTGTGTGCATATCCTAAACTGCCTCTCCCATCCCTACACCTTACCTTACAAGGTAAGTTTGCTATTCTCATTCTAAAGAAGAGGAACCAGGTCTAAGGGATTGTTAGGGACTCTAAAACTCTCCCAGCCAGAGTGGAGAAAAATGGCAGTATTTCAACTTGGGTTTCCATGATGCCAAGGACGGTGTTTATTCAACTGTGATGCTGTTTCTCTGTGGGCAGGATTCATTAATAGGTGAGCATGACAGACTGGGTGGAGGGACATGTACTATAGTGAGGATATCCAAATATCCTCAGACGATGAAGGAAAGGAGCTAGCAAGGATGGGCGGATACTCTGAATGCCTTCATTCTCTTCCCATTAATAGCAAAACCCCAAGCCTTCGCCAGGCATAAACATGGCCACTTAGACAGTTTGGTTTTGTTTTGGTTTTGTTTGTTTTTCAAGACAGGGCTTCTCCATGTAACAGTCTTGGCTGTCCTGGAACTTGCTTTGTAGACCAGGTTGGCCTCATACTCACAGAGACCCACCTGCCTCTGCCTCCCAAGTACTGGGATTAAAGGTGTGCACCCCCACAACCCAGCTTCGCTTACAGATATTTTTAAAAATATAATTCTCAGCATCTTCTCTACCTGGCTATGATCATGTGACTCAATTTTGGCCAATCGGCTCTAGGTCGAAATCATGTTGGTAACTTCCAGAAAGTATTCTTATAATGAGGCGACTGTACTATTCTTTACTCTTAGCTCTTGGAGGGACTGAGGATTTGACAGTTATGTGAAGTAGCCAATGGGTGCCATGGGAAACAGTGGGAATGTAGGACACACAGCACACAAGGTAGCAGGAGCCCTGGTCTCTGTGCTCCTGATAGAACACAGCCACCATGCCTGCCCTGGATCGTCTGTTCTGGGTGTTTTAAAATGAGAGAGGAGCAGGCGTCTACATATCTTAAGTCACTGTTATTTGGGGTTACACTGTTCCTGGCAATGGAAGCTAATCCTAATTAACACATAGTCTAAGTGGATTCACGCCAGGAGTTGTAGGTGATCAGTGGGAAAACAGATTGGGAGGATATGGAAATCATGGAGAACTTCTCTAGTCAAGTTAAGGCTTGTGTCTCTTATTTCATAGGCTTCCAGAGCAGACAAATATAATGTGAGTGGCATTTCCAGAATATTCTGTGATGCAGAGAGTGTCCAGATCTGGGGAGTTAATGAATGAAGTGAAAAACAATTAGAAAAACAATTCTAAACAACCAGGGCCTCTCAGTCAGGACAGGCCTGGGTGGTCAAGGCTTGAACTTGTAAGGTTGAGATGCTGAGTCAGGGTTGAGCTGAGCTGCAGAAGCAAAGAGGTTGAGATGCTGAGTCAGGGTTGAGCTGAGCTGCAGAAGCAAAGGTGATTAGTTTGTCTCCTTGCAGAGAAGTGGAGCGAGAGCAACAACCAAGAAATCCAAAAGGGAGCCACAGTCTTTTCTTGTAGCCTTGTGGAATTGGAGATCATAGCCAGACACTTAGAGAGCGACAGCCAAAGTGTGTGTCCCTGGAGCTTGTGGGAGGAAAAGCCTACAGATGCCAGTTTAGACCACAAAGAGCACAGGAACAGAGATAAAGTTCTGACACAACACTGAGTGTCTCAAATAATTGGATAAAGGAACAGGATGCAATCGGTAAATAACACAAAGAATGGCAGAGACAGAGAAGTGGCAAGCAGACAGACACACATGCATGCACACACAGAGACAGAGAAGTAGCAAACGGACAGGCATGCATGCATGCGTGCGCGCGCACACACACACACACACACACACACACACACAGAGAGAGAGAGAGAGAGAGAGAGAGAGAGAGAGAGAGATCAGCATCTTCCCAGCATTTGTGAGCATACCAGAAAAAGAAAAAAGAAAACAGAGAAAAAATCAGAAAAGATTAGACTAGACAACAAAAAAGTAACACCTCATTGGCCTCCAGGTGAGCGCCACTGGAGAGTGGATTTCAGGGGAATGGAGTTTAAGTCTCTTGAAGTAGAGAGTACTTTTCTTCAGTGAAAATTTGCAAAAGGAACCAGAGGGCTGGGGAGATGGCTCAGTCAGTAAAGTGCCTGCCTTGTAAGCATGAGGACACAGGTTTGATCCCAAGAGCTTATGTTACTAAACAAGGCCAGCATAGGAGGATACACTCATAGTCTTGGTGTTTAGGAAGATCCAATGGACTTGCTGGCCAGACAGCCTAGCCAAATTGGTGATACCCAGTGAGAAACCTTGTCTTAACAAAAAAAAAAAAAAAAAAAAAGAGGCGCACCTGAGACACCTGAGTTCTCTTCTGGCCTCCACATGAACATGCAAACACACGCATGCACATACATGCACACACACAAAGGAGCCAGAGGATCAATATGAGAGAACAGTATCAGAGTCTTCACTGGGGTCGGAGAACACTGGACTGGTTAGTTAGCAATGGTACAAACTGGGGGAAGCCACTCCTCCAAGCCTTGGCGTCCTCGGGTGTCCAAAGAAGACATCAACACTAACAGAAAGATTAACAGAAAAACTATGAAGCATGAACAAGGCAAGAAGCAGAAGTGCAACATAGATCTACTTATCTCTGTTGCCTTTGGATTGCCTTTCCTATTTGTATGCTATAGTTTTTTCTACTTAGCAAACACCATCCAAGCCAGTGTCCTAGCTTAGGGACATCAGATGAGAGGTCTTCAGAATCCCACCAGAACCTCAAGTCACAATCTCTTGAGGACACGTAGGCCCTCAGAACTCACAGCCATGCTGTAGAGCTGTCACCTGTAAGGGAGGATCAGGGTAAGGAAGAGCACCTAAAGTGACGTCAAGCCATGCAGGGCACCAATCCTGACCACTTTCCATCCATCTATCCTATGGAGGGAGCACATGTCACACCATGTGGAAGGGGCCAGGAGCTCGGAGAGCTCGTAGCTGGCTTCAGTGCAGAGCTTATGCCATGGAAGGGAGTGGTTGAGCTTGTAGGTGGCTAGAACCTATGACCTATTGCCACCACCCTTTAGCCTTCTTCGGATTGGTTGTTTTAAAGCCTAGAACTTTCCCTTGTGTTGTGCTGCATCCATAGATGGCCATTAAGGAGGAGAAACGCCTGACTGTCCTCAGCCAAAGCTCAAAGCTGAGGTAGGATGGTCACGGAATAATGGTGTCCACACTGAAGGACTATCCAAGGGCAGAAGGGTGGACAGTGGCCCCGGTGCTGAACACAAACCCAGCAGAAGACCTTTCCCATAGCAGCATCCAGAGGAGAGACTGGGGCAAGGACCCCACAGACTGGCAAAACCTGCCATAGCCTATGTCCGGTCCAATGGTCTCTGGCCACTGGAGTCGGTACTGCATGGAGACAGACTACGCTCCTCATACCACAGTGATTATGGGGAGAGCCAGCCTACCTCTACCCGAAGTGACTCCACCCAACCCCAGCCCCTCAGAAAAGGTTTTCTGCAGTGCTCGCTCAGAGCGTTGCCTCTCTCAATGAAGTCAGCTAAAGATGAAAGACCTAGGCAATCCTTGTAGCCCAGGCTTACACGTAATTATGCATTCATCAGTCGGAGCTCTAATTATCCAGACGTGAAGGTACCATTAGCGTTTCAGGGGGAAAACTGGCTTTGAAAAAAATGTATTTCTTTTGACTCTTATCCAGTGACAACTAACTGTTATCCTCAGAAAGGCTTAGGAGACAGACTCCAACCTAAACCAAAAAAAACCCACCTAATCCCCAAAACTGTAGCAGCACCATGTAAACCCCAGCTTTCATAGAAAAATGAGCCCAGAAGAGCTTTGGGGACAAGGATGTACTTCCTTGAATGAGACAGAAATAGACTCAAGGACCGAGACCTGAGGATCTATAAGAGGGTCCTGGAGAACCTGGTACCTTGTGATTTCCTGGCATGAATCAGACTGTTTTTCTGTGACTCCCGGGTGGCTATGAGGAATATGAAAACGTGCCATATCGCTGTAGAGGTCCTTGCTCCCCAGTCCCTGACTTCCACAGGACAGCATCCATGCTGCTGAAAGGAAGAGCTGGTATTTTGGATGCTTCTCCTGTTTATGTGTCTGATCACAAACAAACTGGAGGCAGAAATGTCTATGAGCAGGGCATGTTTTTCTTCTCACTTCTAGAAGGAGAAATAGATTCCTCCCTTCCAGGCTTGCTTTATAAGGTAAACATAATTGAATGGGGCGAAGTGGATCGGAAGTGGAGACCATAAAGCTCACCGAGTCAAATTGGAGTCATTAATAAAGTTGAGAGGCACAGCATCCCCTGGTAGGATGCGAGATGCGACAGACAGGTCAGGGCAATCTACCTCCCGCATAAAGGGCCTAAGGGCCGGGACAAGCCACAACAGAACAGACCATTTCACAATGAGACTAAGAACCTGGCAGGAAAGAAGCCTCAAGAAGGGGGAACCTGGGCTGAGAAGGAATCAAACAAGCAGAGAAATTCCTTGGGCAGTGAGGCGGTAGGTGTGGCGGGACGTCAGAGTGCCATGGATCACACCCACGGGGTGGGATTCGCAGCCCATAAATGCCAGTCTCCCGACTCAGGGTTTCAGATAATTAACCAAAGTTCTGAGATCTGAGGGTAGATTTGGCTCTTGATTTCAACGCTGTACTTACTAGAAAGGAATATTTGGACGTAACCTGTTCTCCTTGGGCCTCACCTTCCTCGCTGTGCAGTGGGAATAATTCCACTGACTTCAGAGAGTTGCACAGATGAAACGAGATGGTGCATACACACCTTAACAAGATGCTGGGGACCTCTTACACATCCAGCCGTGATAGTAATGCTCACATATGGCTTTTCTCTCAGCATATTCCCACCACCCATTTTTTTTTCTCAGTCTCAACCTTAATCTGTACGATTTTCTAAGTATCCTGCCTTACCTCCTTCTTGCTCTCAAACTGTATGTACTTATTCCGGTCCATTCATTCTCACAAAAACATTGATCCTGCCCTGCATCCAAGGCATTTTTTAGCTGCTTAGCCACATGTGTTAGTGGCAGCACAGGGCGGGGAGCCCGTTGAAAGTCACAGAGCCAGACAAGTGTGTTGTCCTGTAATATATATGCTGCCGCCTTTTCTCCATGCCAACTCTGAAGACATGGAGAGTTGCGATCAACCCTCTGGGCCTCCCAGAAGTGACTCTCAGAAAGAACACCAGTACACGGTGTTGTTCAGAGTTCCCTCCATCCCCTGGAGCACGCAGTTCCTGCACAGTTTGTCCTCAGAGGAGGGGCAGGCACAAGGCCAAGGAAACCAGTCCCAGTCACTCCTCAAGCATCTTTTAAGAGCATGATGCTATGTGTTCTGCATCCCCAACTAGACTGCCCATCGTCCTGACTCACACCCTTTCCTCTTGGCGATGACATAATGGGGAAGCAAGTGAACCAATTCCATTTCACCTCCTAGGAGGCAGGTCCAGGGATGAAGGCCTCAAGATCAATGCCCAGAGGCTGGCAAATTCTTAGTGGCCTTTGTCAGGCAGTGCCAACAAGGCGAGGAGCCTTACAGAAGCGCTAAAAGGCTGGCATTTAATGACCGGTCTCTGCGGCCGGAACCTCTATTCTAGGGCTGGAGAGATGGTTCTGTGGGTGACGTGGCTGCTGTGTAAGCACGGGGACCTGAGTTTCGTTCCCAGAATCCACGTGAAAAAGGGCAGAGTGTGGGAGTGCACACGAGCAATCCCAGGATTGGGGAAGCGGAGACTGGCAGATCTCTGAGACTTACAGACCAGCCAGCGGGGCCTACTTGGAGAGTTCTAGGCTAGTGAGAGACCTTTTTAAATAAGCTGGACATTTCCTAAGGAACAGCACCCAAGGTTGTCCTCTATATATACATCAACATAGACCCCCATACATGTGTTGACTCTCTCTCTCTCTCTCTCTCTCTCTCTCTCTCTCTCTCACACACACACACACACACACACACACACACACCCCATATGCCTATTCTACCTGTTATTAGGAGTAGCCTGATTGTTCAAGTTCTCTAATCTTGCCTGGTAAATGGTGACCTATCATTAACTACATGCACATGCATCAAGGCTGCGGCAGGAGCAGGTGCACACTCCACTGGCTAGTATAGGAGACTTCAGTAAAGGAACTCTTTGGCAGGTACAGGGAAAGTGCAGGGGATCATGCGAGGCACCATGGCCAGAGACAGTGGGGACAGTCCTCTCCCAGCATGGAAGAGAAAGAAGGCAGACGCAGAGGGACGCATCTATGTAACAGCTGGGAGCTCTGGTGGACAGATGCCATGTAGCTCAAGGTCATCCTGCAAAGGAAAGCTGGGCGTGGAAGAATTACCCTTAACTCATGTTTTCCCTTTGTGCTCACTGCTGAACCAACCTGAAGGCCAATGGCAGTGTAAGATATTCATGCAGTGTCCCTCTGTCCCCAACACACACAGGGCAGAAAAGGAGAGCTCTTAAAGAGAGCTGGGCTTATGACTGACAACTACAGAAGCCTAGTAAGTTCTTTTCCAGCCGGACTTAGCAAGCAGATGATGATACATCTAGAAGAAAATTGAACTGTCAGTAAAGTTGACTCCACACCCACTTGTATTCATCGGGGTTCCTTAGAGGAACAAGAGCAATAGAACCAATAAACATGAAAAGGGGGTTTTCATTAGGCTATCTTACAGCACATGGTCTGAGCTGTCCATCAATGGCTGTCTTCACCCTGGAGAGGCAAAGAACCCAGTGTTTGCTCAGTCTATGAAGCTGGATGCCTTACTGGTCCCAGTGTAGTATTGAAGGCCTAGAAGATTCTTGCAGGACTCAGTGTTCAGTCCATGACTGAAGCCCAAAGAAGCTGAGTTTGGAAATCAACAAGGATTATAGCAGCAGTGGCGGCAGCAACGGAGCAGATAAAACTTGCCAGCAAGATAGGAAAGACGGTGAGGCAATAAAGCAAAATCTAAAACTTTCTTTCAGGCCTCCTTTTCTCTGGGTTGCCACCTACCTTTAGGGTGGGCTATCCTTCCTTCAAATAACTTGGTCCATGAAAACCCTCACTGCCGTTTAGGATAACCTGAGATAACACCAGAGCACTCTTGGTAGCAGCTCACATACGGTGCAGAGGAGGATTGAACAGGAAACAGTCAGCCCACCATATTAACACATAAGCAAGGGATTTAGGCTAGATGTAATGAGTCCATACTTTCAGAGAAATAAATATGTGCAAACCTCAGGTCTGTTTCAGCATCACCTGAGCAAGTTTATCTCTCTGTATGGCCCATGAAAACCAACACTTTGGTGTGCACATGAGCCCAGAACTGGAAGACCTTGAAACATGGTCAGTAATGTCCACAGAACAACGTGAAATCTGGTCACAGACTGCTCCTTGGCCCCATCAGTCACCTCCACTCTGAGTATGTAAAGGAGTCCTTTCTACTTGAGGGGAAAGAAATTTCTAGCCAGCCCGAGAGTCCAGGGGAATCCGGGACCTGGCTTGCTTATATTCTGTATTTAAACCCAATGATGTTTGCATCTTGGGGAGCTGTGTTTGGAAGGGCTCACGTAGAAATGACACTCTTGACCTGCAGTTCTCAACCTGTGGGTCGTGACCCCTCTAGGGGTCAAGTGAACCTGTCATAGGGGTCAGCTAAGATCAGAAAACGCAGATGTTTACATTATGGCTCATCACACTAGCAAAATTATGCTTATGAAGTAAAAACACTTATGAACAAAAACAACTTTATGGCTGGGGGTCACCACAACATGAGGAACTGTCTTCAAGGGTCCCAGCATTAGGAAGGCTGAGAACCGCTGCTCCAGGCATTCCTAACTCCCTCCAGACCATCACGCAACTCCTAAAGCCCAAATCCATCCTCCCAACACCAAGATAGAAATAACCATACTGCAATCCAATTTGCTCTCCTCATAGGCTCACAATGGATCCCCAGCAGTCACCCAGGCTCTAGCGAAGGGTTTAATTAATCTCCCAAGCTGATAAGCCTCTTCAGGAGCTAGAAAAAAAATGTGTTTACAAACTCAACTTAATTACATTTTACTTATAACGCTGTCAAAGCCATCCCGGAGCCACCCAAGACATACCCCAGAGGATCTTGTTTGTTACCGTTGGCTCCCTTTGCTCCTGGCTTCCAGTACCACTGGCTCTCTATAAACTTCTCCGCACCTGGCTGTAAACCACAACCCACTGTATCTCCAGGAGGGAAAACAGCAGCGCATTGCAAAAATCTTGGCCTCGCTTGCAAATTCCCCGTAGCATTTACTCATTCCCAAATCATTTCATGTAAGACTCATCTAATGGGAAAAACAAAGGCGTTGAAACGACTCCCTCTTCAAGTCCACATCAGGTAACTCCAGAACCAGTCATTGCCAGGATGGGTGGTGACAGGAGCTCCTTTGGGGCTCCCCAGGGAGACTGTCCCTCTTCTGACAGCCCAGGTGTTCCACACAGAGGTCAGCAGTTCTGCCTTTGCGTATATCAAGGCTGAGCTTAGCTTTCTGTCTACTTTGCTTTCTGTTATTCCGATAAAACACTGACCTAAAGCAGCTTGGGGGAGATAAGGTTTATTCGGCTTACAGTTACTGTCCACCACCAAGGGACGCCAAGACAGGAACCTGGAAGCAGGAACTGAGGCAGAGACCCTGGAGGAACACTGCTTACTGGCTGGTTCTCTATGGCTTGCTTGTCCTCCTTTCTTATACAACCCAGGACCAGCTGACAAGGGATGGCAGCACCCACCGTGGAGTGGGCCCTTCCACCTCAGGTATTAATCAAGAAAATCTCCCCCCCACAACATGCCCATAAGTCCATCTGATGGAGGCACTTCCTCAATTGAGGTTCCCTCTTTCTTTTAAGGCCTTACTGCAAAATGCAATTTAAAAACAAGAGAGCTACACTCCAGACTCCAGAATCAGGAGCTGATTCAAGCATAAGCATGCATTCCTAAATGGATACTTCAAGCCTCAAGAAGCCCTATGTGTCAGGCCTCTAATTATAAACATTTCTGCCAAAAGGGGCTTTAGATCCAGTTCTCAGTTCTTTTTCTGGGGGAACAATAGAGAAGCCACTCAGGGCTTTTCCTTTGGCTTTTGACTTCTTTAGGACACCGTACTCTGATAATGACAGCCCAAAGCCACAGACAGTGTACACAGTGGCTCTGCCCAGGACCGTGTTGGGAAAATGGACAGACTCCCTCCTTCCCTTGGTCATTTCCTATAACCTCGATGGTTTTCTGTTCCACAGTCTGCTGCAAAAGTAACTCAGGGAAGGGAAGGGCTTATTTAGCTTACAATACCAGGTTATAGTCCATCCGTGAGGGGAAGTCAAGGCCATCTCCTCATAGCCATAGCCGAGAGTGAGCAGAGGGGAATCAACACAGCCATAGCAAAAGCTTGTTTGCTAGGACATTCTAGCTTTGACACAGTTTTCTCCTGCCTCACATAGCTCAAAACACACCCTTGTGCAAGATTCCTTTATACCGTGTGAATATATATTGCTGTGATTGTTTAATAAAGAATCTGACTGGCCAATAGCTGAACAGGATAAGGTTAAGAGGAGAGCCAAACAGAATGCTGGGAAGAAGAAGGGCAGAAAGAGAGCAGTAACCAGCAGATGCAGAGAGAAACAAGGTGGATATGCTGTACTGAGAAAAGGTACCAAGTCAAGTGGCAAAGCATAGCTAAGAAATACGGGCTTTTTTATAATGTAAGAGCTAGCTAGTACTAAGCCTTAGCTATTGGCTGATCATTTATAATTAATATTAAGACTCCATGTCGGTTATTTGAGAACTGGTGAGTCAGGCAGGAAAGAAAAGTCCACCTACATACACTTCCTTTGCCTAGGGAATGGTGTCACCCATTATGGTCTGGACCTTTCTAATTCAGTTAACAATTCAGACAATCTCCACTGGATATACCCACAGGTTAACCTGACCTAGGTAATTCCTAAATGGATCCCAGGTGATTCTAGGCTGTAGTCAAGTTGACATGTATAATTAATTAGCCATTAAACTCAGTTTTCTTTATTTGTGAAATAAAGTTGATAATGTGGTCTGTGTCCTAAGGAGGTTACAAGGGGTTAGAAAAAAAAATCCATAAACGTTTGAGTCTGACAGATGGTAACTCTCAATAAAAACTAAAAATGAGCAAACTGGCGGGGGGTTAATGAATGCTCATTCTGATACCTTTTCCCTTTCTTCTATCCCTAAAACTAGTTAAAATAAACACTCGAATGGTTTGTGTACAGGCAGAGACAGGAAGCGCTCCATCCAGCAGGCATTGTTAGATGAAATGGTCCATTTCAACCCTCCGATAGAGATAGATGGATAGAGATGCAGAAAAGGGTGGGAGTTGAGAGGGGACCACCCGCAGGCCAGCATGACCTAGGGGCTGGGATGAGGGAGGATGGTCGAGTGCCAGTTCAGCAGTTCTGGGATAATCAGATGTGATCTCCACTGGTGGGAAGCTGACTCAGCCGATGAAAAACGGCAAAAAAAAAAAAAAAAAAAAAAAAAAAAAGCTAATAGGAAAAACTGAATCCCACCAGGCAGCTGCCTTCTCTTGTACCCTGGCTACGGGGCTGAAAGCGTCATGGGCTTCCAATAAATATGAACTAATAATCAAATACAAAAGCGAGGAAATCATTGTTCTCCCGGCCTGGCTACCTGCCAGGCTGCTTCTCAGAGGGTACTGAGCAGCTTTTTTATCTGACAGCGGATCTACCCTCTGCCCAGAGAAACGATCAGGGACTCCATCCAGCTGGCTTTCTGCAGCAGTGTTTGCTTGGACCGAGCCCTTCCTCTTCCAGCCCTGTCCTAGCAGCACACCGCGGGGAGCCTCACCCGAACTTTTTTTTTCTTCTTCTTTTTTAATAAGCAACTTAATTTACCCCAGTTTCCCAAGAGACTGAAATCAAAAGACTCCACAATGCCAAGAGTAAAGTTAAGTTGAAATCAGCGAGAGCCCGAAAGACCAGAGGAGAAAGGCCACTGGTTCGGTAAGTAAGGGGGTCCCTCTGAGTAGGTTCCAGACTGACTCCAGCGTGGAGTCAGAAGGTCCTCTGGGGTCTGAAGCAGAGTTCTTGTGTCATTGCCTAGCGTTCCTGGAGTCGTCTTCCGGTCAGCTCCCATGACTACCTCCCAAGGAGATTGCTGACGAACCCTGAATATCAAATCGGAGCTTAGTGTTAGAGTTGGCAAAGATGAACCAAATGTTGAAGTTCTCAAAGCAGAGGACCCCGAAATGCTTTAAAGGTGATTGTCGAGGTCCTCGGTGCCACAGAAACTTCTAGAAGGTAAAAAAAGAGAAGCGTTTCTGACAAGGACGTATGAAATACAATCAAAGTTGTGGCAGGAGACGGAGAGAGAAGTTATCCACGCATCTCAAATATGCTAAGTGGTTCTCAAAGGGGACACTGAAGATGCCAAAGCCCTTTTGTGCTGATGCTGTCTCTTGCCAAGACCAGGCCTGTTTTCATTGTCCTGTGTCGTGGGGCATGCTTTTTTCCCAAACTAATCTGAGGCAGGAGAATCTGAATAACAGAATAACTTGATGAAATGGCAAGTTTCAGAAAAGAAGCGCCAGGATTTCCCATGACATTTTTTTCCAGAATATTTAAAATTAGTCAACTTTGAAGATTCTGTAGACATGTGTCTGTTGTCAGGGCAAGACACACATTCATGGAGGTTACTGTTTATCAGGTGTTCTGTGTTGGGAAAAGAATATTCTAGTTTGAGATATTCACTATGAGAATTAAATTTCTTTTTCATAAGCTCTTGATGCATATAGGGGAGATTTGGAAAAAGTGACAGATGGGTAGCCGGTTCCATCAGACTCCATGAGTCACAACTCACAGGTCCCATCCCCACTATCCATTTTTGTGTGGCCCACCAAACCCTAACAAGTGGATGGCCAGTCTTGCTTAAGCACTGCCCACTCTCATCTGGAGAGATGGTTCAGTCAGTGAAGAGTTTGTCACATAAGCCCAAGGACCTGACTTCAGCCACCAGCATACATGCAAAAAGCTAGGCATGGTGATTGTGTGCTTATAATCCCAGCAATTAGGAGACAGAGACCAGGAGGTCCCTGGGGTTCTCGGGCCAGCCACCCTGATCTACAAGGCAATCTCTGGGTCAACCAATGGGAAACCTTGCCTCGAAAAATAACAGACTGTTCACGAGGGAAGGCACCCAAGGTTCACATTAGTCCTCATGAATATGCACCCATGTATAGTCACACATAAGCACCCACATAAATATGAACCCCCAAAAAATGCACACATAATTGATTAACTAATTAATTAATTAAAGGATGAGCTCTGAAAATGCCTGCTGCAATGCCCAGTAAGACAATTTTTTTTTTTTTTGGTTTTTCGAGACAGGGTTTCTCTGTGGTTTTGGAGCCTGTCCTGGAACTAGCTCTTGTAGACCAGGCTGGTCTCGAACTCACAGAGAACTGCCTGCCTCTGCCTCCCGAGTGCTGGGATTAAAGGCATGCGCCACCACCGCCTGGCCAATCTTTTTTTTTTTACATGATGCTTCCAAATACTTCAAGTTTCCCCAAAAATTCCTAATCAGAAAAGCAACAGAATGCAAGAGCCAGCAGCATCCAAGAGGCCCTCTGCTCCAGTGGCAGGCGTTTGGGCTTTCTTACCACACCTTAGAGCGGGTAAGAAGTAAAGCTGCCTTCTGTCTGCTCTGGGCTCCTCTAGAGCAGGCTTCCTATGGTTTCCCAAGGCATTGCTGGAGTGTGATCATTGGGCACCAGATGGGCGGCGACTCAAATTCTAGCTAAGCAGATCCAGACAGAGCATTTGGCCATCAGTCGCTATAACTGCCAACTAGGGAATTCGGGACAGTTGGAGCCATCTGAATGGAGAATGTAGACATCCAATCGAAAGCCACCATTGGTTCCCTTCATTCTGATTTACAACACAAACATAGTCTCTCTCTCTCTCTCTCTCTCTCTCTCTCTCTCTCTCTCTCTCTCACACACACACACACACACACACACACAGAATCCCAAGCACACATGTCTCTGTCATGACATCTTAGTTGAGTTTTCAAATTTAAGAACACTTAACTACACCGGCGAACTTAACTACACTTAACTACATCTCTAAAAAGGGACATCCATTTATCTAGGCAACCGTTCTTTGCTCTGGGCAAGTGTTAAGAGAAGAAAGAAGAAGAACAGGAGGTATCCCATAATATTCACTGCAGGACCTCTAAGCCTGTTTGTCTAAACATTGCCATGGTGATGTGTACATAAGTCAGTTTTCACCAAGAACCACGATCCCCAACTTAACAGAGAACACCCATTTGGTGGAAGTCGGTTACTAGCTAGGGAGCACTGGTATACAGTGTGTTCAGATAGAAACCTGATAGTCCTTCCTCTTCATGGCAACCCTTCAGGTTTGGGGGAGGGGTTGTTTTCTCTCTCCCCATCTTCCTCTTGCTCTGTTTGTGTGTTCCTCAGCTTTGAAGGAAGAGAGGATAAGGAAGATGAAGAGCCCTGAGAATAGCCTGCAGGGAACACGTGGGCCTGCCCTACCCACTCTCAGAACTTAGCCCAAGGCAGAAGGCAGAGAAAGGTTTACCCTAGCCTAGGAGTTAGATCCCGCCTGCCAGGAACTCCACAGCAGAGCTGCAGAGAAACCCAGGGAGAGAAAGGAGGACCTCTAGAATGGGAAATGACGTATACAGTCTCCCAGAGAGTGAGTGAACCTTCTCACTTGCAGACCAGAACACTCCTGCAGACCAGGGTTCCTCCCAGGACCACATCAGGAACCAATAGGCTTCACATAGAAGGCCTGTATGGAAGAACCCAGGGACTTGAACCAATGGACAAACAAATGAATAAATGAACAACCTTTTCTCTCCCATTTCTATACAGTCACAATATGGAAGACCATGTGTCTACATTCCCAGTTCACAGCCTAGAGCCAAGCTTCTTCCAAGCCCCATTAGCCATCCCAGCCTGGAGAGATGATGAATGAACAAGGAACTCCCCTGCCCCATATAGGCACATCAGTAAGCAACAGACCAAATTGTAGAGCCAAGGATTTAGATACAATGGATTGATGACTAGGAACTGGGGGGCAAAGTGGGGAGAGAAGAGAAGGCATTTGAATATTTGAGAATAAGGATGTAATCTCATATATACGTCCCCCTGGTCCCATTTGGAGCAAGAAGATTCATCAGATGGATTCTCCCTTTGGATCCGCAGTGCGTTCCATGGCCCAACTTAGAGCCAAGTGAATTAGTACTAAGGGAGACTGCACCAGCAAGAGTGACCTTACTGTAATGAGTCCAGTTAAGTCACCAGCTGGGTCAAATCACACGGCCACACATCCCTGTGCAATGGCCAACACGGCTGCTCACCTAAGAATGACAGAAGCGCTTGCGAGAAATCTAGAATGTCCACAGAGAAAAAGGTTCCTTACAGGAATTTAAAAAATAATAATAATAATCTTAACTTTTGGAAGTAAGCTTGCTGCTTCTTGGACTTTCGTCCCAAGCCCTGCTGGCTGACAGCTCAGCGTGTCCCTTGGTGACACCCATGATGCATTTGGCTAGTTCTTGGCTTCCAGTCCTGTTTGTAATATGAAGCAAGGACAGATGGCTAAAGCCAGACAGCAAGGAGCCTGTAGGCTTAAAGGGAACCTCCTACCTCGACTCGACACCCAAGGGTGTTGAGGTAGAAGGGGAGAGCTCTCAATTTTGCAGAGCTCTGCCTCCAAGATCCTTCTAGAAGCCAAAGAGAACCCAGGATTGACTTCGGGGACCTTTGGGAAGCATACAGATAACTGCCCATGACGCCATGTTCCCGGGGAAGGTGAGGTTTTGATCAAGTACCCAGTGAGAGGCAGGTTTATATCACTTTTTATGGGACTTAAGGGAAAAACAAGCAAACACTTGGCACATGGTCAGAGTTTAGGAAGCCTTGCTGAGGTAAGCCACTGCCACCCGCTTCTTCCCCTTTCTGCCTTATCACTATGCCAAAGAAATCAGCCATATTCACGTGCACATGGGACAGTAACTTTGATTTGACTTGGAACTCTCTATTATAGTTGCATTGGCCTGATACAGTTGTAATCAGGTTGGTATAGGAAATAGATTCAGGAATCCCACCAGGGAAAGGAGAAATGGCTCACCAGTTAAGAGTACTTACTGTTCTTAAAGAGGACCAAAGTTTAGTTCCCAGCACCACACCAGGCCCAGGGAGTCCACAACTTCCTGTAACTCCAACTCCAATGGATCCTATGTCCTCTTCTGGGCTCCACAAGCACCCACACCCATGTGGCATACACACACTCTCTCACACACAGATATATGTTCAAATAGACATGAAAAGTTTTTAAAAGAAACCACATGAACAGTTAGGGTCGAAGGGAGTCCAGAGGCGGGCGGTAGGTGTCCTGAGTTGAGGTGGGTGGATGAGATGAGGCTCACAAAGCCAGATCTTCACCCATTCTGTGGAAGGGAATTGCTGCCAGGACAAGAACTGGGCCTACTAGGTGGGCCATTCCAAGATGATTCAGCCAGGAGCAGAGTGAGTGTGCAGTGGGCTCCAAATGTCTGGAGCCTCCAAGATCCAGCCTTGAAAGTAGCTTAGTGTAGACTTGATTAGCCTTCCCCTTGGAGCAGTCTCGTGTCTTAGACCTGTCTTGGCTGAGTAGATTTCAGGGCTGTAGACTTATCCTCACACTCTAAGGAATGGCATATAATCATTAGGGTGGATTCGTGTTCAGACCATCCGGAGGTTGGAAAGCTGTTATCCTGTATCCTCTGCTGTTAAGATCATCAGAGCCAGGCTTACTCTGCGAATACTGCAGAGGGAAGGTGAGTGGGATGCTCAGGAGGCCTCAGTGCTGCCCGGGATACATTGTATACCTTAGATACACCACCGCCTTCAGCCAGGAGTCCCATTATCAAGACACTGTTATGGTCCAAGAGCTGTGCTAGGTACTGGAGGTGAAAAGACAACCAGGATGAAGGTTCTGCCTTGGAGACATCTCCAGGGAAGATCAATACCCCAGGCAAAAACTTCTAAACCATGTAGCCAGTGCCAGGATAGGAACACACTGACCTGACAAAGGGGCTGGCTATCTAGGGAAGCCCTCCGACTCTCAGATTAGGTCATAGCAGGAGAAAAGTGAGAGACTATATGGGAATTTTCAAGTTAGAAACAGTATAGTTTTGATTTGTTTTGGTTTGGTTTTTGGTTTTTTGAGACAAAGTCTATCTGTGTAACAGCCCCAGCTGTCTGGGAACTAGCTGTAGACCAGGCTGGCCTTGAACTCACAGAAATCTGCCTGCCTCTTCCTCTCGAGTGTTGGGATTAAAGGCATGCACCTAGCTATTATATTGGATATATATATATATATATATACACAGTGGTTGAGGTGTGGACAGCTCTGTGGTAGAATGTATGCCTAACACATGTTAAGGCCCTGAATTTAATTCCCAGCAACACACACACACACACTCACACAGAATTTATCTGAACAAATACTTACCTAGAACACACTCTGTCTCAGACACTGTTCAAGTAGTTGACAAATTCAGAGTTAAATCTGACAATCGCTGGTATCGATTTGATGGCCATTTTACAGGTAAGAAATCGTGCCCTCAGTTAGACCAGCGGGTGGTTGGCAAGTCAGCTCCACCTCACCATCCAGGTGCCTCCAGCTCCTCTAAAGCTTCCTGAGAGTGCAGAAGGGACCAGCTGAGACTTTCGACAGATAACTGAAGGAAGTCCTCACTGTGGCACCCATACTAGGTAGAGGTACCCATACCTCTCTGGAAGTGTCTTGTAATACTCCTGGAGGATGCTTACCTCCATCAAAGAGGACAACAACAGCAATCGCCAGTAACAATACAATCATCCATCAGTTTATATGGCATATATACTGGTTACACGAGCACAATAATTAAAAGCAGCATGTCAGTGTGAGCTAAAAATAATTGCAGAGACTATATTTTAACTTAAGAAGCAAGAAAAGAGTGGTCGACCAGATATCTGCAGCACTTCTCCTCAAAGGTAACATACAATAATAACAACAAAATGGTCTCCAACCATTCTCAGTGGCCCCCATCCCACTGAGGGCCCTTGTTTTAGTGACCAATGCCAGAAGTCCACATGCCATTAGGCCTGATAGACAGATGCAGAACCAGGGCAGCTGGGAGCACCCTGAGAACACCAATGCCAGATGGGAGCTTGGGACACTTAATTAAACTCTGAGCCTTTAATTGATGCAGATAAAAATAGGGACCTACTGTCAACTTTAAGATACTAGAATCATGGGGCTGAGTGTGTAGCATAATCAAGTAGAATACTTTCCTAACACTCATGAACCCTGGGCTTGATCTCCAGCAACACACACACACACACACACACACACCCTAACGTGTGCATGACAGAAGGGCAAAAAATGAATGCTTCCCCCACCTCCAGTAAGCAAATCATGACAGTGCCCATTTGTGTCACTGGGAGTGATATGACTGGATGCTTCTTGGAACCTATGGCTTCCTCTTTCCTTGTCTGTCCCACCTGTGCACTCGAGAAAATACAGAGCACCCTGATAGGTCAGAGTCAGAGAAAACTAGCCAAGAAGCATTTGGAATGAATGTGTCCCACTCAATCTTATGGGCACACTTGAGAAGAAAACATTGACTGTTTCTCTGTAGTATTTTGGCTCTTTTATGACAAAAACTTGGCTCAAAATGCTTGAAAGAGTCCTCTGTACCTTTCTATGGGCCACCACTTCTTTGATATCCAAATCTGAACCCCTCTCCTTTCCTGTGTTGGTTTCTTTGTTATTACTATTTATCAGCTTACTCATTTTGAAACAAGGTCTCACACTGTAGCCCAGTGTAGTTTGGAATCCACTGGAGCTCTGAGATTAGCCTAAACTCATGGCATTCCTTCTGCCTCAGTATCTCTAGTGCTAGAATTTCAGGCACGAACCACCACAAGCCCTTCCCACTTCATTCCAGGGTGGTCTATGACAGACTTACAGAGGCACAGAAAGAGAATTCAAAACCCGCACACCACATTTCTCTTCGTATATTGTTCACACAGCTAACAAGTTCTTTTTGCAGGTCAGAGGTCAACAAACTTTGATGTCAAGAGCCGGTAAGTAAATATTTCAGGCTTTCAAGCCACATCCCTCGGCTCAGTCGCTGTAGGTCAGAGTAACCACATTCACGTCAATGAGCAGGTGTGGCTATGTCCTAAAAAAAAAAAAAAAAAGTTTTCATTGTGGGGGTGCTAGAGGTGAGGTGGAGGGCCCTGCGCATGCTCCTGAATGCAAGCATTCTACATTGAGTTACACTCCCAGTCCCTCCCAATGAAGCTTTATCCGATGCAAAACAGATGGTAGTTTATAAGACCCTGGCTCTAAGCTGCAACTTCCTCAAAGTCAAGCATTGTGTCTTGACCTTGGTGCATCATAGATATTGTGTAAATGATTTAGAGATGAATGGGCAGCAGAGCCTGTAGCTCAGGAATGGTATAAGTGTCTAGCGTATGCCAGGCCCTGGGTTTGAGTAACACACACATATGAATGAATGCAGGTTGATCATCATACCAGCATTAACAAAATATGTGACTAGAAAGTGTTTTGTCATTGTAAAAATAAGGAACTGAAAAATACAATAAAATGCCATTGTTCTTAGAAGCGGAATCCTTGAACTCTCAATATGGCTACCTAAACAAGGCCTGCACAGTGGCAATACCAGTTGATAGGACAACATGATGAGAAAATTCTCATAAGGCCTTACACCTAGATAAAGAGCTACCCGAAATTCATGGTTACTGAGGGATGAGCCCCACCACCACTTGGGTTACCCAGTTCTAAGTAGTTAGCCCTAAACACATACATGTATGCAAAACACTAAGTAGATTATAAAACGATATCTACATATACGTGTGTGTGTATGTGTATAATGTCATCAGTAATAATTAAGAAGAAGTCATGAATTTGAAAAGGGGTGGGGGGCACGGGAAAAGTTGGAAGGGGCAGGGAAGAGTAGAAATTATATAAATACGGTATTCATGTATGAGATACTTTAAAAAAAAAACTAAATTTAAAAAATATTTTAGCCATATGTACATCTATAACCCAATCCATGGTAAATACTTTTCAGTGATTAAAGTTAAACCTAGAATAAATAGTAAAAATAAAAGCCTCATGCTAATTCACGAAACAAAGACTCATCTATGCCCAAGAGAAAGAGATGCCCTTCTTCCCTGGAGATCTGTAGCATGACTGCAGAGTTGCTGAAAAAAATTAAGGTGCCCTGCTTGATTGGAATTTCAGGAACCTGACAAGTGTGTCATGTGACCACGTTCCGTGTAACCACTGGGGCATATTTATTTTTTTAGAACTTATTTATGTATTAATTTGTGTGAGCATGTACACACATGTACATATGTGTCTACACAAGCATGTACACTTGCCTTTGGAGGTCAGAAGACAGCCTGCGGTGTCACTCTTCGGAGATTTCCATCCTATCTCTTCGTCACAGAGTGCTTCACTAAGACCCAGGGCTTGCCTGCTCAGCTGGTCTGGTCAGCCATTGGGCCAGTGGATTCCCCTATGTCCACCTTCCTACCACTGGGACAGCACTGAGATTGCCTACTCAGCAGATCTGGCTAGCTACTGGGCCCAGGAAGCCTCCCATGTGCACCACCCCACACTGAGACAGAGCTGGGATTACAAACACATACCGGGTAGGCCTGGCTTTTTATGTGCTGGGAATCCAGCTCAAGTCTTCCTGCTTGCACACCAAGCCCTTTCCCCACTGCACCATCTCCCCTACTCCAGAACAACTTACTCTAACGAGCAAAGAGCCATTGTTTTTCTGAAATATATTTCCCTTGGGATTTATTGGCTCACCCTGGCTACCATAGTTAGGCACTGACTTTTCTGTTCTGCTTTCTCCTCTCAACCTTCTGCCAGCACAAGAGACTGTTTGGCCCCCAGAAAAGATAAGAACCAGCCTGGTCTTGCTGGGTCATCCTCTCCCAGACCCTGAAGAAGGGGAATATCCCCTCCACCCTGTACAAACACCATGACTGTGCTGCTAGAACAGGGAATTTAATTAAAGAAATGCTAACATGAAATTTCAGACAAGGGAAAAAAGAAGAAATGTTATTATAAAGTTAATAAGAGAGGTATTTTAATGACAGTATTTAGAAAGTTATGACCATGCTGATGCATTGGAGGGTGGGGGTGGGGCAGTTGCATTGGTATCCATCAAGAGAAGGAAAGGGGTGCAAGGAGCAAAAGTAGAAACATGGTATCCCAGCATTCTCAGCTTTCATCTTTGAGGCTGTGGGCTCTGGGGTTAGAAAGCACCTTGGGAGCCATGTTCTCTCTCTCTCCTATGACTCAGAGAAAGGTCCTTATCTTCCCAAGCAGGTCCTATGAGGCACATTAACCCTAAACCTGATGTGCAGGGCTTCCATCTTTCACACCAGGGGTGAAGAGACTGGGTTTTCTTCTGAACTTCTGGCTTCCTCTTTCTCCTTTACCACCCAATGTTGGCACCTGCTCCTTCCCTTCCTTCAAATGTACCCAGCAACAGTGTAGGCCATGGGCTTGGGTTCAAGACCAGTCAGGGAAAGAGATGGTAGTCAAGTTGGAGGGTGGTGGGAAGTTGTAAGAGGGTCATAAGGTGGAATGGGCTCTGCTGGCAGGGTAAGATGGTCCTTTGCTGTGACTGACTATCCCCACATCCCCAGTGGTAGCAAGAGAAGGTTATCCTGGGTGAGCAGTGTAATGGACTCCACCTTCTTTATGAAGTTCAGAAGGGCCTACAGAGTACCAGGGTCACTGACACGAGGCAGGGTCAAGATTGGCTTTGGATTTTTCAGTTGCAGGTTCTCACCTCACACAACTTCCAAGCATTGTTGTCATAGAGATAAGACAGGATTTCTGAAGGAAGAAAATGTAGACAAAGGACTAAGGGCTCAGCTTGTGCCATGGCCGTGGGAAAGTGGAAGGCTCTAGGGACTCGGCCTCTGAGAAGAGATCAACAAGCACTACCCCAGGACTTCTCCCTGCTTCTATCCCCACAAGAGGCTCTGTCCGCCAGAGCTGTGTGAGCAGCTAGTGGAAGCAAGAAGCTCCTTGAGTATGGATAGAGGGGACACAGGTGTTCGTGGTGTCATAGGAGAGCGAGCTTAATTATTTATTCTTCCTATCCTTGTCATAAAATATGTGACAGAAACTAGTCAAGGGAAGGGAGGTAGCTCATGGTTTACAGAGGGAACAGTCCATCCTGTCAGAGTTTGTTGTAGTGAGACCAGATGTCCAAGATGTCCTCCTTCATCTTGGTGGATCTTGAAACAGAGAAGGGACTGGAAGGAAGCAGGACCAGTCTATAACTGTCAAAGGACCACCCCTTAGTGGCCCATCTCTGCCACCCAGGCCTCCCCTCCTGAAGTTTCTCCAACCTTCCAAAAATAGCTTTACC
The DNA here is from genome assembly GCF_018167655.1 of Microtus oregoni. NCBI lineage: Eukaryota > Metazoa > Chordata > Mammalia > Rodentia > Cricetidae > Microtus > Microtus oregoni. Next base: position 7,151,895 of record NW_024543222.1, on the reverse strand, counting down.
AGCTGTGAACCAGATGTCCAAAGCAGGAGTCTTTGAGGACACATTTTTGATTCTAAGCATCACAGGAGGTGAGAAGACAAGGAAATTATGGGATGTGGGGTTATTATAGCATGCTCCATCAAAGATGGGCCTCGGTAAGATAGACTTTATATACACCAATATGCACAATTGTGTCCCTTTAAGTATCCTGGGATAGTTTGGATTAAGATACCCTCCCATAGGCTCACATATTTGAATGTTTGGTCTTCAGTGGAACTCTTTGGGAAGAATTAGGAGGTGTGGTCTTGGAGTGGGTGTGTCACGAAGGCAGGCTTTGAGGTTTCAAAAGACTAAGGCTATTCCCAGTGTGCCCTCTGTCTCCCACTTTGCAGATCCAGTGTGAGAGTTCAGATATTTCTGTTGCCATGTCTATGCTCTTCCGTCATGGATTCTAACCTCTGAAATCTTAAGTCCAATTACACACTTTCTTTTATAAGTTGCCTGGGTCATGGTATTTTATCAGTAATGGAAAAGTAACTGATATGTACCCATTTAAAAGATTTATGGCTCAGTGGATAAAGAAACTCGTCACAAGTCTGACCTACCTGAGTTTAATCTCTCAAACCCACGTAGTGAAAGGGGAGAAGTGACTCCCAAAAGTTGTCCCCTGAACTCCATATGCCCACTAGGTTAACACACACGCACACACAGAGAGTAATTAAATAAATAAATGCAGAAGAAATGTTCTCAGGACACATCAATAGCCCCTTCCCTTCATGTTAGAAAGTGACCAAGTTGATCCAACAGACAAAGGAAGAAGCACATGCCCCGTGGACCCATGTAGGGGACTTTCTTCATCCAACTCCCCAGGAAAGGGAAGAATGCAAGTTATGTAGCCCCAATGCCAGCCTGCCAAAGGATCGGTCAGGGAGAGTGCCGAAGATCACATAACATGGCCCTGGCACCTGACTCCACATGGCATCCGGACAAATCAAACATGAGGTCGCCAGGATGGTTCGCTGCCACCTGCACTGCTGGGAACCCAACTCTCCTGTGGAATGCTTGAGTTTGTTTCAAAGTAAAGGAGACCAACCAGGCTTTCAGCAAAATCTGTAATTAGCCTTGTATCAGTGATATGCTTCGAACTGCTGTGGCAAAACGTGACAGAATGCAACTTAAAGGTGAAGCGAGGGTTGGGTTCACAGTTCAAGGGTATGGACCACCAGTGGAGGGGAAGGCGTGGTGGCAGGAGTCTTAGGCGACGGGTCACCTTGTATCCACAGTCAAGGAGCAGATGCTCAGCTCCCTTTCTCCCTTCTGTGTAGTCCGGCTTCTCAACCCATGGCATGGAGCCGCCCACATTCAGGGCAGGCCTTCCAGCTTCAGTTAACCTAACCTTGAAAATGCATCAGTGGCATCCCAGAGATTGTCTCCTGGGTAAGTCTAGATCTTACTGAGTTGACTGTATTAACCATCACAAGCCTTATGGAGTAAGCTCTGCCTTTCATCAGTCTCCTGAGGGATTGCTCTGCAGACAGCATTGGGTGTAATGATGCAACCGAAGCCTAGACGTGAATTTCATGCATACGCTCAGTAACTGGGCCAGGGATGCTGTTTTCTGACCGTGAGTTTTCTTCCAAAGTTAGGGAAAGGACTTAGCAATAAAAACACTTAATTATGCCATCAGAGATGAAGTCTGAAGATAGGTGGTCCCAGGGTGGGTTCATTTAAATGCCTCTCTTGTCTTTTTCTCTTCTACTCACGGTCACAAAACGGCCAGTGATATTCTAAATATCAAATCCTACGTGAAGCCACTGTCTTAAGTGCTTGTGTGATGAATACAACAGCTAAAATCCCCATCTGCTTGCAGGCTGTCATATGTCCTTCACACATGCTCCTGGATAGTTTCCATCTGGGGGACACTCTGCTTTCCCTGGTTTTTGTTCATAGAACACTGTGCAAATCAATTCACCTATGTACCATGGTGTGTGTGTGTACACTCATATGTAGGTGTGTATGCATGCATATTTGTGAAGGTCAGAAGTCAACATCAGGTGTCTTCAACTACTCTATCTTCTTTTCCTCACTGAATCTACAGTTCATTGGTTTGATGACCCTGGGTTGCCAGCAAGCTCCAGGGATCCTCTTGTTTCTGCTTCCACAATACTGGGATTACAAACGTGCGTGCTACCACATCCAGCTTTTTTCTACAGATGCTGGGGATTGAACTCAGGTCATCATGCTTGCACAGCAAGAACTTTGTTCCCTACCCCACCCCCATCATGACCTCTTAAGCTCAGGGGTATTTCTAAAGATGATTTATCCAGAGTCCCTTTTCTTCAGGATTCCAGCTTCCTCATGTTGGAGGCTCCTGGCCACTTCCCCTGCTCTTACCTCCTCATCTTGACCCAAATCAAACTACTGCCTAGAGTGGGGTGGGACAGGGACTTGCAAACATATAGTCATAAATCAGATTAAGCTCCTCTTTAGGGGCTTCTGAGCCCTCATCTTGAAACAAATTTCAAGTCAATTTCTTGGCTTCCAGCTTACTTGGCACCTTCAACCTCTCCTTCATACATGTCCTTCAAAGCTGTGTAGATGGGAATCAAGACTGTTTCCTTTATCAGTCAGATCATCGATTTTAGGTCCTGGACTCTTGTCATCCCACCTTGCCTCCCTCTCAGTCTCAAAGAGGAGGGAGGTAACATCTACCTTGGTTCCTGAGGATGAAACTAGTATTCAGAGACTCACCTAGTCTACTCGACCAATGGCAAAACCATGGTGTTTGATTTCGACTTTTTCTTTTCCCTTTCTATCTTGTCCATCCTATAGGGAGGAAAGGGCAAAAGACAAAGGTCCAATGTAATGTCACCCCTTAACAGTTATTCAAACATCAGGAGTGGCTGATTTGGAGCAGTGGGCAAAATAGTTTCAGTTATTCATTCAAGTATACTTCATTAAATCACCAAATACAAGCTTCATTAATTCACAAAATGCTTATTCATTCAAGAAGCACATTAAATTCATTCATCAAACACACTGTCATGTGCTAAGAGCTAGAATCTTGATATTGGCAGCTACAACCAACAATTCGTATTCTAGTTTTAGCTTTTCAGGACCCCACAGCTGACAGAGGTCAGGTCAACCAGAGGTAAATGCCTAGTGAGCTCAGTATAAGCTATGGTGGATGGGGAAAGAGAACCAGGAATACCCACTTTCAAAATTTAAACTACAGGGTGTAAACAGAGACTACACATTCATTTCCCGAATGCTCAGACCCAAATAATCACACAGAAACCATATTAATTACAGCATTGCTGCTGTGGGAAGTCCTTTTGTATATGTGTTGCTTTTATTGGTTAAAGAATAAAGAAGCTTCCTTGGCCTGTGATAGGCCAGAATAGAGCTAAGGAGGGTGGGGGGCAGGGGAACTAAACTGAATGTTGGGAGAAAGAAGGCAGAATTACAAGACACCATGTAGCTGCCAGAGGGGAAAGATGCGAGCTGCCAGTTGGAACCTTGCCCTTGCTGGTATGTCACCAGCCTTGTGGTAAAATATAAAATAATAAAAATGAGTTGGTCCTACATGTAGCTCACATCTTGAACCACGACCAAAACAATTGACAGAAGGAGGGGTTTATTTGGGGCTGTGGTTCCAGGGTGATAAGAGTCCATTGCCATGATGGTATTGAAGCATGGCAGCAGGCAGATATGGTAACTGGATCTGGAAACCAAGAACTAGAAGCTCACATCTCAAACCACAAACAGGAAGCTGAAAGACCCCATCCCTAGTGATGCACTTCCTCCAACGAGGCTACTCATCATAAGCCCCCTCAAACATTGTCACTTACTTGGGACCAAGTATTCAAAGGCCTGAGAATATAAGGGACATCTCATTCAAAACCCCACGCTAAGCGTGGATGTGTATGAGCCATGACATACATGTAGAAGTCAGAGGACAACCTCTAGTGTTGCTCCCACACCTTCCACTTTTCTTGACAATGGGTTCCTTTTTGTTCTCTGCTATATATGCAGGGCTAACTGGCCCATGAGCTTTCAGGCTTCTGTATGAGGACTTTCTAGACTGGTAGCAAGAGAAGGCCCTTTCCAAGCAAATGGTATTGTTGTGGAAATGGAGAGTCTCTGTAAATAGCAACAGACTTGGGTGGGAGGGAGAGGCAGCAATGAGTTGCTGTCTTGTTGCTGTGTAGGGCAAACACTCCCCGCTAACTTCCCACCACTCTGCCAAGTCGGAAAATTCTCCCTCTTTCTCCTGCATCAGGCACAAATGCCAGCCCTCCAGAGGCGACACGGTGAGGAGGTGTGGAGGACCTGGCTCAGCGAGGATAGGTTGACCGTGAGAGGCACAGCCAAGAGGATGAAGAGGAAAATGAAGTGACAGGCTGAGGTCAGCAACCCTTTCACTGGTGTCATTTCGGGCACGTCATTGGCATGCTCTTGTCAAGGTTTCCATTGCTCAGCATCCTGGACATACTCCCTCTGCCCCTTTGCTGATGAGTGAGCAGAGTCCCACAGGTCTGGGACTGTTGAGAGAAGGTCATGAAACAATCACGATGGACTCTCGGTACTTTTTGCACTTGGCCTGGGAAGCCATTCACAGTGAGAGTCCTAACTCTGAAGGTGGTTGGATTTGTATCTCTAACAGCAGGTCCATCTCTTTGACTGATGGGTCTCTTCAGTCTCAGAGTTTGGCCTGGTGGCTTTTCTCCATGCTGCAACCATCCCAGGGGAGTCCAGTGAACACTAAAGCTTCCAGTTCCTTGAGCAGACTCTAAAGGCTTGCCATATCTCTGCAAGGCATCATGCCACTGTTAAGCTCCACCTTCACCTGAAACACTCCACCGCTGACATTTCAAGCTCAAGGCCTCTGACACGTCCCACTATCTTTCTAGCTCTCTCTCTCTTTGCCCAGTATCTCACTTCATCACCACATCCAAACTCAGAACTCCTGCCTCCGCTTGCAGGGTGTTACCTCTCCCTCAGTGCCATGTTCTTCTCAGCAAGGCCCATTTGGCCCTCACCACCCTAGTGCCAAAAACACCTATAATATTGCCTGTCTTCTCCTTCAGCTCCACCTACAAATCAGGCCAACCGGTGCTTGAGGGACCACTAGGCAATGGCCACACTCAGGCCACACTCATGAAGAGAGTGATGGGTCTGAAGATGCAAAAACACTTCGACTGCTTTCTTGAGTCCTTGTGTTTGGAAGAAAAGCACTTTACTAACTGGGCTATTTCTCTAGAGCCTTGTCTTAGCTTTGTTTGCTTGTCTTGCTTTGTTTTTTGGTCTTTTGCCTGAAGATTAATTATAATTATATTATTATTATTATCATTATTATTATTATTATTAGTGTGTGTTTAGTGTGTGTATGTGTACGAGTACAGGTGCTTGTGAATGCCAGAGATGTTGATCCCCCTGGAGCTGAAGTTACAGGTAGTAATAGCCCTCAACCCTCAGACATAGGTCCTGGGGACTGAGTTAAGGTCCTCTGCCAGAGCAGTACATATATCTCTTAACTGTTGAACCCCTCTCCAAGCCTCCTCCCAGTCTTGACATTTCCAGGTGTTTATTTTCTATCTTAAACATTTATTAACCTTTCATTCTTTATGAATAACAAATTCTCCCTCCCCTTAAATGAGCTTACATTTAAGTAATTGATCTCTCACCTTTCAATGACAACTTCACATTGTGTCCCTCCCTACCCCAACTTCTCTCCACTAAAACAACCCTCTCCAAGGCCACATGCAATCCCCTGGTTACCCAACAAGGATGTCCAAACCATCTTTCTCAGTTATTTCCAGTATCACTCCAAGCATCTTTCTTGTTTTCTTCTCTCCTGATCATATTCTACTTCCTCTAATTGCTGCTCCTTTGTCCTTTCATTAGCTTCTTACTGTGTCCATCTCTCCAACACCAATGTCCAATGCTAGGTTTTCCTTCTATCTCCCTTCTATAACAACAGTCATGACAGACAGTGAGCATCATTGGTATGTTAATGGCTCCTTTTATCTATTTCTAGGTGCCAAATCCACTGACAAAAGGGCTGGTAGGACACTTATCCTACCTACCCTCGGACCTCCAGCAAGCCTCTTAGATTCAACATGTCAAAAATGTCTCTATATTACTCTTCCTAACCACTTGCTTTTTGCATCTCCCTTACTCATACTAGATAGAGACTCCACTCATCCATTATCCATGTCTTAAGACCTAGGTCCCAAACACTCCCCTGTCTCTCACATCTCATATGAAATTCAGTCTCACCTCTCCTCCTGTAGCTCTCTTCAATGGCTGCTACTTTCCTCTCCCTATGCATATTGTGAACTCCACCTTCCCTACCAGGCAAACACCCTTCACTGGGTTCTCCCAATTCCAACAGAGCCTCCTCTGCACGGTACCAAAGATATTTTTCCATCATGCAAATATCACAGGTACCTAAAACTTATTCACAATTACCAATTAGATTAAAATGGCCCCTTCTTTTTATAATGCAAAAGGCTTTATCTGACATTGGCCCCTTTGTTTCTGTCCAGTTTTATTGATAGAAGTTTCTGTCCCACCAGGTCCCACAGCCACAAAGAAACACACAGAGGTCTACATTGATTATAAACTGGATGGCCTATTAGTTCAGGCTTCTTATTAACTCTTACACCTTAAATTAACTTATAATTCTTTCTGTGTTAGTCACATGGCTTGGTATCTTTTATCAGTGAGGCATTCTCATCTTGCTTCCTCAGTGTCTGGGTGATGACTGTAGACTGAGCCTTTTCTCTTCCTAGAATTCTCCTATTTTGGTCACCCCACCTATTCTTCCTGCCTGGCTACTGGCCAACCAGCATTTTATTAAACCAATATAAGTGACAAATCTTTTCAGGGTACAAGACCATGGCCGCACAGTACAATTTCCTCTCTCCTCCTGGTTTCTTTTGTACATTTCACCATTCATGAGTACTCTCCATTGTGGGATATCCTGTGCTCTACGGATCTTAGTGTGTATGTGTGGCTTTCTATCTGTTTGAGTAGCTCTTTATCCTGTTGTTGTCCTGTCTTGAAAGTCTTAGCTCAAGCACCTGGCTTCTTATAAAATCTCCCTTGATCCTTGGCCACAGTGGGCAATTCTGAAGGTCCTTGTTCTTATTCCTTTGTGTACCACTAGCCATCAAACCATCCATCTTCTCCCCTCATCTTTTCTCCAAAGACAAAACCACATTCTTTTGTTCTCACATTCCAGATTCAGTAAGTACTTGGGAAATTGTTTTGAATGAATGGATAAATGGAAGGATGGATGGATGCATGGATGGATGGAGAAATTAAAGAAAGAGCAAGAACCCAACTCCCCTATATTTATTTATTGTTATTATTTTTTTTTTTGGATTTTTCGAGACAGGGTTTCTCTGTAGCTTTTTGGTTCCTGTCCTGGAACTAGCTCTTGTAGACCAGGCTGGCCTCGAACTCACAGAGATCCGCCTGCCTCTGCCTCCCGAGTGCTGGGATTAAAGGCGTGCGCCACCACCGCCCGGCTTATTTATTGTAAGATTGTGTGGTGCAGGTTTGTCTGAGTACTTGTGAGCGTATGCTCCTGTGGGTAAGAGGCCAGAGGTTGACATTAGCTGTTTCCTTCAGTTCCTCTCCCTCTTAATGGGGTGTCTTATGTGTATACGTGTGACATATGTACATGTGTGCACATGCACCTAGAGGTCAGAGGTTGACAGTGGGTTTCTTATTTAATGGCTCCCTATCTTACTTTTTGAGATATGGTCTCTTGTGTTTGTGTGGCAAGCACTTCATTAACTGAGCCATCTTTCCAAACCCCCTTAGGCTTCTGATTTGTCTTTATCTAGGGACTTTCTCATGTTGCTCTAGGACCTCAAATCTCCTCATTCAGGTACAAGGAAGGATATGGCTCCTAGGACAAATGGCTTCTTGGAAGAATGTCAACATATTAGTGATGTGACTATCACCTTCCATTCAGCACCTCAGACATGTGAATGGAGGAACCGAGATGAAATCTCCAGATGGATTCAGAACGGCCACAATGTTAAAGCAAGGTCACTGTATGTCCTGCTTATGCTGCATGAATTCGTACTTGAGTCTTTCTTCCACATCAGCCCTTCACATAGTGAAGTATATCCCAGCAAGGAAGAAGACTTCTCCTAGCCAGAGTTCCTGGGAGCGTGAACTCAACCCAACTTCCTCATTCCCTGCCACCAGGTAAGATTCCAAAGAATGAGCTCAGGGGGAAGGGAGGGATCAGTCAGAGCTCAGGCCAAACCACTGTACCAGTGCAGACAGATTCCTTTAACTTCAGTGGCAGATCTTGGGAAATATGGCTTCTGCTGATTTGATGGTGGCTCCCAATGAGCTTGTTTGTACTTCTCCCAACCTGCCCAAATCCTTCTGCCCAAGTCCTTCTCCTCCTCATTTTCCATTTCCTCCCTCTTCCATTCCTAGTTCCTAGCCTTTGTCTCCACCAGCAAACAAAGGGTTAAAAACATCCAGTACCAGGGAGGCCAGGCCACATGGATGCAGGTGCTAACAGGGAAAGTGTGGGCTAGAAACTAGAAGGATCTGTCACCATTCCAAGAGCTTCTTTGTGTGAGGAGTGGTCAGAGATTTGTACTAAAAGTCTCCAGGCAAAAAAAGTCCATAAATCTAGAAACTGTGAAAGGCAATGGAAATTTAATTAAATGAGTTAATGTATGTTGAGTGCTTGAGACAGCGCCTGGCACACGGTTGGGCTGCGCAAACACTTGGAAGTGAGTGAGAGTTTCGAGAAATGTGCATTCTCGCATCCCAGCAGTCTACACAGCCCAGAATCTTCAAAGATAATTGGCCTCAGATCCCTGCATGCAAAGTCACTGCTTGCTACTGGGTCCCAAGATTTTGCTGTGCCCTGTCTCCTTGCCTTCTCCCTCCTCCCTCTCTCTGAGAACCTGGGAGTTGGTCTGTATCTGCGCATATGTCCTCATTCATCTTTGGTTGGCCCCCACCATATCTTCCTCTCGCTGTCCATGGAAACCTTGGTCTCCCTCCCCTTCTGCTGGTGCAGCACACACGAAGCCTGTGCTATCTCTATAGCAGCTATTATATTGGCTTTGTCATAATAACCATGTGGGATGGCCCTGTAATTATAGGAATAGGAGAAAAGCTTTCCTATCTGTAGCTCCCTGGAAAGAACTCTGGTTAGAGTTTCCCAGAAATCTCACAGAAACAGGGGCAGGATAGTAGAAGGAAGCAAGCAAGCCTCTGGTGGTCTACCTCCAAGGTCACCATCATCACCACGTATCTATTGCTGCTGCATGAGGGGAAAACACAATTCCCCTCTTGGATTTCTTCTTCAACACCACAGCTAAAGCAGGAGGAAAGAAAGGGATGAGGCTGCTCTACTCAATCTTTAAGGCTCCCAGAGGAACCCAAAGCCATGGCTGAGAACATGTCTTGCCTTCACCTAAGTGCACACAGGCCCCATATGTGCAGCCGACCTCCCGCTTTGCAGATTGCTGTCATGGTTGAGCTCATGCCCAAGGCTCTCTGGTTCATCAGGGGAAAGGAAGGATAGATGGCGCGCTCCTGAGACATGAGAAGACATGAGTCAGAAGTAGAAGGGAAATTGGCTCCAAGACCTGGCCCAGCAATCAGCAGTTGGATGGGGCTGAGGGAAGAGAAGAAGCCCCAAGGGAATTGGTCATGTTTTTAGTTGCTTTCTTTCTAGACCACTCAGAGATTATCAATGAATGTCAGCTACAGAGAGGCGAGTCGAGGGCAAGTCTCTGTGGTGAGATGAGAGCCTCCTCTGGGCCAGTCACTGCTCTGGATATTAGGATACACATAGGCCAGGGTAGTTAAATGGTATTGATAATCCAGGTCTTGGTAGTGGTGTTGGCGGTAGCAGTGACAACGGCGGCAGCAGGGACGGCGATGACAGACTTGACAGTGGTGATGACAGCAGTCGTGGTAGTGATGGTGTGTATGTGTTTGTTACTCTTTGCTCTTGATTGTGGCTGTGACTCGGTTAGCTGCTTAAGTTTCTATCTTGATTTCCCCTCAATGACGGACTATAACCTAGAATTGTAAGTCAAAAAAACTCTTTCCTCCCAAAGTTACTTTTTTGTCAAAATATTGTATCACGGCAACAAACATAAAACTAGAAAAATACAAACATGTGTGCCTGGGCCTTGGATGTCATTCCTCAGGACAAAGTTTCTCACTGCACTGAAACTTTTCAAGTAGACTAGGCTAGCTAGTCATCCAGGCCCAAGGAGCCACCAGTTCCTACCTCCTTCAGTTATAGAATTACAAGTATGAGCCACCATACCTGCCTTCTCCATATGGTTTCTGGGAATCGAACTCAGTTCCTTCTGCTTGCATAGCAAGAAAATCACTGACTGAACTGTCTCCCCATGAAGGATCACCCCAGTTTGATATGTTAACTGTCAAGTCAGAGTTATAAGAGCTCTTAGAAACCACTGGCTTGCCGATGGATGAGCTAGCTAAGACTCAGACGGTTTGTCTAAGATGCACATCTTCCTGGTAGGTGGAGGCAAACCCTCACTTGCTTTGATTCCCCAGGACAGTGTGGGAATACAGTAGAGGAGCAGGCCCTGCAAACCATCCAAGATCGACTCCCATGTGCAACGCCATTCTTAGAGCAGGGTGCCACTTTTTGAGCACCTGTGGCTGGTACAATGGACACAAAGTGCCTGCCATGACAGTCTCGCCACACTGACCTGGTTCTAGGGTAATCTACAGGATTGGTGATCAAGCCCCAGATCCCGAGGAACCCATGGGAATCTGGGTGATTCTACAAACACCAATCTTCTTTGGAAACTCCACCCACAGATACTGCAGGGCTTACTACTCTGTGGCTGTTTCAGTGAAAGGGGAAAGGAGACGCAGCAGATTTCAAGACTGTGCAGTCTACATGGACACCTTGAAAAATAGCCCACGAAGCCTGGGCTAGAAAGAACACAACTCAATGCTTAAGAAACCCTCTAATTTGACTGAAGTATTACTTTATAATAGTTCATAATTACTGAAATAATTACACTGCTTCGACTTCTTGATAGTCCCTGCTCTTTTACTTTGTAGGGATACAAAGAAAAGCAGCCTGGGATCTTAGATTCTGTCTCAATCAGAGGCGTTCCCCTTTGGAATGATGGAGAATACAGAGAGGCATAACTGTTCAAGACACTGAGAATAAGTCATCACTCAGAGCTCAGCCCTGAACAGGGTATTAATAATAATCACGCTAAGGGTCAGAGGTCAAGTCGGAAGTGAGGGTGGGAAGAATATGAGAGGCAAAAGATAAGGAGAAGAACTATGAACTGCTGTCTTCTGTGCATGACGAAGCCATCGCAGGCATGATCTTAGCACCTGCAGCTGCCTGCGGCAGGCCTGCACAAGACTGAACCTGCCGACAGTCAATCACAGATCAGGGAGGGGCCCCTGTGGCCTTACTCCTACCTGCTAAATGATGAGCTGATAGATTCTAGGGGAAGGACAGACATTATCTTCAGCTGTGTCCCCACTGATGTGCTCACCACACTCCAGCGAATGGTAAGAAACCCAGGGGCTCACTGATAGCCTTGGTCTAGCTCCATGGAGGCACAGAATAGGACAAAAAGGCATGAGTGTGGGAGAGGGGCTTGTAAGGGATTAGAGAAGTAATGGAGGTTGGGGGATAAGAAGGGATGGCAGCAATCAGAGTGCAAATGTAATTTTAAAACACAAAACAAAACATGAAAGAGGTCCTGGATCCGGGGCTAGCATCCTCAAGACCTGGACCAGAGTACTGGTAAGATTCCAGGTTACCTGGGGCTGGGGCTATCTAGCATCCTCAAGGCCTGGACCAGAGTACTCATAAAACTTCAGGTTAGAAACTGTACCTCTGAGTCCTACCCCTGCTCTACAGAAGCTCTGAGAAGCATCTCAACGGGGGTACCCAATTTGCTCCTAGGCATCCCATAAACAGGAAAAAACATCAGGGCATCTCTCAAGTTGAGCCAGCCAGGGGGTCACTGTGTCCTCAATCTTAAACCCAGTTGAATATCCCTAATCCAAAAAAGATCTGAAATCTAATACACTCTAGAATCTGAAACTTTCTCGGCTCAGACATCACACCCATGTGGAAATTCCCATGCCAGGAAGCCTACTTTTATGCACAAATTTACTGAAAATGTAGAAAATCACATAAAGGCTACAAGTGTAAGGTATATATATGATAATGAGTTTTGCATTTAGAACTGGGGTACACCCCCAAGATGGTGCCTTACGCATATGTAAAGATTATAAAATTCAAGCAAACTGAAGTCACAGCCTCCGAGACATCTGTTCCTGGTGGGCTGGCTCTTTTTTGCTGAACTGTGGTGAGGCAGAATCTCATGGTGGCAAGAGTTGCTGGCAAGGGCCCGTGGCAAGATTCAGTGGCAGGATGGAAGATGCTTGTGTTCTGCATCCAGCAAGCAGAGAGAAGTAATGGGAAAGAGGCCAATGCATCTAAGGCTCTTCAAAGTCACACCTTCAGAGACCTGCTTCCTCCAACTGGACCCTGCCTTCCATAGATCCTCCACCTTCCAGACGTCTGTTCAAAACTTAAATCCACTGATGAATTAAAGCATGATAAATTAAGCTGGGGCCTTTGGACATCATGACAGAGCCATTTCTAAAGTTTACACTGAGAACCAGGCAATTGAGCTGAAGAAATTGTAAGAAAACTTCATTACCAGAGGATGGGGAGATGGCACCATGGGTAAAAGGCTTACCATACAAGTATGAGGACTGGCATTTGGACACTCAGAACCAATGTAAAGGCTTGTGGGAGTGCCCACCCTCTCCTGCAGTTCCAGCCCAGTGTGGGGGGGCTGAGATAGAGTGAGTTAAATACATCAATCGACTTAGTCGGCCAGATTGGCAAATTCGGGGCTAAAGCAAGAGAATATGCTTTATTAGATATGGTGGGAATAGAATGAGGAAGACACGCATGTCACTCTCTGGCCTAGATATACATATGTATCCACAAGCACATATACCCACACGCGTGCCCATACACATAAACTCACATACACAGGCACATACAACATACTGCGCAGGTACACGCTCGCTTACACACACACACACACACACACACACACACACACACACACACACACTATAATGTCTTAGGTTAATTTATAATTTTGTGTTAGGTTGTATTCTTTGCTAGCCTGGGGCAAGTGCAGCCCGCGGGCCACAGGTTAGACGTGCGTGGAGGGCCCTCTCGGACACACCCTGAGGTGTGCTGTTACTAATCTCTGAGGTGTCTCTCGGTCCAAACAGGCTGACTGAGAAAGAGTAACTATAACATAGACTTGAGCTCCTTGGAGACAAGAGTGTCGTATGTGTTCCTGTCTGTCCCGTCGAGTGCCTGGCTGGAGCCTGACCCAGCACATCTCAGTAAATTAGGGCTGAAGAAACGAATTAGGTTCATCCCAGGAAGACGCAAGGATGGATGTCAGCAAAGCCGCTCCAGACATTATCACAACTCTTCACAAATCCCTCACACTCCAGTGTTGGTGAACTTCCCCAGGGGGCACAGGCAGAATGTCCGCAGACTGTGGGACCACCATGGGGTGAGGTCCTTTGTAAAGGGGTGAGGTCGCATATAAATGAATCTGGGACACCTCAGGGGGTAGAACCCCCAAGGATGTTTTTACCTTCTAGAAACTGAAAACATTCTGTTTCCAAAAGTCCCAGCTCTAGGGAGCTCTACTTACTGCGGGGTGGGGACGCTGGCCCTGCCAGGTCTCCAGGATACCAAATCAAACAAGAATGGCGAAGGGAACTGAAGGATGATGGGGAGAAACTACACGCGGCTGCTTGGGACTGCACACCACCGTGTTAGTGTGTTGTGTGTGTGTGTGTGTGGGGGGGGGTCATCTGTGGAGCCCTGCAGCCTCCAGCATTTCCCCAGTAATTTTCAGAAAGCCCTGAATCCATCCTGCAAGTGACATTTCTTTGGCTTTTATCCCTCTTCTCTATTCTTTTAAATTGAAAACTCTCTTGGAACGCTTTGGACCTGATTCATGGTAGGACAGAAATGACTTACGCATTCATTACGTAGGGCTGCTGGGCCAGTGCACCCTGTTCTGGGTGGCTTAAACAACAGAAAGGCCTTCCTTGCACAATCCCAGAGTCTGGAGGTCCACCCACAGGATGAAGAGGGATCCATCCTTTCTAGGGACATCTAGGTAACTCACCAGCTTGCAGGTGGTGACATTTTCCTGCTGTGCTGTACTTTGCCCCTCCCCTCTGTTTTTTTTTTTTTTAAAAAAAAAAGAAAGAAAGAAACAGACAGGCAAGATTGAGGCCCAGTCCAGTGATCTAACCTTTGATCTGAGGCTCTAATGGGTGAACTTGGGGCAGGTGGGGGGGGGGGGGGTCTTGTGTGATTTTTCCTCTGCAGATGCAAACCAGTAACACTTGGCCTCAGATAGGACACCAATGACGAACTAAATAAATTATTCCACCCAATCAAGCCTGGTGAACTAATGCATTTCTTGGGGTCTCTTACACGACTGGTTGAGAGATGACTTACAGGAACACATTTGACTTGAAGGCAGCTGCCTCACCCAAAAGGCCACCCCAGTGTAGGTGAGAACTCAGGAAGGAGAGCAAGAGGTGAGCTCCATCCCCCTGCCTCATTCCCCACCCCCCTCTCCGCGTACAGTGATCTGTGCTTAACTGGACTCTGTCTCAGGCCTACCACCCAACATTGCATCTGCCCTTAGGTTATTCCTTTTTTTTTTTTTTTCAGTAGTGGAAAGGGGATGTAGCCTGTCACTTGTAATACAAGTTAGCCATCTTGGTGTCTCATTGACCTGGAATCTCATACCTGTTCTGTCAATTGCCACCTGCATGGCCTGGAGCGAGATATTTAGCCTCTTTCTTCCTAGATCCCCTTCACTTCTTGGCGGAGATAACAGTAGCAGAGCTTGATGCTATTGTGGTGACTCAGTTGTCTGTTTCTCCACTAATGCGCGCCTCCAACTGGCTGAATTGTATACGTTAGATGGAGAAAATTATTTCCTCTCAGCAGGCACTAGACTCTGTATATGCAGATATCCAAAAGGGCTCCCTAGGGAGCTGGGGTCCCTAAAGGCGCCACATGTGACCTGTCCCTTTCCTTATCCCTGGTCTCCACCGTGTTCCTCTAAACTCCAAATGTTCCATTCTACATATGATGGGATTTTGAATGGTTTAGGGGAAAACCCTATAGTAAAAGTTGAGGGGCAGAGCTGGAGGGGATAAGATTCATGCCTTGGAACCTGAGGACCTGGGTCCTTTCTGTGCTGACAGTCTGTACTTGCCTTACTCCTAGCCCTCACCCAGGAATCTCCCAGTTCAGACACTGAGTAAGAACCACTCTGGAATCAGCATACAGACTCTGTAAAGACCTCAAACTGGACCCACTATGTGGCCCAGCTACATGGCTCCTGTGTCTCCAAGTCAACCCCGCAGGTATTTGCACATCCATGTCCACTTCAGCACTGGTCACGGCAGCGGAGTCATGGAACCAGCCTCCGTGGCCAGCAGCAGAGAGATGGAGAAAAATGTGCTCCATGTACACTGAGATTTTTTTAATCCACAAAGAAGTTATAGCTTGCTCAGGGAGATGGATGCATTTGGAGAGAATCATATTAAGCCAATTAAGCCAGCTGCAGAAAGACGAATATCACATATTTTCTCTCATTTTCATGTCCTGGATTTCATATAGAATGAAGTCATGTATGCAGAGGCCATGAACGTAGAAGGGCTATTGTCTAGGAGAATGAAGCGGGGGGGGGGGTCTTAAGAAGGAGGATAGAGGATTATGGGGAGGGGAGGGAGAATTGGTCAAAGTAGACTTATATACTTGTATGAAAATAGCCCTATGCAACCCGCTACAATATAACAATATTTTTTATTAAAAGTCAACTGTTCTGCCTGGTTCCACGACTACCTTTGAAGCCTGGCATACAGGGCAAAGGGGGTTAATGTAACCTCGTTGCTGAGGGATTTCTTCCTAATCTGCCCACATGTCCCAGGGATCAGAGTGGGGGCAGGTGGTGCTAGTCTGTGGCAGTGGCTCAGTTCCTTGGCCCACAGCCCACTACACTCCCCAAGTCCTCCCATTCAAGCTGATTTTGAATTTAATTAAGAACAAGCCAGGAGAAGCTGGGGTCTCTGCAGGGCTTAGTAACCCTACAGCTTGAAGCTAACCAGGAAGTTGCAGACCTCCCTGAGGCAACAGAAGGAAGAGGGAGTCACCTCCCATCATCACCCCTACCTGTGAAAACAAGGAACAAGTCCCCAGGAACCCTGGGACCAGCAGAGCTGGGACTCAGAGGGAGATTGGGATGAACCTGGGGAGGCTACAAGGAGTGGAGGGATACAGTTCTCAGAAAAAGCTATGTTCTTGCTGTCTCCACAGGCAGAGGTGGCTTGCCTCCTCTGTTCCTCCTACCCACTCTTCCTGAATATTGTGGGCCAACAGATCTTGTGCCAACTATCCCCTCAACTATTCAGAGTGCTGGGATAACAGGCATTCACCATCACACCCCCATTTATTCAGTGCTGGATATCGGTACATGATGGATAAGTTATATCCCCAACCCATGGGATCCTAATTCAGAAAAGCCCAAATTATGGGATGCTTCTAAATGGATTCCTAGGCCTCCACCCAGACTGAGGAAAGGATTGGCCGAAGGGCTGAAAAAGTGGCATTGTGGACATTCTCCAGGAACTTTTGAGTACACATTTGAACCAGGATTATCTAAAATATGGACCTGCAAGCTACTATTGTGATCCAGATAGAGTTCCCCTCAACAGACTCCGTCAATAAATTTTGATTGGATCACGCCCCTTTGTCCCGTTTGGCTGTTGCAATCCAACAACAGAGTTGAGGAATTGCAATGGAGCTGGTCTGACCCTCAAACCCTGACCAGTTCTAGAGAATATTTGTCGACCAATGATCCAGAAGTAAGTCAGAAACACCCAAGACAGATAACAACACTGCTTAGGAGGGCCCATCCAACTTAAGTCAAGTGAGCTGGATTTGGATTGGTCTTGATGACTCTGGGGTCTCGACAAAGTCTGGAGACCATTCACGATGCCCTACTGTCCCACCTCTGATGAAAAGGAACCCCAAAAGAATCTTTATGAAGATGGTCTAAGATTCTAAGAATGATTACCATACCTGCCTATAGCTGTGATCCCACAGTCCCAGTGGGTTAGATTCTGAAGCCTGGCTCTGCCTTAGAGAGACCTGCTTTGGCTGATTCCACTGGCCCTGGACTAGTTGCATCAGAATTCCTGAAGATGGTGTGGTAGAAATGAAGGCTCCAGACACCATCCCGGCACTAGGACTCAGTTTCCCTAGAAGAGAATACCTTCAGTGACCTTCAGGCAGCCCTAAGCAGCCCGACCAGGCAAGAACAGTGGAGGTCACTCTGAGTTAGGGTTGGAGAAAAACCTCCTTCTAGTCAAGGTGGAGGCTTTCTGTGAAAACCAGCCAGGTCAAGAGAGATCAAGTTAGTCATTTTTTACATGCCTTTGGAAGGTAGCTTATCATAATTCCACTTCTTGGCTTCCAACTGTGGGAAATGCTGTAAGAATGGCATGATTATCATTAAAGAAAGGCTGCACATGTGTATGCTTGAGTGTGAACGTGTGAGCTTGTGTGCTTAAGTGTAAGTCAAGATAAGCAAATGTATTGTGTGTCTACATATGAGTATGTGCATGTATATGAGGGACTGAATGTACCAGTATGCATGTGTATGCACGTGTTAGAACACTGGTACATATAGGCAAACATATTGATGTGCACATGCAAGTTAAGCATTTGGATGTGTCTATGTATAAAGGACCATGTATGCACAAGTGTATGTATATGAGTGTACAGGCAGGCAGGTCTGTGATTGAAAATGTCCACACTCAGGTGTGCATATGTGTTTCAGAAAAGTGTATGTAAGTAGATGCTTTGGTGTGTGCATGCACACCTCTTTGACTATAAGAATGGGTAAATGGGAACTCTGCGTGTTTGGTGTGAGAGCATGATAGTGTCCCGGTGTATTAGGAGTGTATGGTGTGGGAGGTCCTTCTGTCTATGTGTTGCTTTTATTGGTTAATGAATAAAGAAGCTGCCTTGGCCTGTGATAGGGCAGAGTAGAGCTAGGTAGGGAAAACTAAACCGAATGCTGGGAGAAAGAAGGCGGAGTCAGTAAGAAGCCATGTAGCCTGTCAGAGGCAGAATTGCCAGAACCTTGCTGGTAAGCCACAGTCACGTGGTGTGGCAATATACATATTAATAGAAATGAGTTAACCAAAGATATAAGAGTTAACTAGCAAGACACTTAAGTGATTGGCCAAGCAGCGATTTAAATAATAAAGTTTCTGAGCATTTATTTCAAGTCTGGGCAGCTGAGAATGAGCAAGTGACTCCTACTACAAACATATGCATGTGTGTTTGAATGGATGTGTAGCTGCAGTTATGTGTGTACACACAATTGTGTGTGAATGTTCATGTGTGTGTAAGATCTCTACCATTGGACAGTCTTGATCAGGCATGAATCACTAGGCTAGTCAGTCATGGCTGGAAAATAAGGTCTGAAGTCTTAGGTTGGGTCAAGAGGGCTAGATTTTAGGGGTCCATGGCTCTGCAGTACCTCATCAGCACTGGAAACCCCTGAGCCCTTTCTCTGGCCTGTTCTTCTGCCTTTCCTTGCTCTGCTCTGAGGCACATGGTATCTTCTCATTTCAATTTGGAGACTATCCCATCCACTTACTGAGTTATTAGGGAGTCTTGGGGGGGGGTGAGCAGAGAGTAATATCTTTCAATATGTTGTACAATGTGTGTCACTGGTCACAGGTTACCCAGCCACTTGTCAGAGCAGCTGTGATGACCCCAGGGGCCTAACATAGAGTCTCCTACCTTTTCCTCGGGAAAAGCAGAAGGGGTCATCAGAGATTCCAGGCATCTCTCCTTCCTGTCCCCTCACCCCAGCTTGCACAGCCTCAGCCTTGGGTAGTGTGAGAACCTATAAGAGATAGAACAGCGACTGAAGGGGGACCTCCTATGTAGCTTTCTTAAGTTGTCACCCACGCTGGGGTGAGGCTATCCAATGATGCTCTGTCTAGGGGTCACCACGCTCCTGTAAATGTCCCCAACCAACTCAGTGGGTCAGCAAGCAAGACTTGAGTATATTTGTGACTTTTGACCTGTGCTTGGTGCCTTATCTGCACCGAGTAAACATTTGTTCATATCTCCTCAGGGGAAAAAATAATAAAACAATTAGAAATAAAACATTGAACAGAAGAAGGAAGACACTGGAAACAAAAGGGGGAAGAGAGACATCACTCATGGAGACAGATCTTAAGTAGGATTTATCTTCAGAAAAGAGAAAGCTATAATAAAAGTAGAAGAAGAAGCTAACTTCAGATGATGGGAGATAGCTGCACAAAGCAATAAACAGGCCCATGGGCACCATGGGAACACAAACAAAAATGTTCATGGCTATTCAAACCAAGACACAGTTCATAGTGATATCATCCTTGTGGCTGGCTGGGCTCCTTCCCTTCAAGACCCCTAACTTCCTAGGACCCCAAGATGGCCACTTGTGGCTAAACGTTTAGCATTCTCTCTAGACTTCTGCAGAGCAAAAACAAACCAAGCAGGAAATGCTCTGTCGAGTGGGTATCCAGCCACATGCTCAAGAAGTCGGGGCCCAGAGGCACGGCAGGAGGGGGAGCACCCTTCCCAGAGGCAGCAGCTGCCACATCAGGCACAGCTAAGATCCCAGCCTGCCCAGGAGATGAGCCTCTATTGAAGCCAAGCCCTCATTTTGAGGATGTAACTCTAGATTCATAAAAGACAGACACACCACGATTGCGGCTTGTGGTGGCTGCAGCCAGCCCTGCTCCCGGGGGGAGTTTTGTAACGAAGGGAGAAGATTTGGAAATAACTCGCTGTTCCAGCCAGGGGGAAATAAATCTCTGCTCTGGTCAGAGGCTGAGACTCACTGACTCTTGAATTCTCTCAGGAGAAAACCCCACCATCATCCCCTGCTCTGGGCCTATCTCCACCCAGTGCCCCAGAGAAATGGCCATTTCCAAGCTCCGGTTAAGGCTGTGAAAGCCTGGGGGCATCACCAGGGAACTGGCTTTCTGCTGAGGTGGTTTTTTTTTTTTTTTTTTTTTTTTTTCTTTTTTTTTTTTTTTGTCAACTACCACTCCAGCTGTTTCGTGCAAAATCAGCCCTTATGCACGTTTCATTGCTGTATTTAAATGTATGTTCCCTTACACACACACACACACACACACACACAGAGAGAGAGAGAGAGAGAGAGAGAGAGAGAGAGAGAGAGAGACTCAAGAGTGAAGAGAGGATGAGGCACTCACAATGGGATCAAATCATACAAAACAACATCCCTAAGAATCCTCCAAAAACTACTGGATAAAACACTCATATAAAAAGCCAGGCATGACAGTGCCCCCAGTGCTGACACCTGAGCAATACACAAACACACATGTCCCCCATGCTGGCACCTGGCAAATAAACATACATACATGCATGGGGAGTACATACATCAACACACAGGTGAACACATGCATACACCACAGAGACAGAGACAGGCAGACACACACACACACACACACACACACAGAGCACTCAAACAGTTACGTTGATGACAATGACCATGGCTAACACTGGTAAACTTATGAGAGGTAAGCATGGTGCCCTCTGGCATTTGAAAGCATTATACAATCAGGCAACACTGAACCAGACCCAAACTGGTGTCACTTATGCCTTTCAAGTGAGCTGAATACTTTGAGTGTGCACAGCTGTAGGATCCAAATCTAGACCCACATAACCTTCAAGACAGAGACTCTCTCCCACCTTCTTCTCACCCACATGGTGGCCCTCATTGTCTTGCCCACCTCCCTGGACCCGCTGCCCCAAATGAACAACACATTCAGGGTGGAAGCTACTAACCAGTTAGAAAACTGATTCTCACAGCCAATCCTTCAAACACCACACAGACAGCCTCCTCTGAAGTTCTGCTCTGTACCCTGGATGCGAGGCAAGGATACAGAAGAGCACCCAGGGGTGGGGCCAGTGGAACCTGAGATGCTCCATCAGAGCTGTGATTACAGAAATACTCTCTAAAACATTCACGAAGACCCCTTACCAGCAGTCAATTGATGTGGGAGTGATTTCTTATTAATAAAGAAACTGTCTAGGCCCATTTGATAGGCCAACCCTTAGGAAGGCAGAGAAAACAGAATAGAATGCTGGGAGAAAGAAGCCGAATCAGAGAGTCGCCATGATTCTCCCACTCCAGACAGACGCAGGTTAAGAGCTTCCCTGGCAAGCCACCTTGTGGGCTACACAGATTATTAGAAATGGGTTAGATCAATATGTAAGAGCTAGCCAATAAGAGGCTGGAACTAATGGGCCAGGCAGTGTTTAAAAGAATACAGTTTCCATGTAATTATTTTGGGTATACAGCTAGCTGGTGGCCGGGAGCTGGGGCGGCAGGGAAGCGGCCTGCTGCTCCTCTCAACAGTCAATAACATGGTCTCCAGGGAAAGAACATTCCAGAAAGTAAAAAGAGTAACTGCAAAAAGAAGAGGCAGATGTTCAATCAGGGAACACACAGACAGTAAATGTAGACAAGGTAGGAGGTGGGCCATCTCTCTGGCCCTTAACTGTGATCTCTTTTTCATACCTATGCTGCCCTGCCACCATGGTGGCAGCGTTAGGATGTAACCAAGCAAGGAGGCCCTTGCCAGAGCTGGGCCAAGGCCAGCACTGGACAAAGCCTTGAAACTCCAGAACGGGGAGCTACGGAAATCGCTTTTGCTCATAAGTGGCCAGCTTCATGTGTTTTGTTACAGGAGCACATAGTGAACTGACATAGAAATATTCGAAAGGAATCAATCATATTGGCTGACCAGGACAGTAGCGTTACTGCTCTAAGAGGAGGTTGTCACAGCAGCCATGGGCTTCTGGGAATCTAGCAGAAACGGTATGCTGACCCCAGGAGCGTTTCCCTGACAGTCACTCTTCTGCAATTCATTTTTATGTCATTGATTAGCATATAATATTAGCATCAGCATTTTCATTAGACACTTCCATATGTGCACGTGACACACTTTGACCATGGCTCCCTCTCTATCACCCTTTTTCTTCTTGTATCCATCTTAAGTCTTCCCCTTAGCTACTGAGCAAAGAAAGATACCAGGGAACCAGGAAGGCAGGCTGAAGTGCCCTCCTCTCCCCTCATCTCTGTCTTATTTGCATACAATAACCACAGCAAGCAGTTCTTCCATTTGCAACCCAACAGAAACCTCAGGTGTCAGAGCAAAAGCCTCCCACAGGAGGAAACTTTGAGGGTTCCAGGTGAAGTGTGAAAGCAGAAAGGAGGCTTTGAAGAGCAAGCTATCTAAGCAAATGTGATCTTCCATTGTGCTCCAGACTGACACCCAATGCAAAACTATTTGCATATGGCCGAGAAGGCCTTGATTCCCTCAAAAGTGAAAAAGCAGGAAGGATGGTAGGAGCCAGAGGAGTTGGATGCTGGCTGCAAGTGTGTATCCTCTTGACAGCCCAGGGAAGCCGCACCCATAAAGTCCCAACAATATGGTCGCCTGCACAAGACCCGCATAACAAAAATTGACA
The DNA here is from genome assembly GCF_018167655.1 of Microtus oregoni. NCBI lineage: Eukaryota > Metazoa > Chordata > Mammalia > Rodentia > Cricetidae > Microtus > Microtus oregoni. The sequence continues at coordinate 7,129,202 of NW_024543222.1, read as the reverse complement.
TGGCAATAGGAATGGGGGGTGTTTCCCAAAGACCTGCCCCTAGGTGACGAGCCTCGAGCAACCAGTGGCTGCTCTGAGGGAGAATCAGTTTTCTTTCCTGGGACGAGGTCCCTAATAGGTTATACAATCCTGGGTGGTCAGCCCTAAAGAAATCCACAGCTGAGTAAATGGACTTCGTGTGTTATACACACACAATTCCACACCAACTGAGGGAGAAGTCATGAATTTGAGGGAGGGCAGAGAGGGGGACATGTGAGGACACTGGAAAGGAGGAAGAGGGAAGAGGGATGTAAATATAGTATCCATATATGAAATTTTCAAAAAAATAGAACGAAAACATTCCTTAAGTGAAAAATGAGTCTGCGCCCACCAACCCCACTTGCTTGTTGTCACAAGCAAGAGTACCCTGGAGAGAGGTCCACTGAATAAGGTGTCCTTTTAGGGCAGTAGGAAGGGGGCAGAGCTGTGTATGTCCCCGGGACAGTGCCGTGGAGCCTCTCAGCCCAGTGGATAAAGGATGGGGCTGGCGAGAGGGCAAAGACATCTGATAAGCATTCCCCTTTAAAAGGATAGAAGATGATTGTTTGATGTCTTTTGAAATTAAAAAAAATCTGACTGATCTTCTTTAGGGTCCTAACAGGTGTGAAAGGAGGAGGGGCACGCATCACAGACAATGGGCTCCCACTGTCTGTTCGGCCAGTCTTCACAGTTTTCTCATTACATGGATTGAATTGTTCTTCCATCTTCTTCCTCCCCAGAAAGATATATTAAACTCTGTAAACGGAGGCTACTCATTTGTTTCCCAGCCTGCCAGACCCAAATAATCACACAGAAACTATATTAATTAGAACACTGCTTCACTTATTAGCTCAGGCTTCTTATTACATCTTAAATAAACTCAATTCTATTTATCTGTGTATCACCATGAGGCTATGGTAAGGTTCTGTTCTGCCATCTTTCTCCTTTGGCAGCTACGTGGTGTCTCTTTGACTGTGCCTACTTTCTATATATATCCCTGTTCAGACCCCCCCCCCCCCCCGGCTTTACTATGCTAAGCCATTGGCTGAAACAGCTTTATTCATTAGCCAATAAAAGCAACACATATACAGAAGGACATCCCCCATCAAAACTCTCCCAGACTTCAGCAAGTGAGCCTGCTTGGAGCAGCCTTAATGGCAGTAATTAAATTAGAAGTCATCAATGTGGCTCCTTATTTGATAATAGAAGTAGGATCATCATATTTGTTTGTTTGTTTAAGTGGGGCTTGGTGACACTCCAATTAGTAAAACATTTGCCTTGGTCGTACTAGGACCTGAGTTTGATTCCCCAAAACCTACTAGAAAAGCCAGGCACAAATGTGTAATCCAACCACTATGGAGGCAGAGTCAGGCAGATTCCTGGAACTCACTAGCCAGGGAGCCCAGCTTAGTAGTGAGCTTCAGGACAATGAGAGACCTTGTCTCAAAACACACAGTGGGTGGCGTGGTGGCATGAACCTGAAATCAAATACTCGGGGGCCTAAGACAGTAATATCACAGGTTCGAAACTACTGAGCTACTAAGAGAGCATAGATGCCAGCCTCGACAATGACCAAGAGAGTGCCAAGGACAGCCTAAGCAATGAAGCAAGACCCTGTCTCCAGACGAAAAGTACAACAGGGCTGGGGCTGTACTTCAGTACTCAAGGGATTGCCCAGCATGTGGGTGGAGTCCCCACAGCCTCCCGGACTGAACTGCAAAAATAAGACAAATTAGCAGTTAGAAGGTAAATATGAACAGCAACCAATCCACATGACTGAAGCTTGAGTGCAGAGCTAAGTAGAAAACCCGGGACACTTGTATCTTCCAGCAGCTAGGGCAAGGACATGGAACAAAATCACCCGCTTAGACTCAGAAGGAACCAACCCGGCTGGCAACTTGGCTTGAGACATCCAGCCTCCAGAGCTGGGAGAAAATGCATTTCTGCTATTTGAGAACCCAGGAACTCTCTGCTCACCATGGAAGGCAGGTCCCCAGTCCTCCTGGTTACTGGTTTCTACCTTGAAAGCTCCCACTGGCTGCAGATACACCTAATATCTATAAGGTATCTCAAGAATAAATGAGGATGGAAGGAAGTGGGGTTTGCTGGGTGAAGAGCTTATTGCTCTAGCCTGAGGCCAAAGTGAAATAGAAAAAAAGTCCTCTGCACAATAAAGGAGAAGGAAGTGAGCTCCAAGGGTGAAAGTCACTTTCCCAAAGTCACAAAGCAAGGCAGGGCAGAATCACAGTGGCCCGAACATTCCGGTTCTTCCCACAGGAGTTTAAGAGATCACATGGGTGAGGAGGGCAGACTGAAATCCTTTACTAGAGTGGCAATATTTGAACTGTCAACCGAAATGGAAATTAGCAAAGAACAGCTGTTCCCTCTCCACACACATGCACACACACACACACACATTCATGCACATGCATACACATATACATTCATACCTATGGGCATGCACACATTCCTAAGGGCTCACAAAAGCCAACACTACAAAGAGATAGGGAATTCTAAGTGGACGAGTGGAGGGGAAGTGAAAACACATTGTTTTTACAGCAACACTAGTCATTTCCAACCACACAGGATAAACAACTTGAGTGTCTGCAAGATGAGGCTATTGAAATTCTTAGCTGGAAATCCAAGCGAGCAGGAGGCTCAGGATTAAAATCCACAATTCCTCTTCCAAGTCAAAGTTCCCTGGTTACCTCACCAGGATGTAGCAACTCCAGAATCAGGCATGTAAGTCCTCCTTGTGGATGTTTAGGGTTAATAACTTCCCAGGTCAAAGTTTGGAGCCCCATTCTCAGAGCCAATCCAACAGGAGAGGCAGGGATGGGAAGAGAGAGGCTGTATCTGCCTTTGTTGAGATTTAAAGATATTCTGGGTTGGTTTACTTGAATTACTCATAAGCAGGTTGAAGTTTAAAGGACAATACCTCTAACAAGCCCAGCATCCAAATGGTGCAGGAGCCGGCAGACAACTGTGGGGACAGGATGGATTTCAAAGTATTCATGACCACGACAAAGCTCCCATTGAGGAGTGGAGAGAAGATCTGGAGAGAGGAAGGAGGGCTGTGTAGGGTTTTCATTTCCCTGATCGGGGCAAGTGGGGGTGGAGACAGAAGAGCTGGACTGGGTCTAGGCTCTGCTCAGGAGGAAATCTTGGATGAAGCCTAGCACACACCTGATAGGGCCACCCCTCCAGACCAGGTAAGGACAAGAGACACTGATGGGAAAGAAAGGAGCCAGCCTAAGAGGCCACAGCCCTGCCTGCTCATGCATTCTGCGGAGCGGGAGACAAGCTCAGAGCAGAGAGCGGGTCCTTGGTAAGTGGTCCAGAGCCAGAAAGGTGCCTTAATAGTTCTGCATAATCATAAACATGCTTTTTACATGTGTATGTGTGTGCCTGCTCATTTGTTTATGTGTATGTGGGAGCAGGTAGGCAATCTTGAGTGGCATCCTTAAGAACACTGTCTACCTCTGTTGTAAGGAGGCCACTTATTCATTTCCCGGCTGCCAAGACCCCCAAAATAATCACACAAACTGTCTTAATTAAATCATTGCTTGGCCCATTAACTCTAGCTTCTTATTGGCTAAGTCATACATATGAATTTAACCCATCTCCATTCATCTGTGCATCACCACGAGGTTGTGGCCTACGAGCAAAGTTTTAGCACGTCTATCTCTGGCAGCTCCATGGAGGCTCCCTTACACCGCCCTTCTTCCTCCCAGCATTCAGTCCAGTCCTCCTCGCCTACCTAAGTTCTGCCCTATCAACAGGCCAAGGCAGTTTCTTTATTCATTAATGATAATCACAGAGGGGACTCCCATATCATACCTCCTTTGAAACAGGCTTTCTCACTTACTCAGAGCTCACCAATTAGTCTAGACCAGCTAGTTACAGAGCCCCAAGAATCTTCTATCTCTGCCTCCCTAGCACTGAGATTACAATGACATGCTATCTACCAGCATGTTTACATGGATTCTGGAAACTGAACTCAACGTCCTCATTCTTGAGCAATAAGCACTTCTCCACATAAGCCGTTCTCCCATCCCTAGGTACCTTGAGGTACCTTATAAACATCAGAGCATGTGTCTCTGCAGCCAACAGGGACATTAACGGCAGAAGCTAATAACCAGTCAGACATAGAACAGAGGTGGGAGCTATGGAGAGAGGCTGGCCTGCCAATATCCACAGGCCAACTGACAGAAGGAGGGTCTTTGCAGCACTCCTGCCGTCTGGATCCTGTTTCCCTGCATTCTGCATGTCTCTATTCCTGGTCATTATCAAGGGCCTCTGTGAAGCTGGCATGGTCCATCTGAACAGAGAACCTGAATCACCTAATCCTCTGCGTAGAGGACTAAGGACAACCTTTAGGAGTAGGTTCTTTCATTCTATTTTTTTATGTGGTTCATGGGGATCAAACTCATGTTGTCTAGAAAGCATATCAAGCATATTGACCTGCCGACCATTTCAACAGACCCACTGGTCTGAATAGATTTAAGGTGTTCCCATGTGTTCCCATGTGTTCCCATGTGGAACTGAAACCCAGCATGTCAGTTATTTACCCAAAGTGGAATTCTCAAGCCCAGCAGGAGGGCTGGCCCACTGGGTCTGGAGTGCATCAGAGAATAGACTCTCTCTCTTCCCTGGGATTGCTTGTTTGTTTGTTTGTCTGGTTGGTTAGGTTGGTTCTTTGCCATGGGGTTTCATGAAGTTCAGGCTAGTTTTGAACTCCACATACAGTTGGGGATAGCCTTGAACTCTTGATCAATCCTCTCCCTCCGGTATGTTTAAGTCTGGTATTGAAAGTGTGCAACTACCATATCGGTCTTGGAGAATCTGTTGTTTGGACAAGTTCTGAGGCCTATCCCTGGACATTGCTCAGCCTTGCCCCAAACCACACAGGTCATAACTGAAAGATGAAATTTGAGTGTATCTGTCTCGAAATGTACCGCGATCACTACAAAATATCTGTCCTTGGAGATTTATCAGACAAAAATGGGCAGACAGGCATAGGGCAAGACTCAGCTGGGGACTGGTAGCATCAGCAGTCCATGGGAGTATGTTGGAGATAGAGATACTAAGCCCTTCCCAGAACCAGGACCAGAATCTGCATCTGCACAAACCTTGAGGAGGTCCTGTGAGCATGATCACCAAGCAGCATTGTTCTAGGACCACTGGACACACTTAACACATTTGCTCAGCTGTGTCTTTCCAGTCCCTGCCAAATAAGGGTAGGGTCAAGCAAAGTGTGAGGAAGGAACTAGAACATGATGATGGTAATGAACAAGAAGAAAAAAGCCAATCAGAAAGAGAGACCAAATAACAGGATGAAGGAGACAACCATATGCCAGAGAGGGCAGGGCTGTAAACTCAGACGGATGATGGATGGGTAGACTATGTTCAGGACTTGTTCTGCCGCTCCACCCAGAAGCAGGATGAAGAGATGTCCCTCAGGGCTCCTGTAGATGGATTCCAGATCTCAGCCCCTCTGAAAGTCTTCAGTTCTGGTTTGTCTTTTGCGCAACACAGAGCCCAGGCTTGTGTGGATGGATGGATGGATGGATGGATGGATGGATGGATGGATGGGAACAAATGGGTTACGGAGTAGTCTGTGGGCTCCAACAGACTCAATTTAAGCTCAGCTGCAGGATCCTCACTTTGAATTTTCTCTGTCTCCTTGCCCATAAAAATGACAGGATGAAATATAACCTTGGACATTGTAGGTCAGGTGTCCAGCTCATAATAAAGACCCAATTTCTTGAGAGACACTGCATCTCCTAGCTTTGGTCCAGTGAAGCAATCTCTCTAATTGCTGCTCCGGAAAGAAGCATCCTGTAATCCCACAATGGGACAACGGGGAGCAGAGAAATGCTGTGGGAAATCAGACGCCAAGCGGGAGAACAGCAGGGGAGCGGGCCCAGTGATGGATGCGATTGCAGGATGCTTGCAGACTGTCATCTGAAATGCGTGCAAGCTGATGTTTCCCATACCTGGTCGCAACAGCCCAGAGGTAACTAGCTGACCTCAGAACCTTGTGGCTATGCCTTTAACCCAAAAGCATATCACCATGCCAATCCCCACCCTCTGAACTTCCCCAAGTCCCACATTTGTTCACCACAGACCCTGAACCCCTGGGACAGGAAATAGTCCCTGTCTCATTTCCTGCCCATAAATAATACCCTACAAAGAGTGCTCACTTGAGTTACATTATCTTGATTTGTAGTTGCCTCATGAGCAAAAGACAGGCTTGGGGAGGAGAAAAGTAAGAGCCAAGAACCCTGCAAATTTTTATACACCCCTTGCACTCAAGGGGTTACAGTGGAAAGTCTAGGTTGTTTGTTTGTGTTTTTGATTGGTTGGTATCCAGGGCTGGGCATGAAACCCAGGGCCTTGTGCATGGAAAACAAGCATTCCACTACTGAGTACTATACCCTTAGTCCTTTTGAGGCAGGGTCTCATCGTTCTCCTACCTTGGCTTCCCAAGTGCTGGAATGGAAGGTAGACACCACTATAACCTGGCAACAGCTGTTTTTAACATGTTCACTGTGGTCAGTCTTTATCATTGGGCTTTCTTTTGGGACCATCAGCCCCTCCCCCATAATGACACAGAGACTTATTATTAATTATGAAACTTGGCTTTTAGCTTAAATTTGCTCCCAACTAGCTCTTATAATTTAAATTAACTTACTTTTATTTAATCTTTGTTCTGTCGTGTGGCTTTTTACCCTCTGCCCCCCCTCTCTCTTTGTTTTTCAAGACAGAGTTTTCCCATGTAGTCCTTGCTGTCCTGGAACTCACTCTATAGACAAGGCTGGCCTCGAACTCAGAGATCCACCTGCCTCTGCCTCCCAAGTGCTGAGATTAAAGGTGCGTGCCACAACCACCTGGCTTCTCTTTCATTTTGTATGCCCAACTTCTGTGTCTCGTTGGTGTCTCTTCTGTGCCTAGATTCATCCCCCCTGAGTTCCTCTCTCTTCAGGAAGTTCCACCTAATCTCTTCCTGCCTAGTTATTTGGTATTCAGTTCTTTATAAAACCAACCAGAAGGTGCCTTGGTAAAGGCGCATCTTTGCAATATACAAAAGATTATCTGTCAACATGCCTCCATCCTTGGATGAGAGCAGCAGTTGTGTTGGTAAGAGCTATGGAACAACTCTAAACACTCATCCATCATCTTCAGAGCAAGCTAACATTTCCATGTGAGTGTGCCTCAGGTAGAGCAGGCACTCTCATCCAACTGCTCAAGCATGGAGTCATCCTCGAACCCTAGAAAGCAGAAACTATTGCCATTCCGATTTACAGAAAGTATATCCTGCTTGCTCAAGATAATGTCCGTCATCCCTGTGGTTATGGGAGGGAATCCTCAAGAGAATGCTAAATCAACCTCATGTTTTGGGAGCTAGGAACTCCAAGTTCACACACTACATGTTTCATTGTGATTGAGAAGCATTTATAATGTCTCTAGACCCAGCTCCCCCATGTACAATATTAGAATGTGGGCTCATGGCTCCTTGGTAGAGTTGTAAGGGCTAGAGAAGCTCTCAGAAACAGTTTTGAGTTTAGAATCAGGTGATGTGGTTCATATCATTTTTCTGATGATGTCTTCTATCTCTGGGATATTGAAGAATTCATTTTCTCTTCCACACCTGAAGCTCTGTGAAGAAGGTTCTGTTTTCATTCATTGTGATTCATTTAGACTGAGGTAGAGCCTCTGTGTGTTTTGTTGGGACTGACTGGCTGTAGGATTGGGCAGGCCAGAAACTTCCATCTGCCACAGCTGATCTTGGTTCTCAACAGACTTGGGATCTCAACTGAGGAGCTGGATTCATCAAACTGGCCTATGGGAAAGTCTGTGAAGGTGTTTTCTTGGTTGCTAAATGAGGTTGGAAGGCCCATATCACTGGAGGCAGTACTACCACTGGGAAAACTGACCAGGATGTTTAAAAGAGGCAGCTGAATATGAGCCTGGAACAAACCAGTAAGCAGTACTCCTCTCTGATCTCTGTTTCAGTTCCTGCCTCCAGGTTCTTGCTTTGGTTTCCCTGAGGTTGGGCCATAAGCTGAAAAGTGAAATAAACATATTCCCTCCAGATTGCTTCTAATCATTGTTTATCACAGCAACAGAAACCAAACTAGGGATCAGGTCAGCTTAGGTTAGAGATATGACGTGCCAAGGTGAAGAAGTCTAGACTCTCACACTCCAAAGAGACGGCTTGTTTCCTTCCTCCATCCCTCCATTTCATCATCTGTTCAGAGATTAGAGGTTTCTGGATAAAAAGCTTGAGGACATGCCTAGAGATCCCAACTAAGGGATGAGGTTGAGAAAATAGAAATGGGACGCCGAGCTGATCCCCTGAGTCCTCTGCCATCTAAAGTCCATGAAGAAGCGCCATAATCTCTTCCATTCTTTGAGGATACACCCATATACAAGGCCAAGTCTTTTTTCTTCTTTTTACTCCTCCCACAAAGGTTTGACATCCCATCCCATACCATCCCATCCCATACCATACCATACCATACCATACCATACATACCATCCCATACCACCCCATACCACCCCATACCACCCCATACCATCCCATACCATATCATACCATACCATACCATACCATACCATACCATACCATACCATCTCATGCTATCCTGCTATCCATTCTCTGCCAGGCACTGTTCAAAGTGTTTGGGTTACCATGGATATCCCTGCCCAGCCTCAGCTTGAGTCTAACCACAATAGCAAAGTTTTCTGGGATGTCACTCAGTGATAAATCATTTGCTGATGTGCACAAAGCCCTAGGTTCAATTCTCAGCACTAAGAACCAGAACCACATCCTGGGGCCAGTCCTCTGTGTTAGTCATTTACTTGTTCTTCTATAAGCAAAGGGCTCAGGTCATGTTTAGATACTGGGATGAAGGCTACCATTAATTCAGACCTACCTATAGAGAAGAACTTTGATGTAAGTGAGCCAGCTGGTGATGCCTCTTCAATAGAAAGGCACGGGGTCAGTGAGATGGTTTAGTGCATAAAGACGTCTGCTGTCTAGTCTGATGACATTGGCAGAGGTTTCTGTCCTGCCTGGTCCTGTAGCCATTCAGTCCCAAAGAAACACACAGAGACCTACATTAATTATAAACTGGTAGGCCTGTTAGCTTCTTATTAATTAACTTTTACATCTTACATTAGCCCATAATTCTTGTCTGTGTTAGCCATGTGACTTGGTAACTTTTATCCATGAGGCATTCTCATCTTGCATCCTTTGCTTCTGGGTGACAACTGAAGGCTGAGCCTTTCCTCTTTCCAGGATTCTCCCACTCTGGTCACCCCGCCTATACTTCCTGCCTGGCTTCTGGCCAATCAGCATTTTATTAAGCTAATACAAGTGACAAATCTTTACAGGATACAAGATGATTGTTCTACATTACTCCCCCTGCCCCTTTTTATCTTTTTAAAATAAGAACTCTGAATCTAATATCCTTTGCTTAGCTTTTTTCCTGACCATTATCAATAACAATTTGTAACTAACACTCTAAACAAAGACAAATAATCCATAATTCGTTTTTGGAAAATGTGGGCGTAGTTTTCCTACTGATTGGGGGTGCTGATAATCTTGTGGGGACCTAAAGAAAATTTAGGATTACGGTCAAGTCCTGACTGGAATATTCTGTGAGGCTTGATCAGCTCAGCCAGCAGTCTTGAGGCTGTTCTGGATGTAGCACACCAATGTGTACCAGCTAAATCCACATAAAACCTGAGAGAGCTTGGAAAGGAATTCTACACACACAAAAAAGCAAAGTTTAGTTGTATTTTTTTTTCAGATGGGCTCTGTTTGCTGGTGGTGAGCAGGGGTGCCATGACACCTTTAAGAAAGGTGCAATAAAAACTCTGCAGCTTCTTTAAAAATGGCAGCTTCCTGGTATGCCAGCACAAACAGTTCTGACTTTTTCAGGAGGTCCGGCTAAGGAACATTTAAATGGGTTCTGTGACTAGCATGTTACAAATTGCTTTAAGGTGACATAGACCTGCTGCAGCCCTGGAGCTGGGGCAATGTGTATGCCTCTCAGAGGCAGTGGACATGCCTCTGCCATGTTAGACTGGCTGGGCAGAGCCAACAGGCAGGACCATGGAGTTGGTCCTAGCCATGGGCGCTTAGCTTTTCTTTTTTAAAAAACTTTTTTTTTTTTACTCCTGGTCAAAAAATAATTACAGATATGCAATAAAGACAGATTCAGAAAAAAAGACCTCTAAATGGGTCACAATGTTAAATAAAAGAATGTAGGCTTGGGAGAGAGAAGAAAAAGAATATAGACCGCTATAAAAGGAAGTAAATGGTTTCAAAAAATTAGACCCAAGGCTTTAAAAAGACAGAGTACAGACAGTCATAGATTAAAGGAGTAAAGAAAAATGAGCCACATAAAGATGAAAAATACACAGAGAGTCTGGATTATGTATATTATTGTGTTTTCTTTGAATTTTTTGACTGTGAATGAGCTAAGTACAGAGAGACATTTCATTGTAACATGGGCTGCTAAGCTAAACCAACATATATACTTTAAAGGGATCTTGACTTCAAATTGTGGGTCTAAGGATGTGTTGCTTTGGAAAAGAAGTTCTGCTTTTGTTTCCACAGAGAATGAGAATCTGTGGATTTCTTCCAGACTAATGTGGTTTGATAAACCAAGATCCCCTGAAAGTTCTCCGTGAACCCTAAAAAATACTTCAACAAAAAGCAGGAAGCAGTTTGGAGAGAACTATACCCAAATTCCCAAATATTGTTTATAAATGTTTGTTTACATTTAAAGGGGGATATGTTACAGAGATAAATACTTTGCACTGGTATGGATCTTGGTTTATTGATACAAATTTAAGGTCGATTTTGTTATATGTATATTTCTGCTCTTGGTTATTGTATTTGTGCAGCTCATTTAAAAATGTAATTTGTAATTAAGAAGTACAGGTTAATAGATAGTCGTCTATAATAGTCAAGCTTGTAGTCATTAGTTAGGTTTTCTACATATATAGAGATATATTTCAGATAAATATTCTTCAAACCTTTCAAAGACCTACAGAATATGGCATTTAAAACACTTTTAGAACTTAGGACTTTTCTTGACAATGAGACACATCTGCTCTTGGCAGCACCAATCTACTTCAAGAGGATGATGGGCATTGAAGAGGCTACTCATGAAGTTGGATAGCCATTCAGACAAGAAACTGCTCTTGCCTGGACTGTTTGATGGTATGCTGTATGATCTGGACATGCAGGACCCACAGAACAATGACTGCTGAGGTTGCCTAAAGAAGGTGAGATAGTCCTTTCGGGTTCCTGCTTCATGAAAGGGTCTGCCAGACATTCTGCAGGATACAGAAGAAAGTGACTGACAAACTGCCAATATCAGTGGAACTGTCTTTGGAAATGATAAAGATACTTCATGGAAAAGTCTACCAGACACTCTGGGTCTGTAGGCTGAAGATGGATGCCTAGAAGAATGTTACAGAAGAACTTTGGGTGACTGCCTAGGCAGTGAGATGTCTGTGTCAAATCTAGAGTTTTAAAAGTTGCTTATAATGCACTTTCTATTAACTTAGGTAATACTATATCCTTCTGGGGTCTTTGATGAAATTGAAGAATAGATTCTTAAAGTTTTTCTTAGTTGTGATAAAAGATAAAGTAAATATAAATATTGTAACTGTAATTTTTGCTTGATACCTGTTTGCTATATGTAATTTTACTGTGTTAAAATTAAAACCTTCCATTTTATTTAGATAGAAAAGGGGATATGATGTGGGATCCCTTCTGTATGCTGTGAATGTGTTTGGTTAATGAATAAAGAAACTTTTGGGGGCCTATAGCAGGGCAGAATATAGCCAGGCTGGAAGAAATATAGAGAGAGAGTAGGCAGAGTCAGAGAGAAGCCCTGTAGCTTCTGGAGAAGACAGACACTAGAACCTTGCCAGTCAGCCATGGCCTCATGGTAATGCACAGATTAATAGAAATGAGTTAATTTAAGATGTTAGAGCTAGCTAGAAATATGCACAAGCTAATAGGCCAAGCAGTGATTTAATTAACATAGTTTCTGAGTGATTATTTCGGGTCTGGGTAGTCAGGAAAGAAACAAGCAGTCTCCGGCTACATAATAACATAAATTTTATCCCTGGAATCCACATAGTGGAAGGAGAAAACTGACTTCAGAAAGTTATCTTCTGACCTCCACGTAACATGCACATGTACAAACATAAAATGAAAATAAAGAAATATAAATAAAACATAATAAAAGTATCCTCAAAAGAAGGGTAGATGACCAGAACTCTGAGGTTCTATGCAAAGCCATCTGAGCTATTCAACCGTGGAAGTGGTACATGCATGGTAGCTCCCTACATAGGTCTACAAGAAGAAATCGGAAGATCTGGAGCCGTCAGTCGTCCCTTACTGATGACTCAGGGAATGGATCATATTCATCCTAGTCAGGAGCTGCAGCTACAGGAGAGATGAGAGGCAGTTCCCTATAAGCCCCATGCCATGGATGTCCAAACATGCTGGCATGGGGAAGGGATGAAAACATGGCAAGACTATCTGGAAGAACAGAGAGATAGGCAGAGGAGAAACCGAGGGCAAGGCTGACGGCCATGCTAAGAGCATGCAGGACCCAGAGACAGCTGCAGGGAGCTTAGAGCCTCTCATTCATTCACTCGTTCACAACTTATTCAATCAAGAGACATTTGTTCTGAGTCTCTGCTGTCAGATTCCACTGAGCTCAATAGATAAATTGATGTGCAAGCCTGAATCTCTTGTTTTCTTCTTAGGGTGATGGCTCTAAAGAAAGGGATTGAGTTTCAAATAATCACACATTCTATGGCAGAAAATCACAAAACATGTTCAAAGAACGATGTGCATTTAAATGTGTAAGTGCATCATGGCAGTTAAAGCCTCAGGGATGGGGAGGGGGCTTCCAATAAGGTGGAGTGGGCCCCCACACATCCAAAGAGCCAGGAGTAGCTGAACTGAAGAAAAGCCGGCTGCAGGCAGGCCTGGGAACCAGCAAAGCCATTCGGGCTGCTGGCCTGGGTTTGACTTGCTAAAGTTTACCAAAGATGAATTTTGTACTTCCTTCATTTTGCGCAGGGATTTTACAAAGACATTTCAAGCGGGGAAAGTTCACTGACTGCATCCCTCAGAGCAGTTACAAAACTAGGATTTTAGAATGAACATTTCAGGCCTACATGTCATAATCGATAATAACATAGGTCCATGTCCACGTTTCTTATATAGAGAGTGTTTGCAAGCATTTAAATACAAACGTATGTAAGTGTCAGGCGAATCCAACACTCATGAGCAGCCAGCAATTTGCAGCTATTTTTCCCGGGTATCCTTGCACCCGGGAGAAAGAGGTCTTGGGCAGCACCACAGTTATTCCTGGAGTTTGACCACTCAGATGCCCATCCTGCATGGAAGGACCCTTGGCTGACTGAGTCCTTGCTGAACTTAAACATCTCCATTTTCTTTTGGAGAACAGCTGGTCTCAATCTACCAAATAACCCCTTTGCACACTTGGAGACCATTATTAAGATTCCCTTTGGCCATAAACATATGAAGAAGTGTTTAACAAATGAAAAAAAATGTTTAGCCTCACCAGTAATCAAAGAAATTCAAATCAAAACAACAAAATGCAATTTTTGCCTATCAATTTGGTAACTTTTTAAAATGATAGTCCTTGGGGCTGGCAAGAGGAGGGTGAGGCAGCAATTTCATACATTGCTGGTGGGAGCATAAATTGATACAATCTCTCAGGAAAGCAATCTGGCAATATGCTATCAAGACCCTGAAAATTGTCCTGACCCCTTAACCCAGTAACTCCACTTGTGGGAATTTATCTCAGGGAAGCAATCAAGAATCAGAGAAGGGTTTCTGTTTAGAGGCATTCGTGATAGCCCCTGGTATTCTGAATTAGAAATCATTAAGCCTTGCTTACGAGCTGGGTGGTGTCATGGGTTGTATTAGAAAGGTTCTAAAGGTTTCTAATGCGTGCTGGGGATGTTGCCCGGTGTCAGAATGCTTGCCCAGCATGCATGAAGCTCCGGATTAAATTCTCAGTAACACACATGCACACACACATGCACATGTCACATGATCAAGGTATGTCAAAGGGCGTGTAAACTAATCATCCTAAAATTCAGATCATAAGCACACACAATAAGATGTGAAGCCGAAATAGAGTACTACTTCAATCACGTAATTACACTTGCTTATAATTTACATGTGCATAGAAAAGGCTAAATGCAAACATAGTAAAATATTGTTTTTATTAAAGGATGATAGAGTTATGGGTGGCTTTTTATTTTCTGCTTTATAGCTTAAGAGTTCACATTAATGGACACACCACACACACACACACACACACACACACATACACACGTGTCTCATGTATCTCAGACTGGCCTGGAACTCACTGTGTAGCCAGAGATCAAGGATGACCTTAAAATTACGATCCTCCTGACTCTGTCTTCTCAGAGCTGGGATTGCAGGTGTGGGCCATCACACCCAGCTTCTGGGGTGCTGGGAATGGAACGCAGGACCTTATACATGCAAAATAAGCATTCTGCCAAATGGCATTCCCTCCACACCCTGCCCTACACACAATGCCCCATATTTAAGCAATTGACTGAAAGGGGTTGCCGTTTTCCAGGGGAGGCAAGGGTGAGGGCAGTTTGTGCTTTGTGAACCGTATAGTCCGTGTAACGACTACTCAACTCCACTGTCCTAATGCAAAAGGAGCACAAAGTGTCAGCAAAGGGGCATGACTTTTTTTCCTAATAAAGTGTGTGTGTGTGTGTGTGTGTGTGTGTGTGTGTGTTGCACCAGGGGGCAAACCCACAGCCTTTCATGTACTAAGCAAGTTCTCTATCACTAATGGGTCTAGTCACATCTCCCCTTTTTAAAAGAATGAAAATTAATAGTTAACCCATTTTCAGTTCGCTGACACCCAGCTGAGAAGATTTAAATCCCTGCCAGCCCCAAATAGCTATAGTCCTGAATACCTTTAAGGAGGAAGACCGTAGGAGGGATGGAGAGAAGTAAGACTCTTGTACCCATCTCTCTATTGAGCCATCAATGTGAACATGGAGCCTAGGATCCCATCTTCTAAGAAGCTGGAGAACTTGACCTACCACCCACTTCACCCCTCCATGCAAATGAGGGTATGCGAGGGAGACAGCCAGACACAACACACTTAACTCTGCTGGTGACATGGTGGAGATTCTCTCTCTCTCCCGACCACATGGTTACAGAGGCTTCTAGAAAGTGGGCACCACATCCTACCAACGTATCTCCTTACTAATGTGTTTCAGAGGGCAATAGGGAGAGAGAAGAAAAATGAACTATGTTTTTTTGCACACTTAGGAGTGCTCAGAAAGATACATGTTTTTTTTTTTTTTGGTAGATAAAGGAAGGCACATGCTATACTGATAGCATCCTATAAAAATGTATGCCTTTACACGCACAACCCTTTGAAATCTCTCTCCTTAGGACCGAAGTTCTATACCATGCACTCACCTGGGTAAGTACATGGTCATTACCAGGCACAGGTCCTGCTACCCACTCCCACCTCTTCTCGGTCTCAGCTTCTTTGGTTTGTTTCCAACAGGAAATCCTTGTCTAATTCATTTTACACACCAAGCACTTGTCCTGGACCAGAAAAGAAGGGCAGTGTCATTTGCACGGCAGGTAATAAGTAAGGAGACTATGCAATGACAGTGGCCCTCCAGGGACCTCAAGCTCCTTGTCATTTATCCCTATAACCAATTAAGCAAAGGTTGAGAAACTATCAATTAAATCATCCTATGTAGCAAGAAAAGCCAGTGAGTTAAGGGATCTTCCAGGGTCCTCCTTAGGTTCATTATTTTGATTCCCCTAAACTGCCTTGACCTTACTGCTAGATGACCCAAAAGATAATAAGCAAGGCAGTTTTCTTCAGGTGTCCCACCATCCTGGCCGGTAGGGATGGGGATGGGGAAAGAATGAGATGTTGCACTGAAAAAATTAGAAGCACCATTGAGTCCTTATAAAAATCTTCATAAAGATGTATAAATCTTATAAAATCCTTCACATACCATAACCAAGAAGGAAGACATTTACACTCAACCCCACCTCCAACTCTCCAACCCACATTCGGTAGTCAACTGTCCACCTGAGGCCTCGTTTGTCTGTTCAAGACCGAGTTTAATTGGACTCATTTTCATTTTGGGTAATAAGACTGGTTCTTGGGGCTGGCGAGACGGCTCAGTAGGTAGTGCTGGCTGAGATGCTGACGCAGTGAAATACACCTGAGAGAAGGAAGGTATACATTCTAACAGTGAGTAGGAGGGATGCTATGGGAGCTACAGGATTTGATCTAAAGCATGAAAGACAAGGACAGAGATGCAGAAAGGGCCTCTGGGTAGGGGGCATCAATTACTTTTCTATTACCCTAACGAATCTGAGTTACAAAGGGGAAAAAATGTGATTTAGTTAGTTCACTGTTTCGGAGCTTCAAAGTTCAAGATTAGGGAGCCTCACTGGCTCAGCCTCCAGAGCAGCAGACTGCATGACATCATGCTGGGAAGAAGGCATCACTCTCTCAGCAGACAGGAAATCAAAGGGTGGTTCAGGGCCCCTGCTTAGGCTTTGCTCACAATCCACTCTTCAAACTGTTCCTCCCTTCCAATGAGCCTAATGGTTCAAGACATCTCTATGTCCTACTTCCTTAAGGTTCCATCAGTCACCATGCTAAGGACCAGCCACACCTCTCATACACGGACCCTTGGTAAACAAGCAAAATTAAAAATATAGTACAAGAGAGCAGGGAGAGCAAAGGCTGGGGACAGGGGGATCCAGAACCTTCCCAGGAAGTTCTCAGGAAACTGGACAGTCAGGTATGGAGTCAGGTGTAGTGATAAGAGTGGTGGGGCTGCATCCCCAGCACCCCAGCCGCCTGCTAGCTTATGCCCCGAAATAACAACACACAAATTGTATTCATTTAAACACTGCTTGGCCCTTTAGCTCTAGCCTTTACTGGCTAATTCTGATATCCCGATCAACCCATCTCTAATAATCTGTGAGCACCGGTCTTACCGGGAAGATTCTAGCCTACGTCCATCCTGGGTCAGAGCTCCATGGCGTGTGTCTGCCCGGGAGCGGGGCATGGCGTCTCTCTGAGGCGCCTGCCCCCGAGAGGAGAGCTGTTGAGTCTGAGTGCACTTCCTCTTCCTCCCAGCATTCTGTTCTGTTTACTCCTCCCACCTATGTTTTAACCTATGAGGGCCAGCCAAGCAGTTTCTTTATTGCTTAACCAATGAAATCAACAGATTGATATATGACACTCCCACATCAGTCAGGGTAGAGGATAAGAGTGACAGGTACTAAACAAACTAAAGAGGACCTGTCTCTAAAATGCTGGGGACACGATGAGATCATTACACATTATCACAAGAGCCAAGGATCCTCAAGTCAGGAAATGATGCTGCCCCAATGCCTTGCATAGAAGGAGGAGAAGCTGGCATTGAGCATTCAGCGGGGAACATGGGCATGCACTGGGGGCACAGACTTGCCAGACTCCTAGGTAAGATCCTGACTACAGAGGAGGAATGTGAGATCACCCAAGAAGAGAAGACTTGAGATGATGCTTGGGGGACTCAGGTAAATGAGATTAAATCCTGGGCAAGAGGGAGCAGAGTCGGGTGCCTGGGAAGAAGGTTGGAGGACGGCTGGTAGGCTCGGCAGAGCCAGATGCTCCCAAAGGACTGATTAGGGCTGGAAGATGCAATTAGAAAATCTTTTGAAAGTCCCATCTCCTCTGGACAGTAGGGACAGAAGGCAATTGCGGTGGGATGAGGAATGGGTAGGAGGGGAGGAAGTGGGGTCAATAACCGCAGATGACGCTGGATAAATCTGGGAGTGGAGGAAGGAAAGGGGGGAGACTGCTTTGAGGTTATAATCAAGAAAACAGGCATTTAGAAAGGGTTGTGGTATGTATGTGGTGTGAGCATGTGTGTGTCTGTGAAGGCCAGAAGTCAGTATCAAGCATCTTCACCTTTCCTTTAAGACACTAAACCTGGGGCTCACCAATTCAGCTGCATCAGCTAATGAGCCAGCTTCAGAGATCTGCCTATCCCTGTTGCTCCCCATCCAAATGATGGAGCTTCAGAAATGCATTGCCACCTTCAGCTTTTGGGTGGATGCCAGAGATCAAACTTGGGTGCTCACATTTGCACAGGAAGCACTTGACCGACCGAGGCATCTTTCCAGCCCTGCATCTGTAAAGTTAAATGGGACTCAAGTGTGTCTGAACCCCAAGAGGAAGATTCTCGAGAGCAGCACTTAGCGGAAGACAAAAGTCAATAGAAACACAGCTAGCACACAAGCAAACCTTGATATAAGTAGACAGTAGATGAATGACGGTGGGGATGGTGGTGTGGTAGTCATGGTAGCGATAATGGTGGTAATAGTGATGGTGGTGTTGGGAGTGGTGGTGGTGGTAGTTAATGGCGATGGCAATGATGGTAATGGTAGTAGTGGTGATGCTAGTCTAGACAATTTCTTCCTGCTTACATGCAAGTTCCCCATAGTGTTGAAACTAATCCTTACAACAACCCCCAATCTACATGCACATAAGGCAATCGAATTTGAGAGAAAAACGAGTCAGCTACCTACAACCGAAGATTTCGAGGTCTTTGTGCCCAGGGACACAGGCTTATGGGCCACTTGGAGTCAGCTTAGAGTGGTGGCCAGGACCTCTCCCAAGAGCTGGAGGTGAGATCATCTCCTGTGAATGGTGGGGGCGGACTGCGAAGCCAGGGAGGGGAGAGAAGAGTCGAAGCAGCTGCTCTGAAGAATGTGCTAGGGATGGGCCAGGGGAAGAGGGCACCGAGAGCCTTCCAGAACACTGATGGCTTCCAGAGCTTCCAGGAGACCCAGCCCTCTTATCATTTGCATTCCCCACACCGCTTCCTACACAGAACGCGTCCACACGCTTTGGGTTCTTCTCTTGTCTTTTCTCCTCTAATCTCGAGGAAATAAGTCACCAAACCAAAGTAAAACAGAAAGAAAATTCCAGGGAGTAGAGCTGCCCTCACCCCGGCCACCTTCTGTCACCCTCACTTTCCTTTTAGTCCTCCAGTTTCTACTCTATTAGTCGCTCTGCAATTCAACCCACTCCACGTCTTCCTACTAAAGTGCTCAGTCTGTTTCAGGGAAGAAAACGCTTCGTATTGAGCCCAGATTCTAAGCCTGCCTCTGAATCACCAATTTGACTCACTACCGTGGAGAAAGTAGCAGACATAAACAGACCAACCTTCCCTCTTTGGACAAAAATCCATGCAACAAACACATTGATGGTGTTGGCTAGACTTGAAGACATGCAACTACTGAATATGGACTAAGACCCACCAGTTATCATAGCAGGCCAATTAAGCCAAATGTGGTGATATCTTGTTTGTACAAATAAAGATGCCTGAAGTTCAGAAGGCAGAGCTAGCCACTAGCTAACCATAGAGGTTTGGAGGTCTGTACAGACAGGAAATGATACGGCTGGGCGGAGAGAGGAAGTGTTAAGGCAGGAGTCAGGAGCTCTGTCTCTTTTTTGCCTGGGAAGTTGAGTAGGTAAGATGGCTGTGGTTTTGCTTCTACGTTTCTCTGATCTCTCAGCATTTTCCCCAATATCTGACTCTGGGTTTTTATTATTAAGACCTATTATAACTCATGCTAAACTGATCAAATTACTAAGATCCATCTGTGATAAAGCCTTGAAGAAATTTGACTCATTTAAATATTTTATAGAAATGGCTAACAGAACCAAGGAATTAGCAACAAATTCTAAAAATGTATTGATTCGCTGTCTCCAAATGTCATTTATAGTGGTACATTATTTGCGTTTTAATAAATAAAGCTTGTCTGAAGGTCCGTGCAAAGCAGACACACTAGTCAGTCACATAGGCCAGGCAGTGGTTTCACACACCTTTAATCCCTCATGTACGACAACTGGGGAAGACATCTGAGATTAACCCCTGGTCTCTACAGACATAAACACACACACACACACACACACAGGTACACACACACCATATTGTTTTTAAAGAGGAAGACTGAAGCTCTTGTAGCCAGTGTCCAAATGTATGAGAAGCAGAGATTCTTGTGCCGTGTATAGTGTGCACATATGAACACACATGTAAGCACACACACACGTAGGCACACACATACATACTCTGGGTTCCTTCTGAGCCATGTACCATGACCTAGTCCAGGTTAAGATCAACTATGGGCCTCCCTGTATCCTTGGCTTTCAGCCAAGCTCTCCTGCTAAGGCCAAACTCTCCCAACAACCCAGGCCTGCGCTCAGCCTGTTCTCTAGGCGATTTCTATCTTTCCCTTAAGTCGCCCTGAAAAGCAGTCCAGGGCAACAAATCCCTCCCTGCTCCTCATTCCAGCAGCGCTCTAATTAATGCAGGAGAAAATTAATTACAGAGGGATTTTTCAAGACCTCTGCATCTAATGACCGGCCCTGGCTCCCCACAACCCCGCTAACTAATTGCAGCTCCCCATTGGCCAGGCCCAGCCCGGCCCTCTGCCTTCCCCTCCCCCTCCCTCCCTTCCCAGAACCCAGGAACAATACCAGGGGCTAATTAGGCAGGGAAAGAGTTTCTTGGCAAAGGGGGCGAATGCTAGGTCAGTACCTTGAACAACCCAGAAGAAAAACAAAACAGCATTAAAAGGAGGGGGGGAGGGGGGTGAAACCTGTTAATTCCAGCACATTTCCGCCAAATATTCTCCCTTTCAAGTGTTTTCTTCCTGGTAAACAACGTCTCTGTGGCTAGCTCTGAAGATTTTAGGACTCCGTTGCTTAGGAATATCGGGGAAAACGCCAGGTCCCCACCTCAGCTCATTTTGTCCTTTCTGTCGCTCCTCTCCACTGCACTGAGAGGTGGGGGGACACGTTCCCACAGGAAGAGCCAGCCTGTGTGTCGAGAAGAGCTGAACACCCTTCCCCTTCTCCTATTCTGTCTAAAAGCTTGTCAGAGCCAGGGAAAGAAGGAGCTTGTGAAGGTCAGTGTTGGCCCTGCCCCATTCAACTCTCCGTGCTGGAAAGGCCCAGTATGGTAGCCGCTAGCGCATGTCGCCATTAGTCACTTCCCATGTAGCTCGTGACACTGAGCAGGACATGCTGTTTCGTTGCCATTAACGGAAATCAAAGAGCATATGACTTGGGGATCCACAGATTCTGCCAACACCACCCTGAGAGTACAGAGCAATAAGGTCTGGGTATCTCAATGACTTTAGTGAGGGACAGAGGATGGGACAGCCTAGGGAGCACACTGGCATTGATTTGAGGGCAACACCCTCTGCTTTCTGGCACTTTGAGCATTGTTTTACTTGAGCCTCAGTTTCTCTTTTATCACGTTAGTCACTCTGCAGGGTCCCATGAATGCTGCGGTAATGAATGTCAGTCAGGTCCCCTGGTGATTCCTTTCAGTAGAGAAGAGCAAACACAGCCTGACAGGACCCTGTCCTTAGTTTTGGGGGTTTTGTTTTTGTTTGAAGATGAAGTTGGGTAGCTAGGGAGCTGGAAAGGACCTGGGAGGGCTTGGAGGAAGGAAAAAATACAATGAAAATATGTTGTATGAAAAGATTTTTCAAATAATTTAAAAAATGCAATATAAAAAATGAATGTGTGTTTGGGAGAGAGAGAGAGAGAGAGAGAGAGAGAGAGAGAGAGAGAAAGAAAGAATATCTCTAGCCAACATCCCTAGAAAAGGCAGTCACGGGGCTGGTATAGAGGGCAGGAAGAATACTTGAGAAGCTGCTGAGAGAGAGTGACCCATAGTCACACCTGAGATATTTTCAGAGCAATATACAGCTACCTTCCTCTGTTAGAGCTTGTCTCCAAGGACATTGTGTTTGTCCATCCTCCTAGCCCTCCCCACCTCCCTTGTCCCACCACCCACACCTCTGGGAAGTAAGGCTTGGGTGGGGAACATACCACGTGACCTGAGAGGGGATTGCCTCACCCACAGTCCATGAGGGGCTCCCAGCAAATGTACCGGGGCCTTTCTGGTTTCCATTTTGCGGTTTGCTTATGTTAAATTGCAGTTTCCATATAAAGCAAAACCCCCAAACATGTTTTTAATAGCAAGGGAAAGGTCTTCAGAAGAGACACACTCAGGGGTTTGCAGGAAGTAATCTGTTCTTCCCTCTCCTGCTAAGACACGAACTGAGGTTTCTAAGAATCAGAGCAAAAGATTGCCCCAGGCTGATGACGGGGCCTAATAGCTGCCCTCTCTGCCCCAGGAGTCTGGAGACCCCTCCCTCACTGCCCCTTCCCAGTGCCTCCCTAATCTCCCAGCTCAGAAAGATGGCTGGAACAATTGTCTCCACACTCCCCTGGCATCTGGAGAGCCTCATGGCCCACTCACTCCCCCAAGCAGGGAGGGTCTAGATCACCGCATGCTACACAATTCCCCTGTAGGAGAATCTAGTCGGCTGCTGCTTGGCAGCAGAAAGACAGGAAGCTATTTAGATAGATTATCTCCCTTTTCAGGAAGTTCCAAGGAACGTTTTCTATTGCAGTTCACACAAACTTTCTGTCTAATGGTCATTTAGTTCTGCCGGCTCATTAGGTCACCAGGGAGGAATGCTAGGCTAATTCAGCCTCATTGCAGAGTCTCTGCTTGCTGCTCCAGATCCAAGGGAGAAGACAGACTGTCCTTGGTACCCTGGTAGACCAAGGCTAAGGGTTCAGCCTGGAGATCACAAGGATTCAGCCCTGACCTCACAGCCCCGTCTTGGCTCCCACATAAGGCCCTCTTATTCACAGGAGAGACTTGTAGCTTTTCAAAGGAATTTCGATGGAATGATGGGCTGCACAGGTGCTATCTGGGAGGTCAAAGAGGATCCTTGGCAAAGGTGCTAAGACTCCCATTACCAAAAAAACAATGCAATACAGAACGATTGGCCCGCATCGGTAGCCAGCAACAGACTTCCATGAAGATGGTAACGGCCATGACTGATTGGTGATGCTGTCCCAAACAGTAAGCTAAGGAATTTACCAGAATTCACTGATCTAAGGCTACCACAGCTCAAGGTGGTAGGAGCTATGAGGATGCTGGCCCACAAAGCCAGACACCCAGCTGAAGATGATAGCAATGGAGCGGTCAGGTTGGATCTGGCCCACGCTGCCGACCTTCTGCAATGGCAGACATGTCCTGCGACACAGCTTCTGGTAGGTAGGCTCCCATCGCAGAGGGCTCCTGAGCTTGTGAAGCAAGGTTGGTGTAACTGAAAAACTAAGCTTCTCATTTTATTTGGCTAGAATACATTTAACTTTGAAGGCAGCAAGGATGGACAGAGTGGCATGGTCAAATGAAAAAAAAAAACAGACTTCTTGGTGGGTCTCTCAAAGAGCAACATAGCAGGGTCAGTGAAAAAAGCCTCCGTGGGGATGGGGAAATGGCTCAGTGGTTAAAGGGCTTGCTCTCCAGACATGAAGACCAGACTTATGATCCCAAGGTCCCACAGAAATGCCTGGTGGACACAGTGACCCACCTGTAATTACAACCTAGGAATGGGGAGACAGGGAACCCTAGAGCAAGCTGGCTGGCGAGATTACATACATATTGGTGTCCTCGGGGTAGGACTGAGAGACCTTGCTTCAACTAATAAAGCAAAAGAGCAATGGAGGATGAGTCTTAGCATTAACCTCAGGTTTCCATATGCACACACATACACACATAGACACAAGCATGCATATTACACATACACGCCTCACACACAGATACAAGCATGCATACACATACAGATACAAACATACACATCACACACACACCCCACACACAGATATATAAGCATGCACACACACACAAAACATATACGTATACATGCATGCACATCATACACATACCATAAAACACACAGAGTTACAAGCATGCACACACACAGGCACACATACATGTCCATGCAAATGTGAACATGCATACATAAACAAGCATATCACACAAAACACACAAATATAGAAAACCGGGGGAAATGTAGAAAAACCTACAAATTATCTAGCTTGGATGGAAATAGCCATCCTGGGGACAGATACAGGAACTTTAAAAGGAAGTAGAAGACACACTTGGGGGAAATAATGACTTTGGCCTTAAGCATGTGATTTCTGAGGTGAAATCTTGGATGAAACTTAAATTTAATTTTTGGTTTAGATGGGCAGAGGGTAGATGAGAGGTTTCCCAGGAGCACTCGCATTCTGAGGTCTTGGAGATCTTTCTATGTTTAAGAAACAGAGCAAGCCAGAACACGTGAATCACAAGACACCAGCAGGATTCAGATCACTGCCCCACTGGGGACAAATGCACACCCTGTTTTCTGTGAGATGACAGACATCTGGTCACTTCACCTCCGCAGTTTTATTCATTTGTCCTTTGGAACATCTCCCCTAATGACCGGGTTCCTAAATAGCCTCCCTCACCCCCGAGGATATTTGTAATGCCTACATCCTGCAAAACATTTGGAAATGTCAAACACCAGAAGGGAGGAAGCACTACCACACAGAGACACATCAGGGTCCACAGAGGCATGGCTCTGCATCTGTGTTTAAATAAAAGGGGTCGGGGATATGAGCACTTTCTGCATAAGCATGAGGACCTGAGTTCAAATCCCCAGGTCCCGAGGAAAAAGTCAGTATGGCTGAACATGTGCCTTGAACTCCAGCGGTGTAGACCACTAGCCTAGCTCTAAGTATATTTGAAAGACCTTGTCTTAAGGGAATAAAATGGAAACTGATAAATCAGGGTATTTCTTCTCCTCCTGTGCACAGCCATAGAATACGTATATACCACACATACATATATGGACATACACACAGTGCATACACACAGACATATAGACATATACATATGTGCAGACACACTATGTCTATGCATGTGGCTGGTATATATGTTTGTGGATATACATAAATAAACAGTTGTGTGCCGCATAAACAGTTGTGTGCCACATAGTAATGTTTCAACTAATGACAAACTGAACACATGACCATGATCCCATAGACAAAAACAGAACTAAAAAACCCCCTTCATGCAGCAACCCCATAGTCCCTACACATCATTATGCAATGTGTTGGTCATGTGTTTTTAGTGACAAAGGTACAACTAAGCTTGTTGCTCTGCCAGGAGTATAAAACCGTAGCACACACCTGACGCTGGACAAAAAGACAAAACAGCTATGTTAGTGACCATATATTTACTACAATACTATTCTTGTTTTTTTATAATGCACTCCTTATTAAAGAGACAGTACCAACATCCGCAATCGCCTCCTGGAACCTGGGTTTACTGTGTCTGGTTGCATTAAGGGACCACATAGAGTGACAGACACCCCTAGCTCTGATCATGGTATTCCATGCTGTTCATGCAATGACAAAATCACCTAAGGTGCCATCTGTCACAGAGTGAGATCAAGTGCTTTTGTGGGAAAGCAGGCAAGGTAGGAACTAAAGGGAACTTGAGTGCTGTTGGCTTTAAACTTTCCAATACTTTTGGAGGTAGAGGCAAAAGGATCACGGGAAGTTTAAGGCTAACTTGATCTACATAGCAAGTTTCAGGTCATCCAGGTCTTGACAGCAAGTTCCAGCCAGTCTCAAAGAGCCATGCTCGCAGGCAATGAACAAGTCAGTGAGACAGCAGGGCACAAACACTCTATACACATAACCTTGGTGAGCAATTCTGCCCTCCTCCATCTATGGGAACTGAGGGGCTACGTCTCAGTTCTTGGAGACATCCACAGTCTCTGGAGCTGCAGGCAGTGGGTTTTTATCTGGCTCAGTGTTCCAAGAAGCTTCTTGTTGCGCCTGAGACAGGCTGGTTTCCGGACACAGCTGCCTTGGGGTCCACATTCAGCAGGGGACAGAGGAGCTGGCCTCTTGTCCAAAGAGCCTCAACCACCCCCTCCCGACACACCTCCTGGGATTCGGACTCGACAGCCTTCCTAATGAGCTGTCTCAGGGAGGGGGCGGCTACTTTCCACAATATTTTGGCCACTGCTTGTCTGCCTTTAGAATTCGGTCTTCAGTTTTCCGTGTACTGGGTGCCG
The DNA here is from genome assembly GCF_018167655.1 of Microtus oregoni. Classification (NCBI taxonomy): domain Eukaryota; kingdom Metazoa; phylum Chordata; class Mammalia; order Rodentia; family Cricetidae; genus Microtus; species Microtus oregoni. Next base: position 7,103,071 of record NW_024543222.1, on the reverse strand, counting down.
TTTGCCGTGACCTTTCCCTCGCCGCCATCTCTGACGGCTTCTCATGCGTGAAACATATGTTTGTTCATTATTTTGTTGTCCACAGCCTTCCCTCAAAACCGTCCAGCCCGGGGCTCCCTCCCCGCACCCTTTACCCCCATGTCACACATATAATGAATGACCAGCCCTTCAGACAACAAGGTTGAAAACTTGTGGTCTCCAAGGCAACGGGGTATCCTGTGGTGGGGGCCCTTACCGAGCCAGTAAAGAACTGGAAGTAAAGAGGGGGGGAGGTCCAAGCAGAGATGATATCATTCCTGAAGCCTGGGAGCAGCCAATCCTCTGGCAAAGATATGATGTCATCTTCCCCCCAGGCCCACCCCCTTGTGCTTAGGTAGCCCCACTGGGAATTCTAGACAAGTATTGAACTGAAATTGTATTGTCGAGAGAGAAAGGGGGTGGGGGCGGCAATGGGAAGAGAGAAAGAAATCTATGGACCCTCTGGATGGCCCAGGCAGGCAGGGCAGTCCTCTCTAGCGGCAGCCCCATAAAAACGTCAGCAGCTCAGGCTCTCCTACACAACAACACAATGATTTCTTTGGGGAGAAGAAAAAAAATAATAAAAACTAAGATTTATTTTTGCAACCACACCCCCGCCTCTCTTGGAAGAGAAATACGAACTCACAACAAGTTGCGGATGAAGAATCTGCAGATCACTGCCACCCCCAGAACCAGCCAGAGAACTTGCCAGACGGAACAAGCAGACATGGACACACTCAGGGGCACACTCACTCATACCTAACTAAGTTTCTCTGGGCCCCTCTCAGTAGCTGCAAGGATGGAGAATTGTGACCCCAGGTCCCTTGAGTAGGAGCCCAGTCTGGTACAAAACTCCCTGGTCTACTAGAGTGAGCCACTTAGGGCACTGGGGGAGGGGAGTCTGTCCCCAAGACAATGACAGCATCTAGGGATTGGTGGCAGGCTCCCAGGAGAAGCAAACAAGCCTGGCTTTTGGGAGGAGCGTAAGCTCATTAGAGAGTCTACTGAAGTGTTACCACCAGGCAAGGACAGGGGAGGGTGTGTGGCCTTCCTCTGCCAGCTTTCTCTGCTAAGACTCAGAAGCCAGGCTGGCTAGAAACTGGCACTCTAAAACCTTTCCCCCAAATGCCAAAACTGTTCCCAGGAGTCTAGAACGCAGGTTGGTAAGCCCAATGGCTCTGATCTAACCAGAGCTGTCCTTGCCATGAGCCGTGCGGAAGAATCTGGTTCCTCCAGCAGGGTTTTTCTGGAACTATGCAGCTTTGAAAAAACAAAGAAGCAAAAATCCCCATGTCCCCCATATTTACTCCTGTTTTATAGATGTCCATACCAGTTCCCAGAGAAGGGTCCAGCCCAAGAAGTAACGGTCAGTAAATCTAAGGCTAGGCCCAAGATTGTCTTCATTCTCCTGTTCATGACCCAGGACAAGCCAAGGACACAGTCCTAGCACCTGGGGAGGGGAAATTACCAGCCTCCGGTGACTGTCTTCAATGCTAAGTGACCACATGGCTGGACTGTGTTCATGGCCATCTCTTCCACATTCCCATGACCTGCATGGGGAAAGCCCTGCAGACCTGTGCTGCACACGCACATACATATGCGTTCAGCAAGCCCTGGATCTCACTCAGCTTTGGCATACACCAAGCACAGAATCCACCAAGCAGAATAAGAATGAGGCAAGGGTGTTGGGATGCCCTTCAACCCGCCATCTCTGGGAGTCTATCTCTGCCAACTAGGCCCCACTCTCAGTTTCCAGAACCTTCTGAAATAGTGCCACTGACTTGAGGTCACCCATTCAAACATGTCTCTCTGGAGGCATGTCAGACTCAAATGCTAACAGACAAAACAGGAGTCTGAAGACATGAACAAGGCATGTAGTGTTACAGAGTACTGGGAAGGGCGGGTTGTCCATGGTTTTAACAAATACTTAATGGATATTCTACTATGCCAAGTGGCAATACACACATGGCTGTGCCTGTGGTCTGCCCTCATGGCACCTGTGTGAAGAGAAGGAAACTGAGGTTCAAAAAAGTACACTTCAAGAAGCCTAAGAAGGCAGGGATTTGGTTGCATTGGAGGCACAACACCCAGCATTTAGGAGCCAGGCTGTGGCAAATGAGTAAACAGAAGTAGCATATAGAAGGTTGTTTCTAACTGCAGGGCAAAGAAGAGATGTCCAAAGGGGTTTGGTAGATGAAAACTAATTTTTTTGTGGACAGAGGTGCTATTTAAACAGAGAATACCATCTATGAAGATGGGTTGCCTGAGAAGAGGACAGTGGGCTGGGAAGATAGCGGTCAGTAAAGGGCTTCCTGCATAAACACAAGGACCTGAGTTCAAGCCCTCAGAAGTCATGTTTTTACAAAGCTAGGAGGATTTACAACCATGCGCTTATAGATCCAGAGCCGAGGAGTCGGACCTGGGTAGATTCCTAGAACTAGTTGGTAGGCAAATTCCAGGCCAAGTCCAATATTCTGTTTTAAAACACACACACACACACACACACACACACACACACACACAGATACCCACCTTCCCATACCTACACACACACACATCACACACAAACACCCACCCACCGACACACACACACAGAGATAGAGCCAGGGAGAGCGAGAGCGAGCGAGCAAGAGAGAGAGAGGAGAGAGAGAGAGAGAGAGAGAGGAGAGAGAGAGAGAGAGGGAGGGAAGGAGGGAGGGAGGGAGGGAGAGAGGAGAGAGAGAGAGAGAGAGAGACAGAGACAGAGAGAGAGAGAGACAGAGAGAGAGAGAGGAGAGAGAGAGTAACAACAGATGGCACCTGAGGAAGAACACTTGAGATTGACAGACCTCTGACTTCCGTAGGCATATAGGCATACACACACATATGCATGCAACCCCCCCCCCCCCCACAGGAGAGAACAGAATCATAGAAAGATAACAAACAATCCTAGCATCTCTATGACACAAAATAATGAAGGCTCACTTCCTGGTTTTTGATGGGCCCAGGCTGGCCTCAAACTTGCAATCCTCCTGTCTCAGCGTCCTGAACACTGGGATAACAAGTGTGTGCCACCACACACAGCTTGCTTGTTGGTGTTGGACATGTTCTATTCTGAGCTAGTTAGTGACTCTACCACATGATCTGGTCGTCCCCTGAGCCGGCCACTACTAGAACCTTGCTGGTTAATAAGGGAAATGAAGAGGGGAGGAGCCACACCCATCTTCTTTTTCATTCCTCGCAGAGATGGGGCCCCATTAATTCTGCACGGGCTGAGTGAGTCCCAACTTCTGGGCTAAAGTGATGCTCTTGCCTCAGCCTCCAGATAGCTGGAACCACGAGCATGTGCTATCATACTTGACTCAAGACACATCCCAGCTACCAATAGTCTCCCCCCATAACTGACAACATGATCCAACCCAATCTCCAAGGGCCGAGAAGCGTAGTCCTAACACATTCATGGCAGACAAAGAGCCATTAATGATGATCTAAAGAGGAGATCTGAAACTTGCTTGGTCAACTGGAAGACTCCACCTTGTGCGCCAGAGCCAGCCAAAAAAGCTTCGCTGAGCAGCTAGGCCAATGGTGGGCTATAAATCAAGTTCGAGACTCAGGAGAGCAGAGAGCCAGAGTAAAGCTGCATAGGACAACTTCTGTCCATTCTAGGGAAAGACAAGGTGAGGATGGCCAACAGGAGGATGAACAACAATTTGTGGAGCTAGGCAGATGGCTCAGTCAATAAAGCCGCTGGCGCCCAAGTATGTGGATCCGAGTTTGAATCCCAGCACCCACGTCAAAGCTATGTGCAGTAGAGTGCACCTGTAGTCGCAGTGCTGGGGAGAGAAGATAGGAGGCCAGCCAGTCTAGGCAACAAGTGAACTATCTGTGGTGATGTTTTTAAGATATTTTTATTTGGGACATTTGTACGCACCTAGAGAGATGTGATGAGGCAATGGTCCAGAGATACTCACTATTCACATTCTGTAGCATTTATCTGGGCCTGAGCATTGTGGCTCTGCACCACTTAAGGGCAAGCTACAAGCCATATGGTCCTTCACCCTCGTATTAGTTACTTTTTAAATCGCTGTGCCCACATTTCCCTATTTAAAAAGTCATTTAAGGTATGTGTTCATTCTGACTTAAAACTCAAGGTCTTATTCCTCCGTGGGGAAAATGGCAAGGCAGTAGGCACGGTGGTGGAACCAGGAAGCAGCTGTTTGGGTTTGCCTTCGGTTTTGTGTCTTGAGGCAGGGTCTCACTATGTAGTCAGACAAGACTCAAACCCACAATTGCCCCCTCTCTGGTCTCTTGAGTGATGAAATTAGGGTCTACCACCCCATCTGACCTCCCCCTCTTTTAATAGAATCTTATGAGTGGCAGGGATCTGGCCAGTCCTTAGGAACAGATGTGTATCTTTGCTGAGGTGGTATATAGGTGATGCTGAGTCCTCTGGAGCACAAGTTGTCATTTGCCCCACAGTGGTGATGGCAATTCCCAAGATTTTCCCAATGCCCTTACTAATAATAGCTACTTTTGTGGGGCTTATACCACCCATTGTAAATACCGAGTAGCCTAAGAGAGCACACATTAGGAAGCTGGCACTCTCCTGCTCACTGCCAATGTCTTGATTCTAGATTTATATCCAATGGGGCGCATCACCTGATTCAACTTTTATATGGTGATTTCAAAGGATTTCCCAACTCTAGGATTCCTCCTGCACCTAGTTTTCAGCTCTCACAATCCAATCAGCACAAACCCGTCATTTGCTCTTTGCAGTGAGAAAAGTCCTGGCAGGAAGCAACTTGAAGAAGGAAGGGTCGGTTTGAGCATACTGTTCAAGAGATAAAAAGCCATCATGGTAAGAAAACATGGCAGCAAGAGGCGGGGGCTGCTTTTTGGATTGTATCTTGAAGTCGGGGAGTAGAACATTGACAGTGGGGCCAGGCTCTAAAATCGCAGAGCCTGCCTACCTCTGCTGCTCTGAGGGAGACTTCACTTTCTTCCCAAATAGTACCACCAGCTGGGGAGCAAGTGTTCAAACACATGAGCCTATGTCAAGTCCCATTTATGTTCAAACCATAATATCAGTCCTTTATCTTAATGCATCTGTCCTTCTATCATCTGTCTGTCTGTCTGTCATCTATCTAAGCATCTATCCATCCACCTGTCATCCAACTACCTATTCATTTGCCCATTCACCAGGGACTTTGGACTTCCTGTTATTAATGCCACACTAAGCCACACTGGTGTTCAAACGTGTGCTGGACATGGCCAGTGGCAACTCTTTCAAATTGGTTTTGTCGGATCCTTGAATCAAAATTCATCTTTTAAAATTCCATATCATTCTTGTAATTTGACTACCAATGGCCTTATGAATACCCTGGGGAGTACCCGTGGGAGCAAGGGGCAGCCCACGCATCTGGAAGGGCCAGCGTTTGAAGGATGCAGAAGGAGTTTCCAGTGGTTTCTCTCCACCACGTGGGAAGTGATCCTGTTTCACACGGCAGCTGATAAGCCCATTCCAGGACAAACACAAAAACGTAAACCTCAGGACATCAGGAACATCAGAACCTCTAGAAAGAGAGTCATAGACTGCAAGAGTGTGCCATGGCCCCTCAGAGAAGATTCTTAGAACTGAGAGTCAAGGATCTGGAGACACACAGCTTTAAGTACCACATTCTTAACATTCTTGTGGATTCCTAGGCAGTTTTTAGCAGCCTCAATACAAGGGTCCTTATTACCATCCTCATTTTTGGCAGCAGAGACTCCGGCCCTTTGCCATGTTCCCTCATGCCCATGCTGATCTCTCCGTGGAGAACACTGGGGGCGGTTTTCTCCTCTCCTCTTGGTGGATACTGACTTCAAGGCTCTGAAGGGCGGCAGACTTACCTCAGGCCTTATACCTGTGTGTACGGACTCTGGCATGTGAGGTAACACTGCCTCCCCTCAAGCAAACAATGACCCCATCCTTCCAGGCTCCTCTTCGGCCTCAGACTAGTAAGTTATTTGATAGATTCAACAGCGTACCTGTGGAGGGTCCACCTCCCCCTGGGCTAGCTACACTGATGAGGGCTCACGAATGGATGCTAAACCCCAAAGCAAATAACACGCCTTGATTTGTGTCTTGGTCCTGTGTGTTGCCAGAGGTCAACCTTGAAGCAATTGTGACAGGGATAAAAGCTAAAACTATAGTCTTGTGCACCAGCCCCAACCCAACATGCTTGTGATCCCTGAAAGAACAGATCAGGGCAGACATGTATGCGCAGAGAAATAACCACATGGGGACACTGTGATAGGGTAGCAGTCAGCAAAGAAGGAAAAAGAGAGGCCTTGGAAGAGACCAACCCTGCTGATCTCAACATTCAGGCCTTCAGAATTGCAAGAGGCAAATGCCTGTCATTTAAGTGGCCCTCTGCAGAGTTTTGCCTGAGCAATGGGCAGAAACTGCTATCGCGTTCCCCTTCCACACAGCCCTTTCGCTCCTCCTCCTCTCCCTCTCCTCTATGGTATTGTGCTCTGGGATTCCCACGACAGAGTCTATCTGGGGCCCCTCCTGGAGGAGATGGCATGCCGAAGGGACATCTGGTCCAGACCGCCAACCTCTTTGATGCCCTCCTTGTGTTTAACTCTAGCTTCTTGTTCACCAGAGCTCAGCCCACAGCCGTTGGCATCCTGAGAGAGGGGACCCAGAGCACCAGGGAGAGAGAGAAAATTACTCTTTGTGGGTCTGCGGCTTTTGACAAAACTGACGCTTGCTGCCCACCCACAGAAAGGCTGCCAGGTCCAGGCATGGGAGACACTGGCTGGGCTCAGTGAGTCATCTGTGGCGGACACTGGCTGCTGGGGAAGGGAAGGCCCCGGAGAGCTCCACCAAGCTGCCCACTTTAATCTGTGCGATATTAATGGGCAGCCTGGCTAGATCAGGCAACATCCACCCTTTTAGACCCACCATCTTACGTGGTGGCCCTCAAGGCCTCATTTTACCTGGTCTCAGGCACAGCCCTTATGACCTGCCTACCAGTTGGGAACAGAGTATCTGAGAGAGGAGGACCAGTTGCTCCAGGACTGGAAGGAGACCCTTGCTGTCAGCTCAGTGTAGCTCCAGCCCTGCATGGGGCAGGAAGCCTGCACTGGGGCAGTTCCGTCTGCAGCCAGTTCCCATGCAGCCTTGGCCTTCTCCCTGAGGGCAAATCAGGGCATGTCCGGAAATGATTGAGATCAGCCACACTACCCAAGAACCCAGCCAGGGAGAAAACACTCTGTTCTTCTATTTTATGAATGAGTAAACCTGTATGCTTTCTATAAATGTCTGTGTAAATCACTGGTGGGCATTCCCCTCTTGGCACGGGAAACACCCAGCCTAGGCCTCTTCGCCAGGTTCTTCCTAGAGAGGGAAGCTGGGGGCCTGCTCTCTCCAGCTCTTCTGCACTGGTCTCTGGCTCTGGAGAGAAAGCCGTTGCTCATACAATGACTCAGTCCCAAAGGGGAGTCAGCTCACCTTCCCAGGGGCTTTCTGGGCCATGCAAGCATCAGGCTGAGGCCCAGTTAGATCTTCTACAGTTTCGGGATCCTCAGTGTACATTTCTTCCAAGAGCTCCACACTGTTCATCACAGCCCGTTCACAGCAGGCTGCCCACAAAAGCCAGCCAAGTCTGACAACTTTCTATGGAAGGGTTCCGTGTCCACTTAACTTACAAGTAATCATTAATATTTCCCCTGGCCCATGTAGCCAACTGTTAAACTGACGCTAATGACGTGAGCTGGGGGTGCAATGACCAACGCTAAAACCCAGTCAGAGCCATGGACTTTTGTGAACCTGGCTGGTTTCTACATCACGCTTTGCATTGAACCAGAAGGTCAGACATTTGTAATCCAAACGCACAGAGGACTCCACCAGCTTGGCTTTGAACTGTTATACTACCTACATTCCAGCCAAAACTTGATGTGACCAGGCTAGACCAGGCTTAATGATCTGGTTCCTAGTTTTGCCTTTTTTTTGGTGAAAAGACATTCCCAACAAATGGCAAACAGCCCAGGAAATCTGTTGTTCAAGTTGATGTACATCGCATGTGACTTTGGAATCAGTCCCCCGGTGATCCTGCCACGGAACGGGCACCTAAGTCTTTGCTGTAGGCTAAAGGCAAGGAGGAAATGCCGACTCTGCCAAAGGGGAGGAACCGAGTGTGGAGGTGTGGTATACTGACTTGAACTCCTATGAGACCAGAACTGGAAAACCCCACTGTCTTCCCTGGTTCCCTGGCACACCGAGTTCTGGCTCAACCTTCAATCTAGAAGTGTGCTATCCACATGCACCTCCCAGGACACAGAACTCACACCAGCGATTCTCCTGGTCCAACATCAGAGGCAAACCTCTTCCTCTTTATCCACGACCCACAGGCTCAAGTGCGGCTGGCTGGGTGCACCAAAAAGAGGTAGGCAGGGGACAGCCATGCCATGCCACAAGGGCAACCAGACCCAGGGGCCACACTAAAGAGCCCGGGAAGCCACAGCACCCCAAGGTGTCTATACTTAAGAGCATGTTAGATATTTATTTTCATTCCAGATAGTTTGGAAGCTGGGGCTCTCCCAGACAATGCTTAAAGTTTCCCCAGGCTACAGTTAAGACTGCCTGTCCAGGAGTGAGTCAGGTCTGTCCAGGACTAACACTAGACATATATTCTCCTGTAGTTCCACTTTGACACACAACGCAGGGAAATGACTGGTATCACCTTCACTTGGCCCAAACCCTAGAATCTTACTGCTTGATGGGTATTTTCAAATTTGCTACTTGGCTTTGCTCTCCAGATTATCACTTCCTAGCTCTGTGTCCTTAAGGAGGTGGCCAAACATCTCTGAGCCTCACGTAGAACATGAACACAACAGGCCTGATAACAAACACGCCACACTCAAAGTAAGAAATGGCTAACGTGAGGACAGGCCACATGCAAAGCCAAAGCCGCTTGCTCCTGAAGGCAGTCTGGTCTCTTCGCCTCTGGATGGGAAAGATGTAAGAGTTCTCCTTCCCAGGACCCATTCACTGGGCCTCCTGCCTTGCTGTTCAATCCAATCACAAGGGACTTGGGTGACTGATCTGGGAGTTGCTGGCACAGAGGGTGGGTGGGAGTGAGGAGGAGGCAAGCCTCCATTTCCATCTGAACTGCCAGGACACCAGGCCCGAAGGATGTCAGAGTTAGCGCTGGGTTCTCTCCCTTCCTCATCTCCTGTCTTGCCTGTAAGGCTCTGTCAGCCACCCCGCTGCCTTGGTCAGGCCCTAACTCGTCTGGCCGGCTTGCCTTGGTACCTCGGCTTATCCAAACATCTTCATCTCTTTTCATAAATCCAATCCCTCCTTATCAACCCCTCCATCGGGAGGAAGAGCAGGAGGGGCTTGACTGAAGTGTGTGGAGAGAAGCTTTAATTAGCCTCCTTGCTCCTCGGGGTCACCGGCAGTTCAATTGCCCTGCCTTCACATGTCCCCAATCACGTAGTGAGAACGGCAGGCCTGCAGCTGGGCTCTCGAAACATTGCACAGGGCTTGCTGCCTCCAGAGCTGGGTCCTACCTGGCTGGAGCTAGGGCTGGACTCTGACAAGGAAGACACAGAAATCAGCCCAAGGGATGCCTCTGCTTAGCATGTGAGGTCTCTGACAGAGGCTTTGTGTCAATCCCTGGGGCATCAGAAGCTCTGATCCATTTTTCCGACAGTACAAATTACAAGAACAAAGCCCCAACCTTGGTCTGGGGGATCAAGCTCACTTTGGAGTGGGCACTGGAACACCCATCTTCTAGAAAAGACTTTTGGCCAGCTTTGAAGCTGTCTTCACAGAACTGAGGTGAAGGACTAGAAGACCTTGGGAGGATGGGGCTCTGGGAGATGCTACTTCCTGCCACCCTTGAGCTATGCAGTCCGGGACAAGTTTCCCTCGTCATAAAGGGTGAAAACAGTGGGGGGTGGTAACTCCGTCCTAAAGGGTGAAAACAGTGGGGGAGGTAACTCCCTGCCTCCCATCGCTGGGAGCCCCAAGCCAGATCACATGCAAACATGCCCCGTCCGTGCCAAACGCTAAACAGATGACATGTATTCTTAGTTATCCAACCCACTAGACGTGTGGGAACATCTTGCCACAAATACCAGGCTCTGAGACTGGTTCTATTTGCACTCGGAGTCATGGTTTCCTGCCATCTTCTCGCAACCCTGGAAGGACTCTTCGGTGCTTCCCTGACGGCAAGTTTCAGAATCCAGGGCTAACTGTGTCCAGAGACGAGATGCGCAGACTCTGTGCTCATGCATTCTAGCTGCCTAACTTTTCCCTCCTATTCAGCCATTCCCCAGGCTGCACAGGAAGCCAGGCGCTGTGGCCCCAGCCTTGGTTTTAGAGACCTCAAGTTCACTTCCAGGTGACTGAATAGCCCAATTGGTCCTACCTACTCCGAACCAAGCCCTATGCTCAGGGAAGTCAGAGCTCAGGAGAACCTAGTATTCATAATTTAACTGGGCTACTTTGGTTTTCTTGCAGGGTTAGGGGTTGAGTCTAGGGCTTCATACACATTAAGGCAAGTGTTTTATCACTGTTTTATCACTGAGCTACGTTCCCTAGTCCCTTTCACTTTGTCCTTTGAGATAAAGCCTCGTTTAGCTGCCCAGGCTGTTCTGGTGCTCACTCTGTAGCCCCTGAAGGCCTTGAACTTACTTCTTTTTTTTCAAATTTATTTATTATGTATACAGCATTTTGGGCACCAGATCTCATTACAGATGGGTGTGAGCCACCACGTGGTTCCTGGGAATTGAACTCAGGACCTCCGGAACAGCAGTCAGTTCTCTTAACCTCTGAGCCATCTCTCCAGCCCTTGAACTTACTTCTGATTCTCCTGCCTCATCTACTGAGATTCTGATTAGACTACACCGGTGCACTCTAAGAAGGTTTTCTCAGTCATGGCATAGTGGAAACTGGTATAAACTGGGATCCTGTTGGACCAGTGGGAAGGGATGATTGTGGGTTGTCCAGATGTTGGGAGAGAAAAACAGAAGAAGCTACTCAAAGCAAGAGAGAACAGGACATTCAAGGAGACCCCGTGAGGGAATTAATGGCCTAAGTTGCGCTGTCAGCAGCAGACATTGTTAGTTCCCATCTTCCGACTCAGTTCATTAAGGGACCTGTTGAGGGAGCGGTCCTCCCCTCTCACCCCCACCCCCCAGTGTTCAGTTTAGTGCCTGGTGCCTTGACATGCAGCCTCCCAGAAGGGGACAGGTCTCCGGGACACAATCCTAGCTTCCCCGCAGGTCCCAGCCCCGGCTTTCCTGATCATGATCGTAACTGGCATGTGTGCGGTCTCCGGGCCTCCGGAACACGCTCTCATGCATTTTCTCTTTTGATCCGAGGAAGATAACGCAGACAGGAGCACGCACCCCAAGAGGCCACCCTGCTGCACCACACACTGGCTGAGCAAGAACAAAGACCATAAACGAAGAAGGAGGATGTTTGCTCTCTGCTTCCCGCCTGCCTGAAAACAGGAAACTCGGAGGCCTGCTCTGGCCAGCTTTCCACCTCACCCCACCCCCCACCTTCCCTAGTGACACAGCCTAAGAGGTTTGGTTTTTATGACTGATTTTTTTTCCCCAATGGGGCATATCTCTGCCAAGCTACTCTCTCACCTGCCCTCCTTCTTCTGCCCCTGGAACAGGGAACGGCGATGCTTCTATGGGAGCTGACAATCATGAGTGGCCTCTTTTGTGACCTTGCACCCACCCACAGCCTCTGAAGGTCTTGCCTTCCTCAGCCACCTGCAAGGAGCCACCACTGCCGGTGATAGATCCCATTAAGACAGCTGGCTAGTGATGGAGGCCAGAGAGTCGGGAAGGAAGGAGAAGCACCTCGTGAAGGTGTGCATCTATGCAGACAAGGGTCTCACAGTAACAAAAGTGACGTGTCATGGGGGTGATATTCACAGCCATCAGGAAGCAGTGGAGAAGATCGCAGAGGCCGATAAGCAGCTGGTGTCTCTGCAGACAGCAGGCAGGGGATGGGCCTGCAGAGAGTTGTGAGATGCTGTTTCCGAGCCACTGCGCGTCTTAGCAGCTCGTCTTCTTGGTGTTTGAGTATGGGCAAAGAGAACATCTGGGCAACAGGGAGGAAAACATGCGAAACCCGGCTTCTAGATGTGACGTGACTTCTGCACACATTGACTGGCAACAGATGTGGTTATACACACAAGACCGGCAAAAGATCAAGCCAGTCAACATCCCGGCATGGGTTGGGGATGGACCTCGGAGGGCCCACTCCATAGGACGAGTTGACTGTTGAAGGTGGGAGGCATCACACTCTTTTGGGGCTACAAACTTGCTGGTGGGCTGCTCAATGCCCAGCGGCTGGCTGCACACCCATGCACATACAGGCAACACTAACTAGACTCAGGGTGTTCAAAATTATGAAGGAGGTCCTGAAGTTGGGAAGGAAATGGATGAAGAGCACTAGAGGGGCTTGGAGGAAATATCGTGATGGATGGATAAAAATCAATGTATATAAAAAATAAAATACATATATGAAAACTTCAAAGATTAAAAACTATTATTTTTTAAGAAGACTAGATCTGTACATGAATCAGGGTTCTGTAAAACTAAACAATAGAAACTGTGTGTATGTGTGAGCATGCGTGCATGTATGTATGTGGGGTGTGAGCAAATGTATGCACGCATGTGTGCGTGCAGGTGTACACTCACACGGTTATCTCATAGTATCCATGGGACACCAGTTTCAGGATCCCCATATATACCCAAATCTAGAGATGCTCAAGTCCACAAACAGAGCGACAGTACTTGCCTGGACCCTCCGTACACCCTCTGTGAGTTAAATCTTCTCTTGGCTACTTCCAGTCCTTGATCTTAGCATCTCTTTGCTCCTAAAGAGGCAGTGTGGGACTCAATGTGCAGTACGCTCAAGTTTTATTGTTTGGAATTTTCCAGAATTAAATATATATATATATATATATATATATATATATATATATATCTTCCCTCCACCATTGATGGAATTCACAGACACGGAGCCCACAGATACGGAGGGATGACTGTGTACATGGGGAGATTTATTCTAAGGCAATGGCTCGTGCAATTGCAGGGCCTAGCATGTCTGAAATCCACAAGGCGAGCCGACTGCCTGGCAGGAACTGGAGCTGCAGTCTGGAGGCAGAATTTCTTCGTCTCTGAGAAACCTCAGGTTTGGCTTTCAAGGCAGTCAGCTGGTGGGACTGGCCCACCCACATTATCTAGGGCAGTTGTCTCTACAGCTCCAAAATACCTTCACAGAGGTATCTAGAGTCACATTGGCCAAGTCAACACAGACAACCCATTAGCCCAGCATCACTGACCAGAGGCCCCGTGGTGGTTCTATAGGCCCTGCCATCCTCCCACCAATACCAGTAACAGCCCCACCCTTCCTCGTTGGCTCGTTAGTGGGGTCATATTCATTTCTAAGCTGCCCCACCCTGCTGCCACCATCACTGCTAGGGCTAGGAAGGGCAATTCATTTGAAATGGGTTAAATTAGAGAAAGTAGGCTGGAGAGATGGCTCAGTGGGTCAAGTGTTCACCATGCAAGCGTGAGGACCTGGGTTCGAATCCTCAGAACCTGTCAGGGCTCATCTTTCATCCCAGTGCTCCTATAGAGAGGTGAGGGGAGTCGGGAGCCTCCCTGAAAGTGCACAGGGAGCTAGCCTGAGGTACACAGTGCTGAAAACAAAGTAGAGGGCAAAAACAACACCCAAGGTTGTTCTCAGACCTCCACATGCAAGCCATGGCACATATACACCTGCATTCATACATAGGAATGTGTACATACACACATGCACATATGTATGTAAAGTGTATATTAAATAAACTTTTTTTTGAGACAGACTCTCACTATGTAGCCCTAGCTGGCCTGGAACTATGTAGACCTGGCTGGCCTCATCCACACAGAGATCTTCCTGCTTTTGTCTCCTGAGTACTAGGATTAAAGGTAGGCTTTAAACACAATCTTAATTGAAAGATTATCAGTATCAACTAAAAGCTGCAAATCAGCTCGACCCACCCAGTCATTAGCACAGGGAAATAACTTATCACATAACCATTCTATGGAATATTATACCACAGTTAATAAAAAAGAGTACAGCATTCATATATGCCAATAGGAAAAAGGCAGAACTATAGCCCGTGACTTAATCAGCTCAGGAAGCTATAACAAAATGCTACAGGCTAAGTGACATAGAAATAACAGAGGTTTATCAGAGTTCTGGAGGTTGGAAGCTCAATATCAAGCTGCTAACATGGTCAGCATCCAGTAATCGTCCTTTTCAGGGATACAGACTGTTGTCCTCTTGCTGAGTCCTGACATGGAAAAAAAATGAGCAAAAGTACTGTCCCCCAGGCCTGAATGAAAGATACCAATTCCCATTCCCTCAGGACTTAGTCACCCCCCTAAGACCACTCCTTTAGTTTCTACCAACTTGGAGTTACAACACCAACTTGTAAGTACTGGAAGAAGACAGCTATTCAGGCTGTATTATACTGTGAACCAAATGTATATTTTATAAACTCTATATTTGCAAACATATACATTATATGTGCATGTGGTATTTGTACCCTCCTCCCCAAAAGAAAGAATGCCTAGAAACAGACCAGAATCAAACTTACTAGTCTGTCCTTAGAGTTCTCTCGGGACGGGAGTGCAATTAGCAACAGGGAAGGCAAGATTAAATTAGCCAACTTCCACATCCCTGTGTTGCTTTGTCTATAGACAGAAGGCAGTCCCAAGCCATCTATATAATTTTAAAGCACAATGGCAATAAGAATGAAAGGAAACAAAGAGGAAAATGGAGGGACCTTTGCCAGTTGTCCATCCTCTGAAGTACATGAGCCCTCCCCAGGACGGGCTCTCAAAAGCTGCAATTGCTATGAAGGCATGCCAGCGCAAAGTGGTTGTGCAAAAGCCACTGTGGTTCAAAACTCTTCAGAAATGAGGGCTACTGTGTCAGTCCAGGCCCTGGCAAGAGATAGACGGCACCCACAACCGAGGTGAGTTGGTAACGGGATTGGATTTCAAGTGTGGGAAGTCCAAAGGATAGTGCCCTTCGCAGGGGCTCGAGCAGGGCCCTTCTCCTAGCAGCTGCCAGGGACAATGTGGAAGGACCGAGCGGGAGGAGCAGTGACATCTGCAGCTTGGCACCCTCCCTCTTTCACACGCCATGGCCCTGAGCCAACCAGACGCCAGAGCTTCTGGGAGTTTTGATGCAGTTAATATAGGTTAGTTGCTTGGGGCCCAAAGCAGGGGTGGGAGGAAGGAGAACAGAAAACGGAAAATGGGGTCTGTTCATTGGGAATTGTCCTTAGCCACATTTGGGATGAAAATAATACCACATCTAACTCCTTGCCTAAAACTCACCTGTGGATGGATCAAGGACCTCATCCTAAAACCCTACATTCTGACCGCAATGATGGTGACGAAGTGGCACAGTGTTATAGACATAAACAACTGTTTGATTGGATGCAAGTACTGCCTCATGAGTTGGAACCCATACCTGCCACTGCTACCATGGCCAAGAACCTGAGACTAGGTAGGTCAGGGACCGTAAGGGACAACCTACCACTACTATCTTGCTAATGGAACAAAGCCATAAATGACTCCTAACGGCACATCGCTGCACCCGTAGATCTGTGCATCACTCAGTCCTCCCCAGAGAAGTTTCTTCTTGCAGTAGATGGGAACTAGCAACTGGACGGTGTGTAGAGAGAGTGGAAGACTTTGAAGCCCTCGGCCCGAAATAGAACGTCCCAATCAAATCCCGCCTCTCAGCCGTTTCTAGTTCGATTCATTTACCTGCAAATTTTATTATTTCAGTTCTTTTAACAAGGCTCCTATGTGGAAGAGGGGGCAGAAAGACTCTCTGAGTCAGAGGCAGTCGACTAGCCCAAGGAAATCCTGTCTTCCAGACACAGCAGACAGAGATGGTGAGTCTAAGACCTACTCTGGTTCAAACCAGACAAAACCTCAGCCCTGAGATGCCGGAGGGGACACAAAGTTCCACCAGCAACCATGAAGCTACTTGAACTTGATATCTGCTGGGAAAGGAGGAAATCCGCTGTCTCCGACAGAATGTCTCTGGGTATGGCAGCCATGCTCCACAGCAGGCCCCATGCCCAGGAAGAGTGGGCCAACACAGAACAGACTCCATGACTTTTGCAAGTTTTTTATTTTGCTTGGTTTTCCATATTTTTGTCTTATTGGATTTTTGTTTGCTTTAACTTTTTGTTCTTTTTGATTTCTAAGGGAGAAAAAGAATTGAAAAGTCAGATGGGTAAGGAGAGAGAGAATCTAGGAGGAGTTGGGGAAGGGGGAAGAATATAATCAAAATATAGCATATGAAAAAAATAAATAAAAAGTAGATTAACTTAAAATGACTTTAAAAAGATGAGGGTATTGAGCTAATGATCTCAGAGGTACATTCTGGTCTTCCAGTCTTATGCCAACTAAGGTGAACCCCACCACTGCCTGAGCCTCCTCCACCAATGGTGACCACGGGTGACAGCTAGCAGCTTTGTAACTTTGTCCAGATGCTCTTCTCCTTGGCACAAGGAAGGTCAAGGAACTTAAAATAAATAAATATTTATTTTATTTATCTATAGATTTTATTATCTATATATTTTATTTTATTTATTTTATTTATCGATAGATAGATAGATAGATAGATAGATAGATAGATAGATAGATAGATAGATAAAGGAGGGGGCTGTCCCTAGCTAGTCCTCCTTCCTTCTGAGCTCTTCCCTGGGGTTGGCCAAGGACAGACAGTCAACCAAATCTGCATTGTTGAGTTCACAGGTGGCAGAACTGGTCAGTCACCTGCTGGTAAGGGACAAGCCATCCAAGTAAAAAGAAATGACAGTGGTCTCCACCATCTGGGGCCTTACACTCTCTTCCATGCTCCAGTCAGCTCAAACCTCCAAGTCATGATAACATAAATAGTTCAGCTCCCAGGGAGTGCTGCCAACCTCCCCCATTCCTCAGCCAGAGACACTCACCTGTGAGCAATGTCCGATGCAGTTTCTATACCTTCTGGATGTCCCCACCCTACACTGGGAATGCTTTTCTTTTCCCTGACTCTACTGTGCTTGGGCCTCTGTCTTCCCATGCCTCAGACCCAAGTGCTTTTTCTCCTAAGGCTGACCTTCCCCTTAAAATCCCAGAACTTCCCGCTTTCAGAGAATAAAGGATCTTGGAGGTGACCTTAACCCCAAAGCTCCCCAAAACTGAGAAGCAGATTGACTTTAGAAGGATGTAGAAACTCAACTTCCTGCCAAGGGGACCCCCACATGGTTTTGATTAGAGGTGCCCCCTCCAGGGCTTAAGTTTCGCCCCATCATCTTTCCCGCAGAATTTTGGTTTCGATAGGTGGTGAGCTCACTGAGAAGCAGGCATTTTATTGGGCATTTCCTTTTAAAGTATTACAGCTGTACTTGAATTAGGTGAGCAGCTACGGCAATCAGCTAGGGAAGAGGGCCAATCAGCCACAGAAATTGATACTGAATAAGGAAACATTTCTTACCCGTGAGAGACTCTCAGGGATGAAAGAAGTTTGCAGGGCATTGCAAGAGACTGAGTCACACCCCACGAGGGTCGGTGCCAAGATGAGACACCTGATTACCCATCCTTCCCTGGAGCAGAGGTAAGAAACCGAAGGGAAGAGGGTTCTGGTGGTATGTCCTCTAGGGTTGCATGACTTGAGTTCCTTGAGGGTCGTTTGCATGAACTTTGGGAATTAAATCAATATTCAGGGCCCTCAAGATAAGAGCTGATCTTACTCGTGGACTTCCTAAGAGAGAGAAAGAGAACTCACAGTCATTTAGCCTGAAAATACAGGTCAAGCAGTGTTCTGAGGGAGTTGTAAGCATCCATGGATTTTATGTTAGTATCTGTTATGGCTCTTTAAAGACAGGAGGGAACAAGATGTGTTTCTAAGAATCAATAACCATGGGGACAAACAATCCTGATGGCTCTGGCTCTGAGCTCATGGTACCACACCAGCACTGCCTAGGTGTGGTCTCTGACTAACTGGCTTCCTTTGGGTTTAGCAATGTGGGTCTGGGAGTGCCTGTCTTGAGGGTCCTATGCTTTTCCCAGAGCTGAGTCTGCTTCCTCTCCTTCTGATTCTCAATGAAGGGACTCTGACCATCACCAGGAAAACATGCATCTTCCCCAATAGGTTCTTACATTCTTGGAGCCCTTGAGGATGGGACATGGAGGCAACTGTATGAGAAAGTGTGTCTTAAAAGGTTGGAGAGTTCTAGACATTAAAGTCCCCAAAGCAAAGATGACAGAGGAATGATGATGAAGGATGAACCATGCAACCCCCATCTCACCTACATGATGGAGGAAGGTCATTGGTTAAAAAAAATAAAGAAACTGCTTGGCTGGCCCTCATAGGTTAGAACACAGGTGGGTGGAGAAAACAGAACAGAATGCTGGGAGGAAGAGGAAGTGAGCTCAGACTCAACAGCTCTCCTCTCAGGGGCAGACACCTCAGAGAGACGCCATGCTTCCGGCTCCTGGGCAGACACACGCGATGAAGCTCCGACCCAGGATGGACGTAGGCTAGAATCTTCCCGGTAAGCACACCTAGCTGTGCTACATAGAATATTAGAAATGGGCTAGTCCAGGTGCGAGAGTTAGCCTAGAAGAGGCTAGATAGAAATGGGTCAAGCAGTGATTAAAAGAATACAGCATCCGTGTAATTATTTCGGGGCATAAGCTAGCCAGGCGGCCAGGGTGCTGGGAACACAGCCCCGCCGCTCTTATTACTACACCTACACGCATGGCATTTCTTCATCTAGTTAACTTTGAGACATTACTGAGTGGACAGGTATGGGAAAAATCAATGGCATAATCAATTCTGATTTGGGGATACCACTGAACACTTTAGAAATGGAGCGCAAACAGTAGACTTGGGTAAACGAAGCCCCTCCTAAAGGAAGGCAAAGACTTTGCTTGGCTGGGGGAATCAGACACAGTAGAGAATGAGGTGCTATTCTGAGAACTCAGAGGGGGATTAGTAAGGCACCCAGAAAAGAGGGAAAGCAGCTTTGACCCTGGTGGAAAACAAATGATTAACTCAGCAGTGACTGGAAGAGACTGATAGCCATGAATATCAATGTTGGTCCCAGAAGAGTCCAGTGTGGAGAAGGGGTTCAGACAGTAGGAAGACAGGGCCCTACAGCCTGTTGCCTTTCCACCCAATATCCAATGACAGAGTAGGAGAGGAGCATGGAAAGCCCTGACGCTTCTGGGCTTGTAGACAATGAAGGTCATTCCAGAGCCATGGTAAACAACTATAATCCAAGTACCAGAGAGGAGCGTGGAAAGCCCTGATGCTACTGGGCTTGTAGACAATGAAGCTCACCCCAGAGCCATGCTACACAACTATAATCCGAGTACTTGGGAGGCTGAGTGGGAGGATTACCACATCTTCAAGGGCAACCTAAACTGGTTTCATAGTAAGACTCTGTCTCGAAACGAACACACAGAGACCTGGAGACAGAGTTCAGCAGAGAGCTTGCCCAGCATGGGTTAGGCCCTGGGTTCAATCCTTAGCACTGCATAAATTAGCTGTTCTTGGGATTACACATCTGTAATCCCAACCACCAGCAGGTGGAGGCAGGAAGATCAGAAGTTCAAAGACGCCCTCTGCTATGCAACAGAAAAGAGTCCATCTCGAAAATAAAAAGGAAAGAAAACGAAGTTTTATTTCTTCCACTCCTGGGTCTATAAACTGAAGCACACACCTGCCCTGGGAGCAGGCATTTATCTCTCTCAAACAGATCCTGCCATCCTCTTTCTCTGCACACAACACATGGGGTTCACATGTGCCCCTCCTTACCCCAAGGCTCCTGGGCATCCACCCCCAGTGCCTGTGCCTCTGCCTCCCTGAAAAGTCCTTTTGCACAAAGGGGCTTCGGCACAGACGGGCCTGTTTCCTTAGGCTCTGGGGCTCCAACCTGTGCCCTGAGAGGATAGCCACTCAAGTAACAAGCCCACTCCTGCCTGGCTCCTCTGGCAGACTGAAGGGAAAGGCAAGTGTCCCCACCCCCAGTCTCTGGGAACACCATATCTGAGGTATGCTTGGCCACCCACGATGCTGGCTCTGCCAGACCAGATAACCATTCCGGTTCGGCAGGCCCACCTGATGGTGCTGTTTTCCTGTCTCCTCTGTGATTCTTTGGGATTTGGTCACCTGCCCCCATGTCCCACGTGACTGATATAGAAGGCTTGAAAGATCCCTACCCAGCCGACTGTAAAAAGCAAGCTACAGGTTTTGAACGCCTGAACTGTTCAGACCTCAGAAGGCACTGCAGGGTGAAAACGTTTGGTATCCTGCAATAGCCATTCGCTCTGCTTTCCCTCCCTCAGGACAAGTGTTGGTCTTTCCAGTTTGATTTGAGCACTTCCCATGTGCTAGGCCTTGTTCTAGGGAAATGGTACAGCCACAGCAAGGTCTAGAAGTCCCTGTGCTGCGGAACATAGATTTTTAGACCTGTGGGGCCTCAGCTCGGCCTTTCAGAAAGGACTTACTTTTGGGCTGAGAGGAGTATGACCACCTAGTATTTTCCTGTGAGTGAGGCAGTGGTTCATGACACCAAGCCTCTTCCTTGCAGGGAGACTCCTCCAATGGGCAGATTCTGAAACTTCCACGGGCTATTTATTTTTCTAAGACTTCACAGTCTGATGACCCCGCTACCCAATCCCACCCCTTCCCGCGTCTCTTTCCTCTTGGTTTTTCTAAATTCCATCTTAGCATGAACTTCTTGGGAAGCAGACAGTTGTAGGGATGTGACCTGGGCTGAATAAAGAGACAAGAGGGACCAAAGGCTGCTGTGGAAGGAGAGGACCGCATGAGATACATGTAAGGTGTGCTTGCCCTTTCTTAGAAGGTGATGTGAGCTGTGGGGTGAGGCAGGGGAAGAGCTTCCAATAGGAAGAGGAAGGGGAGATGATCAGTGTCAGCAGAACGTCAAGCTGGGGCCATGCAGTGGTTTGTGTAAGAATGGCCCCATGGGCTCAAATATTTGAATGTTTGGTCCCCAATTAGTGAAACTGTTGGGAAGGAGGTATGGCCTTGTTGGAGGAGCTCTGTGCTTTCAAAAGCTCACCCCAACCCCCCATCTCCATTTCCTGCATCCCCCCTTTCTCTGCCTCCAACTTGCAAATACGCCTGCCTGCTGCTGTGTTTCCCACCATGATGGTTATGAACACACCCTCTGAAACTGTAAGCGAGCAAGCAAGCCCCTAATTAAATGCTTCCCTCTAGAAGTCACCTCGGTCACAGTGTCTCTTCACAGCAATAGAAAGTTAACTAAGACAAACTTGTAGAGCCAACAGAATCTTTAGAATTTAGGTTCTTTTTCAGGGAAAGTAAAGTTCAAAGAGAGTGGGCATAAAGGTAACTGGGGGGTGTTGCTCTTGCCTAGAATGCATGAAGCCGCAGATCACAGTGTCTGCAGCCACACACACACAAAGAACGCTGGTGTAGCACAGAGCACAGCCCCTGTGAGCAGCTGAGAGTGATCATTTGTATTCCCTGTACTGCTTGTAGCTCACTAGCCCCACACAGACTGTGACCAAACACAAACCGGGAGCGATGGTCCATTTCTGCCCCTGGGGACAACACATTGGAGGGTGAGCAGGAAAAGGGAGGTCGCTATGTTCATACCTAGTGAATCAGCTGCAAACCTCAGGATGTTATTCATAACTGGTCACCTATTCCTTGGCTCATGAGTGAGTATGACACACTCCCATGTCATTGCAAATTGGATGCTTCCATGCAGCGAGGGTAGGAGGTCCTAAGGGTGGCAGGGAGGTAGGTAAGATTCCTAAGAAACTCTTTTTAGGTCAATGGTTCTCAGTTGGATGTGATTTTGCCCTCCCCACCCCCCGGGGGAGAAGGGTTGTTTAGCAATGCCTAGGGACATGTTTCATTCCTATAATTTGGGCTAAAGGAATGATAGAATCACTCCTGGCATTTAACGTGTACAGAATAGGGACACTGCTAAGCATTCTATGAGGAGTAGGACAGAATTTCCTTGCACAGGAAAACCCAGCCCCAAACACCAACTGTGCCAAACTGAGTTTGAGAACCTGCCCTCAACCAAAAGCCAGGTTGTTCACCTCTAACCCAAAGAATGCGTTCTTTTATTGATTCTATTTTTATGTGCCTGTGCGTGTGTGCACCATGTGTGTGCGGGTGCCCACAGGGGTCATAAAAGGTAGGATCCCCTGCAACTGTAGTTACGAGCAACCGTGAGCTAACAGATAGGGATGCTGGGAACGGAATCTGGAGCCTCTGCAGCAGCGTGCACTCCTAACCACTGAGCCATCTCTCCAGCCGCTCCAAGGGATGCTGAGTGAGGCTCTTCAGATGAGCAGGGTTTAAAGCACACAACCTGCAGGGGCATCCTCACATTCTTCTACAAGTCACAGACAGGTCTGACTATCAGTGCTTTCCTCTCTTCCTACAGTAGGAAGACCAAGAAGGATTTGCTTTACAGAAATCATGGTAAGCCGCAAGACGATAATAGATGGTCCCTCACTGGTAATTTTCGACAGTTGGCTGGCATACTCAACTGAGACAAAAACCTAGGCAGAGACAGGGGGATGGATGAGATGACCCGCCCCCTTCCTGAGGAGGTCCTTTGCAGCCAAGCATTCTGACGACCATAACGTAAAATGTGCCCGAGTGCTGCGTTTTAATTAATTTTAGTCCTTTTCAAGATCGTAGTTATTATTGCAAAAACACCGATAATACTGAACACATGTGGAAAACACACAGCCAGCTGTGGCTCGGGAGACCTGGGGACGTGCTAAGTCGTATGTCACCTGGGGTGACGAGAAGTCAACAGGGAGGGGGTGCTCCCGAGTGCCCTCTGGGACTTCAACACCTTTTTCAGCATGTCACTGTCTGTCCACTCCTTCTGTCACCAGCCAAGCCCCTTGCCAACCCAGCTCCTCCACACCCCATAGAAACAGCAAGCAAGGGTGGGGTGGCAGGCTTCGGAAACCCTAGGTTAATTATTATATTGGCAAAAGGAAATAATAATAATTTTAAAAAAACAAAGGAAAGGCACATTCTCTCACTTCAGAAGAATGCCTCACAGCCCGCCTTGTGCAGAGTGTGAACTCCTCGCCGGCTGCAGCCAGCCCTGAGTTATGATGTGAGAGCCTTGGTGTCTGCGCTCTCTTTCCCTGATCATCTCTCTCGCCTGCCCACCCTGCTGGTGAAGGGGTGGAACCAACTTTCCACCTATGGGCAAAGCAAGGGCAGCACATTTGAGGGCCGGTGTCCTGAGGGTGTTCCCCTTGGGATTTGCCCAACGTCATCTCCGCTCTTATCAGACTATCCCGCCTGCACCCTTGGCATCTTACTAGACACTCGTGCTTCCCAGGGACCCTCTGCCTCATGGAGCGGCTCCAGCCTAGGCCAGAGGTTAGTACAAACGAACTCCTTAGTGCATCCTAAGCCAGGAAGATCTGCACTTGAACTGTGTGTTGCCGTTGGACAGCTGAGTCTGTGAAAGTCTTCGGCCTCTGCAGTCTGACCTGTCATCTCACCTTGGAGGTATCAAAACCTCAGTCTAATTTCAGAAGGAGAAAATGAAGCCAGGAAAGGTTAGGCACCTCCAGGGCCACACAGCAATGTGACTGAGAGTCATGGGGACTTGAGGGCTCTTGAACAGCACATAATCTTTTGATAACTTGTCCTAATCTCCCTACTCTTTTAATACCACCCACCAGGGAAATTCTTCCCAAACTTCAGGGTCATGTGGTCCCTGGGGCTCTGAAATATCTAATTGCTAGGATTTAGGTGACGGCCTACATCCCCAGCTAGTACCCACCCTCAGTTTGATCCCAGGTCAATTCCTTGACCTACTGCCAATCATAGCTTCTCCTGCTGGGTCCTCCCCTAGAAACAGCTCTGCCATAGCCACTTGTACCTGGACACCTTTAGCCTGTCCACACTCCCAGCCACCCTGGAAGGTAACTTTTGCTGTCACAAACACCCCAACTCCATGAAGAAATTAAGACCCAGGTCAAATCTTGACGTCATGACTGTATCAGTCAGGGTCATTTAGAAGAACAAAACCAACAGAATGGAAAGAATTATTTTTTTCATATGCACATGTGTGTCTTGGGGGAATTTGTTCTACAGACTCACATGATAAGGACAAGGTAGTCCGACAATGGCTGTCTTTATATGGAAAAGGCTAGATGCCTTGTTGGTCCCAATCTGGAGTTGAAGGCCTGGAGGATTCCCAGAGAGCCTCTTGTCTTTACATCATGTTGGAAGATGGAAGAAACGAGGTTCTGATGTTGACAAAGGATGGTAGCAGGAGTGGCTATGGCAGAACTGACAAATAGATCAGCGAGAAGCCAAGGCAGGCAGCTAAGAAGTCATTTCTTTCCCCCTAGGACCGCCCTATGTCTGGGCCTCAGACAGAAAGTGTTGCCCACTCTAGGGAGGGTCTTTCACTCTCAGTCAGTCCATCCTGGAAAGGTTTTCACAGACTTACCAAGAAATATGTCTCTTGGTCAATTCCAGATCCAATCAAGTTATCAACCAAGATCAACCATCATATCATATATGGAGAAACAAGATCTTATCTCTGCCTGAGTTATGACAAGTATGAATGGTCTAGCTTCCATAGCAAGCCCTAAGTGACAGAAAGAAGATGCGCTAACAATAGGTCCTAGTACTGCTAAGATGGTGAATGCTGTAATTATTCCATAAAACAGAGACAAAGAGGCCCCGAGCAGCCAGGTGACTTAGCCAAGGTCACATGACCAGAAAGGAAGAGAGACCTAATTAGACTACTGTAAAAACAAAGGAAATGTAAAGCAAAAGCTATCATTGGGGAGTATATCCAACAAGGGACAGAGACAGCAGCCATTTCCCTAAAGAATCCCTAGGAGGATAAAATCATTCTCCATCTTCTTAAGTGGTCCGCAGTTGTGAAAGCAGGGTGGCATCCCAGTGGCACACCACTTAGCATTCATATGTAACCATCCTTTCCCCCATTGATCTATCTACCGCTGGAAGGGAGCAGTCAGAGCTATCAGCACACGCTGCTGTAACAAATATTCCCCACATCTGATTTAATACAATAAAGATTCGTGATTCATTCTTCTCCCACTAAAAGTGGATGTCCCTTAAGGAGCCTCCAAGTGAAATTCTGAATGGTTCCCAGAAGCCAGTTCCTTCCGTTTTGTCTTTCTGTCACACCCTAGAACAGAGGAAAAGAGCACAATGTGCTGTCATGAGGTCACTGGCAGGGAAGGCTGGAGATGGAGCCTGACGACTTTGTTCATGGCCCATCAGCTGGAACTTAGCACATAATTCAACATGGAAGTCTGGGAAGTGCTGACCTCCAGGTTGCCTAGGGTGAGATTACAGAATAGTAAGCATCCTGCTGGTTCCCAGCAGACCTAAGAATCCACGGAGGAGTCGTCATTCATTACGTCATTGCACGTCCCCAAGGGTTACCCTTGGTCCACGTGATGCTCAGGGCTGGACACGTTCCTCTAGACATAGCCAACTCCAGTCAGAAGACCCTGTCATGTCACCTCCCTGGGTCTGCATGCCATCTGTCCATTAAGGCAGCCTACAAGTATTTTCATGTTCTTAGCAACAGCCACACTGGTGGATCACATTATGCCTGTGGTCAACAGAAACCTCCAGATCCCTTTCATGTGAGCTGCCGCCAACTCGGGGCTCTCTAATCTAGTTCTCGCGCTTCTGAATTGGAAACCACATGGAACTGAACAACAAGAGCAGAAAGTCTTCCATCTTCTGGGTTTTGGCTGAGCAGCGTGCTGGGGTCTGTAGGGATTATCAAGGCCCCTGACACTTGCATCATGCATGTCTGCTCTGCTCCTTGGCCTGGTGTCATCTTTAGATGGTCTTGATCTTCAGTCAGTTCGCTGATACGAAGTGAGACAGGGACAGAGTCCCGCTGTATAACTCTGACTTGAAATAAGCCTTTGATTGATATCTTGGGCATGGCTGTTTGAGCATCTGGGAAGCTGCAGAGGGGGACCACTCTCCAGCCCACGCTCACTCTTTTAACCAGGCAGTCAAACCAAACTTCATTCATTTAGTGCTTACTCTTTGAAAGCATCTAATTTTCCCAATATATCATTCTTACTGAATTCAGCATGCTATAAACCCAGCTAATCCATAGCCGGGGCGACCTATCTAACATCCCACCGCTTATTATTAACAGAACGCAAGTTGGAATTTAGGTAGCCCGCACCCCCAGGCTTCCCACACAGCCAGGAATGTAATGTGCACTTGGTGTACCAAGACACATGGCCTCAACAGAGAAACTGGCACTCGACTGGTACCATGTGACCGGCAGGATTCTCTCTGAAATGCTCACACGTTTCCCAGCTTGCAGCGCCCCATCCATCAATCTGTCTTGCCCTTCCAATTAGAAAGACAAGAAGCACAACTGCCAAATGCCATGTTGGGTAAACTACTCGGAGTCATTCAGGCATGACTCACATCACGTGCAGGTCTGTGCTCATCATGTGCTTGTGGGGAACCCCCACCCCAGGTCCCCGATTCCCAGAATGTCCATCAGGTCCCCTCTCCCTCTCGCAGTTTCTGAGGTCAGCCCTCAGTGAGGAAGACTGCCCAGAGTAAAACAAGCCCTCTGCCACAGACTCCTGCAGAAGCAGAACCACCTGCATTGTTTTGAAGTTCAAGGTCCTTCAGCAGCTGTAGCCAAGAAGAGGTTCTGGGGATCTGATAAGAGGCTGCACTAATTAACACTAATTTGCTGGTAAGTAGATGCTTCTAAAGGTTGGAAAAACTTGTTACTTCAAGTAGACCAAAAGCCTCCCCCACCTCCATCCAATATTGTTTACATCATTAATTCTTGCCTCATCCTTTCATCACAAAGCATCCAAAGGTAAACCTAAAACATAGTGAAATTACCCTGAATTCTGAACAAACGAGATCCTCTGTGATCACAGTATCTGCATACTTAAATATGTGCTTCCAGGCTCCTATGAGAGAAGAAGAGAGCCGTCCGAATTCAAATAACAGTTTGCCTCCCAAATTCTAGAACCACCTGCCTTTTTTCATTTGAATTTTTCATGCTAATATGTTTAACCAGATAAGTCTTTAAGTGGAACCGAGCCCCAGGCTATGAACTTCCCTTTATTATCACAGCGAGCTTCCCAACAACTACAGAAACAGAGAGAGCAAATTAGCCCCATTCACAGCTGGAGAAGATGAGGCTGAAAGAAGCCATATGGTGGGGGGCTGGGGAGCCTTGTGGACAAAATGCACAAGGACCTGAGTTTGCTGCCCACAAACTATAAAAGTGGGGGTAGGTATCCTCTTGTACTTCCAAGGCTGAGGAGGTGGGAGAAAGAGGGAATCCCTGAGGCTTGCTGGCCAGCCAGCCTAGCTCTAGGCCTGGCAGAGAATAGATATCAGCCAAGAGTGACCGGTGCCTAAGACATAACACTTAGGGCTATCTTCTAGACCCATTCACGTATGCTCACACACCTCATACACATGTGCACAGGAACACACACATACCACGTGGTGCACAGACCCTGCAAACCACAGCCTGACTCTAATGTGGATCTGGAGGAGACCCGGGCAGTGACTGAAGACTGTAGAAGGACCTGTGGAAACATTGGAAACTCTCTCTCTCTCTCTCTCTCTCTCTCTCTCTCTCTCTCTCTCTCTCTCTCTTCAGTATTGGCTCCCAAACCTTTTATCCCCCTTCCAAATGTTCAGTTACCTATTTACAAAACATCACGCTCAGCTATAATCACTAGTCAATTTTCCAAGTTATCGCAAATACAAAAGAAGCTGAAATTATAATAGATGCTTTTTCCCTCAACTCTCAAACTAACCAAAGTTATTATTCTTTCCTCATTCCCCTTTACCCCTATAAAATTATACTTAATGTGGGGGTGGGGTGCATTCTAATGTTCTTGGGTGGGATCCCTAAAAATAAGAAGACTTAGGGACTCCTCATTTCCTATACTAGCCTTTGGTTCAGAACTTTGCTACACTATAGTGCGGGATCCAAGGGAATAACTCCTAGAGCCTATGATGTCATATAGGCCCTTTGTTCTTGTTATTTTTATATTAATCTACTCATCCATCTCTTCCATACCTTTTTTTGTAGTGTATACCCAAGTGGAAGCTATAAAGCCATATTTCTTCCGAAACAGCCTCAATGCTCTAAAATTAAGGATTTAGAGTAAGTCAGCGGCCCTAGGGAGATGGCGTTATTGGCTTATATTGTACTTCAGAATGGCTGGAGTTGGGGCAGGACCAACTGGGGACTGGACTCTGTCACAGGTTCAGTGAGAACTTGGCACAGCTCAAAGGGACCAGCTCATCCCTGGGGGCAGGGACCAGGCTGTTTCAAGATGAGCTGGATGGGTCAGTGGCACAGGAAGTTTGCCAACCCTCACATTCATCCACTGTCTGCAGGGACGTCACATGGAGTGTGCTGGTCACCACAACCCCAGCTTCCTTGAGGTGGTGGCCAGGCCAGGAACACTGGGCCTTTGCCCGGCTATCAGGAGACTCCCTACCCTTCATCCTCACGAGGCCCGTTGTTTCTATCAGAAGCCAAAGCAAACAAACAAAGCAAATTTCTGATCTAGGGAAAGGTCGAGACAATCTAGCTAAAGGGAAGCAGTGGGAAATTTCTGGGCGGTGCTCACAGAAACCCTGCAAAGCGCCACTCCAACCAAACACCAAGGGCACCTGACACTCTTCCGGTGTTGGGGGAAGATACTTTTGAATAGCCATCCTGAGGCCTCTCTGTTATCCTAACTCTGGAAGGTCCAGGAAGGACAATTTTCTCAGTTGCAATAGAAGGGGTTTCAGAGAGCCTCAGTGACCGACATAAAGGCACGTGGCAAGGCAGAGGCAAAGCCCTCAAGCCCTCCGCGGAGCCAGGATTGAAGACCCGAGAGTAGATAGACTTATACAACTGCACTGGTGCCCATGGGCTGTTCCAGTGATCTTCCAGTTTGGAATACAAAACCCCAGAGGCTGTGAGCCCTGCTGGAAGAAGGCTCCCAATGATGAAGGCTGTTAAGTTTCTGACTTGCGAGTGATGTTTATGTGTGCAGGACACGGTGACTTGAACAATGCTTCTCATTCTCACCCTGTGGCAAAGCCGGGTGCTGATTCATGTTGTTTGTGTGGGCAGGTGTGGCCACCCTGCCATATACCCTTCCGCCTACAGCCATTGATGCCTGTCCTGAGCTAGCCACCCCCGACCCAGGCAGGGCAGCTTGCAATCCTAATGAAGTCCCTTTCTCTCCACATTGGAAAGTGACCATTTGGGCTGTTATGTGGCTTCTCACTTTCGGTCAGTTTGGGGCGCCTCTCCTGGGGCACCCATAGTTTTAACTCATTATTTCAGCTCTCCAGGAACATGCTAAATGATCTGCCCTCAGTCTACAGATGAAGAAACTGAAGCCCGGAGAAGGTTCAGGCCACCCCCGTCCAAGTGGCTGAACGGAGAATTGCAAGCTGATTCATCTGACCCCAATGTGGCTGCTTCCGCCCCACTCCCTATGGAAAGAAAAGCTTTTCCAGTTATCCTAAGGGCAGACGGGCAGGGCTGAGAACTGGGTGCCAGGAGTTAGGGAGAAACACAGTGTCAAGAGCTGGAGAGAATCGGGGTGCCAAGGGCTGGGGCAAGACTTAAAATGCAGGCAGTTGGCCTCAGCCGTAGCAGTCTTGGGGTGCATGGGAAGATGACAGCAAACAGTAAATGAGAACCAGGACACCTGACAGCTGCCCATCCCCCCAGCTTCTCCTGCCTGTCTTTGCCCAATTCTCCTTCCACTGTGGGCTCAGACCAATAGAGGTCCCGCCAAGGAGTGGGCCCCTTTGTGCAGCCAACTGAAGCCTCTGCCTCCACGTTTCATTTCCCATCTCCTGCCAACTCCAAGGAGCCAGGAAGCAACCTCCCTACCACCCAGAGAGTATGGAGAACACCAGCGCCTGGCACAGGAGTCCCCCATCAGAGGCCTGGTTGGTCCTGGCTCGCCCGCTGCACTCAGCCGTCGGATTAAAGGGGCTCAGAGTGAAGTCGTCCTGCTTGGAGACTGGCGGGCCTACTCTGTACCCAAGGCAGAAGGCCCTTTCTTCCTCTGAGCTATCCAGCAGGCCACCAGACACCCTGAAGGAGCCATGGACAGAGAACACAGGCTGAGCTGGCTTCCACTTTGCCTGCTAACCACTGCAAAAGGCAGGAGTCCTCAGAGGCCCCAGATGACCTTTCCCCGGGAGAGGGGGGATCTCAGAATAGTTGGAGTTCCTGGATGAGAGACACTAGCCCAATCCTTAGTGGTGTGGGCTTGCTTCAAGGAAGGAAGGTGTCCCATTCATGATTTTTTTTCCTTTAGGGTGAATCGCTTCCAAAGACCTTTAACCATATTGTGAAGCAGGAAGAAGCCAGGTCAAGCTGCATGGAATCAGGTCACCAGCAAGGAATGTCTGGAGCCCAGTGCTCGACAAGTGTCCGCTCCAGCCGGGTACACACTGTACATGGGAAAAGTCAGTCATCCAGGAAAGACAGGGTGAGCCTCACTTTGCAGATGGGCAAAGGTGATGGTTACAAACACGGCAGGTACACAGCAAGGATATGTGTCCAGATATACCCTCTCCAAAGCTGGTAAATCATCGATCCCACCCAAATCGTCAGGAAACAGTTCTGAGGGTGCTGTCAGCTCTTCCAAAGCCTGATTTGGAGGCATAGTGTGTTAGCCACTGGTGGTGTAAGAGAGGATGCGGTCCACACGTCAGGGAAGGCATGGCTGTGGCAGAGGTGCCATGGAGACTGGTCACATCGTGTCCACTGTCAGAAAGCTGCTGTGAGTTTGTTTGCATCCTGGCCTTCCCACCCCCACTCCTTCTTATTCAGTACGGCGCCCCAGGCCACGGGAAGGTGCCAGCTCTATTCACAGGGTGTCTTCCCTTCTCAATTAAAACTCTGAAAATCCTCACAGACACACCCAGAGGTTTGTCTCCTGGGCAACTCCAAATCCAATCATGTTCAAAATGAAGATTAATCCCGTGTAGCCATAGACATATGAACTTTCTTCAAGCCCCGCCCACCTCCCCACTGACTTCTGGTGGCAACTCGCTGTGGGGGTTCCAGACTTGCAACCCAGCTCAGATCCTGATTGTGCTCTTGTGATCCTGGGCAAGTGACTAAAAAGAGGAATTCTGGGTAAAGTGTTCAGGCCGGTGCTTGGATGCCCGATATGTTCCATAAATCATAGCTTTTTTTCCTATCATTAATATCAGTGTGTGGCCAACTCTGTAGGACCCAGTTGCTATGACCAGACAAACCCGTCTTCACTGACCACCCCACCACCCCCACCCCCCACCCCCGTCCTCAGCCTAGGAGCAGGTTTTCCGGCAGGCAGGAGGCTGATGTCTCAAGGCAGGCAGGGGAGAGTCTGAAGACCTCAGCATACCACATGCAAACCTTCCACCCCTCCTCCGGCTAAGAACGCCACACACTCCTCTACCAGGGCAAATAAAGGCGGCCATGTCTACAACACACAGACTACCACCCTCTCTACTCCACCTGAGAATCTGTCGAAAAGTCAGGAGCTGAGAGGCATGGGATCACCATAGACTGGGAACCACAGGTGGTACTGAAGCTCTTGGAACAAAGACAGAACCTCCAGAAACTCATGTCCTTGTAGGCAAAACCACCTTGGCTTCTGGGTGAATCACTCCTTAACTTGGCCTTTGCCAAGGGAGAGAGTCAGGTACTGATGCCTCCGTAGCAGTCCTCAGAGACTGAACCTCCTTCTAGCCCTGCGGGGACTATGCCTCGACCATCTCGGATATAGGAAGGACATTTTGAGTGACAACAGCCGCCTTTACTTCATTCATTCCTCATCAGCCTTCACCCCCAGGCCTAATTTCCTCACTCCAGTGTAGACTTTCTCTAAGCCGCAGGCTCCAATATTTACACCACATCGCCTCTAAGCAGGAAACAACAGTGCTCGTGTGGGTACCCCAAGATCCCTTTGCTCCAGTCACCTCTCCTGCCCGGTGGTCTCAGAACACCCTCACCAGCCAGCCCCCAGCCAGTACCCTGGGTAGTGGGCATGCACCTCACTCAGATGGAACCGGGCTCCAAAAAACAAGAATTTCCCTCCAGCTCCGCGGCTCACCTCCTCAACTTTGCCTCCACCCTTCACTGCTCCCCGCAGCAGGGCAAATAATAGCCTGTTTTTATATGGAAAACACTAAACTAGGATCACACCTTTTAAAAGATATTTCCACTTCGCAGCTTAAAATCATATTTAACCTCTCTCCCACCCCCCCAAACCACCTCATGGCACACACACAGACACAGACACACATACACACACGCGCGCGCGCACACACACACATACACACACACACCATGCACATTTCGCTACCAGACTTTCCTAAACCACTCTAATTGAAAAGGCATGATTTAGGCTAATTGACAGCAGATGGGTTCGGCTGCAAAATTTGGAGAAGCTTGGGTTGAACATGATTTACAGCAATGAAGCCAAACGGCGCTTCCCCCCCCCCCCCACCTCCTTTTTTATATCTTTCTTCAAGCTCCGTGGCCAGAACAGCTCAGCAGAAATGAGGGGGGGGGGGGGAAGTAATTAGTGTTTAATTTTTTAACAATTTTAACTCCCTTTTTAATTGCTTTACATAAACCTGTCCTAGAATTTTACAGCCTTCAAATCTCTGTCTAAGTCTGGTCCCTTTCTGGTTTTAATTACAGGGAGGCTTGTCTGGCACATTAAATTAGAAGAAAAAAAGTGCACACACAATTTCAGAAATATTTTGCTGCTGGACTCCCAACTGAACATCTAATATTTCAGTGTGCGAAGGGGAAGCTTGGCCTGAGAGAGCGGTGGTAGGAACAGATGGGGACCGAGGGCTTCTGAGCCATTGGTGCACCAACCAGAACCTGTGTGCTGGAGTCTCTGGGAGGAACGGAGCAGTCTGGGGCAGCACCTGACCATGGGTGGCCTTGTGAGTTCAGTGTGGTTGTGGATAGTCCCCTAAGAGTTGTGGAGACTCTTTCAGGTTCTCTCTCTGTGTGTATGTGTCTGTGTTCTCTCTCTCTCTCTCTCTCTCTCTCTCTCTCTCTCTCTCTCTCTCTGTGTGTGTGTGTGTGTGTGTGTGTGTGTGTGTGTGTGTGTGTTTGGGGAGGTGCTCAGGTGTACAGGTGTACATACGTTTGTGCATGCATGTGGAGGCCAGAGGACAACTTCAGCCGCCGTTCCTCAGGCACCGTCTGCCTTGGTTTATTTTTTGACTTTTCATTTGTTTGTTTTTCGAGGCAGCGACTCTCATTGGCTTGACATGCAGCAAAAAGGCCAGGCTACCTAACCAGGAAACCCCAGGGATCTTCCTATCCCCACTTTCCCAATGCTGAGGTAACAAGTGTGTGCTCCCCACTTTCCGATGAGGGTTCTTGGTTTGGAGCACAGGCCCTCTGACTAAACCATCTCCCCCAGACATAGCTGCTTGAACTTCTGCTCCCTTCTCAACAGTCCATGTGAAGAACAGCAACCAGAGAGTATCACACCCTTAAAGCAGAAAGGGCTTCCTGAGTGCAGCCTCCAGGAAGAAGACCATCTGAGGCAGTCTGCCCTCAGCTCTTCGTTCTCTTCCCAGTGAGAGGCCGAGCAAAGCAGGAGCTTGCACCTCACAATGGAGCGTTCCATTATCCAGTATGGTAGCTGCAAAGGTAATGCAGCTATTAAAAGTTTTACGAACATCAAATACATTGAAAAGTCCCCTTTGTCAGTCCCACTAGTCCCACTTCAACTGTCCGATGCCTTTCTATGTTGAGTGAGCCCTCCTAGGGCTAAGGGCTCTATAATCCACTGGGTAGCACAGACTGGGACATTTCCATCTCCAGGACAGCTCCCCAGGACTGGACAGGGGCCTCTAGACTGCTCTGTGGTTGGTGGAGAGGCAACTTGCATTGGAGCCAGTGAGAAAGGAGAGCCGCAAGTCCAGCTGGAACTTGCATGGGGGGGCAAGACTTGTGAATGAGGATCCAGGGCACCTGGAAGGCTGTGCCCTGCTGGCTGCTCAGGGTGCACAACTCTGAGTTTCCTGAAGCAGCCTGTGAAAGCGTGGTCACCTCTGGGATTATGGGCACTTTGGACAATATGTACCACATATATATGTGTGTGTGTGTGTGTGTGTGTGTGTGTGCATGTACATCCAGCCATCTTCAATTTTCACCTTGTTTGAGTCAGGGTCTCTTGTTCACTGGCCCAGAAGTCTCCTGCCCCCTGTCTCAACCTTACCATAGCAGCAGTAGGATCACAGATGCGTGCACTGCACGGGCATTACTTGGATTCTGGGGATTCGAACTCTGGTTCTCACGGTTGGGAGGCAAGAGCTTTATCCATTGAGCCATCTCTCTAGTCCCTTCCCTATATTTTTGGTTCAGTTAGATCTTCTGTATCTCTACAGCTATATTTATCTCTTTAAACTTCCTATGCACATTACCTTATTAACAAATAGTTTTGTCAAACATTGTCCTGCCAGGAAGACTTCCTGGGAGCTGTATCCAGCCCGCATTTATGGTAGGGCGTTGTATCTGTCTCAAAAATGCTGGAAGGTGGGTGAACAGCAGCAGAGGGAGGGTTCCAACCCTGGGGCCAGCTCAGGCAGTGGTGCATGGATTCCCTTCAAGTTGAGGGAGAAGATGGGGTAGAATGTGATACACCATCAAATGGCCTCGGAACATGAACCTTGCAGAGCCCAGCCCCTCAGGCCCCTGCTTGTCTTCATTAGCACCGAGGCCACACACCCCATGGGCAGACCCTGCTCCAGCCTGCCCTGGGTTCCTCCCGGACTCACGCTGGGGGGCAGAGCCCTGCCTGGCGCCGCTGGGCAAGCAGCTTTGGGGATGGAGTCAGGCCAACACTGGCTCCCCACACATGGTCATTACCTATTGAAAACCCAGGAGTCATTACAATTAAAACACATTGCAAGGGGTTGCGGCGGGGGAGGGGGGGGGCCTGTAGGAAGGAACACTGGGATTAAAAGAAATTAGAGCA
Source organism: Microtus oregoni (assembly GCF_018167655.1). Classification (NCBI taxonomy): domain Eukaryota; kingdom Metazoa; phylum Chordata; class Mammalia; order Rodentia; family Cricetidae; genus Microtus; species Microtus oregoni. The sequence continues at coordinate 7,067,914 of NW_024543222.1, read as the reverse complement.
GTTGTCATGGCAACACAACCAGGCTGGGTCTACCCAGTGATTATTTCAATGGGAACAGGATGGAGGGCAAAGTGGGGCTGGGACAGGGGGTGCTGAGCCACCAAGCTTCATGCACAGAAAACAGGCAAAGTGGTTCTCCCCCCCCCCCCCCAGGATTCTTCCCCTCCCAGTGGCCTGGGAGAATTGTCCTCGAAGCTGACTGCTTCTTATTCTCAGTCGCTGTCACTTCTCGATCGCGCTCAGGGCCTGAAGCTCCTCTGTCCTCAGGGACGTCCACACTCCAGGTCCGTGTTTTGAAAGTGAGAAACTCCCCAAAGGACCCCTTCTCTCACAGCCCTCTGGGGATGGAATGGCCTGGCCTGGTTTCCTATCTCTTCAGCTTTGGCAAGACCCAGGTAAAAAACCCCATCCATCCCTTTGTCTAAGTGGCATCCAAGAAACCTGAACTGGAAGGCTCAAGGGAGCAGGTGGGGGTAGGTAGGTGGGACAGCTCTGGAGGGGGGACAGGTTTGGAAGACAGGCCCACGAGAATGAGCAAGAAGATTCAATGCCTGGGATACCTCCAGGTATCAAGACAGGATTAGGGGCCTTACAGCATGAGACTCCTCATTTGGCAGAGCTGAAAGGGCAGCCTAGGAGAAAATAGCTGCTACTCAGTTCTTAGTCTTCTGGTCTGCCAGCACCTAGCCAGGCTCAGCAGCCCCAAGCAGGGCTGGCAGCTGGGCCAAGAGAACCTGCTAGGAACTTCTGAGGAGAAGATGCACCAGGGGAAGGAAGAACCAACAGGAGGGAGGGAGTCTGGTCTGCAGCCTGGAGGGACACTCTTAGGGAGTTTCTACAGCCCTACCCACCAAAACCAGTTCCTATGGCCCACCTTTGTGTGGCTGAGGGTAGGGAGAAGGTTAGAACTCTAGGCCCTGTGGAGGGACTCAGGGATGCCAGGTGACTAGAGATAAGTCCTTGATCCTGCTTGGAATCTAAAGCTGGAGACGCCTGAGTTGCCCGAACCTAGCCAGGATGAACCATCTAGAATATTCTCCTCCTCCAGACCTCTGTTTTGCCTTTGGAAGATAATTTTTTTTTCCAACCTTGGGGAGCCACTGTCAGTCATCTGGGCTATCAACAGGGCTATCCGTGTTTGTATTTGCAAGATCTACTGTGTCCTTCTGGGAAACGCATGGGCATGGTTTTTAGCCCAAGAGCAACCAACTCTCTCGCCTCCAACAGCTCACGGAGCATCTCCATCCCTGTCTATGTAAAGCCAGTGCCTAATTTCCAGTGTCACCATGGGGTTGTGAGATGACAGATGTCATGCCTGGCTCCGGGGTAATTGGATTTCCCAATTTGTTTAGGTCTGAGCCGGACAAGGTTTATTTTAAAATGGAGACAGTTCTGGGTAAACTGGAATGAGCTGGTCATTTTACCGAGGGGGACCAGATATTTTACATAAAGACTCCGTGACTCTGTAAAATTCTTTATACATTATGTATACATATATGCTGAAAGTGCAGACATATATCCATGAGAATGCATATATACGTATATCATGATAAACTGAGAAGTAGCCATATTTCAAAAGCATTTTTTTTGCCTGGTATAAAAGATGAAATGTAATGTTCCTTTATGCAAGGTTGGAGCAAGGACTAGGGAGAACTCTGAGGGGATGGAAAACCCAGAAGAACCAGGGGTTAGGTTAGAAAACACCAGAAGAGGTTGAGATGCTCAGTGTGTAAAGGACAAGCCCGAGGACCCAAGTTTGAATCCCCAGCATGCAGGTAAAAAGCCAGGTGTGGTGTGGTGACATTCACCCGTAATCCTAGCACTGGGAAGGCAAAGGCGCCAAAAGCCCGCTGGCCAGCTGGCCTGGCTGAAAATGGGAGTGCCAGGTTCCTGTCTCAGAAAAATAAGGATTGAAGATGTCCAACAATGACCCCTGGCCACCACACACGCGTGTACACGGCTTGGTAGCAGAGTGTTTATCTTATCCAGCAATCGCCAACATTACTGTCATCTTGAAACAGTTTTGCTACTTCACTCTTAGAGGAGAGATGAGCCTGGGTGAAGGATGAAAGGATGAGGGGAGACAGGGGACCAGCAGAGGGTTGCTGGTCTCTCCACCCAGCTTGAGACTCCTGAGGTGAGGGCAGCGTAAGGCCGGCAGCTTGGCCTTGGACTGAGCTATTTATCAGAACCATGAAGGTTGGAGGATTGACCCCCATTACGGCCCTGGATACAGAACTAGTCATAGCACCAGCACAACCTCCACTCTACTCCATCCCACCCCCAGTCCGGCTCCATGTTGTGCAGATGCAAACCACTCATGTCTATCCTGTGACTATCTCCCAGGCACACATGTGGTAGGTAGAACCTGAGCCGTGAGACGCAACCCCGCCCGCCCCACTTCCAGAGTGCCTCGCACACTCCTACTTGAAATTCAGAAGAGGAAGGGCCCGACTGGAAACACCCTGCTCCTTCAGAGTACAAGACAGCAGACCAGGCCCAGGGAGGGGTGGGACATTGGAATGTATGGCCCGAAAGGGCTCTCTCTTTTCCATGAAAAGGATCAAAGTTTTCATTGAGTGTGGACAGGGCTGTTGGATCCTGATGGATTCTGTGCTCCTGGGGTGAAGACTCTTTCTGCCTAAAGCCCCAGCAGGCCAACCCCCGTACAAGTTAGACCTCTGAGTCCAGGGAGAAGAGAGAGGCTACCCCTGGGTCTAGCACTACCTGGCAACAAGGCTGCAGACCCAAGACAGCAGGCAGTGGGCTGGGAAGTGATGCCCAGGTTTATTATTCACTGAGTTATTTAGTGACAGATGTCCTGGACATTTAAATCAACCCAATACTGCTTGGAAGAGAAACCTGAGCCAGAGGATTCCTGACCCCTGATCCTTCCCCTCCTCCCGCCATTTCCTCCCCTCCCTCTCCTCGTCCCCGTCCCCATCACCCTCACCCTCCTCTATCTAGACCTCTCTGCTCTTTTTCTCTCCCCCTCTCAAGTTGTCTTTATCGTCTTCTTTCTGTGTGCACATGTATTACGTGTGCATGCATGTGTATAATGTATGTGCATGTATGACATATGTGCATGCCTGCATGTATGTGCTGAAGCATGCATGTGAAGGTCAGAGGACAACCTCAGGCACTGGTCCTCCCCTTCCACCTCGTTTGAGACAGTCTTTTCCTGTTCACCACCGCATAGACAGATTAGCAGGCTCACTGGCTTCCCTACAGTCTCCTCTAGCTCCCACTTCCCTTCCGAAGTGGTGGGATCACAGATCCACATGTCCACATCTGGCTTTGCATGGCTTCTGGGGAATCAGGCCCTCACAGGAGCACAGGAAGCCCTTATCCACTGAACCATCCCTGCCCAAGACTGCACTTTCTTCTGTGCCTTCCTGTCCTGTGCGGACAGTAGGCACTAAATAAATGTTCGAGCGTGTGCATGTTTTACCACTGTGTGCATCTAGAGTCTCCTTGGCTCTCGAGACAAACCCAGGGACTCTTGTTGGGTGGCTCTAGTTGGCCTCCCCTGGCCCTTCACTTTTTCTTTCCCACACATTTTCCAGGGAGTGAGAGACAGGGGAGCTGAGCACTTTCTCCTCTGCTTTGTCACAATTAATAATGATAATAATAATAATAATAATGACAAAGCCCTAGAAGAGGAAAACTAGCAAAAGAGGAGGAAGAAGAGGAGAAGGAGGAAGAGGAGAAAGGCGAGAGGGGGGAAGGAAGCAGAGAGTAGAGACAAGGAGGAATGCAGTATGCATGTGTACATATATAATATGAGTTAGCATATCCCAAAGCCCCCTGGACAGAAGGAAAACAGGAAATCCAGAATCATTACCAAATGCACTTCCCTGACTGCCCTTCCCTGGACCCCTGGGGGTGGGTCAAGGATGCTCCAGCTAAGCTCCTGGCCTGGAAGCCACAGGAAGGCGGGGCTTTGATGAATTGATTGGCATTTCCTTTCTGCTCTCTTCCCTCCTGACCTCTCGCTAGAGCTTCTTGGTGGATGGTTGATGGGATGGGCGGAAGCCTCTCGCTGCTGACACCTCCCCAGAGTAACAGGGACTGGAGGTTTTCCACGCAGGCCTCCCACAGTGTTGGAGCGGAAGGTGGCCTGCAGCTGGCCTCCCTCACCCCACTCCACAGGGAGTGGTGTGATGGCCCCAGGGCCTTAGGTTCAAGACCTTCTGCTCTTAAGAAAACAGATCAGAAAATCTGGCATCAAAATGAAATCTATGCAGAGGAAATAAGTAACCCTGAGTGAACGCAGGCCATGGATTGAGTTACAACATTCAAGTGGGGATCGTGAGTTCAAGTTCATCTTCCATGGGCTATTCTTTTTGCTCTGGATTTGGCTGAGAATGGCATTCTTGTCCCTCATAAGTGCCTCGATCATCCATCACAGTTCAAGCACTGAACCAAGAGCCAGTAGTAAAGGTCACAGGCACTGTGTGTCAGGTCCTTTGTCTTGTGTTAATTGCCTCTGCCATCGGAGAGGGACAGTAGTCATCAACAAGGCATGGTCAACCAGCATAGTCCAATCAGATGCCGTAAAACAGACCTGGCCTGTGTCCTGTAGTGTGTCAATCGCTGGCATGCATGGTGAAGTTGAGAGAAAGATAGAATGGTTCATGACTAGAGGTTCCGAGAGCTGGAGAAATGGCTCAGTCAGTAAAGCACCTGTCATGCAAGCATGCAGACCTAAGCTCAAATGCCAGAACCCATGCAAACGTCCCAGCCCTGGGGGGCAGATTGGCAGCATCCTAGTGCTCACTGACTGGTCAGCCTGGTATATTTGGTGAGTTTCAGGCCAGGTCTCAAGATAACAAGGTGGGGAGTGAGGAGATGGCTTGATGGTACTTTTCATCCAAGCATGAAGACCCGAGGTTGCATTCCTCAGAAACTCACATAAAAGTCAGTTGGGTGTGGTCCTCGACCTATACTTCAAGCCTTGGAAGGACAAGACAGAATCTCCAGGGCAAACTGGCTAGGGACACCAGTCATTATCAGTGAGCTCTGGATTGGAGAGACTCTGCCTCACTGCATAAGGTAGAATAGCAATAGGAAATGATTCCTGACATATCATATGTGTGTGCACCCCCACACATGCAAAAACATGCACAGATACATAAGCACATCACACACACACACACACACAGAGAAAGAAAAACGAAAAAGAATTTTGATAGCACCTGAGAAACCACATAATGTTGACCTCTGGCCTCTACACACACACACACACACACACACACACAAGAACATGCACATACATGTGCATGAACATGCACATACATATGACTATGCACATATACACATGAACACTCATGCACCTCCTGAACACACACACACAAACATGTACAAACATAAACATGCACATAAAGACATGAACATGTATACCCCCATGATCACACACAAGCACATGGGCTTTCACACATTGTGGATATATATATATACATATATATACACACACATGAACACACACATATACACATGAATATGAACACACACGAACGTGCACATACGCACACAAATATGTACATGCACATGAACATGCACTGCATGAACTTGCACACACAGGAACATGCGCACACACACACACACACACATACACACAGAGTAGGAAATAGAAGTGGAGCAGACCTCATTCAGATCTCTGCTCAAGACTCAGTTCATTAATATGGACACGTGACCAATCAAGCTCAGCGCGTGCCTGTGTAAACCCGGACGAAAATGCCTGCCTCACCAGGCTGCCCTGATGACTAAATGATCTAATCAATGGAAAGAGCACTACACTCAATAAAAACGCTGGCTGTTAATCACTCTCATTAGGAATGAAATCAGGTAGAATGGAGGGGAGGGACCTTGGTGCCTTTCACCGTCACCGGAAATGCCATTGCTACTGGGGACACCTGTGAACATCTGCATAAAGAGGGAACATAGCAGGATTTCACTTCCTACCATTTAATAGCTCTGGGGAAGGGCTGGGGAGATGCCTCAGTTGCTAAAATGCTACCTTGAGGGTATGAGGGCCTGACCTCTATCACCAGAACTCCTCTTAAAACAAAACAGAAAACTAGAAAGACTTCCTGCCATGGTGGCTTGTGTTTGTAATCCCGGCACTGGAGAAGCAGACATAGGGGGATCCCTGGGCTCACTGCCAGGCCAGCCTACCTTACTTGGTGAGCTCCAGCCCAGTGAGAGATCCTATCTCAATAAAAGATGGACAACACATAAGGGAAGATGCCGGAGGTTGTCTTCACATGTACCCATGAACCTGCAAGCATACATCCACACATACACATACTGCGTACTTTGTTCGTAACGTGAAACCAGTCCTTACACACATTACACTCACCGGAGTAGCCTCCCAACTTCTTCATTCCCCAGGCTGCAGCCCAGAGCACTTAAACCAGAAGCCCTGGGAATCAGACATCCCCAGACCTCAGAGCATCTTAAAGCACTCCAGGCAATTCCAATGTGAAGCCCAAGTGGAAAACCACCTAACTATGTAGAGAAGAGGGACCAAGACAAGTCCGAGGTGTGGTCCATAGGTCAACAGCATCTGTATCCTTTGAGAGCTGGTAGGACCTGTACAGCCTCAGGCCCTGTCAAGGCTGCTGAATCAGCTATGCTGTTGTGCTCACTGGGATCTGTGTGCACATTCAAACTTGAGGAATTAGTGTCGACTCCACAGAACCCCAAAGAGTCTTTAAAAGCTGTAGGCTGGACCTCTGAGATGACTCGGCAATGAAAGCATTTGCCAAAGAAGTCCGACAGCCCAAGCTTCATCACCCAGAACCAGCGGTGGGAGGAGAGAACAAACTCCTGAGGTTCCCTCAGACCTCCTCAGATGTGCCATGAGTGTGTATACTCTCCCCACCGCACACATACACTAATGATAAACACGTTTTCATTGTAGATGCTAACACCAGCATGCTAAATCAAAGTCATCGTGGGAAGGGCAAGGACTGGTACTTCCCCCAAAACTTTATTTGGAAAATGTCAAAGATATAGAAATGTTGTGCCCATCGCTTACTCTAAGATTCTCAAACTCTTGCCACAGTTGCCCAGGCAGGTAGCATCCACCAACCTGCTCAGTTTTTTGTCCATCCAGCTCATTTTGATCACTGTATCCAGGTAAATTGCAGATACCAGGATAGTGAATCTCTAAACACTCCAAAAGATATGTACAATGTGTGGGTGTCCGCATGTGCACAGGTACACGCGCAGGCTACGGAGGTCAGAAGACAACTTGAAGTATCATTACTTGGGTGCCATGCATTTATTATCATTTATTTTTATTTTTATTTTTCAAGACAAGGTTTCTCTGTGCATAGCCCTGGCTGTCCTGGAACTTGCTCTGCAGACCAGGCTGGCCTCAGAGATCCGTCTGCCTCTGCCTCCTGAGTGCTGGGATTAAAGGTGTGCAACATCATCACCTAGCTTGTTGGTTTTTTTTTTTTTTAAAATATTCATTTGTTTTTATTTTTATGTGAGGGTTTGCCTGCATATAATTGTACCATGTGTGCCCACAGAGGCCAAAAGAAGATGTTGGAGACCCTGGAACTGGAGTTACAGATAGTTGTGAGTTGCCATGGGAACACAGGGAACTGAACAACCAGTGGGTGTTCTTAGCCCCTGGAGGCATCGCTCCAGTGCTCCTCTTTGTTTTTGAGACACAGTTTCTCATTGGCCTAGAACTCACCAAACAGATTGGGCATACTGCCCAGGGAACTCCAAGGCACCCCCCTCCTCTGCTTCCCTCGCCTTAGGATTCCAAGCACAGGCCACCATCTCTAGCTTCCTCTTTATTTGTAATGTGAGTTCTAGGGATTGAACTTGGGTCCTTAGGCTTGCAAGGCACGCACTTTGCTCCACTGAGATATTACCCAGCCCTACACATCATTTTGCTTTTTAACTAAGTCTCCCTCCAGCTGACTCCTGTGCTGTGAACTCAGAACCCTGTGCTGGAGACTCGAGAGTCATTAACCCAGTGACAATCTCTCTCTTTCAATGGGACAGGATTTAAATCTGAGCAGAAAGGCATCCCCACCTCTGATCTTTTCAAAGGGCAGGGGTGAGTGGGAGATATTCTGTCTTAGTGTTATAGCTGTCAGTAACAGGAGCTGGTTGCTGCTGGCCGACCTATTTCCCACTGCCCCACTCGGCCCACCTCTTTACAGCCACTTGTCACTATCTCCGCTGGACCCCTCGGTTTTTATTTAGTCATGTCATTGAGTGCTCGGCCATATCTCCCAGAACTTCCCTGGTGTTCTCTCTCTCTCTCTCTCTCTCTCTCTCTCTCTCTCTCTCTCAAAAAAAAAAAAAAATTACCCCTAGTCTCTTATGGTCTCTCAGTGTTCTGTCCATGAAGATCCTTGACGAGTGTTCTGATGTCGTCTGAGAGACAATATGCTACGTGACCATGGCTTTAGGGTATGGCATACCTTGAGTGACAATTTTTCCCCCTCTATCGCCGATTTTCCCGCTGTTTGGGGGATCCTAGTACTTTCCTGACTTATGTAAAACTCTAAGCCCCATGAGCTAGAGCTGATGTGAACTCAGGACTAGGAAGATTCTTCTCCAACTAGAAAAGAAGTTGGCCACAGGATACTAGAAGGGCTATCCATTACACACACACACACACACACACACACACACATCTGTGGGGAGAGAGGCATGTTATTCAATGATCGTACTAGCTCTGGTGTGTATGTGTTTGTGTGAGTGCCTTGTGCATGCATGTGTGTGAGAGTATGTGTGCATGCATGTGTGTGAGTGCCTGTGAGCATGCCTGTGTGTGCGAGCATGTGTGCATGCTCATGCATGTGCAACCCAAAGAATAAAGTCAGGGAACCCTCATCAGGCACCATACACCTGGTTCTTTGTTTGGTTTTAGTTTTCTGGCCTGAAACATGCCAACTAGGTTAGGTTACCTGACCAGAGAGCGCCTACTTGTCCACTTGCCCAGCAGTAGGATAAAGGTATGTGCCACCAAGCCTGGCTTTTTAATGCAGGAATTAGGGATGGAGTTCTGGTCCTTATACTGCAAGACACACTTTACCAACTGAGGGATTGCTTCAGGCCCTGCAGACATGTCCTTTGGGATCTTCTAGAATCCCCCAAGCGGGGCTATAATTTGATCTACCCAGCCTGTAACCTGCTGCTCCCCCAAATTGGAGAATAGTCACCAAAGCTCTTCAGATGGATTTACCCTATTTATTGCTAATCTACTTCCAGATGATCCTTTCCCAGGGGCAGCCGCAGTGCCCTTGACATGCACACTCCAGCTCACCGGGTCTGGCAGGTCACCCTGCAGAATGTCTATCCTCAAAGGCATGAGATGAAGGTGGGTGGGAGGGGGTGGGTTCCTTCCCTCCCTCTCTCCCTTACTCACTTGTCCAGACCACCCACTTTCTTTCTGTTTGCTCTGGTCCCCAACCTTGAAACCTGACACCCTCTTCTCTAGGAACCACCCATGTTTAAACAAATAAATATCCCAAAGGAACCCACTCCCCAGTGGGGGTGGTATCCAAATCTCAGGAAGGAATGGGCGGGGTGGGGGTAGGGCCGTGCCCTAGGCCATCTCTGCCACTTGTTGGCCATAAAGGACCCTTGGCCAGTCCTTCTGAGTCAGTATTGAGCTACTGGTTTGAGAGGCTACAGTGAGAACCATTCACAGGCAGAGAGAAGGCACAATGCAGGAGACAGGAGCAAGGCTGTGGCTACCAGAACTTAAGGAGGAGGCAGACGCTGGGTGTCATCCAGGCAAAAATGAAACACAAGATATGTGTAGAGATTCTGTGTGATGCTTCCATCACTCAGTCAGAAACTTCCAAACCCTCCTACCAGAGGAGAGCCGAGAGGCACTGAGGGTAGAGAGAAGCAGTGAGCAGAGCTTTTGTGAGTCAGAAACACCTCACAACCCAGAGAGGAGAGGACACCGGAGTCAGAAAGCTCCCTGCCTTCTGACTCAGTGGAGAAAGCAATGGAAATCACTAGGTTCCAGGGAATGGGGGCAGGGAAGCTTTGCAGGGGATGAGCTGTGCATCAATCAGTAACAAAGGGATTTAAAGCCCATCTGAAGAGCTGAGGATGTGGCTAAGTTGGTAGAGGGCTTGTCTTGTATGCACTGGGTTCAGTCTCCACGACTGTGCAAATAGCTATGGTGGTACACATCTCTAATTCCAGAGAAAGGAGGAAGGTGGGGACTTCAAGATCATCCTCACCTACACAGTGAATTGGAGACTAGATACTGAAAAAAAAAGAAAAGAAAAGAAAATAGCTGCTGAGAGGTGGAGAATCAACGAGGCCCGGATAAGTTAACAAATGCCAATCAAAGCCCTAAACACATACACATGAGCAAAACTAAATGGACTCAATATTAAATTCCTTTCTTTAATTATTATCGTGTATGTGTATGCACATATATATTAATTAAAAAAGAGGAATTTAAGAGGGATTGGGAAGGGACAAGGGAGGAGTGGGAGGGGAAAGGGAGCAGGGGACATGGTGGAAAAACAGTACCCTTGCATAAAATTCTCAAAAGCAAAATTAAAAAATAAACAAAATAAGCTTCAAACTAAATAAAGCACACTTAAAAAATAGGGAAAGGGGGTCTTCCCACAACTGTCTCTTTAAGAGATGCTTGAAGTTTTACAGATGTCCCCTTCTGAGGGCAGAGACGGAACAGGTGTCTTCAGAGGCGGGCCTCATGGTTTACCGTGGCGAGGGAAAGAGCGGGCTAGATTTCAGTAGAAACTGGCCGGTCCCACTAGTGCATAAGGAAGCAAGGAGGAAAAAGGAGACCACGTTTCAAAAATAAACACAAACCCCAAAATCAACACTGTTAATGGAAGTGACTAATCAAGGGTGTGCTGAACTTGGTGGTTCTTGATAAGATACAGAGGGAAACGCACTTGGAAAAATAACAGATTTCCTCTACTTTGTAAGTAAATAAAGAGATGAAGGGGAGGTGGGGAGCCTGGGGTTAGAGCTGGGGGCCAAGGAGGAAGTGAGGAGCCTGGGGTTAGAGCCAGGGAGCCAAGGAGGAGGTGGAGAGTCCAGGGTTAGAGTTGGGGAACCAAGGAGGAAGTGGGGGGGCAGGGTTAGAGTTGAGGGACCAAGGAGAAGTGGGGAGCCCAGGATTAGAGTTGGGGGGCCAAGGAGGAAGTGGGGAGCCCAGGGTCAAGGAGGAGGTGGGGAGCTCGGGGTTAGAGCAGGAGGCCAGGAGGAGGTGGGAAGCTTGGGGTTAGAGCTGGGGTCAAGGAGTAAGGAGGGAACCCAGGGTTAGAGCAGGGGACCAAGGAGGAGGGAGGAGGGAGCCTGGGGTTAGAGCTGGGGGTCAAGCAGGAGGTGGGAAACCCAGGGTTAGAGCAGGCTTCAAGCAGGAAGTAGGGCACTCAAGGTTAGAGAGCCAAGGGGCCAGGAAAAGGTGAGGAGCCCATGGCTGAGGGAAGTATAGACTGAAGAAAAGGAATATGGTGACTAACACAGAAAAGAATCCCTGTCTCATGTGAGCTTCACACAAGTCATGAAGCATGCTCCAAAAACCCAGTCTACACACACAGGTGAAGCAGATGCTATGTGGACTACCTGTAAAAAACCACAAGGTCGACATCCCTGTGTGTTGAGCACATGCTTTTCTCTCTGCTCATGAGCCCATTCCATTCTCGGGTGACAGACCCTCTCCCATAGCTGTTCCTGTTTCTCACCAAATGTCCCTTGGTCCAGTCCTTGGCTGTGTGATGCAGGAACCTAGATAGTTCAGCAGAAGTCCCAGGACACTCCAGCAGGTGCCTTTGGGTCTCTCTACAGAACTGTGGCAGAGATCTTCAGCACACCTGTTAGGCCCAGGACACCCGACTGCTAGGAGCACATCATCCTCTGGTGGCTTTGGTGGCTGTCCCCTGTACTACAACGTACGTGCAGCATCTCTCGCCTCTGCCCTTACATCCCAACAAGAATCTTTCCTAGCTGTGACAAACAGAAGTGCTCTAGACTCTGCAGCTGAGATCTAGAGGCTCCCCCCACCACTTCCTAGCATGTTAAACACCAGGAATTCTCCAAACCTGAGTGGGAGCATCACCTATGGCCTCTTTAAGGGACTGGAAAGGGATACGTAGACTGCCAGCTGGGAAAGAACGTAGTGTCTCGTGCATTTGAGGCCACTAATGGCCATGGGCTGCCAGTGCCTACATAAAATTGCTCCACTAGTCCCCCTGGCCAATGAAACAAGGATCTTGTCTGCTTAGAAGGCAATAAAAAGCGGGCTGGGGAGACAGCTCTGCCAGTACAGTGTTTGCCACACAAGCATGGGGACCTGGATCTGATCCGCAGAACACCCTTCACATACACACACACAAAGCCAGGCGTGATGGCACATGTAAAAAGTGTTGAAGAAGGGGAAGACATGTGGATCCCTGCGACTCTCTGGCCAGCCAGTTTAGCCAAATTGGAAAGTTCCAGACCAGTGAGAGACTTTATCAAAAAAAGAAAAAAGTGGGTAGTGGTACCAAATGAATGACATCCAAGGTTGACCTCTGGCCTACACACACACACACACACACACACACACACACACACACACACACGTTAATGCAGGTTCACAACCCTCTCCTGCTCCCAAAGCTCTCTCCAAACATTTGTCCTTTGCTTCCAAGTTGCTTTGACTGGGAGGGCCTAGTGTGCTACCATACACTTCAAGGAGGAAGCCTGAGGCCAAGGGGCATCCAGGACGCCCACTGAGGACTAGTGGATGGAGTCAGCTGTCCTCATGGGCTCTGAAGAAAGTCCTGACTAGGGTCAGCAGGAGCCACTTCCTAGACCTCAAGTTCTTTTGGAAAAACAAAACTGCACAGCAGAGGCTCCCGGCACATGCCTCTGAAGACCTGGCCACCTGATGTGTGTGTCCCTAGGCCAGCTCAGCACCACTTGCCACAGAGAGGCACACGGTCACATGCTTTATTCGTCTGTCTCGCTTGGCCCAGGTAAAGTCAGTCTCAAAGGTTTCTAGCACATATCCATGGCCCCTGTCTTCTACACCACAGAGAAGAGCTGCCTGCAGGAGGTGAAAACCGATGTTGAGGGGAGGCAGAGGAAAAGCCAGGAGGTTGCCAGGCTTGTCCTTCCCCCCACCAGCCTCCTCTCCCCACCACCACCTCAATTCAGAAAGCTCAGCACAATCAACTTCAGCTTCCCTGGCCTTGGGTTTTCATCCTCAAAGCTGCTTTCAAAAAAAAAAAAAAAAAAAAAAAAAAAAAAAAAAAAGGATTCTAAATAGAGCGGAACTGAGCATGGGGCTGCAGCCCAATGAAGTCTTCCCCTCCCTGGAGAGCTCAGCTCCCCACACAGTGGCTGGCCTACCCCCAGCACCTCTTACTCAAAGCATTCTTGACCCAGGAGCACCAGACCCTGACGGTGGGCACAAAGCTGCCACCAGGGGATTTTGCTTCTGCAGCATTTTTTTTTTTTTTTTTTTTTTGGTTTGGGTAGCCCTCCCCCCCAACATCAGATGATGCCTTCTCCAGACTCCAAGACCTGTGTGTCTGTCCTGGAAGACAACTTGGGGAGCCTATTATGAGCAGGAACTAGGAACCTGGCTCCAGACGAAACCTCACTGCTAGCTGCTGAGTGATGCTTGGAGGCTCAGTGAGCTCACCAGAACCTCCACGTTCCCACGATGGAAGTCGGGAAGTAGAGACCCCCATGTCTAAGAGCAGAGACCACAGACCACTTCATCAGTGGGCACTAGACTGTTGGAGGATGATGTCTATCATGTTAGAGCCTTCCATTGCCCTCAGTGGAGCCCATGCATGCATGAGGGTGGTTCCTTCAGGTCTTATGCTTCATTCCGGAAGAATCCAGGCAAAGCCCATTCCTGAGGCACTCAGAACCCACAGTACTGTGTGACTCTGGGCAGAGCAGACCCATTTCTTTTATACTTTACTCATTTGGGTTTTGTTTTGGGGACAGGATCCCCTGTCACCTTGGCTGGCTTAGAACCCTCTACCTAGCTAAGAATGACCTTGAACTTCTGATCCTCCTGCCTCCAGCTGTGGAGACTGGGGACTGCAGGTGTGTGCCACCACATCTGGTTCTGTGCAGTGCTAAGGCTGAAACCCAGGTTCCGTACATGCTAGGCAGGCCAACTGCTTTACTCTCAACAACTGTCTATCAAAGGCCAGCCAGGGGTTGTTCCCAGGTGCTCGGACCCTCTGCAATGCCAAGGTCTCTATGTTACCAACTCTAACCCAGGTGCCAAGCCTGGGTCAAGGAAGACAGGCTTCTTTGTACCGTTTCAGGAGGTTCAGATAATGGTTGCCCGCATCCCTCCCCAACCCCAGTGCATATCAGTGTAGCCAGAGCACATTGCAGAGATTAGCTGGGGGAATCATAGGAAGGAGTGGGGGGTAGGGAAGTCAAGCTGAAGGCCAGGGAAGCCTGAGGATTCAGCTCAACTGGAAGCTGTGGCAGGAGAGCCAACCCCGCCCTCCAGCCAAGCCACTTCCGGGTATCTTCACTGAGCAAACTCTGAAGCCAAACAGATTCCAGGACTTGCCAATGAGTCAGAGTCACCCTGTTCTTCGCAGTCTCTCCGAATTTGGCATGGCAAAGGTGGGGAACTAAATTAGTTTTAAAGAGAATGTGAGAATTTTAACGCTTATCACTGCCATCATGGGTGTCCCTCCCTCCTTCACGCCAACATCGAAGGCAAAACCAGAGCTGAGGAGAAACCACGCACTGGTGGGAGGCATAGCTCAAAACATGCACAGAGGGGCCCTGGGCCACACCATCGTGCATTTAAGGCTAAGTGGACCACTTATACCAAGGCACGTCTGTTTGGGGTTTCCATCCTCCAGTCACATGGGTTTCTGCGCAGGGACACAGGCAGCAACCTCCATTCTTTCTCCCAAGTCTGGTTCAGAGAAAGAGAAGATTGAAATGCAGAGAGAAGGAATGTTTTCCCCTCTGGATGAACTGTTTTACAATAAGCTACCTGCTGGGGTCAGGAAACGTGAGATCTGTGGATTTCAGCTCACACAAAAACTCAAGCTGGAGGGCTCTTGGGAAGATCTGCTCAACCCCACACAGTCCTTTGTGTCTGTTCTAGTTTTCCTTGGAAAACATAGCTCTCTCGGCTTCACCTCCTTCCTTCCTTGGTTCTCACTCAACCTGGGCTCAGAGCCCTCCCGGAGAGCTGCAGCTTCTAGCCAGCACTGAAGGTCTACCATGCTGCCTCTGCCACCACCTCCAGCCCAGACAGAAGGTGCCCGGTGATGGGAAAAAACGGGAGGCTGCAAAGAGACCGGGAGGAGTTGTTCCCTTGGCGCCCGTAGGAAACTCGTCTTCTTTATAATTAGGTGTGTGATGCTCAAACAGAGAAGAACGATCAGAATCAAAATAAATAGGGAGCGGAAATAGGCAGCCCTACCCTGGGAATGGTAAGTGTGAAAGATGAAAGTTTATACAAACACAGAAAAGCGCTCCATGTCAGAGGCAGGGAAGCCTGCTCTCCTGCATGGGAAGGGAAATTTGTTAGGACGTCTTCTTTGCTGCTTACTTTTTAATGCTCTCCTGGCCCCATGTCCTGTAAACAAACCAGCTTTTCCATTCTCTTGTGGTGCCATGGGGAGGCTTAGAATGGGGCAGGCTGAGCTGACCACTGAGATCTCAATGTTCCGAGAGCCCACACTCTGTCCATGGGGGTCTGGGATGGGGTCTTAGGGTGCAGTATATGGAGGCAGGGATTTAAGCCTGGCAAGTGAAGGACTGGGAGGTCTCTGGCCCCCAAAGGGAAAGGCCATAGAAGGGGCTTTAAGCACTCAGTGTGTGCCTAAGACTGTATTTATTAGGCATGGCGAGGATAGATTCCACGAGATCTTGATCTTCAGTAGAAAACCTTGACGGCACTAGAGGCTAGATGAGATGGTGTAGCCTGAGTTCTAATTGGTCTTAATAATAAAAACCTGGAGTCAGATATCAGGCTATCAGGGTTAATGCTGAAAGACAGAGAAGTAAGGGAGTTTGCCACTCGAGAGATCTTTTACCTTTATAGAAAATCCAGACCAAAGTGGGAAGATCCTGTCTCTGAGAATCCTCAGACTGAATGTGCTGAGCTCCTGTCTTCTCCCATCTATATTCCTCTCTCTGCCCAGCCATATCTCTTCCTGTCTCCACCTTCCTGGTACTGGGATTAAAGGCGTGTGACTCCCAAGTACTAGGACTAAAGATGTGAGCCACCACTGAGTGATTCTGTTTCTCTTTTAGACTGGATCAATCTCGTGTAGCCCATGGTGACCTTGAACTCACAGAGATCTATTGGCCTCTGCCCCTGAATGCTGGGATTAAATGTGTGTGCCACCACTGCCTGGCCTCTGTGGCTAACTAGCATGGCTAGCTCGGCACTCTGATCTTCAGGCAAGCTTTGTTACAACACAAACAAAATCTCACCACAAGATGCAGTGCTGAGACTGGCTGCTAAGGACAACATCCATAGTCCTGACTGCTGCCAATCATAGACAAGCCCACCGAGCCAAAACCCCACTAGGTGGGGCTTCCACATGATACAGCAGAGGTTTGGTATGTCTGAAATGACTTCTTCCTGTTTAGACCTATGAACTTCCTTGCTCGGAGTGCAGATCAGAACTCTCCGATACAAAACTACAAATTCCAAAACGCTTTCCCCGCCACCCAATCTGAAACCTTTTCAGTACTGATATGACATCACAGATAGAAAATTCTTACACCCAACATCAGATCATGTGCTCCACTCAAAACGTAGATGTTCAAAAACTACCATATAAGGGAACCTTCAGGTTGTGTGTGTCAGGTGTATTTGAAATGTAAGATAGTTCAGAGTTTAGGCTTGGATCCATCTCCAAGATATCTTGGTTTTGATGTGTATATTTCAAAATCTGAAAGGTGCCAAACCCTAAAGACTTCTTTAAATGTTTTAACACATTGATTTGTTGTGTATATGTACACACGCATATGTGTCATAACATATATGTGAATGTGTGAAGGATATTTGCAGAAGTCAGTTCTCTACACCCACTGTGTGATGCCAGGGATTGAACTCAGGTCATAGGCAGTGAATGCCTTTCCTTATTGAGCCAGCTACTGGCTCTACAAACACTTCTAATGTTTTCAGATTTTGTGTTGAGACAAAATAACAGTGACACAGTTTAAAAATAAAGTCAGCTCTATTTTGGCTCACTGTTTGAGAGAGTTCAGTCCATGCTTGCTTGGCACCATGGTGTACTGGTACAGACTGTCATGGTGGTAGAAACACGACACAGAGGTATCTCTTCATAGAAGACAGGGAATGGAGTGAGAAAGATTCAGGAAGTGATCAGGGAAACATGAGCCAGGCACCCGCCTGCCATCTCTCAGTGATGGTGTCCACTATAAACCCACCAAGGGATCAAGCCATTGACTAGGAGGGAGCACTGGTGATCTACTCTTCCTCGGCAAAGCCATGGCAGACACACTCAGAGGTGTGCTTTAGGAACTCTCTTTTGCTATGTCTCACTCCAATGAAGCTGACAATTAAGATTAATCACCCTACTTGGTTCGCAAGCAGTAGGCATCAAGAACACTCATCTGAATTAATAAAGCTGTGATGACATGTGGAAGGAGCACCGTGGCTCCAAGTTCTGTTCCAAATGCCAAAACCCAGTCAGACTTCAGAACTACTCTTAGAAGCTGGTCAAAGGAGGAAACTGGGCCCAGGGAGACTGACTCAGCTGGCACATAGAATTGGTAAAGTCATGCAAGCATGGAGACCTGCGTTCCAGCCCCAGTGACCGTGTACAAAGGCACACACTTGTACACACTTGTAATCCCAGCACTGAGGAGGCAGAGACAGACAGGCCAGCTGATCTTGCCAAACTGGTGAGTTCCAGGTTCAGTGAGAACAGCTCCTCTGAACGACACCTGAGGTTGACTTCCGGCTTCCACACACATGCCATCAGCACCTGATAATAGACATGCACACACACAGAGACACACCCTGGACATCAAGGCACAGAAAGAGTGATTGAATCACATGAAGTCACCGCTGACGATGATGGAAACTCAGGGCTTTGCTTTGCTTCACCTCCGTCTTGCTTTCCTTTACACCTTTGAACCTATACATACCAGCCTGTGACAACAAAACCTTCAAGAGGCCAAAATTCATGAAGCTGAAAGGCCACCATCATGAAAACAATAAGGGACACCCCAGTTGCCACAGTGGATATTTGGTGTGCGTGGTAGAAACTTCTGGTGTTCACTAGCATTTGTATGACAGAGCTGGGCATTTCTCAGATCTGCATCCATGTGGAGACCTTGGCCAATCGCTGCCAAAGCAATGTGAACAGAAGAGAGAGGTGGTCCTTCCAGGCTACAGAAGTGACACACTAGCATATTCTTTGTAATTCTCTGGCAGAAGAGGAAGAAAGCCCTGGAGTAATAGTGTCCTGGGACAGGAGGAGGCTGGGTCCCAACTGCTTTGCAAAGAGCTTTCTCTACCAGCACTACTGCCAACTCATGTTCCACCGGAGTGTAGACGAGAAAGCCTCAGGTAGAAACTGAGATTGGATGGAGTTTTGTTACAGCAGCAGCAGAGACCAAGACCGTGGTGGTTATGGTATAGAGGAATCCTCTCTGAGCCCAGAGACAGGAGCCTGATGTGGAGGGCTGTGAAAAGGCCCTGGCTCTTGGTCTTGGTTTCTTTACCTATAAGAACCACAGCTCTCAATAGGTTCCCCTCAAGGGATTAACAGGAAATGCTGGGGTAGGGCTCAGTGGGTAATGGGTTTTCTGGTCAAGCATAAAGACCTGAGTCAGAACCCATCTAAAATCAAGTGTTGCTGTGTACACCTGGGGGACGGGGCAAATGGATCTCCAGAGCTTGATGGCCATCTGGTCTAGCCAAAATGTTAAGGGGATGAGAGAACCTGTCTCAAGATGATGATGATGGTGATGATGCAGGGAATCTATTGTTGAGAAAGACACCCTAGTGTAAACTTCTAGCCTCTACATGAAATCACATAGATGAACGAACACACACACACACACACACACACACACACACACACACACACACGGGGAGAGAGAGAGAGAGAGAGAGAGAGAGAGAGAGAGAGAGGACAGCAAGAGTCATAGACATTTTATCTCTGAAACTGCTGACTCTTATGTGGTCCCTCTTCTACCTGTTTTAGACCCCAGATGGCATGTCCTGGAGTCTGCAGGCCATACCCGTGACATTGGTCCACCGGATAGTATCCAGCTCCTCGCCACACATCCTATGGGGGAATTCTACCTTAGAGGACAGGGTAAGGGATGTCTGCCCCAACTCTCTGGGAATACTGACCAGGAGTCTGTTGAGCAAACATGACTGATTTTTCACATGTGTGAGTCTTGTTCAACCTCATTATACGGAAGTCCCTGAGAGCAGGGAAGCACAAAGATAGGCTTTTGCTGCTATTTTGTTTTTCTTGCTTTCTCACCACTAGATAAAGCCAGACTCTCTAGAATTTGGTTTCAACCCTATTGGCATATATGGTATGCTTGTGTGTATGCATATATATGTGAGGATATAAGTATGTTGTGGCCAAAGTGTCTTCCTCGATCTTTTCCACTTACTTTTGTGACAGGGCCTCTCACTGACCCTAGACCTTACCAATTCAGGTAGACCAGTTGGCTAGACAGCTCCAGGGATCCTTCCATTGCTGCCTACCCAGCACTGGGAGGGTCCTCATGCTTGTATGGTAAGCACTTTACCAAAGGAACCAAGTCCCCTGCCCCTTGATCTAAATCTTTGCATTTACACCTTAGACATGAGCCTAGCTCTGCAGTTAGACCGGCAAACCTCAGCCACATTCCACTTTCTTCATGGAAACCAAACAGTCAAGCTCACATATTTTCTCTGTTGTTCTGATAACACTTCATTGATTATTAGAAGGCAAACAATAGGCAGGCAGATGTGGCACTCCACGCAGTGACAGACTGCAAACAGGGAAAGTCAACGCCACATCGTGTTTGTTCATTTGCCGGGTCAATGACCCTGCTGCTGCTCAATAGCAGCTCTCACCTGTCTGAGGCTTGAACAAGGCCCTGGACTCCTCTGGGCCTGCCTTCCAATGACCAGAGAGTGTCTGCGAATAGCAGACCACAGAGGGCTTGTGCTGAGAGCCGAAGACCATTGGGCGATTTGGGATCAACTTTCAATCAATAATGAATAACTAGATTCTTCTGCCAACAGAAGAAGAGGAGACAGAGAGAAGCAGAGAGGAGGCACTCAGGATAATAATTCAACCTAAATATACTTTATTTAATACTAACACGTATGTATATATATACACATATATACAAACATATATGCTGCAACATACTTTAAAAATATGTGACAGAGCTGTCTCAACTGCTTGAGAGGGAAGGAAAAAAATCAAAAAAGGTTTCTTAGAAAAGAGAGCCCTTGAGACAGGGGAGTTCTTCCAGCTATTCTTCAAAACACAGACTGCTCCATACACATGGGCAAAGGATTTGAAATCACACGGTAGATTGCAGTGTGAACCTGGAACACACCACCACCACTACCATCACCACAGGCTATGTATTAAAGTCTGGGTCTCCTGGGATGTCTTCACGCCATTGCGGAAATGCCCTTGAGGAGACTGTGGGACTCAGGACCCTCTTTCTCTATCCAGCCACGAAATGAGTGGCTCTGCCCTGCCGTAGGCTCCTGCTCAGGTCTGTCCCCAAGCAACGGCTCCGACCGGAACCTTCAAAACAACGAGCCAAAATAAACCTATTTTCTTTAAACGCCGATTATCTCTGGTATTTGCTAAAGCTATGGAAAGCTAACACACCCCATTCAATAAAAGCTCATTACTGGAATCCGAGAGGGACTTTCGTCATGAAGCATTTCCAGAACATTCCCAATTGTGGGCAGCAGAGGTGGAGAGCTGTCTGTAATGCCTGGGGCCAAGAAGGAAGACTTCCTGGGCCGTCTCCTGGGGCAGGTCTGGATAAGAGCACTGAGGGTCTGATGTGGAGCAGGGGGCCCTACGGTAGCTTGCCATTGGGGATGCTCACATTCTACCTGGTTCTTGGAAGCTAGGTAGACAACCACTCCTCGCCTGCTCTAATAGTCATAGGTCCTGTGGGACCCCTCCTTAAATAGGACCTCTATCTCAATATGTCTGTTGAAGCTACTGTCATGCATAGGCATGTATGGTCTCCTAGGACATCAAGGTTATGATTTGGAAACAGTTGCGGTTCCATCTTCCTAACACTCGCCACAGTGCTCATTCTAAGTTTAATGAGGGATGAATCCTTTGCTTCTTCGCACTCTGTAGTCCAGGTCAGAGGTGGAGGATCTGTAAGGTGACCTAGAAATTTCACTTCCCAAGGCCACCACAATTGCAGACAGCTCAACCCAGGCCAGTCAGAGCCCTTGGTACAGAGGATTTTTATGACCAGGCAGAGTCTTCCACTTCCTCCAAAATCCATCCTTGAGTTTCTAGGATGGGTGGGAGGTGGAAAGGATGGGTAATGGAGGGAGGGAAGACGGAGACAGAAAACAATTTTAAGAAAGAAACTGAATAGAACTTAATAACTTGGAGTCTGCCGACATCAGTGCCTAGAAGGACAAAAAAGCCAAGAGGCAAGTCCCGGGACGGGCCAACTTCAGACTTAGTGTCTGTCCTTTACTATGCAGACTAATAAATCCCCTATGGTTTTACCATTCAGTGTTCCCCGTTTTTATTTGTTGGCCAAAATGGCAGGCAGAATTTTTGGTTCTTTTTTCCCCCTTGCCTTGCCTTGCAGCCACTTAGAGCTAAGCAGCCCCCGTCGCACCTCCCATCACCGGCTGTGTGTCTATTTGCCTTTTCCTTCAACAAACTCATGCTCAGTGTGACTGACAACATGTGCAAACATCTTTGAAGTATGCTTTGGTAATGAACTTCCCTAGGATGGAACAGCCCTAATTCCAACTTGTATAGCTGAAGGGACAATGAGCTACCTATCAGGAAATAGACAGCAGCCAGGATAGGCAGGGCGACAACCCTGACGTACACTCGACTTCTTTACTTTCCTGCTCCATTGCATGTACCACAAAACTGAGCCACAGAGGCAGGATTGAATGATTGACACATGACCTTGAGCTAGTGAAAGCCAAGGACTGGAGCCCAGGTATCCAGACTGTTCCTCAACTTACCGAAAGCTCAGCATCTCTTTCGGCTTCCCTCCGCTGCTTTCCACAAGTCTACTCTTTGAGGGTCTCATCCAGTATCAGTGGTCATTTCCAACGTCACTCTTTGTCCTTTAAACTGCAGTCTCCTGAGCAGGAGGCTCTGCATCCCCATAAGAATGTCTTCCTGTCTCTAGTAATTTCACACTGCTATCTCCATAGAATGGTTCCCCAGGTATATTTGTAGACCAGAGTGCTCCTGTGGTCTGGAGTCAAGTTCAAATGTCCCATAAGATCCCAGGGGTGTGGAGCGGAGTGAATTTGAAATGTACTCATGATCACCATAACTGAGAGAAGATCAGGTTGAGAGTGGTTAGCTCAAAGATGGGGCGATTTCCATCGTCCCATGGACATCATCTCTTGGACGCTTCCACTACGGAAAAGACAGCTGATCTTTAAGACAGCAACTCCTAGAAAACTGACAGTAATGTGTATGTCATTGGGAGATGGTCTTAGGCACCTGTGCCCAACCCTGCATGTCAAATACAAGGAGCTAAAAAAAGGGGGACTTTCTGATATCACTATCTCAGGTCTCCTGTTTCCCCGCCCTGGAATTTTTATTTTAAACCAGCATATACATACCATTAGGATTGAAACATAAGAAACTGATTAGGGGAGAAGGCAAAATACATCAGCTCAAAATCTCATCGAGGAACTGACAATCATCGCCCCATGATAGCCTCAGCCTTCCCTCGCAACTCCCTCTCAAGCAAAGTCTGCCCCCCCCCCAAGTCTGGATGATATCTGGTCAGAATCTGAAAGGAGATTCCTATGTGAGTTGGGCTGCACAGTGAACCCCGGGAATCTGACTCCCAGGCACTGAGTTAATAAATGCATACCATCACTGGTCCTCAAGTACTTTCTGGATGGATCCATCCTCCCAATCCCATAGTCATCTTTTCAAAAATGGTACCCAAAGAAAAGGATACGGGCTAGGATTCTTCCCAGTGCATGGGGATTCTCAAGAATGATGCCAAAACCCCTGGATGCCTGGATGCTCATCACCACCCTCGTATGTAATTACCCCCCTGTGGCCTCACAACTTGAGATAAAAGGATTAGTGGGAGGCCCATGCTCCAGCACCATGGACCCTCCTGCTTAGCTTTCGGCAGAAAGATGGGGGCTGAAGCCCTTGACAGGTAGCAACAACTTCAGGAGCCAGGCAATCCTGAAAACCTGGCTTTTCTAAGCTGCAAAAGAACCTGTAATTTACCTTTCAATTGTTCTTACTTGTCATGAACACCCCAAATTGGATTGGTATGAATCCACCCTTCCCCACCTCCTTAAAGTTCCAGCGGCTCCCTGAAGCTAGGCAGTGACTGAGAAGGTAAGAGTGAGCTGGGAGGGCCCACTCCATGCTTTCTGAGTTGAACCCAGGTTATCAGGATTATCGGGGAGGACTTTAGAGAGAAAGTACACACTTAGACCCAGTCGAAATGCCCTTGATATTCTAAATAAAAGCTACAGTTCAAAGGACCTTCAGGAAGTCTCCTAGCCAAGTCCCTTGCTTTCCAGACATCGTCCCGAAGACTTCAGCCCTTTGTCTCTGTCTAGCACAGATGGAAATTTTTGATCTTCGTTTATTCTATAGCGCACATGTTTGCACAGGTGTGGCGCACACGCACACATGTGCAAACACGGGCATGGCGCGGGGCATCCTGTACTATCCCGGCGACTGTGGGTTTGCTTCTTCAAGGGCAGTTTCATTTTTAATAAGAGGCAAGGGTCACTTATATAGGACTGTCCTAAAACAATTCCTGACACTTTGAATTTCTGCCATGCCTACTGTACACAACACTCCTTGGAAGGACCTGGTCTCAACTGGCCCGTCACACTTACGATTTCCTTCAGTACAAGACAAACCTACCATCTTGCAAACAGATTTGGTCAGGATGGGGCACCTGATCTGGTCTGTCTATAGGCTGCCCTTTGGCCAATGAGAGCAGACAAACAGCTCTGAATGGGGGCTGGCCCAGCAACCTAGAAGCTTTGCCTTGCTGCAGCAGCAGAAGAGATATGGTCACTGCTTCACTCTGTAGGATGACCAACTGTGACACTTTTTTCAAGTGAGATGCAGATTTAGCTCCCCCAAATCATTTGCCCCCAAAATTCCCTTGTCCTTGGCAGGCTGGGATGACTGGCTCTCCCCGGCTCCACACAGAGTGGAATGTGGGATTTGGGAACACTATTTCCTACTGCAAAGTGAGGAACTTGATGGTCTGGATGTCCCTGTCCTTTCCATCCCTGTAATTCTTTTTTTTTTTTTTTGATATTTATTTATTTATTTATTATGTATACAATATTCTGTCTGTATGCCTGAAGGCCAGAAGAGGGCACCAGACCTCTTTACAGATGGTTGTGAGCCACCATGTGGTTGCTGGGAATTGAACTCAGGACCTTTGGAAGAGCAGGCAATGCTCTTAACCACTGAGCCATCTCTCCAGCCCCTCATCCCTGTAATTCTTGAGTACATGGTCTAACTATGGGATTATGGGACAGGCCACCTGGGCAGCCCCACCAACCATTTCTATGGCCTCATTTACAGAGATGTTAGGAGTGGGTCACCATTCCTCAATACCTGAAGAAATTCATGCAATTGAGATGCTGTCAGTATGTACTTAGAAAAGAAGAAAGTAGAGGAGGGAGGGGGGAAGGAGAGGTCTGTAAGCCTTCTTTGGACTTCAACAGCATCAAACATCTTTAGGAGGTTTGTTCAATTCCACCATGGCGAATCTGAGAGGCCAAAGTCAATATCCCACTGTAAAGTCACTGAACAGCCATGGAAATGTATCAATTACAACACAAGGAAGTTTGGATGTTTTATATAAACAAACTACAAATACAAATCCTCAAACATCTTCAAGTGTGCAGTCAAGAAGGTGGAACCACAAATCATTAGAAAGGATTCTCAACTGCCCAAGTAGAGGCCAAAGAGGAAAGGGATAGAGAAGTTCCCAGCTTCTGACAGCTGCGTGGGCGACCAGCATAAACTGGGGGGCGAGGTCCTCAGTAGGCAATGCCTCAGTCTCAAATCACCTGAATGAGTTGATCCCTGTCACCTTTGAAGGTCTTTATAGCACATCCCATTTGTGTCACCGAAGATGGATGGATGATGGCTTCATCTCTATGTGTCCAAATGCACACCTGCATGGGAGCCAAGCAACGCAAGCCCAAAGTCAGGACCAGCCCTGCTCTACTCCCCTGCTCAGCCGTCTCCACTTGCCTTGACTACCAAGAGGCCACAGAGCCTCCACACCAATTCCCGTGTCACTCAGGAGTCACCTACCATCTCCAGGCTGTGCGCCGTGCACAGGGAATGACCTCTTTATAAGGAACAGAAACAAAAATCAAGATCCCATTCAACTCAAGTGTAGTTAACTATTCACTCTGCCTCCGGCTCGAAGATATCAGAGCAAATAAGAAGAATCTCTGGGTCCAAAGGCAAGGTGGGGTCAGGCAGGAAAGGGTGTGGTGCCTGGGACAGCAACAGGGTAGAGAAGAATGTCCTGGGTAGTGATACCAGGAGACTTGTCTTCTACAAGACAGTAGATGAGTTGGGATGATGAGCCTTCCCCAGCTGTTGGTCATGTCCACGATGTATGTCTTTCTTTATTCAAGTCAATGCAGAGTGTTCCCAAACAGCTTCACAGTCTGGAAGTTTCTATAGCTTTCAAAATAATATTCTTCAGTTGAAATCCAGGGATCTTGCCTCTTAAGAGATAGCCTGATCTTGGACAAGTCCTGAAAGGAGGGCCAGGAACATATTTTCCACGGTTCCACAGAGCTTCTGGTGAGCAGCACAGGTGAGCAGGAACAGCCTTGGTCAGCCTCCTTCTAAGCCTGTGGACCAAAAGACACAAGAGTTACATGGCAGCATCTGGTCTTTTCACAGCGCTTCATTTTCCCAACTCTTATTTCCCAGGGTTCCATTGATGCGGCATCCAAACACAGGACATAGTGCTTCTGGGAGGAAGTGAGGCTTATGTCTGGCTTCCCGGAAAACTCCATGCTCATTTGAGCACCCCTGAGAAGCCTGCGCCCTGTTCAGAGCTGACAGATGGGTGTGGAGGTGTCGAACTGCCCTGCTCATAGACACATGCTAGTGCCCCCCCAGAACAGCAGGGTCTGGTTCTCCAAATAAATGGTCATGGTAGATTCCATGTATCCCAGCTGTAAAATAACTGACTCAGCATGGACAGGGGTCCCTCAGAGGACGACACAAAAATGGTCACAGTAGACTCCATGCACAGCGACTGCAGAATAACTGACGCAGATTGCAGAGGGGACCCACAGAACACCTGGCACACTTCTCCTCCAAGTCCGAGGGCAAACAGGTGAGGGCAAATGCACACCCCTCACCGGTCCTTCCCACTTCTCATCACTCACAATGCTGAGCAACAAATCACTGAGTCCCTCAGGGGAGTACCCCACTTCAGTGCTGACTGGGTCTGGCCACCGGAGATGGCGTTGACCTACAAAAGTGGCTGCTTTACAAGTCTCAGGTCCAGCAACCATCATTAATTCAGGACAAGAAACGTGGGCAGGTCAACCCTAAGTACCTTGTGGGAAGGATGCTCAGATCCAAAAATAAGCCTGTCCGGTAAACACCATCCTCATAGACCATGGCAGGGAATAAGGTATCTCATGATCAAGTCCTCTTGGACCAGCAGAGAAAAGAGTACCCATAGCTGATGGTAGTTCCCTGGGATTTGGATTCTAAAGGTTCAATGTGAAAATGTCTTGCTGAAACGTCTTCTTGGCAGGGTGGTGCATCCACCACAAGGCCCAGAATGATAAGAGGAATGATGGGACACCCAGGACAGAAGACACTTGAAGACATCTCTGCAAGAGATCTGGGGGAGGGGAAAATCTTAAGTTCAGAATCACAAATTTAAAAAGTGAGTTCCGATTGGTGGCCTGAAAGAAAATAGGGACATTTCATTGCAGGAGCAGCCCAGCCTCTTGTCACACTTCTTTACATATGACCTAAAAGAACACCAAAACACCCAAAGTTCTTTAACTTCCTCCAGTCTCCTTCCTCCTTCTGCACCAGCCTTGGGGCTGTCTCCTAGATCCCCACAAGCGTTTTCGCCTGGGAGACAGGCCATGCAGCTGGCAAATTAATTGGCAGTGATGGGGCTTCCTTCTGGTTGCTCAGCAACTCCATGCAGCTGACAGCAGGACATTGAGCACAGAGGGACTGCCATGAGGAATTTACCAAACAAAACCCAAAGCAAAACATGCAAGGCCCCAGACTATCACCCTAGGAGGGCAGAATGAGACAGAAGGAGGGTGTGGGGTGGAAGGCGGGGAGTTAACCCACCCTGGTAGGAAGTGGGGTTCAGGCACGAGAAAGTTCTCTCCACCCTCGTCAAACTACTCGTACAAACTACTTTGCCTCTGTTAGCCTGGAAAATAGCAAAGAGGTGCAGGGATTTAAAAAGGAGTCTGGGAGCTGAAAAGTCACCAGGGACGGCAGCCAAGGTTGATGAAGTTTGCTGACATTGCTCCACAGGTGAAGCCACTCTACCAAGGTGACAGTCACACCCGGGGCAGAACCCTCCCTTGTCCTGTCTTTCTATTTGTTGCTATGACAGAGTACACAAGCTATCCACCACACAGCCTTGCCTTGGTCCTCATCTCTGACCCCTTACTTACTTGCTGTCCTTTTTGAGACAGGGTTTCCCCATCTACAATACAGGGTAGCCTGACAATCACAATGTAGTCCTGCCTAGCCTTGAACTTAAAGCCACCTTTCCTGCCTCTGCTTCCTAAGTGCTGGGATGACAAGCGTGAACAGCCAGGCCTAGCTTCTGGCCTCTCTTAAAACTTCCATGCCTAAGTAGAGTACACATACAGTCTGTGTCGTCTGGAGTGGTCTATGGAAGGGGAGAGAATGGAGACATTGAAAGATGCTTCCCTTCTAGCTGCTGTCAACACGCATGACAGAAAGGAGCTGTGTGGACAGGATGAGCTCAGCAGATCAAGGCGGGAGACCATCCTGGGGCATCAGGATAGGCCTCAGCATCATCAAAGATGCAGAGGGTGGGACACAGGGAAGAGAGGTGTGGGAACGGAAGAGAGAATTCAAGGAGGAGGTCGCAAGGACAGGGGACAGTGAAGGCAATGGTGTCTCCCCTGAAGTGACTAGAAGGAATTAGTTCTGTTGATAACTTCTGTTTAGCACACTGAGACTGGCCTCAGACAGTATTATATCTGTCCATACTTCCACAGAGACGCTTTCACGGTGTAACAATGGAACCTAGGGCTTTCAAGATGCCAGGCAAGCCTTATACCACTGAGTCAATCTCACAGACCCAATCTCCACCGCTAAAGGTTTTCCAAAAGGGCACCAGAGCAGGATGCAGGAACAGGAAAGGCAAATTCATCACTACCAGCAGGGCAGGATTTAGCCTTTGAAGAGACTAGCCAACGTTCTACAGGTTCTAAGGGAAAGGCAGGCCTCTGAGATCGACTGAGGTAAAAAGGAAGCCTATGCCATGAAACAGGCTGTCATCATTTGCAAAATAATATTATCATCTACTTTACAAAGCTCATGAGATGATACATGGAAACCAGGCTGTCATCATTTGCAAAATAATATTATCATCTACCTTACAAAGCTCATGAGATAATACATGGAAAGCACCTGGTGAATAGCGGATGCCAAGGAAGTGATACCACTTAGGATAGCTTGGGCTGGCAGACTTGAGTCGAAGCTGCTGCTGCTTCTTGCCCACCCCAATATTTATTCTGCCCTTTCTATTTGCTAATACAACTCTGACTCTTTTGTTTTTTTTTTTTTGGTTTTGTTTTGTTTTTTATTTTTTTGCTAGTGTGATAAAGTTCAGACTCTTGTGTGTTGAGACATAGCTATGTAAGAACTCATGGATAAATACGAGTATAGCTATTGCAGTAATTCAGAGCAGGCTGCTCTAAGGGAGCGTGAAGCCAGCTGGTCCGTCTTTATTTCCTTCTGCTTTAATAAGGTCACTATGGCTGGTCCTCCGGCAGCCATATTGGTCTCCTAGAGACCCTCATGTCCTACAATGGCTAAGAGAAGGCAGGGCTGGATTCTGGCCACTCCAGTGATGCTTGATTGGCATGGGATGGTTTTCTTCCTTAAGTCTCTGTAATGGCATTTTCTAACCATCACGATGGATTTCTCAATTCATAGACCCAGACCAAGAGCTTCATAATCACATGGTAACTTGTTAAGAATGAAAATCCTACATCCTAGACTCTAGGGATGGAAGATAGGACTTTGCACAAGTGGGGAAAGTACTCTACATACCAAGACACACATTTTAACCATCATCCTATGTGCTCTCGAGTGTGCGAGCCATGTTCTACCAGTAACCTGGGAAGCCCACCACTCTGCCATGCACTGTGGGATGCACTGGTGTCCCCGGCCTCCATACACAAGCACCCTTATCCCAGAGGGACAATAAGAAGTGTCCCACACACTGTCATAAGACTAGAGCAGAGGGTGGGGACACAGCATTGCTTCCAGTTGACAGACTCTGCCCTGGTTCTTCAGGTTCCTTTACTTTTTCAACTGGGTTTTTTTTTAAAGATTTATTTCATTTTACATGTGTGTGGTATACGTGTTTGTTGTCCCTGTGTGCGTGACATATGTATGTAGGTGCCCTTGAAAGCCAGAAGAGCTTGTCGGATCCCCTGGAACTGGAGTTAGGGTAAGTCACCCAGTGTGGGTGCTAATTTGATCCTCTCTAAGAGTGGCCTGTGTTCTTAAGCACTGAACCATCTCTCCAGCTCTCTTAATTTAAAAAAAAAAAAGTCTTTGTTGGGAGTAACGCATGCTTGTGGAGGTCAGAGGACAGTCTGTGTCGGCCCAGGCCTTCCACCTTGTTGGGGACAGGGTCTCGTGTTTTTAATCTCTGTATATACCACATAGCTGCCCTGGGAGCTTTCAGGTGATTTCCTGCCTCCACCTTCCTCTTAGCAGCGGGAATATTGGGATCGCAGATGTATGTTTTATAGACCCATGCTCAGTTTTATGTGGGTTTGGGGATTGGAACTCAAGTCCTCACGCTAGTGTTCCACATGCTTAACCCACAGAGCCTCTCCAGACCTCAGCTGTGTCTAGACTCTAGAAACACATCACAACCCTCTGTGACCCTCAGTGACCAGGACTTGCTCAGCCCCCACGAAGTCAACACGGAAGAGAGCAGAACCTAGAGTCAACACTGCCCAGGTGGATCCAGTGTGTGCCCTGCTCAGTACCACTACAGCTGGCATGGGCGCTGGTGGGGAAATGCTTCAGGTTGCATGGAGGTACTGAGTCTGGCTGAAGGGGAAGACACAGGTACTCCCAGGATGAAGCTGTACTGAGAGTGGGTTGGACAGCCTTGGGAAGGCATCCCTGAGGAGATGGGGTGAAATTCCTGACAGCTAGGTCAGGCATTTCCCATAAGGACACCTTTAAGTCTCTCTCTCACATGAATAATTAGGCAAAATCCCAGCTTCCCCCATAATATACACGGAGTCCCAGAAAAAGTAGCACATGAGAACTTGGCCCACAGAAAGAGGGAACTGACTCGGGACAGCACTGGGGCAGTGGGTGTTGGCTCAGAAGCAGGAGGTGAGCTCCTTCTCAGTGGCTAGCCTTGAACCTAGGCCATGACCCAAGGAGGTAGAGTCTGCACATTTTGAATGTTCCCTGAAAGAGGAGCTGGGTCCTGGGCGGGTCTATAACTGACTGGGATGATGGAGGATAGCTCAAATAAAAGGGTTCAATGCTGGTGTGCTGAGCCTTTAGAGGAAAGATTAAGTCCAAAGGTATTGGTTCTTTCTCCTGCAGAGACATCTATGTCGTTCATTACTTCATTCCCAATCTGCCTTGATGGAAGGCTGAGCCAATTTTTTTTATTTAACATATTTTAATTAAAATGTAATTATAGCCAGGTGGTGGTGGTGCACACCTTTAATCCCAGCACTCAGGAGGCAGAGGCAGGCGGATCTCTGTGAGTTCGAGGCCAGCCTGGTCTACAAGAGCTAGTTCCAGGACAGGAACCAAAAGCTACGGAGAAACCCTGTCTCGAAAATCCAAAAAATAAAATAAAATGTAATTACATAATTTCCCTCTTCCCTTCCCTCCCTCCAACCCTTCTCATGTTCCCCACCCCTACCTCCCTTTTTCTAATTATTGTTACCACATGCAGAGAGGGAGAGGGAAAAAGAGAGGGAGAGGGAGAAGGAGAGGGAGAGAGAGGGAGAGGGAGAGAGAGAGAGAGAGAGAGAGAGAGAGAGAGAGAATAGAGAGTGCTCATTCATTGTCACTTTTGTTGTTTGTGTGTATATAATTTCAAGGCTGACCACTCTGTATTCGGTAACCAGTTAGGGGGGTTGTCCCTGGGAGAGGCTAATTCTCTTCTCAGGAGTCATTAGCTGCCTGTGCCTAGCTATGGGACTCGGGGAGATTTTTCTCTCACATCCACCAGGAGGTCTACTCCTCACCCCGCATGGAAGAATCTCCTCTTTGCAGCAAATGGAGACCATTACAGATATCCACAATGGATACAGTTCAGAGGCCAACGGATCATGGGGAACCCAACCCACGTTCACACGTCACACAACTCCTGAACATCCTGGCAGAAGCATTGAAAAGACTGCCAGGGCCAGAGGACCTGGAGGCCTGCTGTGAGACCGTGTCTCCTAGAAACGGTGCCCAGAGAAGACCTGAAAGAGGATGGTGTCAACAGACATGCTAACATGGGAGGCCAGCCTCTTCTTTATTTCTCTTGCCTCAAATCATGAAGTCCAAGAAGTCAAAGGAAAGGAAGGATGTGGAAGAAGAAGAAAGGGAAGAGGCAGAAGAAAAGGAAGAAGAGATGAGGGGAAGAAAGAAAGGAAGGACAGGGAGGAAGAGGAGGAGCTGAAGGAGCAGGAAGAAGAAGGAAGGAGGAAGAAGAGGGGCATGAGAAGGACATGGGTGTGGTGGTGCCTATCTTTAATCCCAGCACTCAGAAGGCAGAGGCAGGAGCATCTCTGAGTTCGAAGCCAGCCTGGACTACAGAGGGAGTTTCAGGCCAGCCAGCTTTACATAGTGAACACTGCCTCAAAATAAATAATGAAGATGATGATGATGATGATGATGATGATGATGATGATGGTGATGATGATGCAGGGAGAGAGCAGCAACTACCAGATTCTGATGGTCTTAGGTGCGCCACATCAGGGCATGTCTAGAATGAATGATTTCCCTGTTATGTGCCTATTGATTTCAGCCCCACCTGGTAGCCCAGATGAGAAGATTGAGGGCCCAGGTGTAAGCTTATAACACGCATGGAGAAAGTCAGTGTTTCTCCAGGAGACCACAGTGCCAAGGAATTGCCTCTGCCTGCCCACTCCATCCTTTCCCAGGGGTCCTACCTTCTACCGTGAGGCTTTCTTACAGCTGTCTGGGAGAAGGATGAAGAAACACAGCTGTTCCGGTTCAGCAGAACCAAAGAGGTTAGGAATCCTCTTTCCAGCCTGGGTCCCAACCCAAGCCCCACCTCCAGGCCAGCCCAGGCTCTGACTGTTCCTAGGAACTCTGAACAGATTACTCTGTGCAACAAGAAACCCTCAGAGTCAAGGACTTTGTGCTTCCCAACTTCGTCTCTCCAT
Organism: Microtus oregoni; assembly: GCF_018167655.1. Classification (NCBI taxonomy): domain Eukaryota; kingdom Metazoa; phylum Chordata; class Mammalia; order Rodentia; family Cricetidae; genus Microtus; species Microtus oregoni. Next base: position 7,035,036 of record NW_024543222.1, on the reverse strand, counting down.
GCCCCTACTTCCTTTCCTATCCCGAGCAAAATACCTCTCCCATTTGACTCGGATCCAGTCTGTGCAAATGTCCTGCCTCCTGCAAACATGTTCAAAAATAAACCCGAGAAAGCTTCCAGATGTTCTGTTTGTATTGTGGTGTTTCTCGGTGCTAGTCTCCAGAGACTGATTCATAACACGCAGCTTCCTGAAGAAAAAAAAAAAAAACAAACCAGCAGGCCACCAGGTTCTGCCTCAGGGAGCGGTAGATGAACCCTCCATCAGGACTGCAGCACAGCCAACTCACCACAGAGGCACACTCTCCGGCACTTGCCATCCCAACCAGCTGCTCCATTACCATGGATGAGGCACGTATCTTTGAGGTTATGCCAAAGCCTTCCAAAGCCTGCAGAGGACCAAATCTCATAGATTCACAAACAGTAAGCTTGCTGGTTTCCTTTTTCCTGAGCACCCACCTCACTTCTCCATTACAGTCCTACCAAGTGTATTTGGGACAAAATGACACAAGAGTAACCCTCATCTCCAAGACGTGACCTGACCATCTGAAAGGAAATCTTAGGAGCTAGGCCAGCCTGAAGAGGAAATGGAATCGGTTGCTTGTCAAAGCCCCTTTGGGACTGGTGGCCTCTGACCTATAGAATGATAATTGCCAACGGGCTGGCTTGTGCACACACAGCTACACATGTACCCTTCCTGACACGCACACACCTGAGGGCCCAGGATTCTTTGCACAAGGTGACGCCTGCTCCCTTTGATGCCTGCCGGATGTGTTCCTATTGGGCAAGGAACCAGACCTCAATAAAACTCTGCATTATCAGAGGCGGCTAGTTTGTGATTGCACTAGCCTGTTATCTCAGGACCGGGTGGGGCCGCTTTGCAGTTCACCGCTGGAAAGCTTTAACTTGTAGGTAGATCAAAGACCCTTCCGAACCTGCAGCCCAGGTCCCTTGTTGATCCCTCAGTGGACTGTTCCTAAAGATGGACTTTGGAGATAGTAAGTATCCCACGCCCAGACTCCCCGAGTCTCTTCATCTGCTATGTCTCTTACTGGGACGGGATTTCTGTGTTCTCTATTCTTTCAGTTTGGACAGCTGTCAACTGCTAGCCGTAAACTAACGGGGCAGCCATGCCATCTTTCTCTTGAGTGTGCCAAGATTGTCTGCAGTGAAAAGGCAGATGGATGGGTACATGGACCAATGGATGGACGGACATGTGCGTGGATGATGGGTGGGTGGACGGATGGGTGGGGAGATGGGTGGCTAGGTAGATGATGAATAAATGGGTGACTGGGTAAGTGGGTAGATGAGGGGTGGATGGATAGAGGGATAAATGGATATATCGATTGATAGGTTGATGGGTGGGTGGGTAGAGTGATAAATGGATATATCGATTGATAGGTTGATAGGTGGGTGGGTAATCATGGATAACTATGGGTGGATGGATAGAGGGATAAATGGATATATCGATTGATAGGTTGATGGGTGGATGGATAGAGGGATAAATGGATATATCGATTGATAGGTTGATGGGTAGGTGGGTGGATAATCATGGATAACTATGGGTGGATGGATAGAAAATGGGTGGATGTTGGGTGGATGATGAATGAATGAGTGGATATGTACCTGATGCATGGGTGGGTGAATGCAAGAATGGATGGATAAATGGATGGGTGGGTGGATGATGCACAGATGGATGTGTGAATGAACAAACTAGATTACCAGCAACATGAAGTGGCTATCCTACAAGTAAGGAGAGGACTCAGAACAAGGTCATTCTTTCCTTCTGGAAAAACCCTCCAGGTTCAGACGATCTCACTGGAGACACCTGAGCTTAGCCAATCGGATCAGGATTCGAGTCCAGGAGCAGTCACCAACAGGTTACAAGATCCTTGACAGTTTAGCTTAGTTTCTCTTGGACTCATCCTTAAACCAAAGAGAACAGGAGCAGCCACTAAAGAAGGACTCGGACCCCTTTCACGCCTTCTGTGGTGTGTTCTATTTCAAAACAAACTCAGTGCATTTCCAAGAAAGGCTATGGAGCCCCTTCCACCATCCTTCTTACAGACTGTGCCCAAGAAATGCATAAAGAAATCCAGATGTGTCCTCCACTGCTTTTATTCTGTTTCCTTGTCTTTAATTGTTCCACTTGCTGTTAGCAGTTGGACCATTTCTCGCTGCCCTGCTTTCATGTGCCCTTGGCCACTCTCAAAACATGAGAGGACTGGGACCCATCTACATGGAGGAGGTGATAAAGCTAGGAGGAGCAGGGATGGGACTTAAGGAGTCCCCACTGTAAATGGCAAAGCTCAGCTACTGATAAAAAGCATGATTCTAAACCAGCTAAGGCTAACAACACTGAATTTGAACTTTGTTATTATCAAGCGCTGAGATGCACAGGATTTTGGGTTGGGTTTTTTTCCCCCTTTTGGCGTGCTGAGTATCAAACCCTGAACCCCTGCATTCTAAGTAGGCACTTCAGCCTCAGAGCTGCACCCTCAACCGACACCCAGCTCTTGCATTATTGCCTTGCACCTTTCTTCTGTCTCCAACACCCCCTCCCCAGTTAGAACACTGCAGCCTTCAAAGGTAGTGTGGGCCAACCTAAATGGAAGTGGTATCCACAGGGCTCTGCTGCTCTGTCTAATTGCAGCCCCACATGGTCTGGTGGCATCTGTGCCATGATGACAAGGGAAGTTGGACCTCTGCACTCTTTGTTCATGATGAGGCCACTGCTCCTCTAGTCTGCAGCTGGACTCTCAGAGGCAAGGCCAGGCCCAAGTTCATAGAACAGGCCACCCACACTGCACATCAGGGCTGCTGGACTGTCCCCAGGGTAGGAGCCACGCTGGCTCTTAGCCTCGACTCGGAAGACTCCACCATATGGCATCCCTAGGGATCACGATGACAGGAAAGAGAAGGAGCCAGGCGCAAGAAACAGCCATGCTTCTGGGTGCTTGAGACCCTACCGGGAAGGGGACGTATGGGTGGTTACCCTTGTCCCCAGTGTGCCTGAGCCAAAGAGGCAGGCACCAAATACACAGAACAGTGGCGGCCTGCAGTGACATGGCAGAGGAGATGGGGCTCCCCTATTTGGCGCTTTCATCTCTCCAGCCTCCAGATGTGCGTTCAGGGCAAAATCTGAACTTCAAACTCTGTGAAGCTTCGAGGACATCACAATTCTCCAAGGAAGGAGCAAACTGGGGTCTCCATGGCTGCAGAGGACTTTAATGGAAAGTGTAGCCAGCCTTCTAAAACAGAAAGACAAGGACCTCTCCTCCCCTATCCCCTTCCCCTCTCCTCCCCTTCTCCTGCTCCCCTCCCTTCCCCTCCCCCTAAAGTCCAGGCACGGAAAGAGGAAGACAAACAAAACAGGCTCAGCTCTGCCTTCCCCGTCCTCCTGGAATCATCTGGCTTCTCCTGACAGCTTCCCTCACTTCTTTGGTCCCTGTGGGGCAGGGCTGGGGGTGGGCAAGTTGGGCGAGGCACGAGGGAGACGGAGGGGAGGGCTGAAGAGACACCATTTGGCAAGGCTGCCAAGAACAGAGCCCAGATGCCTCCTCTGGAAAGCGAACTTCCCAGGTTGCCTGGCATGCTAGGACTTGCTGGCAACCAGAGCCCTGGCTGGCAGAAGTGGGTGGACAGTGGAACCAGAATTCAAAGGGGTGGCTAAAGGAGGGACCGAAGGAGGGAGGTCCAGGAGGGAGGAGGGGGAGGTTTCAGTGAATCATATAAATTAGAGACAGAAAGGATGTCGGGCCACCTTCATTTCCTTCCTCTCCTAATAGGAATTATCTCATTAGCCCCGAGCTTCCTAGAGGGGAACTTTAAATGATTCCTGTAATGGGGATTTCAATCTGGGGCGGGCCCCCTCCTATCAATCTCACTCCCAGGAGAGCTAGGAATGCTCTTAAAGGGACAGCGCAGAAAAAGAATTCAAAAGAACAGGCTTTAGTATGCTAGGTACCCACCATTCACCCTCCACAGCCACTCATGGAATGGCAGAAGTGGGTGGACAGTGGAACCAGAATTCAAAGGGGCGGCCAAAGGAGGGACCGAAGGAGGGAGGTCCAGGAGGGAGGAGGGGGAGGTTTCAGTGAATCATATAAATTAGAGACAGTCACAGTTATGGTGCTCAGCGTGAAAGGTTCTAGTTAGCCCTGTAAAAGAACGTTCTGACCCCTGGAACTTCTAAGTGGCACCTCCCACAGAAAAGGGGTACGGAAGGCTGAATTGAGCGAAAGGTTTTGAGGTGAGATGATCCTGGATTGTGTGGCTAGGCCCCAGATGCAATCTTAAGGGTCCTTCTAAGAAGGAAGCAGAGGGAGATTTGACTGTAGAGAGAAGTCAAGTGACCACAAAAGTGAAAGCACGGGTGATGTAATCGCAAACCACAAAATGCCAGCCATCACTAGACGCTACCATTCTCCCTCCGTGTTTCATGAAAAAGCAGCTCCGTCTACAACTTGACCTTAGCCTTCAAGGTCCCATTTCATGAGATCCTTCACCTCCCCCTTCCCCACAATGAACCCAGCTCTCTCACACTCCCTGTCTGGTGCTAGGCTGAGGAATCCAACCCAGGGGCCTTCTTCAGGCAATACAGTCTACCGCTGAGCCACGCCCCTAATCCCAGAGGTCTCAAACCAGACTGCTGGCCTCTCAGATTTGAAGAGATGGATTGTTTTAAACCATCAAGCACATGTGGGCTGTGTTACATCCTCCTGGGAAATTAATACAGTTAAGAAAAAGTCCTTGCCACAAGGACTTGTCTTCAGAGTCTTATTCTACAGCAAGAGAAATGAATACATGTCAGAAACATCAAAGGACAAACACAATGGCTCTGTTGGAGTCCTACGGTGAAATATTAACAAGAGTCTTACATCACTACTGACAAAACCAGGACATAGTAGAGCTGGACCTGGCTTGAATACAGCTGCTTCTGACTACGTGTGCTGGAAATTAGTTTGAAGGGTGGCGTGGAAGTCAAGGATGGTTGGATCCTTTTCCATGAACACAGAAAGAGAAATGGGGAGGGGGGATTTAGCAGCGATGAGTCAGGCGGAGCCAAGGCATACCTATGTCTAGTCTGCTATGACAAAGTGCCACAGATTGGTGGCTTCAAACATCGGGATTCAGCCTCTAAGAGAAGATCAGAAAGCCACAGTCAAGGTCTCAAGAGAGCTGGTTCTAGATGCTCCAAGGGAGAACCTGGCCCACGCCTTTCTTCCAAGTTTCTCAGGAAACCCTGACTCCCCTTGGCTTACAGAGGTTTATGTCTATTCTTGGCCTCCACCTCCCTGCCACCTGCTTCTCTTGTCCTCTTCTCAGGACTGGCCATTGGATATGGAAATCACCCAAAATTTAGGATGATCTCATCGCACGATCCTTAACTGACTGCACCTGCTTAGAGTTCTTTTCCAAGTAAGATTGTGTCTGAGGTCCGAAGTGGACATGGGTTTTGAAAAAATATATATTATTACATTTTTGGAAGGGGCACATGCACACACGTGAAAGTCAGGAATTGATTCTCCCCTCCTACTATGTGGGCTCCAGGAATAGAACTCAGATGAATAGGCCTGGAGGCAGGGCCTTCACCCACTGAACTATCTGCTGGCTCACACTTTGGATTTGCATTTGAGCAGTGCTCAAAACTGACAGCGAGCCTATAGCTCCAACCTCCCAGCTCTCTAGTGAGTCTTCTATTTTCCACGCAGGAGCTAGAAACCAGGACCTTGTGTGCGGTAGGCAAGTATTCTACCATTGAGCTACACACCCGGGACCCCTCTGTTCTTGTTCAACTGGAGTTGGCAACGTGAGGGGGTAGCCTCAGAAAGGATAAAATTCCCCCATCATCGAATTGTTCAGGCGGAAAGCACCTAAAGGGAAGACTTTACGGTGCCGTGGTCTGGATGGAAGATGAAAAAGGCCAATGGCCCGATTCTATGGGAGTGAAGACTGTACCCAAACTACTCTATACAGTGCGAGCACTGTGTGATGCCTATTCCCTACGAGGGGTGCTCCCTTCAATGCCAGCTCTCCCCCTTCAACGGCCGTGTAGATCCCTGCAAAGTAAAATAAAGCAGGAAAAAGGAAATGCCAAGAATGTGACTTTTCCTATGTTGGATGGTGATTGACAGAGGGCTAACACCTGAAGCTCCTAGATGTCTCTGTCTTCTCTGGTAGTGAGAAAGTGGCGCATTGGGACAATTCCTAGAGCAGGAGCAACTTGAAACAGCGCCCCAGTGATGATGCAGATCAAGAACGGGACTTGAAGTCACTAATACTCGTGTGGCATCTACACGGTCTCTTGGGAACCGCTCTTAGATGGGAGTGCTGGGTCTACTTTACCTACTGCCCAGCCCCCGGGGACTGGAAGGAGAGACTCCTATGGCGGGCTGGCTGCTCCCGTGGCTCAGATGAATCACACCCACGTGACGTGTCAGCTGTGGGAGGTAAAGAAGCCCTTAAGCCCCAGGTGGGTGCCTGCAAAGCCACCCTCCCAGGGAGCCCAGACCTCAGGCCTTGCTAAATTGACTGCTAATCACCATAAGCACCCTAGTGCTGCATCCTCCATCTGGGTGGCCCATAGCCACTCCCAGGCCTTGTCACAGGCTGGGTGATCTCAGCAGGCCTCACACACACCCTGCCAATGCGCAGGACAAGTCTTCTCATTCCCACTTTACAGATACGGAAGGTCTGCCAGTGAGCAGAGCAGCCCATGGGTTGCTCTTCGCTCGTGGCCACCCAGAAGCATGGACCCAGTTCCCAGCCCGCTGATCCTCCAGCCGCCCAGGTGGGCAAATGGCACCTATGAGCTCTTGTGGGTTTCGCAGCGGTAGCCACAAATACCAGGATATGTCTCTTCCCTCTGGACCCAGGGTTTCCTTTATGGACCATAGGGAGCCTGAATAACTAAAAATGCCCTGCCCGGCTTCCTCCTCCTGTCTGGCCATATGGACTTGGAAAGCAAGGCCCTGGCAGCAACAGGCATGGCTGGTGCCCAGGCTGGGCCTCCCCCAGGAGTGGCCGGGCATGTCATTTGGGATCTGAGAGGAGAAGCCACCCCATCCATCCTGTACTTTTCCAGGCGTGGAGAAAGAAGGGATTGGGCAGAAATGATCTGAACTCCGAGTTCAACTTTCCACCAAAGCTTTGCCCAGGGCAAGGCCTGCTGTCTGTCTGCCCTTGATCAACTCAAGCTGCCCAAGAAGGAGTCTGGAGACTCTAGACAAGACAAACACGACACTCTTCTGGGGTCACCTCATGCTTGACCCTTGGGGGGGGGGTGGCTGAGTTAGATACTTGTGGGAGGACCTTTAGTTTGATACAGCCCATGTTACCCAAAACCTTTCACATGACTAGACAGTCCTGGAGGCAGAATTCTGCAGTTTGGCACCTGCGTGGCAGAAGGAGGCCGAGCCAGCCTGCACACAGCTGACACTGGAAAAGCTGATGGGTCCTGGCACCATCATCAGTGGGCCTGAAACAACGGCCTGTGGTGCCCATGCCCAGCCCAGTCACCCGTCCTTCCCCATCAGTTGGGGCATCTGTACCTTGAGAGACGCTACACACCTGAGGTCGTGGCTACATTTGGGGACAAGGTAGAGAGGAGCCCCAAGACCATGAGGGCAACTGTCTACGTGCTGTAGAAAGGCAAGCTGCCTCCAGCCCCTGCGCTCTGTTCCCAGGACACTCTTACTGGCAGCGTTAATAACTAACCACGTCCCAGACAGGTGCTGGCGGCCTGGCCTTAGGAGTTCTTGTTCAGGGTTGGAAGTGAGTCATTTCTCTTTTTTATAGTCTGCTAGCTGACTGAGTCACCCCGAGCCGACCCTTTCACACAACCGTTCGCTCAAGCCGACTTACAGGCATGGCTGTACCTTAGACCCATCTCCTTTTAGGTCAGCTGTGTCTCATGGGGCTGACCCTTGGGGTCTCCATTAGTGACCAGCTCCCTGCACGCCCCCTCCCCCACTTGGCTCCTTCATCTGGGACATTGACTCACTGTCCCAAGGAGTCTCGGAAGCTTTCTCAGAAACACAGGGCCTGCCTAACTGGGGGTGCCAGGCTTGAGGCCTGAGGAGGCTGGTCTCATATTTGACTTTTATTCTAAATAGTACTCTCAACCCCCTGTACCCTCTCTGCTTGAAATAATGAAAGAAATGGGGGCTCGAGGCACAGCTCAGTGGATCACATGCTTGCTTTTCAAATGGGAGGACCTGAGTTTGGGTCCCCAGCATCCCTGTAAAAATCCAGGCATGGCATGGGAGTCTGCAATCCCAGAGTCAGTGAGATGAGAAGCGGAGGGCAGAGGACCTGGAGCTCACGGGTCAGCTAGTCTCAACTATGGCCAACAGAAGGCTAACTTTCAAGCAAAAAAGTGAAAGATAAATAAAATGGAAAAAGGGCAATGGCGAGATGGCTCAGTGGGTTGAAAAAGGTGCTTATGATCAAACCTAATGATGTGAGCTCAGCCCCCAGGACCCACGTGGTATGAGAGAATCAACCCCCACAAGCTGTCCTCTGACTTCCATGCATATGATGTCCCCCAAAAGATATAAAAATGTACAAATACACACACACACACACACACACACACACACATACACACAAAGATCAAAAGCTGGAAGGCACCTGAGGTCCAACCCCCAAGGTCCATCTGCGACCTCTATATCCGTATTTGAACATGTCTACCCCGCACACACACACAACACACACAGAAGATAAAGAATATCAAGGTCCAGCACTTAGGAGCTGAAGGATCCAAGCCAAACATGCAGTACGTAGGTCAGTTTCATCACTCTTGAAAAAGGCAGACGGGCATTAAGTAAACTGAGTCCCACACCCGAGCAGCTTGCCTACTTACTGTGTTTCGGGTGACCATTGAAGTCAAAGTGTCAGGTATTCAGCTTCACGAGGTCACTCTGGTATAAACTTCTTGAGAGAAACTTAAATAAAGGCCTCCCGAGGAGAGGAAAATGCATGCTTTCCCGGACAATCCTTTCCACATGTTCCTATGGATTTTTTTTTTGTTTAATTTTTTCATGCAATGTATTTTAACCATGATTTCGCCCTTCCTCCAAATCCTTCCAGATACCTCCATTCTCCCTAGTCACCTAACTTCATAGTCTTTCTCCCTGTTTCGCTCCAATACCAGACACTAAGGAGGACATAAAAACACAAGACAGGGGCATTTTTAAAACGCCACCACATATCCTCCATGTTTGGGGATCCGCTTTTTCTCTGACCCTACAACCACCTCCGCCTTGCACTGTCTGCTTTGTGGGACAGATGTGTCACCCTCAGGTGGGACGTGGGCTAACAATAAGACCAAATTAAATGATTCCTTCGCTCGGAGCTGAAACTCAAGTCTGGGAGGTGATAGCCGGTCTGTGCACTGGGCCAAAGCGCTGTCTTGCCAGTGCAGCCTTGCTTGGACTTCTTGCATAAACTCTGCTTGGTCTACCTTCTCAGCGCCCAGCACTGTACTCCAAGGCTTTGAGTTACTTCCTCATCTCTCAGGTGTCCCTGCCAAACTCACCCCACTGGCTACAGCTGGCTGCCTCACAGACTTCCCACACAGCCTTTTGAAAAGCTTCTGCCACTGCTGTAGCTTCTGCTTGACCTCCCCAGGGTGATAGGGCCTTCCGCTGGTCCACCCATCTTGCGCACAGCTTCTGAGACGGCAGCCAGCCTAAGTGTGGCCATCACACCGAGGGTCCGCATGCCAGGAGATGAGACACTAAGACTCCGCCCCTGGAGCTGGCTCAGGTACCCATGAGTCACTAGCCCTGACCTGTGACCATGATGTCCCGGGGGGAGTGGGAGGCCTAGAGAAGAAGTTCGATGCAGGGACACCAACCGCAGTGACTCACAGTTGGATCCCATGGGGAAGTTCCATCTCCAAATCCCTGGGATGACACTAGCCCCTGGCTGAGCTCACCCCTGCACTAAGGATGCCTGCGCCAGCTCCCAGCTTTCCCCTCTCAACCGCCTGCCTGGTGGAAGTTGTCATCTGGGTGGCAGCTCCCGCTCCCCCGCCCCTGCAACACATGTGACGGATGGAGCGGAGGAAAGGGCATGTCCTCCCAGGGTGTCAGATTGTTCACCAGTTACAACAGGTGTCCTCCTGCTGACACTCCACAGGAGCCTTGGGGGCCAGGAGGCAGTGATGCCACAGCTCTCTGAAAGGAAGTAGGCAGAGCGGCACTCTAATCCCGTAAGATTACTAAAACAACAGGGCAAGGCACTGGGCTGTGAGGCAGCCTCAGGAGTTGCCCAGAAACACACCTGGCCCTCGTCTTGGCAGGAACACACAGGCCACGATTCCTCTCTTCTCCAGGTATTTTCAAAAGAGCAACCATTTCTAAGGCTTCGTCAGGATATGCATCTAGTTCTTCCTCCCTCCCCGCAAATAGACACCAGACTTCATTGCCTTACAGGCTCAACTTCCATCACACAGTTGCTAAGCACCACCAAGGCCAATGCGCAAGTGCACATTTTCAGAAAGCCCCTCTGTATCCAATGTTAACTTGGGGAGGGGTGCAGTGGCACCCTGAGCCTCTCTCGCCTTGATGGTTGTTGTAGCGTGATGGCTGATCCCATACCTCTCCACAGCTGTCGAGTTGCACACTCTCAGAGGGAAGAGCAAGACATGGGGCTGCAAGACAAGGGCAGCGCTCCAAGATTTGAGGAGCCTGCACGGGAGCACCCTCAGCATTGTTAGCTGCTCTGGGGCCTGATGGTGTCACTGTCAGGTGTCCCTCAGATGTCCCTAGCACGTATCCATGTCAGAACACATTCAGAACAAGAGAACAAAGGCATTTGGTCACTCTCCTCTTGTTCATGTTCCCGTTTCCTTTGCCGACAGACCTGCAAGGGTGTGTGTGTGTGTGTGTGTGTGTGTGTGTGTGTGTTGGGGGTGATATTAAGTCCAGACCCCAATGCCAGAAATGATTCTGAAGTCAGCAGTTGTGGGAGCTCCCAAGATGTGGCCACGGCTTTCCAGCTCATCAACATCATCACTACCACCTATGGAATACTCTGGCCTTTGGGTTGAGGAGGAATCCTGAGGGCTGATAAAGGGTAGGAGTGTTTTCAGGAAGGCAGAACCCACCGTTTGCCTGGAAATCCCCTCAAGTCACTTATTAACCACCCCTGACCCCAACAGGCACACAGCCCTCCACTTACCAAGACAAGACAACAGCTTTAAAAAATAAAATCTTTCATCAACAGTCACTTGGTACAAAGTCATGCTCTCATTAGGGAGCCCCCTGTCATCCAGGCACCTACTCTGAGCTCCCTGGATCCCCATAGGAAAAGCTGGGAAACAGGATACGTAGACCCAAGATGCCTTTCCTTCCATACCTATTGCCTATGGCCCTGAGGGGAGTCAGAAGCAGCATTGCAGGTGAATCCTGAAGGACCAGATGAAGGAGCAGGCAGCCTCATGGGATGTGTGCTTATGGGCACACATGAAGGTGATAGTTACAGGTGGTGCAGGAGGAGAAGCCTGCCTCATGGGGCATGTATGTGTATGGGCACACATGAAGGTAATGGTCACGGGTGGTACAGGGCAGCCAGCCCCATAGGACATGTGTGCTTATGGGCACACATAAAGGTGATGGTCACTGATGGTGCAGGAGGGAAGGATACAGGGATGCAGAGAGCAAGAAGAATCTTGTCTTATAGGTAAGACACAAAGCAGGGGACTAGGAAATGATGGGTCATGGGATAATGTGTCCAAGGAGACATGGATGGGGGGACAATAAATGGTTTCTTAAAGGCATCAAGTAACCCATGGAATACTGGGATTAAGAAAGAGGCTCAGGGAAGATGCAATCAGGATTGATTACTTTAGGAGGAGACACGGTAGTCCCCAGATTAGAGCACACCGTGGGTACTCCAGCTGGTTCCCCAAAACCCAAAGCCAGAGGGGGGACTGGGGAGAAGGGATGAGAAGGCTGGGAGATGAACTCTCTGCCAGGACTGTCAGGACTCTGCACACCAGCAGACCTTGGTCCTGCTTCCTTCAATCCCTGTTCTCCCAAGGAGCAAGACTTAGCACAACCACGTTAAGGGAATTCATTTGCAATTGGATCCGTAACTGCCAAGATTAAATCAAGAAAAGGTGCTGCCACTTGTCAAACGTGGCCTCTGTCCCAGGAACCAGGCAGAGCAGCACTCCATCCTCCTCTCCTCAGTCGTCAGGTGTCAGCTCTGTTCCCACCCCCAGTGCTTCATTCCCCAGGCTCTGCAGGAGACACTGGGGTGATCTAGTGTCTCTTGTCAAAGCTGCCCATATTCTGAGCTTCCCACTCAGGACCCACCACTGAGATTTATGGCCAGAATTGCTGTAACCACATTGGATGGAGGAGCCTAGACAGTTACAGGCAAAGCCAGCTCTTGGATAAAGAGAGAGGCCATGTGTTCTACATCCAGCATTATTAGGACCAGACTTGGGTCGGCAGATTTCCAGAAAGCTTCGAGATCTCGTTTAATCCTGTGGGTAGTCTCTGTGCTCGTGAAAGGCAACAGGTGTGGTCCACCTGCCGCCTGTCTCCTGGGTGTGCGGGCTTGGAATCACCTGCTTGGTGCTTCTCCCAGCATACTGCAAGACTGTCCCTGCTCTGAACTCTGACAGACAGCAAGAACTTGTTGTGGGAAGGCAAAGGGGCTGTTCTATACTGCAAAAGGGCAGTACAGAAAAGCAAATGATATGGACGGACCTGACTTTGAGTCTTGACTTTCTCCCAAATTACCCACACCATCTCAGGCATGTGACTATACCTCAATTTCCTTGTCTGGCCTTTGGGCATACTGTAACCTATCTGCTAGAGCTCCAGGAGGAGTGAGCAATTACACGAACCTCAGTGACAAGAAGGAGAGCCCGGAGTACAGCCTCGCCTGGATTAACTACATGATATATTTATTTACAACTGTCTAATCCCGCTCCCACAGCAAACGGCAAGACCCCTGCCTGCTGCCTGCTGCCTGCGCTCTGGCTAGGCACCCAGAGCGTTAGGGCCGTGTCTACATCCGGGGCCATACAAGGGAACACAACTCCACCTTCAAAGCGAATGAACAGAAAGGACCCAGCTGCACGGAGACAGCCACTCACAGCTCACCTTTCTCTTGTCCTTGCTCCACCGTTGACAGAAACCTCTGGTCCTACCTAAAACGAGAAGGGGAGGGTTAAATCTGTAAGCAGGACAACACTGGACACACCATCATCAGACTCGTCATTGCTGGGGGTAGACCCTGAATGTCAGACCTTTTAGGGACATAGAGGATTAAGGGTTGCAGTTTCTATTCATTCAAGAGACAGGTTTTCACTATGCAGCCCAGACTGGCCTTGGAACTCATGTACCGTTGCCTCAGCTTCCAAAGCGCTGACATTATAAGCATGAGCCACCTCATCTGGCTGACAGCTGCTGAGCATCCTTCAATATGCAGCGAAACCACATCTCAGAAGAAATCCACGCAACTGGGGTCACGACAAACTCGAAGCTACTTTCAAAGAGATACATCTCTCAAAAAACAATAAACTAAACCTAGAATCAACTCAACATAAACAGACTTACAAGGGATACTGATATTCTTTTCAAGTTATTAACAATGGACATTGATAGCAAAATAATGGATGGTTGGAATGCTGAGCTGTTCTGTTTGGAGTGGGACCTCTCATGTGTGTGCTCATGTGTGTACCCATGTGTATTCATTCACACGTGTGCATATTCACGCCATATGCAGGTGCACATTTATGTGTCTATGTGTGTGCACACTCACCCTGTATGCCATCACCCTCCCCACTACTCTCAACTCCCAGCTTTTTTTTTCTTTATGCAGATTTGGGGAATGGAACTCAGGTTCCCATGGTTTCCAAGGCAAGCGTTTTACCAAAGGGGCTGGTTTCCTCGTCCTCGCTTGCTCCTTTCACACAGCCTCCTATCCCATTATTTCCGCATGCTGAACCGACTGTACGTCTGAACTCATTCAACGGGGCAGTACGTTCGTACTGTCAGGCTCCACACCTGGCCTCCACCACACTCCCGTAAACACCAGTCCATAACCTCTAACTGCTATGCCTTCTGCACCTTGTGGGTTTCTGGGGTGTGAGCTAGCGCAGGTAATTCCTGAACAAATGGGCAGGTATCAGCCGAGTTGCTGTTGTTGTTGCTGTTAAAACAGATACTTAATCTTTAAATCCGGCCTCTGTTCAATCTCATTCAGACGCCAGGAAGAGTAGAATTTCAAACGGTGTTTAAAGATAATAGCCCCATTCTAAGCCTCCCCACCATTAGGCTCGAAGAACTCACTCGAGACCCTTAGGTTGGCAAATGAAAACACAGAGAAGACAGACAAGAGGGGAAAAGAATACAATCAGACTTGAAATGGAAAACGGGTAACCTTCACACACAAGAGAAAGGATTGTTTGGGTGGCTGAGTGCACATTCACATACCAGCACTCTGGGGTCCCTGAGTTCCTGAAGTCAGGGCGGGGCTGGCCCTCTGCAGGTAACCCCACCAGCCATTAGGTCAGATGGGGGAAGGGGGCCTCATGCACCATAGGGCCTCTCCAGTGACATGTTTACAGGGCCTGCATCCCACTATCATGCCCATGAACTTATACAAGGACCAGCCTCGGGCCTCAAATGCAATAGTCTCTGCGTTTTTGAGGATGCACGTGTGTACGCCTGTGTGGACATGGGGGCAGAGGCCAGAGATCAAACTCAAGTGTCATTCATCAGGAGCTATAGACCTTATTTTTTGAGACAGGGTCTCTCACTGGGATCTGGGTCTTGGGACCTGGTATCTAGAGCAAGCTTGCTCTACCTTCCCTGGCACTGGGTTTATAAATGCTTTGTACATAGGCGGTGGTGCTGGGGATTGAATTTAGATCCTCAGGCTTACGCCTGAGCTATCATCCCAGCCTCCTGCATTGGTTCCTGACTGCGGGCAAACCAAATTGACCACTTGCGCCCAGAAGAACTGTGTTATACCTGGAACCTCACTGGCCAACTGAGAGAAGTAGAAAACTCAATCCCAGAGAGCAGACAAAACGGCAGGCTACTTTCCACCTCCATCCCTGCATCTCGAACAGATTCCCATTCCAGTTTTCTACAAAGTGGCCGCTCATCCATCTATCCTCAGTTTATTACTGGGTGGAACACACCCTATAAACTCACTCAAGATAGACCCCGGTTGAATGGAGACACTTTTGGCTTTGCCCCTCCTTCTGGGAGGGAGCTGAATTTATTTTGTTTGGTTGGCTTTTTGTTTGTTTGTTTGTTTGTTTGTTTTTGTTTTGTTTTTGCTTTTCCAGACAGAGTTTCTCTGTGTAGTTTTGGTGCCTGTCCTGGAACTAGATCTTGTAGACAGGGCTGGCCTCGAACTTAAGAGATTTGCCTGCCTCTGCCTCCTGAGTGCTGGGATTAAAGGCGTGCACCACAACCGCCTGGCTTTGAATTGATTTTAAAATGAGGCCATCTTAATTCCTCACACTACCCCATGAAGTCTCACTTCAGCTAAGTTAATAGAGTGGGCAGTGGTCAGAAGCCTAGGATAAGGTCTTCTTGAACTTAGAGAGTTAGGGAGTGTCATGAAGAGGGGAATGAGGGGTTCTGGAACCATCCCCCTCTTTCTAGGTTTCTGTAAAATGCTAAGACCTAATCCCATGCCAGTGGTCCTGACTGGTCTCCAGTGAGACCTGGGCACTTGGAGGAAACCTCCTCAGATACCCTGAGAAATTCTGAGGTTGTGGCTCAAAATGAATTCACGGTGTAGAGAAAAAAACCTGAGAAAGCTACATTTACATTTTTATCTTTGTGTGTGTGTTATGTGTGTGATGTATGTGCTTGTGAGTGCTGGTGCGCATGTGCCATGATGTGCATGCCAAGCCATGCTTACAGAAGTTGGAGTACAACTTCAAGCATGGCTCCTGGTTTTCCACCTTGTTTGAGACAGGGTCCCTCACTGCTCACCTGCTATCGACACCAGGCTAGCCGAGGCACGAGCTTCGAGAATTCTCCACTCACTAGAGTTCTGGGAATGCAGAGGCCTACACTACTGCACCTGGCTTTTATATGGGTTCTGGGAATTTAAATTCAAGTCCTCGTGTTTGTGTGACAAATCCTTTACCCACTGGACAACATCACAGCCTAGAATCTGCATTTTTAATGTGTTCCCAGGGAAACCCAAGGCTGGGAATCCTTAATACACAATGAGTAAGTAGCTTGAGCTCAAAGACACCCCTCTTCCATCCTCCCACACCCCCAGGAACTCAGGCAAGCCACCCACAACCTCTCTCAGCCGCAGCTCCCCTTCTGGGGACCGTGGAGTACGAGGCATGCGGGAAGCTTGGGCTCAGAGCCCAAGAGACTGTGTCTGGGCAGCTGTGCATCTCAAGAGATTTCTGCATTCCACTAGTCATTTGTTTCACTCTGTTCTCTGAAGAGGCGTGGCCACCTAAACCTCCCAGAGAGAGAGCTCTACTATCCAGGGATACTAAGTCTGTTCCTGGCACACTGGCTGGAATGTCTCCTAGGAGCTCGGCTGAGCTTTGCCCACACCTCCCGCTATGCCAGTATGGCCCTTTCTGCCCTCTACTGTGGAGGACAATGGGCAGGGGCTGAATGGAACACCTTCCAAAGCAGGCCAACTAGCAGCACACACCTGACCAGATCTCACCATGTCGCTGAACCCAAATCAGCTCCTTCGTGATCCCTTCATTTGCTTGAACCGCATGTTCCATGCGTGTGACTTTTTACTACAATAAATAAATATTCCCATGGGAGTGACTTCTGCAAAATAGGCCAAGAAGCTCTCTGTAGGCCACCGGCCTGGGTCCCATTTCCAGAACCATCCCCAAGGCCACCACATCCACCGTGCTACAATTACATTTACGTGCCCACAGAGATGTTCTCATGTCTTTCAAAACCAGAGCCAGTGATGTCCATAGTAATGACAGTCACAGTAATGTTTAGGTAACGGATCCGGCCTGGGTACTAATCATCCTTATACCATCGCAGCCATAAAACTTTAATTTTAATGTTTTTATGGTGGAAGGGAACAATGAAATCATAAGAGCATAACCATCACAATGTGATCCGGAAGTGATGTGTTCATTGCAGTCTCCAAACTGGGTGGGCTTTGCTGAGAACCCTTGTTGAAGGCTCCATTGTTGCTTCATAGGGGGATCTTTCTAGAAATGCCCACTCCGGCCAGATACCTGGCCCCTACCATAACCTTGCATGGGGTTCACCTTTTCCCCTGTAGTTCCACTTAAACTCCCCCTTGTTTTATCATGTGAAAGTCTCCCCACTGGGGGAGGGCTTTGAACACTGTTGGGTCTGTCTGATCACAGACAGAGACCACAGTAGCTCCCACCCCCACCTGTATGTGGAATGCTCAAGCCTGGCAGGAGGGACTTCTAAAGTCCAAACATAGACAGGTACTCAGCCCCTGGAGCACAAACACCCAGCATACATCACACTCGGGTCTATAAAAGATAATTATACGATCTGATCTGGCAAATTAGTGTTCAGAACTCTCTAATTCTCACAATGAATTCGAGGGTTGGATCAACAGGAAGAATTAACCTGGATCTTTATTGGGATTCGCCCCTGGGTCAGGATTAGGGTTCATTTATCTCTTTTATTTTCCTACCGAGGGAGGGTAGAAAGGCCTCCTCTCTTGCCCGCCCTCCCTACACTGGCTAGGCCTGGCTTTCAGACGAGCCAGCTGCCTAGAGATCTTTCCCACGACCTGCCCAGTCCAGCACACCCACATAGAGCAGCCTTCAGGAGAGAAGCAGCGATACAAAGATGGGTAAGAAGGTGTAGGATTTTTCACAAGGAAGAAAAGTTAGGGCATCCCAAATAAAGGGTTAATTTACACAAACACAGCCCAAGATCAACAATGAACTGACCTTCCCAGGGAGCCATTTACCTCCTATTTATTCCAACTAACTCTGGAAAGTCTACTTGGAGAGCACACATATGCACTCCTCTAGGGACCTCTACCAACTCAGGAGAGGTCATTTATAGGAGCCGGTACCCAAGTCCTTACTCATCAGATAGCTAGATCGCTGAGGAACTGGTACCCAGATACATAGGCATGTTGAACCCAAGGGATGATTGCCCTTCATCTTACAAGAACAAGCATTGTGGTGGTGGTGGTGGTGGTGGTGGTGGTGTGTGTGTGTGTGTGTGTGTGTGTTGTGAATGTATTTCTGGGGGTCCCTCTTAGGGAAGATAATTTCCTAGTCGAACTCTTCAGTCAACCCAGGTATGACATGCCCAGAGCTTCAAAGACAAGGCCCTGGTCAGTGGGAAAGAATTTACACCTATGCTCTAGTTGTCTATCTGTGGAAGACTGATAGAAAACTAAGGTTGTAGTATATGCAGGGGCAGGGACAATCTTCTCTACCTTTAATGCTTACAAGTCCACCCATGAAACTAGTTCCAGATGCCTCTATCAGGTTGGCTTGGCTAAAAGAACAGGATGCCTTTGGTGGTGGTTGGAAAGAAAATGGCCCCCCAAGGGAATAGCACTATTAGGAGATATGGCTTTGTTGGAATAGGTGTGGCCTTGTTGGAGGAAGTGTGTCTTCTGTGAAGGTGGGCTTTGAGGTCTCTATTTGCTCAAGCTATGTTCGGTGTGGTAGACAGTTCACTTCCTATTGCCTGTGGATCACACAATGTAGAACTCCCTGCTCCTTCTCCAGCACCATGTCTGCCTGCATGTCACCATATTCCACCATGATGATAATGAACTAAACCTCTGAACCATAAGCCAATTAAATGCTATTCCTTTATAAGAGTTTCCATAGTCATGGTGTCTCTTCACAGCAACAGAAACCATAACTAAGACATATTTCCAAGTTCTCATGGGGAGAGGATGGCAATTTGCTCTTCACAATGGCACGGGAACAAAGCATTCCATTTTTGGAGCAGGGTTTACTGTATGTGGTCAACCTCACCTACCTAAAACATACATTCATTGGTACTGTGGTGTACGTGTGAGTGTGCGTGTATCTGAGGTACAGCAATGTACAATGTTCTTTCATGTGCTTGGGCCAGGAGGAGTGTCCCATTCAAGAGTGTTGAAAAGGAAGACAAGGATGTACAAAGGTAGTGTCAGCAGATTACAGTCATTCTAGGTTTCTAGGAAAATCTCAGACAACTCCAATTCCACAATGGCAGAGGCAAACGTGTACTCTTTCAGAAAGAGATAACAATACCTGCTTGGAACCAATGAGATTGTAGGGTGTTAGGAGGGTGAGGGAGGCAGCCAGTCAGTGACACAGCTCTATCATAAAGTGACATTTCAGGGTCTAAGTGGAGGGCAGGCAGATGCACAAGGAGCCAAAGGCAGTGAAGACACAGGGGAAGCTCCGTGTGCTACCACCTCATTAGTCTTGGTATACATGCATGAACCCTGGGGGCAGAGAGCTTCAGGACAAAATCTTAACTTGACCACTAGCTAGCTGAGTCATTGTAGGTATCTTCTAGGCATCATTATCTCAACCAAAGCACTGAGGCATGGATGTCAGCCTCCCTGCCTCCGTAAGCTCTCCACAACCTTAACTCCTCATTCTTTTCTTCTTTTATCCTGGCAGTGCTAGGGGTTGAACCTAGGGCCTCGTGCATACTAGGCAAGAACTCTATCACTAAGCTACAGCCCCGGGCCCCATAAGTGTTATTTTCTATTTGAAGATGTGAGATGAGATCATGCTTGTTTCTCTATTGTAGTAATTAAATATAATCAACATTTTTGCATACCTCCTGGCCCATAGTAAGTAATCAGTAAGTGCTATCTGTTTCTATTACTACAAGTACCTCAGAAATACACAGATTATGAAAATGCTGAATGAGAAAACAAAAGGTCCCCATGTTTGTCTCTGGGTGTTAAACCGATGGCTGACTTGTCTTCTCATTTCCCTGTGTCTAAAGTGAATGGACATTGTGAAGAAAAATAAATCCCATTACAACATTAAAAAAAAATTATGGTTTGTTCCAGACTGGAAATAAAATAGTAAACATACTTTTTTTTTTTAAGTATAAAATAGAAATTTCAAGATTGCTGGAAATCAGAAATAGAACAGAAAGCAGGGTCAGGAAGCTGCATGTTGGAGTTCAGGTTTGTTATGGCAAGGGCTCCCTACTGTTGGGCCCGTAGCATGGCCCAGCAAGAGACGAGAAGTCAGCGGACCTGGTGGCAGATGCCATCTGACATCTCAGAGGCAGTTAGGATTATAGACTCAGAGGCAGCAGTGACACTTGTGAATCAGTCTGCCTTGGCTTGAACGACTGAGAGTTCTAACCTAGCGGACACCCCACAAGGTAGAACCGACCTGCTCTGTGGCATTTTCCAAATTCCTGTGCCATGACAGAAGGCCCTGGTGATACCTGTGTTTTGGTTCAGAACCTACAACACACATACTTCCCTGTGTCTGTCACACAGCCCTGGCTCTCAGCAGAGGACACACTCCTGAGACGGACAGTGGCCAAGACCCTGACAGGAAGAATGAGAGAGAGGCCTGCCACCCACACAAACACACAACAGATAGGTCTAAGATGGAAAGCCAAGGTCTTGAGTTTTCTGCCAACTCTACAGGTCACTGAGGGCCAAGCAGCGGATGATGAGGGGGACTTTCTTGGGACCCCAACTCTGAAGCCCCATCCCCTCTATCACAGGTTGGGGCTTTTTCTTTCTCCCTTTCCTCAGGATGCCCTGAATTCCTGCTCCTAGTCTCTTTCCTAAGCTTCGGGTTGCCTTCTGCCCACAGAGAAGGTGATTGCCATGATCTCAGGTTCACCACACCCAAACGCATCACCTAAAGTCATCTCATCGTCTGATGGGAAGCCCTCTTCTAACGTCAAGTTAAATCACCTCACTGTGTCTGGTGACTTCTGCTCATTCTCAAAACGAATCATTTTTTATGTTCCCATGGCCATCCCAACAGGATAGGCTCTTGTCAACCCTCAGGTATGGAGCATTTCCATAATAATGTCATTTATTGAGTGTTTACTATGCCTTGGCCCTTTGTAAATAGTCTTCAGTACCACTAACAATTCACTCCTTTTTTCTTCCACTCTCTCCTCCACTTATTTTTTCCTTCCACATCCCCTGACAGGCTTTCATGTAACCCAGCACGTGACTGTTTGTCAGAGGGAGCACCGCACCGGTAATGTTCCACCACATCCCAAGGCCAGCAGCATGTAGACATCCTCAGTAATGGCAGAGCCCTCTCTCCTGTCATGTCGGATTTGCTGCTTCCTGTGGCCCACGTGTCCCTTGGGTTTTCCCTGCCTGCCTCCATCCACAGTCACACAAACTGTGGCCTGACTTTGCTCCCCTCATTAGAACTCCCTTGAACAGCCTTGGACTTGGGTGTAAAGAGAGAGTCCAACATTCTGTGCAAAGAATAAAAGCATAAAAATAAAAACCTGAAAACAGCCAAAGTTTAAAAGGCCATGGCATTTTCTCCTTTCAAACTATATTTGTGTCCTAAGAGACACCCAGCAAAGACAGTGCCCGTATCCAGCAGCTGTACAGAGGCCGGAGTCCCTGGGCAGGCTTGTGATGTCACTGTGGCTGCAGGCTGCTCCCAGTTCCCTAAAGGCCATGAACCACAGAAGGCATCCGAGGTCCAGGTCCACCAGCCTGGTGCCAACACAGAGCCCCCGTGTCTGGGTTTCACCACGTTTAAATGGAAAATAAAACATTCAACTCAAAAACACTTTCCAGTGATATTTTAAGGGAAAATGAGATCACAGAAAATCAGGGAGGTATATTTAAACAGTGTGACCCTAAGCAACACGCACACGCACACGCACATACACACACACTCCCTGAGAGGCTTGTTCACTACATAGGGTGAGCGAAAACATGAGGTGATCTTAATTTGAACACGCCCTTGGCAGTAGAAACCCTTCTAGGGATGCTACAGGAACCCATGATGTCCTTAGACAGAACCTATCCTCTCTGATCAGCATACTCTATGGGTCCCCAAGGCCCCCAACAGCTGCCAAGGTTCCCTAGCAAGCCAGATCAACATCTGCCTCAGCCAGAGATATCCAAACCCAGCTCTCCAAGGCATGGGTCGTTATTTAGTTAGCTCACAGTATTAATTTTAAACGCTTCAGCCAGGCAAATTCTCATGCTTTTAATAAAGCCGTCTGGGTGATTGCCTTTCCATGCTGCAAGCTTTCCCAAGTGACTGACAGGCTGTCATTTCAAGATGTCATGGGTTTCGTTTTAATCAAGGAGGGGGAACCGCCAGCATAGGTCCCTGGTTCCTTCTGCAAGTGTCTTGCTTTGATTGGCAAATTCCGACTTAACGGCTCTACGGTGAGGCTGAGGACAGAGGCAGCTCCCGTGCCCCTGAGTTGCTATCTAGGTGAGCGCATAGAGAAGGCACACAATGCTAGGCCAGAGCCGTTCTGCTACCTGTCAGTCCACCATGTTTCCTGGACTCAAGTGACCTCATAATCATTTCTCCAGGTATACATATAACCCAACTGATGAGCCTCCACAATGGACCCCAAAGTGTCTTGTGGAGTCAAGAGTCAGGATCGAGGTAGATGAAGCCTCCCGTGGCTCTCAAGGCTTACTCATGCTTGGTTTTGTTATGACAAGTTCTAACTATTTAGTCCAGGCTGGCCTCACACTCAGGACCATCCCGCTTCAGTGTCCCAAGCCTGGGATCACAGGCATATGCCACTGCACTCAACTCAGACTCGTTATGAAAAAGAACACATCAGCGTCTGGCTGCGCTAGGAGTCTGAACCCCACCCGTAAGATCTGGAAGCCTGAGGGAAAGGCTTCAGCATCCCCACACTTCCTGGTCCTCGTCTATCACAAATGCTCACCAAAGTATCTCCTATGTTTACAGCTGTCTTGAGGTTCCAATCATTCCTTGTAAAACACTTAAGATAGTATGGGATGGGTCATCAATACAGAAGGAACTGGGCTGTAGCTAAAAAGTTGGGGTGTACTTCAAAGGTCAACTCAGAGCGCTCCAGGCTCCCTCCAGATCCCCCACCAGTGCCCAGGGACTGGGAGATGATGATGGCCCAGCCATAGGAGGCCTGAGGTTTGCATGTATATACCCTTACCACTCTGCATATAGTCCAACCACACTGCCACCCACCAGCCCGATTAGCACAACTCTCAGAGGCCACATGTCTCTCTGGGGGAAGGAATTTTCTTAAAGAAATTGATCACAACGGTTAGGGTATAACTCCATAGTAGGTCAGTTACCCAAAAGTGTGAAACTCAGCAGCAGCGCTGAGAGGGAAGGACAGAGTGAAGGAGGCAAGAAGCAGGGAAGGCAGGGAAGCAAGAAAGGAGGGATGGAGGGAAGAGAAAAAGAAACCACAAAGCCTTCAAGCAAACTTCAAATGACACCAAGCAAGGTATGGGCATGCAAAACCTTTATCCGAAATCGCCTCCAGACCACAGAGACGCTTTGGTGTTGACTGAGCACCTATTCTAGGCCAGGCATTAAACCAGGCTCCAGAAATTTGGAGAAGGCAGGTCCCAGGATACCTAAGGTCAAACATTCAGGAAGAATGATGACATACAAGCAGTCACCGGACAGCGTGGGAGATGACTCAGCTGGGGGAAAGTGCTTGCCACACACACCTGGCCACCTCACTTCTAGCCCTAGAATTCACATGAAGATGAAAGGAGAGAATCAAGTCCACAAAGTTGTCCTTTGACCACTGCGACCACCACTGGAACATAGCAGCACATATGTCCCCCAAATCATGCATACAATAAAACAATTAATAGCCAGTCTGCCTGGCATGATGGCACATACCTTGTCACCCTCGCATGCCCAATTGAGCCAGTCTAGAATGCAGAATAAGGCTCTGTTTCATAAATCTAAGAACTGAGGACATGACTCAGGGGTAGAACATTTTCCTAACAGGCACAATGTTCTGGGTTCCATCAACAAGAACAGCCAATGTTCATACTATGTGACATGGATTATAATGGGTTACATAAGTGTATATGTATATGTATTGCATGTAACATTACCTAGCATATAGCATGTCCATTGTGCAGATGTGGCTTGGGGACAATGTGGGGACTGACTGATTGGTATGGAAGAGACAGTTACCAGGCTCTTTATCTCATGGTTAAGTTGGCTGTGGGGCCTATCCAGTTGGGAAGAGCTTTCTAGCTATACCACTGTAGGCACCAGGCATCCAGCTAGCAGATGGTCAACTGGCTACAAAAAAGAGAATGAGAGGAACATAACAGAGAAGTAAAGGATGCTGGGAGAGGAGCCAAACAAGGGAGGGAGAGGCACCCAGAGGGAGCCCAGGGGCAGCACCATGGGCACCTGCATTCATGCAGCTTTATTGGCTCCATCAGCTGGATCTGGACCATCGCTCCTCATCCTTCCTGTCTCCCCTGGGGTATCTAGAGACACCTGAGAACTAAGTTGGGAGGTAGTGATGAGGTGAGGTGGGAGATCTGTGATTTCAGAGGGAAGGCCAGCAGAGAGCCGAGAAGGTGGATCTTCTAGCAGCGGAAGCCATGGTCAGCAGTGGCTACGGGGTTATTAAAAAACCCTAAAGGGAAAGATGCTATTTAGCCAGGAGTGGACATGCAAGTATTTAAAATACTAAACTGAAATCAGAAGTCCCTTCTCATGACACTCTTCTTTGTGATTTTTTTTTTCTATTTTTACAGGCTTGTGTTATAACCAGGAACTCAAGCTGAATGGTTGGCAAAATCCAATATTATGTGATCCAGAGAAAGAGACGAGAACCAGAGGCTGCCCTCCAGCACTGTGCAGGAGACAAGAACACCTCTCCGTGCTTCTATGGGGTGCACCATGCTGCAGAGCTGTGGCTTAAATATAGCTACGTTAGAGGAGAGTCACCCCAGTAAGAACTAAGAGCCTCTCCCTAGGGCAGGTCTTTCAGCTCAAACACTGCTGCCCTTTGGGGTCGGACCCTGCGGAGACTGTTCTGTGCATGCAAAAGTGGTAGTGACATCCTTAGCCTCTAGGTACTAGAAGCCAGGAGCATCCCTCAGGACTGACAGTTGTCCCTTGGCAAATGTCCCCTCCCTACTGGCCTACAGTCAGCCCTGCCACTGCCTGACAATGGGATCTCAATTATTGGGACTTTGACCTCAAGAAGACCTTACATTCTCACCCACCCAATGAGGAAGTTGGATTGGATTGGCGCTCCCCTAAAAAAAGAGTGCCTCGTGGTACCTGAAATAAGTATTCTACATGGTTAGAAATGGCATGGAGTGACATGGAACCACATGGGAATGATTTTCTTCTCTTCTCTAGACTCTTTCATCCCTGGTTACCTCAGGAAAAAAAATTTCTATCTGCTATCAAGACGTTCTTAATGACTCTTCCATCTGGCTTGGGGAGTGAGAGAGGGAGAGAGAGAAAGCACTTCTCAGGTTCAGCAGGTTCAGTGCTTTGGAAAAGCCACAGATTCTAATGTTTTATGATTTCATCATATCCTGTATGTCCTGCAATGCTGGACTCACTCCAGATGATGATCCTGCCCAGCCTCCTCATGCAGTTTTAACATAAAAAATGTGGAACCATGCAGGAGAAACGTTCTGAAATCGTGTGCTGGTCGCTAAGGCACTGGTCTAGGAAGCACTGGGAAGATGCATCTACTCTTCCCCATAAATTACTAACTTCCTCTTGGACACACGATAGGATTCTACTTAAGGACCTCGCCTTGATGGGATATTAACTGGGAGAACTTCAATCTGAGTCCCATCTATGCTTTTGTTGTGGAGGTTAGTCGTTTTATCATTTGTTGTGGAGTGAACTGCATCCAGTCACATAACGATATGTGGAAGTCCCTCTGCTCCTAAGAATGTGGCCTTAGTTGGAAAAAGAGTCACTGCAGATGTCACTAGTCATGATGAAGTCACACGAAGGTAAGGCGGCATTGGAATTCAGTATGGTTGGTGTCTGCATAAAAGGGGAAAGAGGAACACAGACATGTATAGATCGAATATTATAAGACAATGAAGCCAGAAATTGGGGCAATGAATCTCCATTCCAGGAAGTGCCAAAGACTACCAGAAATCCACCAGAAACTGGAGGAATGTGGTGGACAGTCTGCAGGACAGCTTTGTTGATATCATGGGCTCCAAGAGCCGGGATCTACTGGTGGTTGCTAAGCCACTCTGACTCGGATGCATTTTCAGTCCATCAACCCCCGTAGGGCTATTATCACACCACAGGGCATGTTAGCTCACTAGTCATTGACAATGAGAGAAAGTGTAGCTGTATTTTATATTCCCAAATCTCTGCCCAGACAGGACACAGACATACTTGCTTAAACATTTATTTAGAGACAGGCATTCATAGCAAAAGAAAGACAGAAAACCTTCTGCACCTTTTGGTTTGTTTGTGGGTTTGTTTTTTTGTTTGTTTGGGGTTGGTCGGTTAGTTGGTTGGCTTTGAGACAGGATTTCATGTAGCCCAGGCTGGCTTCGAACCTGCTATGCAGCCGAGGATGACCCTGATCTTTTGTTCTCTCTGCTTCCACTTTCTCAGTGTTGGGACCACAGGCATGTGCCACTGTACCTGTTTTTATGCAGTGTTGGAGACAGAGTCCAGCGTCATGCTCTCCCAGGTGAGCTAAACGCCGGTCTGCCTCCATGCCCTTTGTGATCACACTTACATCTTCATA
The DNA here is from genome assembly GCF_018167655.1 of Microtus oregoni. Taxonomy (NCBI): domain Eukaryota; kingdom Metazoa; phylum Chordata; class Mammalia; order Rodentia; family Cricetidae; genus Microtus; species Microtus oregoni. The sequence goes on along the minus strand of NW_024543222.1, from coordinate 7,008,341 downwards.
AACGGCATAGACCAGATTTGGTGATGATTCTTCTCCTGTAATGTACAGTTCATGCATCCAGAGAGCTTAACTTTGGCATAAAGGACCGTCCCAGCGTGGAAACAGAGGTAGGCCTAGAATGGAGGTCCTCAAGCCTTGGTGTTAGCGATGTGACTTCAATGTCTTCAGGACTTGTACTTTTTCCTCCACAATGCCCCAGCTCTCCCAGCAGATATCCACAGCAACTACGCCATTTAACCAGAAGCTTTGGGGAATACTCCTAAATTCCAAACATCTAGGCAGACTCTCAGCTTCGAGCGATGCTACAAAATACACAGGCTCCCTGAGCCCTCCTGCAGAAAGTACCAAGTGGATGCAGTCCTGAGATGAGCAGGCTTGTGGGGAGCAGGCCACCAAGTCACACAGCCATCAGTAGGAGGGACTGAGGCTTCATCCTATCCCAATGCCTAATCAGAACCCGGCACTTGCAAAGACAACTGTCTTTCTAAGAAAAACATCTCTGGGATGGCTCATTCCTGCTGTCATAAGAACTAATACACAGGCTGTGGGCCAGTGTGCACACCTTCTCTCCAGCCAAGAGGAACACACCAGCCTCCCAAATCCCACAGTTCTGACTACCAGCACATTGCAGGATCAATAACCAGGCTTAAATATGGTCACACTGATGCCTTGTCTCCAGGTGGAAGCAGCTGAGTATCAGGAGTCCACAGGGACACTGCAATCCAGAATATACACTGGCCATCAACAACCGTACACCCCCACCCAGCTCTCTCTCAGAGCTACCAGCTCAGCACTGACTGGGCACACCCAGCGTATCAGAGGCCCAGGCTTGCTTGTGATCAAGTCTCTACACACGTGTGTGTCACTCGGGAACACAGGTCCTGAACAAACACAAGGGTCCTACGCTGAGTCCTAAAGTTTCCGCAAAGATGAAAGATATGGAGGCGGGAAGAAGGTTGCAGGGATAATATGACCCCTCTAAAGAGAGACCGCAATTAGCTTAATCATGTACAGATTAACACTGGGAACTGCCTGCTGGCTGGACTCCATGTATAAACCAATCGTGTGGACCCAGCTTCAAGGCTTACTCTGTAGATCACAGAAAATCTGGGAAAAGTGTATGGCGGGGGAGCCTAACCTAAACATGAGACAGCATGAGACCCATGAGGACACAAGGCTGTTGAATGTTGATTTTCTTCATCAGGCAAGGAAAGAGACGTAGAGCCCCATTGACACCTGCCCACCTCTGGCAGCCACCACTGAGCATACAGAACTGGTTCTAGAACAGCGATTCTCTACCTGTGGGTTCAATCCCTCTAGCTCACCTATCAGATATCCTGCATATCAGATAGCTATATTACCATTCATAATGGTAGAAAAATTACAGTTATGAAGAAGCAATGAAATAATTTTATGGCTGGGGTCACCATAACATGAGGACCTGCGTGAAAGAGTTGCAGCGTCAGGAAGGTTGAGAACCACTGATCTAGAGGACGGAAGCCCAGTCCTGAGTTGCCACCTTCTCAGCTGCCCATCCTATCGTGACCCAGTGCATTCTGGGCAGGCACTGATGGGAGCCTCCTGCATGGTCACTCAACATTTTATCACAATGAGAGCCATTCGAAAATAAATAAAATGGGCCAGGCGGTGGTAGCGCATGCCTTTAATCCTAGCACTTGGGAGGCAGAGGCAAGCGGATCTCTTTGAGTTCGAGACCAGGTCTACAAGAGCTAGTTCCATTACAGCTAAGGCTGTTACATGGAGAAACCTGTCTCAAAATAAAAACAAACAAACAAAATGAAGACTCCCTGTTCCCTTACCCCTGGTTGGGGTAACTTCCCTAAGGCAACCTTGGAAAATCCCTAGGCTGCTTGGTCCCCAGTGCAAAGTCTACTTCCACCCCGCCCTACCCACCAACGGAAAAGTACTGGCCTGTCAGAGGCTGGGTTTCATCCAGGGGTCTCTGCTGGGGGACATATCTCTGCCTCCCACCCACAGCCCACAAGGAAATCCCACCCAGCCGGGTTAAGCTCCAGTTCTCCTCTCTGGCCCAATTTGTCTCACACCCTTCAACAACCAAGCCCAAATAACCGAACAGTTGAGGGTGGCCGAGGGCCAGAAAAACGGCCCCAAAAAGCAAGGATTTCTTCAGATCCAAGGGCTTGAAGATTGGCTGGGACATGGCAGAAAATGAAACATGAAGATCTAGTCGATGGAGGTGGGAGCAGGAACCGCAGCTGAGGGGGAAGGCACATGGGTCGCATCCCCGTTTGGATGGGATTGCCCTTCCAGTGGATGGGGATGCTCTGGCAAAGGTGGGCAGAGGTGAGCTGCAACAGAGCCAGAAGTGCATACTAAGACCTCACACTTCTTCTTTACATGACACGATATGCCACACCTGACTGGCCAGGGCACACCTGGATGCTGGAGCCAGCCAAGCTTCCCGACAGTTACTCACTGTTCCCTGCGCGGAGAGACCTGGCAGCCAGTCTCCTCACAGATGGGGGTTTTTCTCTTCTTTGGTGGGCCACACCTTCTCCAAGCACACACTCCCTCTGTCTAAGCTTTGCATCCAGGCCCCAGGCTCTCACCACAAAAAGTGCCCGTCTCTTTGGCGGGCTCACCTCAGACGTGAGGTCTCATAGAGCCAAACCACGCACTCAAAGGACATCCTGGCACTTTTCTCTGCAGTGGAGGGTCCGTGGCTGGCAGCCACAAACAGCATGTCCTTCCCCTGCACTCGCCCCCTTGGTTCCTGACGTACTCTGGGGAGAGTGGGGAATCCACAGGGGGAAGTTACTGACTTGTCTGGGGTACTTCTATTAGAACCAAGGCCAGCTGGTCAAAGCCGAGTTCTCGAATGTGGAACTTTGGGTGTCCATTCATGCTGAGGGGCTGATCGTGCCCTCAATAAGAATGAGAAATTATGAAGTTCTTTCTCCATGGAGAAAGAAGACTACTTCCTCCCCCAAACACTCTAGAGCAAGCAATGGGAGGAGGGTCCCACCTTACCTGCGAGGACTTCTAATTGGAAAAAAAAAAATTAAAATAAAATTTTAGTCACACAAAACCTGGTTGTTAAAGGAAAAGAAAATGCCAGCCCTGTTGGACAGACATCAGATTTATGACCATTTTTTAAGCCTCAAGTACGTCACAAGAATTGGCCCACCCACTGCACTGCCCCAACAGTAAACACGGCTAGGTGCCCATCCCTGCTCTCCCCCATGAGACACAGGGCCCTCTGCTTCTGAACAGCCTTTTTCTCTCTTCCTTGGCCTCTGGTGGGTTAAAAAGATGCTGGCTGTATATATATGGAGAACACTCCATGGAACTTTCTGGACTCGACCTCCAAGACAAACATGGTCTGCTCACGCCTTTGCCGTCTGCAGGCAGGCCACAGATGCTAAGAAGCAAGCCTGGGGTTTACGGTCTGCCCACGGAACTCCCCTTCCATGTCACGCTGGACAAGTCACAGGGCCTCGTCTTTCCCTCCCTTCCCTCAATGTACAAACTCAGTAAACTGTTGCAAGGCGTGGGAATAAATTCATAAATGCTGGCCTCCAGATGCGGCTGGAAATGAAAGTAAACACCGGGCATGAGCCACGGTGCCTCAGGTCTGTACTCTGGGAGGCTGAGTTTGCAAAAACCAGGACAGAAGAGGACTCCCTTGCCCTTGGCAAGGAGACACCAGAAGACAGTTTTCCTGAAGCAGGGTTGCTATTTGTCACCAGGAAGAGCTGCCCAGGTCCCTGGAATATCAAGGATTAATATCCTGGCACAGATAGGCTAGGGCACGGCTGAATGCAAAATCCTGATTTCCACTGTCAGCACCAAAACAAAAAAAGACAAAAAAAAAAAATAAAAAAAAGATTCCAGATGTTCGTTGTATGTATCTAGTGTTCAAATGTGCTTATGGTATGTGAATGAGTGATATACTTTCTAAGGGAATATCAGACAGTGTTGAATATTAATGACGGAGTATTTCCAGATAAATTATTCCTATTTTTATAAGGATGCTTAACTAGATTTGGGACTAAAACTAGGAAATAAATTTCCTTTTAATGATATGTTTAAAAGGAGCAAAATAAGCTAAAACAAACAAGAACATGAGTTTAGATGTAAACATGCCAATGCATTCAGGATATCCCCTAACCAAGCTCACAGACTATTTTAAAATTTAATTATCTGGAACTGGTTAAATGTTACCCTGATCTTGGAAAAAAAATGAATCAATAAAATATAAAGAATCCAGGGCAGAAATTCAGATACTATTTATAATCCAGTGTCCCCTGGTCAGGTAAGAGACACCGTACACGTCTAAAATCCTGTTAGAAAGTAGAGAGCATTGGAAACGTCCTATCAGGAGGCCTAGATGCCTGGGTCTATTTACATGGAAAGAGGAGACAGAAGGTTGTTCAGGAAGGAAAGCAAAGAGTCAAGGGAAAACTGATAGTCTATTCTAAACAGGAACCGGTAGGTTTTATTTGATTTTATAGGTCAAAAGATGTATGGGATTTTCAAACCTCAAGTCCAGCTTAGCTATTCAGAATGGGGTCCAGAGGCACCCAGAAATCCTGCCATCTGAGAAATGTGTAACACGTGAGAAGCTGTCATTTCTTATGACCCTTTATTAGCAGAACGGGAGTGGGGAGAGCAGGGGATTGAGAGAGCACGCATGTGTTAGGCATAGCATTTGACTGCAGCAGGACACACTGTGTCCTCTCGGAGTGTGTTTGCTAAGCAAAGCAATAAAACAAAGCAAACCGATCCACAGAGCAGGTTTTTTTTTTTTTTTTTCCTGGTCCCGACTAAACTGGCATGATCTTAGGATTGGGTTTTCAGCAAGGGCTGGGCATGCGCTGGAAGGAAGAGTGGACACTTCGTCTGTCTTGCTTGGCCTCGGGGGAGGGACTAATAATTCACCCCTAAATACTGTGTGTAACTACATTTACACCAAGGCCAGATCAGGACTGCTGCTTAGGGGGGTTATAAACTTTCAGATGTGCATGGGAAGAAGATGATTTGGTTTTTAAAGTATAGACTTTATTCGTTTTTGTATTCTGAATGGGACATCAAGGGAAACAGTGAAGGCTTCTCTCTTTTAGACAAAAACAACAACAAAACCTCACAAGACCATCCAGAAGAGTCTCCAAAGTTCACCCATTGAGCCTCTAACCTCACTTTGATGAATGGGGTTGTAAGGCACACGGATAACAGGCGTAGCTCATGGCTCTGATGTGCATTCTAATGTTTTCAGAATTAGGTGATGAGGTGTAGAGATGGAGAGATTTCAAATTTGACATAAAAGTCTGGAAAATGGGAACCCCACAGCTGTATCCCAGCAAAGCAACAAGTCAGATTCTGGGGGCTGCTAGTTCTCTGAGGGAAGTATGTGCTCTCCAGAGTCATGCAGCCCACCCTTGTCAAAGTGTTAACTGCCTTCACTTGCTAGAGTCGTCTACTTGATCCTGTAGGCATCCATACCTATAATTCCTGAGGGAAAAAAAAAGATACTTCTACCTAAAGATTCTCATTTTGCCTTTCTTGTGTGAGTCTCAAAGACTCATAACATGGTTTTGTGTCAAAAGAGGCTCAGCTACAGGAGATCAGCATCCATGATTGACACTCTAGGATTTCCCTGTTTCTAGCCGCACAATAATTTGACAGACGTGCCTCAGATCTTTGCGTTATAGGGGGGACTTCTCAACAGCAGGAAGGAACCCAAGAAAGCACCCAAAGGGCACATCTTTTCCTTCCTCATGGCACAACTAAGTCACCGTCACATGTGGGTCACAATAGGAATATGTTCTACGGAAGTCTGGAATCTTTGCAAGGCACCTAAGTGTGTGTGTGTGTGTGTGTGTGTGTGTGTGTGTGTGTGTGTGTGTGTAAGAGAGGGGGCGGGGGAACTGGACTCAGCACACAGATCACAGATACAGGGGTGAAGAAAGTTTCTTGCTGACAGATTTATCACAGGGTTAGGAAAGCCTTTGAGGCTACCCAGTGAAAACCCAACCAGAAAAACACGGCAAATGGATGCTAAACCCAAATGAAAGGATGGAGAAGGAGCTTTGCCTGACCTTAGGTTACAGATGATTTCTAAGTCTCAAAGAAGAAAATACACGTTTGTTGTCTAATGGCAAAACAAGGCAGTGCTTGACCCAGTGGAATCAAATCAGCACCTCCAACCCAGGACAGATGGGGACTGGATCGAGTCTAGAGGCGACACACTGATTGATACAACACTCGGCAGGAGTTTAGTCAAGAACAGACCGTCTCATCAGCTGGGCGTGGTGGTCCACATCTGCAATCCCAGCAGACAGGAGGCTAAGGAAGAAGGATTGCCACGAGATGGAGGCTATCCTGGGCTACCAAACCAGCCAGGGCTACATAGCATGGCCCTGATCCCAACAAGGCAACACAATAACAAAACTAGAACCATAAACTAATCCTGCCCATCCAATCCCAAAGCAAATAGAGGGATTTTCCTCTTAGAAATAGTTCTCTACAAGTGTCCATGGTACGGAAAACAAGGACAGACTGGAAATTCGGCAGGTTAAAGGAGGTTAATGTGACGGATGGTATCTGTGTTGCGGGAATTCATTCAGCCAATAGCTTTTGGGGATACCAAATTTAGGGGCATGGTCTGATCACTGCAGATGTGATTGCTTTTAAAAAAGAGAAGGAGGCTCGCTTGCTCTTTTGAGTGGTGTTGGAGATCTAATCGCAGCTCCCAGCACCCATAGAGCAAAGGACCATGGTGGCACTCGACTGTGTTGTTTGTGAGTGTTCCCCAATAAATATTTGATACCCCCTTTTATTCCGGGCTCTCATGGTTTTACTTACCCACGTCTACCCATCAGTCAGTGCAACAGATCACCTTACACTTGATCCTGGACCAGAGGGAAGTAGGATGTGGTAGGGTCGACTAACAAACCTGGGACTTGCCTGGGGGCTACAGTATCTCACTGATGGAAATTTAGAATGGTAGCCACTGAACCGGGTTTTGTAAAAACACATCTCTGTGGTCAGGAACACTACACGCTGATATATTTAAAGGGGGAAAATACATGATGCATGCAAATTATCTTCAAATGGGCCAGGGAAAAGAAGTGTGTGTGTGTGTGTGTGTGTGTGTGTGTGAGAGAGAGAGAGAGAGAGAGACAGACAGACAGACAGACAGAGAATGTACAACAAACCCAATGGGATAAAATATTCTGAATAGGTCAATATAGATAGAGAGGTAATGAATATTCTCTGTATTTGCGTTTATTATATTTAAAATAAATCTCACATAAACTTGAAAGTGTGTGCATATATGCACACATGTGGTATAATAGACAGCATAGAGGCATACTTTAAAAACAAGCCCGTGGAACAAGACCCTCAGAGGAGTGAGCCCTGGGATGCAGAAATCAAAAAAGACTGAGTGCGGTTCTTTGATAAGGGTTTCTGGCACACTAGACAAGAAAATAACAACCTAAGCTAAAAATAAAGCCACCAGAACCTAAGTATCTCCTGGAGTTGGGTGTGATACTGATTCCTCAGAATGAACTCTATCAAAAGGCTGAAGAAATCAGGCTCCGTGAGGAACCAGCTGTCTGAGAACAGCCTTGCTCTCAAGAGGCACCAGGGCAAGAGCTATCTCTCTAGTAGGAAGGGCTACACACAAAGGGGTGCACAACCTATTAGCATGTAGGATGCACTGGTAAGATGTACAGTTGGAAAATGCTACAAAAATCTAGGTGGGTGGTCACCAAATGTCAGCCACAAATTCCTGGGAAGCCACGAAATTAACATCCGAGTCCCACAAGACCACAGACACACGGGGCATTGTTAGGAGATTGACTGTGCAGTGCCTTATGCAAACATGTTGTATTTACCAAATATTTACAGGGCTCAGTCAATAGCAGGCCATGGAGACAGAAAAGTACCATGAGATGGATCTTCAGTGTTCCAGAGGGTGAGAAGCTCCAGGGAAGAGGGGAAAAACAGGGTGGGGGAAAAGTGCTTCACAGGTGCGGGGACAGTGCTTCGGGGGCATTTAGAAGACCTTTGCTAAAGATGACTGAGTGGAAGGCAGATGCCCAAGGTTCGCCCCCATTTGCAAGAAGCCAATGTAAGAAGGAGACACTGGAGTCTTAGGAGTCAACTGTGTCCACGCCAAATGAAAAAGGAAATAAAACAAAAGTTAACGTTGGTTCCAGATCTGAGAAATGTAGAGACGAAGGGAAGAACCCAGCTTGGGGCCAGAGGACAAAAGGAGGCTTTGACTGGGGGTGGGGGTGGGGGGGGGTTATGACCTCTAGGAGATGAGTATCAATTGAGGAGGCTATGGATGTCTGGAGTAGCAAGCATACAGACGGAAGTTTGCGGCAGTTTGCATAAGGGATGGGTTTAGAACCAGAGAGCCCAAGTTCATTCCTGTTGCGTAGCAGCGGGCAGTTTTGAGGGAGTTCAAGGGGATGGGAGGGAATCAGAATTGAATAAATATGATCAGTGGGGGTGACCAACTAGATCCCAGGGGTTTAGAGGAAGTCGGACCTCATTGTCATAAAGCAAGAGCTGGGTTTCCATGGGAACGGATGGATAGGCTATGCAAATGAAACAAGGAATTCAGAGTTCCTCCCTCTCTGTGCAAGGAAGGAGAGTAAGTGGCTTTGTCCAGGAAGTTTAACCTAAGAAGGACCAACTACACAGGGAGTTGAGGGGAGAGCGGAGGTGGGGGCAGGATTCCTATTCCCATACAAACATTTGGGCTCAGCTGGAGACTGAGCAAGACTCAAGTCTACCTGGGAGGCTGGGAGGAAAGGGTGGTCATGTTCACAGCTGAATAAGGACTCGGGGGATGCCGGCCAAGTGTAGTCTCCACAGCACAAGTCAAAAGCCACAAAAGAGAAGAGAAGGAGGGGAAGTGAGTGGAGGGGGTAGAAGGGGAAGGGGAGGTTCAGGTTCCCCTCCCAGAGACTGAAAGAGATGTAGGTGAAGATGAGGCAGTGTGCTGGGTGGTTTGATGTCACCTTGACACAAGCTAGAGTTATCTGACTAGAGGGAACCTCAATTGAGAAAATGCCTCCATGAGAGCCAGCTATAAGGTCATTTCTTAACTAGTAATTGATGGAGGAGGGCCCAGTCCATTGGAGGTGGTGCCATCCCTGGGCTGGTGGTCCTGGGTTCTATAAGAGAGCAGGCTGAGCAAACCATGGGGAGCAAGCCACTAAGCAGCACCCCTTCATGGCCTCTGCATCAGTTCCTGCCTCCAGGTTCCAGCCCTGCTCTGAATTCCTACCCTGACTTCCTCCAGTGATGAACAGTGATGTTGAAGTGTAAGCCAAATTAACCCTTTCCTTCCCAATTTGCTTTCGGTCATGGGGTTTCATTGCAGCAATAGAAACCCTCACTCAGCCAGGTAGAGGCAAACTAGGGAGGCTGTGCTTTTGAGCTATCCCATCTTTGCTCATGATGTGAGCTAGGGAAAGCGTTAAGCGGGCTGAGGGAGGGCAGAAGGCAGGACACACAAAGGAGAAAGCCTGAAGAAGACAAGACGCTCCTCCTGCAGCAGTATCCTTTATTCCCTTTGGGATGCCCCTTCTCTGTCTTCACCCCATTCTATCCGCATATCATTTACCTGCACTTAGCCAGAAACCAAGGTAACGGAGGAAGCCCGAAGAAATGACTGAAACTTGAGGAGGATGCGGTGCCACCATGGGGCCACCCTTCTGTTTTCTGAGGAAGTTGGATCCTTTAGTGACAAAGGGTGAAACAGCAGGCGGGCTGCTGCAGATGCTCTGACAACCGGATTTGACCTTTATAGAACAAGAGAGTTGTCTGCTTCCTTAGGCCAGGCATTGGGGGTGGGGAAGGGATACTGATACCTTAAGGCTAGGTTCCCAGTGTGGTGCTGAGCCTGGGGGTGCTAGGCTAGGGCCCCTCCTACAGCTCACACACTCTAGGTTCTACTTGCATGGTCCATACCGCCTAGCCTGCAAGTAGAAGGTGGCCAGGTTCATTGGCGGAGCAAGAGGAACCTAACGGGATCTCTGCTTTGGCTGTGGAGGGGCTAATTGCTCTGCATCTCCCCCCCCCCCCAACCTAGAACCCCACCGCTGCAGTCCAAGATTGAGCAGGATCCTGCAGAAAGATACTCTGGGCCTCCAAATTCATTTTTTCAAAAGCTAAGCTCCAATGGTGTTTGGAGTTGAACCTTTGAGAGATAACAATGCCATAAGGACAGCGGCCCATGATGGAATTAGTGCCCCCAAAAGCTCTCCCACACCCTCACCCGGCCCGCGTCAGCCTTGTTAGTCAGAGACCAAGTGTCTTTAACCAAGAAGGAATCTAGCCACGCTGATTCTCTGAGCTGAGATTGTCCACAGTCTCCAGGGCAGTGAGAAGCAGATGCTAAGTGACTCTGTCTGCAACATTTTGTTTGTTCCAGCAGCCCATGTTGACAGACACAAAAGAGAAAGGCTTTACAGATGGGCATAACTGCAATCTGCAGCAGCCTGCTGTATCACAGAGAAGATGCAAGGCAACTCAAATCTCCCAGCATCTTCAGCTGGGCCCACCAGTGCCTTTCTGTTCCCAAGAGTCTTTGAAGAGTCTTTTAGCCTATCTCTGGGGTCAATCCAATTGTAAACTGAAACACACTCAAACACCTAGGCTCTGTCTATCAGTGCGTTATCTACCTTGGTTTACCCAAAGCAGTAGAGGGAACAAGGGACCGAAGGACTCCCACATACCCATAATGGGGTCATTGTCCCTGGAGTCATGAGACCCAGTGACACACAGCAGTTCACAGGCAGGTATAAAGATTGTCTGAATCTGAAAATTTACTTGATTATGGTCACTGTTTTATCCTCCAGGAAGCCACACAGCTGCTTTCAGTCTCCCTGGTCCTCCTGGACACCTCACCCAACCATAGATCCTCCCAGCCGAGTCAGAAGCATCTAGGGGGAGCATATAAGGAAATGCCCTGCTTATACCCACAGGCTCCTAAAGGTTCCACATGCCAGGGTGGTCCCTTTGGCAGTGGTCATGGCTGGTGGCCAGACACCCTTGTTCTTTATGGCCACGGCTCTGCTAACCAGAGACTTCTTCAAACGAGCTTGTGAAGGGGTACACTGCAACTATTCTGCTCCTACTGCCATCCTGGGAGACACGGTCCGCAAGGAAAATATTTTCTCAGTGTAACTCTGTGGTTGATGGGGATGATTAACTGCCACAGGAGGGTGGAGAGAAAGGGAGAAGAGGGGGTGCAGGGGGGAAAGAAATGGGGGGGGGAAGAGTTAAAGAAAAAGAGTGGGAAGGATTGAGAGAGAGAGAGAGAGAGAGAGAGAGAGAGAGAGAAAGAAAGAAGGAGGAGGAGGAAAGGGGAAATGGGAGAAGCAAAAAAGAAGAAAAAAGACTAGAAGGGGCAGAAAAAAGATGAAGAAGAAAAGAGAGAAGGTGAAGGAGGAATAAGGGTGAAGAAAAATGGAAAGGAAGGGAAGAAAGGAGAGAAGGGGAAGAAAGGAGAGCAGGAGAGAATAAAGGGAAGAAGGTAGAAGAAAGGAAGGGGAGAGAAAGGGGAGAGTAAGGGAAGGAGGGGAGAAGGGGACCAGGCAGAGAAAGAAAGAAGTGAAAGAGAGTTAAATATTGTTTTAAAAGCATTTAGAAGTCCCTGTCCAAGCAGCCTACAGAGAGACAAAGACAAGAAATGCCACCTTCTCTCTACCCAGACAGACCAGATTGAGGCTTGGCACAAACACCAAGAAAGGACTGACCAAGAGAAAGGTGTGGACCGGTAAAGGCCACGTCCAGGAGTCCAACCACCATAAACTTGAGTCCCAATACCAACCTCGCCTAACTCCAGCCCCAGCTGGCTTCGGGTGACTCATTTTGCTCTCCTGCCTTGGTGGCTCTCTCCAGTAAAACAGAGGACTTGTGACTTCACTGGGGTACCTACCGGGAGATTAGCGCACATTTATAAACTACTTTGAAGATGAAAAAGCCTGTGCCTAAAGGGGGCTATTATTGTCGTAACTGCCTGTGAAAACAGAGAACGTGGGTTCCCACCTGTGTCTAATGATTAGCCAGAGGGCAGGGAGCAGATCCGGGAACAGTGACTTAGTGGCTTCTACGGCAGCTCGCTCGTGGCAAAAGCCAGTGTTTCCAGAGTCCTTGATGGGGACACCACCGGTAGGGTACCCCTTCTGAGCAATTCAGGACACTGTCGGAGGGGTTCCCCTTCTGATTCGGGCACAAGGCATACCGGAGGAGAGCAACTTCCCTTTACAGTCTCTGTTGTCAATTGATATCTTGAGACGTGTAGTCCTGCCTAGCCTGGAACTCCTTATGTAGACCAGGCTGGCCTTGAAAATGTGACCACCCTGGCTCTGCCTTCCAAGTACTGAGACTATTATAGATGGGCATCACCATACCCTACTCCCACTATATTCCGCTTTATTCCTACCAGTGCATTCTGGGAGAAAAGCTCCCTTAGGTGTGGCCTTCGGGGTGCCTGTGGCTATACAATCTCTCCATGGTTATACCATCACCTCTCCATATGCCGATTTCCTCTTGCTAAAGAGAAACATCCTCTGCCTCAGAGGCCTGCAGACAACAGTGGGTGTCCTTTATAAACACACTTTGGTTTCACGGTACTGGCTGCTCATACATTTTTGACTTTGGACGTGCACAATTGAACACTAGTTCATTACACTTCATTTAAAAAATAATGTTTATCTAAATCAGTTTCTCAACCTCAGACAACGGGGGCATATTTGGCCGGATTATTATTTATGGTGGGAGCTGTTGGGGGCCTCAAAGGACATTAGGAAGCCCTGCTGGGGGTTAGGGATGTGCCTTAGTTCATGGAACACTTGCCCAGCATTCATGAAGCCTCAGCTTCAGTGCATTGTATGAGCCAAGCATGGTGGTGTACACCTATAATTCCAGTGCTCGAAAGGTGAAGGTTAACCTTGGCTACACAGCAAATTCAAGGCAAGCCTGAGCTACATGAGAGCCTGTATCGAAGAGAAGCAAAGTACCGCTAGTCATGTGCCTGCTCACTCAACACCTGCTGGTCACACACCAAACCCCCAGATATAACACTACAAAATACCTTCACACACTGCCCAGCGATGCCTGGGAAGTCAGTGAGCTTTGTCATCTTTGTTGAGAATGACAGCTTTCCTGTAACAGTTTCTCTGTCACAGAAACCCATGGAACAGAGGCAAGAGTCCTTGTCTGTGCCTGGCCCAGCATCAGGACCACAATTCTGACTCCTGTTCCAGGCCTCCGTGCCCCACACATCATCGTTCCATGTGCTTCCATTTCCAGAAACGGGATGGCCAGTGCAGGCTGATGACCAAAGGGCAGAGCCATTTCTAGAAGCCACAAACAGGGATGTCCAGAGTGAATTTCAATTCCAGGACCTTGCCTGGTGTCACACCCTGCTCACTGGAACTCAAAGGCATGATTGACACCTGCTCGTCAGGCCAGTGCCACTGCCTCCAAGCCAAAGAAACAGAGCCCAGGGGTGGACTACTGGAAATCAGGGTATGTCCATTCAGTGGGGTCGCTACAGGCCCAGAAAAGCCTTGTATAATCTGTCCTTTCCTTCTACCTTATAGACAAACAGGCGCAGAAAGAAGGCTCAGGGATGGTCCAGCAAAGAGGACCTCAGCTAACCTCCTCCAGCCCTGCACCTGTGACTAAACTCTGCAAGCTAAGGGAAATGCCACTGCCATAATACTCAAAACATGAGGCGCAGGCTTATAAACAGGAGCTTTTAATGTTAAAATCCTGGCGGCTGCAAAGCTGCGTCTCTGAGAGAATTAAAACCTGCATTGGCAGCCACCCAGAAGGCAGAAGGAAAGCCTATCACCAATCATCACCCAGGGCCCCCTGGACCCTCAGGGAGAACTGTGACAGCCACCATCGGAGATCTCTGCCTGGCTCAGCCATCACCAGTAGTGTGTGTTTTCCTTCCACCCCCACCCCCCCCAATCTGGCACTCTTAGCCCTCACCTCCTCCTGAGTGCACAAAGAAGCTAACCCACTCAACTTCCTGGTTCATGCAAAGTTAAGACTGTCAATCACACAGATGCCAGAGAAAATAAAGACTTATTTTGAAGATCTGGTGTCAGAGGTACTCAAAAGACATGTCTTTCTTAGCGACCATCATGGGGTGTCTCAAACAGTCCCACCTTACTTATTCATTAATAGAATTTCTCAGGCCACCCATAAGGTCCCCAAGGAAATACGGTGGCTCTACTCAGTCTTTCAGGGTCTACCTTCTAACTACACGTGGGAAATCCTGCATTCAGATCCCCAACACCCACGTAAAATGTGAGACATAGCTATGTGTGTGCCTTTGACCCAGCATTGTTGGGTGGGGAGCAGAAACCAACACACAGTATGCCCTAGGCATACCTGGGGACACACTAGGAAGCCACTTCAGCCATTCCCTGTGTGTAGGTAGGAAACTTGAAGACCGTATATAAGGCAGCTGACATTCATATGGGCTGTGGGAAGACATGGGCTTTTGCATGTCTAAACCCTGGGCAGCTCCTTTGTTGGACCCACCATTGAAATCCACAGAACCAAACATTCACATGGGGACACACAATTACCGGACTACCAATGAGTTTCTAGCAGTCAGTTGGTCAACTTTGCTGCCCCTACTACATAAAAGCCCAGCACAAGCCATCCAGGGACCAGCTTAAGTAGGCTAACCTCTGACATCTGAGGATGCACCTTACGTTCTAGAACATTCTAAGAGAACTGCCTCGGGGTGATAGCAACTCACTGCCCTATTCATGGCAGCACTACCAAATATTACGACACCAAAGAACTCTTCTGGGGACCAAGGTTGCTCACAGAAGAGCTGGCTCTTACAACAGTGCCTGGAATTGTGAATAAGATACAGGACCCCAGGTCACGGGTAACAGATGTGGTGTCCCATTCCTACGATCTACAACACTGATGGTGATCCTGCTCAGTTCCATAATGAGAGCTCATTCAGGATGCTCTCAACTACCTCCTATGGTGACAACTCCCATACAAAAGCAAGTAAAAAAGCAAGATGGGGGAAATGACTCAGTGGGTAAGAATACGTGTTGTGTGGTGTGGGAGAGTGTGCACAGGCACTAAAGCCATGGACCACTGTCCTTATGGCATCTTTATTTCTCTTTTAGTAAAGAGTGTCCACAGGGTCTCTATAGAAGCAAGCATGTTGCTGAGCCCTGGAACACTGGATGAATAAGACCTGGGCATTTACTCTCAAGAAGGTCCCAGTCTAGACTAGGTACCTTGAGAAAATACAGAAATTCTAACAAGTTGGATGGAGGAGAGTTAGGCTAGATGTATCCTCACCCTGTCCTGCCTCCACAACAACAAGGCCTGTGGGAATGTGGACACTTCTGACCTCACAGACAAATCCTTACGGAAAGAACAAGCCAGGAACAGGGCAGACCCTCTACGAACACACTTAGGGGGCGTGTGGCTCCTGGGAGCATGTAGCCAGGCAAAGAAGAGTAAAGTAAGACAGGACTGGGTTAAGATATGTTCTGTACTTGACGGACATCCCCAGAGGACAGTTTTCTGCAGCTCACTTGCCTAATGGAGACTGTTATACTTCCGAAGCCACACAAAATGAAGCCATGACCATCCTTCAGCTCTGCCATGGTTCAGGCTACAGTAACATCTCTTTACAAAAATATCAGCTAGAAAGAGATGGCTTGAACGCCACTGTCTCCTGTCTGTTGCCCTAGAACATCCCTCCCCACCTCCAGCCCACACCAGTACTCCCATCAAATGCTACCACCAGAGAAAACCTTTGCGGGCCGCATTCCAAGGATGCCCTCCATCGTCTCCATCCCTTTGCTCTCTTGATTTTAAAAGATTGATCCTTTCCTTTAAAAAGGATATGTTTTATGTGTGTGAGTGTTTTACCCTCATATATATCTGTGCACCATGTGTGCCCGGTGCCCACAGAGGCCAGAAGAGGATGCTGGGACGGGAGCTACAGATGGCTGTGAGCCTCCATGTGGGTGCTGGGCACCAGACCTGGGTACTCTGGAAAAGCAGCCAATGCTCTCAACCACTGAGCCATCTCCCCTGCCCTGCCTGGCACTTGGTTTTGTTTTGTTTTCTACAGCACTATTAATTCTGGCTCTGTGTGTCTGTCTGTCTATACTCTCTACAGATAGGGAACACAAACTTTTTCTCCTTTGTTTACTATAACCGTCCTGTGCTTGGTGATCACTGGGTGTATACCTGCTGAGTGAATGTATGAGTCTTACCATCTGCCATGTCCTCCCCCTCTCCCCTTCCTCCCTGGTGTACATGTCTCATACTTTGAGGCTGGAGACTTTCAAAGATAGCCAGGTAACCAGACCACCTCCCTGCTGCCAGAGAGGCTGTATGCAGATCCATGACAGACCTTGGGTGTTTAACCTTTGCCCTCTGCTCCAGATCACTAGAGAAGCAGGGCAGAATGACAATCAAAGCTCCCTGTTTCCGAAGCCGAGGACATTGCTCTCTGAAGCCAGGAGACCATTCCACAAGCTGATGGATGATACTCCCTCAGAACCTGCCAATGTTTCCTTGAGGAGATCCAAATACAAGACAAAGAAACAATAACAATATTTTTTCTGGCAGTCCGAACAATGTCCACCAAAAGCCACTCCTACCTCCTTTTTGGTGACTATATATATAACAAAAAAAGAAAGAATATATATATATATATATATATATATATATATATATATATATATATATATATAAAACAAAACAAAAAGAAAGAAAGAAAGAAAAAAAAAACCCTGTGGGTCCTTCCTCTCCAAAGGGCAAAACTTGTTTCTCTGTGCTAACATAGTAAGATACATTGTTGAAACCCTCAGGGCTTTGGAAAAGAAAAAGATAAAACCTGCCCAGCTCCCAATATTTTACAGAGTAGATTAGAACCCCCAGCGTCCTTCTCTTTCTGGTGAGTCACCAAACAATTGCCTTCCAGACAGGGCCTGTGGCAACAGAGAGGGAATTCTCTCATGGAATCTATGAAGGACTCACATGGAGATTTTCCCAAAAGTGCAAGTCAGTGGACATTTTCAGCCCAGCTTGCCAGGCCACTGGCTAGTCTACCTCTCCCTCCCTCCCTTGAACCTGACCTACAGGGGTTCACAGCCTCCAGGTCCCTGCCTCTCAGGCTGAGTGTTCGGCCACACTTTCTGTCCAACCGGTTCTGCCCATTATTTTTGTTTCAGGGAGGATTATCACCATGGTGATGGATGTCCTGGTGATCGAGGCAGGAGGGGAAAAGAAACCCACCTGTAGTCAACCCTTAATCCCTTAAAGCAAAGCATGTCAGAAAGTAGCAGACCCCGGAAAATGGGAAACACGACCAGTGTTTTCTGTCTATCATAAATCAGAAAAAAAATAAAAGCTCACTAGAGGACATTGGCGCTATGACCACCATCCACAAGGGAAACCCAGCCAGGAGCATGTCCCTGGAGGTTCTGTACATTGCCCAGCATTGGGAAATTCGCTTGATGTGTGTTTTCCTTTTTCAGAAAGAGCGTGGCAGAGAGGAAACAGAAAGCAGAGGCTGTGATTAAGAAAAAGGAAGAGTGGTTTCTGAATGTGTTTCAGGTCACTCCCCATGACCCAAGGAACCACAGGGCACATGTGCCTCCTACCAGGGCAGCGCTGGTCTTTTCTGTTTGCTATACCCACAATGTGGCCTTCCTATCAGGACCTCAAAGGAGGCCTGGGTGGAGCAACCCCAGCCGAGCCCAGTTCCTGAATATTAGCTTAAGCGCTGTGTCCACAAGTATCTCAGATGCTTGAGAGGAGCGGGGCAGTCCTGAGGCTGGGAGCACTCTTACAGAGCAAGAGGAAATGACAGGTGCACCGGAAGCATCCACCATCTCTCCCAGGAGGAAGCTCAGGGTGCCCAGGTGAGCCATCACCCCAGACAGACACTGTAGAGATGAACTCCCTGAAGTGGCCGCTGACAAACAGGAAGGGTAATCGTAGCTTGTCGTCCTTTAGGACGGTTTGTTTCCTTCAAATAAGCAGCATGCTCCAGTGTAAGCTGCCAACCGTGACGTGGTGAACGTCACGGATGGATGCTCTCCCCCAGCCAAGGCATGAACCCTGTTCACTTGGCACATCTGTGAATCTCAGCTCGACCCCATCTTTTCATTTAGTTGTTCCTGGTGTGGACATTGCCTCCATGGTTTTGTTTTGTTTTTTTGTTTTTTTTTTTTGTTTTTTTTTTTTGCCTTAGTCATCTATGGAGATGAAACACTTGAAAGGTTTTGGGGTCCTGGCTAAACCAGGAAATCAGGGACAACCTAGAAGGTTTCAATACAAGAGAGAGATGCAGGTGGAGAACAACAGACAATCATAAAAGAAAGCCAGGTGTGCTGGCACACACACATGTAGTCCCAGAACCTTGGGAGTCTGAGGTAGGAGCATCTGAAATTTGAGACTAGTCTGAGCTAGGTAGCAAGTGCAAAGCTAGCCTGAGCTACATGGTGAGACCCCATCTTAAAGAAACAAAGGGGTGTGGCTCAGTGGTACAGAGGATGCCGAGCAGGCTCAACACTAGAAATAAAAAACAAAGCACAGAAGAAAGGCTTAATGACTAGGCAGCGGTTAATGGGGAGAAAGAAAGGGCTGCTCGAGCTATGCGTTGTGATTGGGTTGGCTCTGCGTGCTTCCACTGTGGAAGGGCTCTCCTCCCTGCCTTGTGAGCTCCTCCTGCAGCAAGGGGGCCTAAAGGGCCAGTTAAGCAGGCAAAAGTTGTCAGAGCCCTAAGACTGATGCTTGGGAGAAATTCCACAGGGGGCATAGGGCTAACCTGGCCTCTCAGAAACCAACTGAGGATGGCCAGCCCCTCTGACCCACATGACGGGCAAAGACATGCCAGAAAAGCAGACGTGGTGGTTGCAGAGAGAATGGCTAGTGAAAACTGTGTTTGGGGCAGAATTCTGTGGAAGGAACATCTCTTGGGAAAACATATGGAAAGGCAGCCTATCCACCACAGTGCTATCTCCTTCCCATAAAAGAGCTTGTGAGAGTTCTTGCTATCCCAAAAGGAACTAGAGGAGGCAGAAGCTAAGAATGAGGGTCCCAGATCAGACAGAAAGCCAGAAACACACACACACGGACAATCCCTTTCATAGTCGCATGGCTGCATGCACACTTTTAAATATGCATACCACCTACACACACATGCACAACACACATACACACACACACACACACACACACACACACACACACACTGCACAAGGAGGATACCCATCATCTTTGATTTGGCTGTCTCATCCTGAGGAGCTTGGGTGTAACCCCTGGGAACAAGTTCCAAGGCCACACATGGATGAAACTCCTTGCCTGGTGACAATGATGTCATGTCTCCCAGGCACTGGCTCCCTTGGGAATGTGTGAGTGGGTCCCCCGGGGCAAAGAGCAACTGCTCAGGGGTGATTCATAAGTGTGCTACTCCCAGCCCTGTTCCGTCCATTACTCAACCTCCATCCAGAGCTCACAGGCAAGGCTGCTCTGCAGACCAGACAGCCATTGCTCTAGGCTCTGCACTTGGTGGAAAGCAATGGGCACTCAGGGCAGCCTCTTCTCCATCCCTGCCTCCCTCTTCTGTCACACCCAAGAAAACATGATACGCTGTATGAAGAATCGGGAGGACAAATCGAAGTGGGGGTGACAGAGGCAAGAAAAATGTTCCCTCTGTTGAAACCCATGAATCACACCACACGGGTGGCCTCCTTTAAATCAGAATGACACCTGTGCTTCCTCCTACACCACAGCCCTCAGCATGCTGCTCCTGGAGGGTCCTGACTACCTTACTCCTTTCTATAACAAAACAGAACGAGGCCGAGTATCAGCCAACCTAGCAACCGTGACTCAATGGCTGCTTCTCAGGCATGGCTGGGGCTCTACAGCTGTCCCTCTGGTGGGAAGGGGAAGGATGGGGAATCAGAGACTATACTCTCCACTCCATGCACCCCTACTGCTCCAAAAGCCCAATGGGGTCCCTGCTCCAGGGACCTATATGATACGAGGACTGAAATCTGGAGGTTCTGAGAACATGCATGAGCATCATTGTAAGACCTCCCCAGTTGAACCATCTGTCCTGGAGAGGGGCTGGGGACACCGCTCGGTGGGCGACGCATTTGGTGCAGGAGCACGAAGACCTCTGTTTGAATCCCAGCACTCACATAACAAGCTAGGTGGGTGTGGCTGCACATGTCACGTGCCCTTAACACCGGCACTGTGAAGGCAGAGACAGGAGGATCCCTGGGGTTTGCTGGCCCACCAGCCTAGCTCCAGCTTCACTGAGTGACTCTGTCTCAAGAGAAAGAGGCAGAGAGGAATGGAACAGGACACCTAATGTCCTCCCCTGAGCTTCAACCACTCTTGAGGGGTGGATGATTTTTTTTTCTTTAATTTAGAAGGTAAACTTGATTCTCAATTCACAAAAACAGGTTGCAGGTTGGTTCTGGCCCAGGAAGCCAGTCTGCCACGCACTGGTCAAGAATCAAATATTTTAAAGGGAAATTTCTGAGAGTTTTCTTTTGAAAGGAGTAGAATCATCGCTATAATAGCACTGGGTTCTGTGAAAGGATGCCAACATGGAAAACCTCTTTGCATTCTTGCATTGACACAGGAGATAAGCAAATATTGTCCCTGATTTCATAGACCTGCGACTTAGAAGAAGACAAAGGATTTGCCAAGTTCCCATACGGAGGATTTAAAGCCAGGAAGTCTGGCTTCAGAGACACAAGGCCATATGTGTTCACCGCCCTTAACAGGGTGCATCGAGAAGAACTGGGTGTCTGGATGGGGTCTGAGAAACCACCACCTGTATTTTGTGGACGAATTCAGAGAACCCTGGCACGGGAGCCCCCATTCAGCAGGGCCCCATTCCCACCTTCGGTGTAAATTCCTCCCCCAGGCATTTATTCCCTGGTTTCAATGGCCTCCTGGAATTGCTCGGGATTAGGTAGGGACGGGGTGGGTACACATTACTATCTGTGAAGTCCTGTCCTGCATGATGAGTCATGGAGCTGAGGTTAAGGGGTAACTGCAGGGGCATGAGCCTGGGAGTGTTAGTTTCAACCCCAAGGAAGAAATGGGTCCACAGCCCAGTGAGTTTCTGACCCAGTTTCCTTGGTAGGGTTCTGTCCCACGTGTTCCCACCAAACAGAGCCTTAGCCTCCGAATATTCCACTTCCATCCTTTCCCATTCCTCTGCTATACAGTCTGGATAAGGAATGCCCTCCATATCGGGTCTACCTCCTGCTGCTACCAGACAGAATTCTGCCCAAAAACGGGGCCCCTGGGGAAGAGAAATGGGTGGTGGCTTTGGGTTTTAGGCCCATTGCCTGATTTCCTTTCCACCCTGGGCACCAAGGTACTTCTGGGCAGAAGAGCACACTGCCTGGCTGCCTCTGGCCCTACCACACCCAAAGGAAAGCTGTGGATCCTGGACAGAAACCCAACCAGAGCCTGGGAGAGCTGTCTGCTGTAGCAGCGCTGCTCTGCCCTCCAGACAGACAGGCAGGCTTCCTAATCCTTGGGACTTCAGGAAAAGAAGGCCAGACCGCCTGGGCACGCGCTTGCTCTCTTACAGAGATTGCGCAGACAGGAGGCAAGCTTTTCATTATGTAAAGCACTTGGCTCCTTCCTCTCCTCTTCTCTTCTCTTCTCTTCTCTTCTCTCTCTCTCTCTCTCTCTCTCTCTCTCTCTCTCTCTCTCTCTCTGCATCCTGCTAGCAATTTTGTATCCGGTTTGGGAATTCCAGAAACATCTGCAATTGTCTTTTGTCCAACCACACATGTGCAGGCTGAAGGGCTCAATCGTGTTACTACCTGCAAAACCCAAGACACAGAAAAGCCTGGCCACCACCCTTGCAGGACTGCACCTGCCTCCTCCTGCAGAGACCAGGCACTTCACAGATGGGTGGTGAGGAATGCCTGGACGGGAGAGACCGTTGGCACTTTACAAGTTTTCCAACAACGTAGACAACATCAGCCGGGCACCCTTCCCCTGGCTTTGTATGGCAAGAGCAAGAGAGCCAGCGAAAGGGTTCGGCTGGGCTACTTTCAAGATCTCCAGTCAAGGTCCCTCCTGCTTCCTCTCTGGTTCAGTCAGCCTTGATGACATCAGAAAGACTTTTTAGTCGTTATGGCTAATTTTTTTCCCCCTAAGAACAGGGTCTGATGTAGTCCAATTTGCTACATAGCCGAGGCTGGCCTGGAGTTCCTGGTCCTCCTGCCTCAGCTTCCTGAGTTTGGGGTTGAGAGAAGCGCAGAACTGCAACTGGCTCAGAAACACATCCCGGAATACGAGCATCCAAACTGCAAGGGACTTTTCTCTCTGGAGCCAGATCCCCTCACCACCTTCTGCCTCTCTGGGCGTGAACGCAGTCCAAAGAGTATCCACACCCCAATGTATCCACGCCCCGAGTCTTGGGATTGCAAGCAAGCAGGGCACGTGAGGTGAAGGAATGGCACCCAGTCAGCACTGAGCACGGCTGTGAAAATTCATGATTCTTGTCGGTGCTGGCATCTACCCGCCCTTCCTCTAGCAGGATACATCCCCCTGTGTGTCCCACCCGGGCTCCTTGTCTCCACCACCTCCCCGCTGTCTCCAGGACTCTCCTGAGTCTCTCAACTCTTCAGCTATGAGGCCATCCCAAGGGGTTCCTTCCACTGGAGATAGATGCACATCCCCAGTCCCTACGGGGTCACCCCTTTGCCCAGACTCATCTCACCCTTTGTTCTCATCGCACTCAGAGTTACAATGACACAGTCTTGTCAATTTTCTTTGGTCATAGGTTGTGGTGGTGAACACTGCTAATTTGACAAGATCTAGAATCATCTTGACCCAGGAGGCGGTGACGCACGCCTTTAATCCCAGCACTTGGGAGGCAGAGGCAGGCAGATCTCTGTGAGTTTGAGGCCAGCCTAGTCCACAGAGGGAGTTCCAGGACAGACAAGGTTACGCAGAGAAACCCTGTCTTGAAAAACAAAACAACAGTAATAACAACAACAAAATGTTTAGAAACATTTAGGAGACAAAGCTCTGGACCTGTCTGTCCTTCAGGGAATTTCTATGAAAGAAATTAAGGCAAAAGAGAGGAAGTCACTTGGCCAGGTCACGTAGCTACTGGGGAAGAGAGGCAAATCTACTTCCAGACAGCACTCCATGGCTACCTCCAAGTACACCCACATTCCAGAAAGGACCCTGTGCACACAGAAGAAAAGATCCTGCAGAGAGTCACCCCAGTTCCAACCTGGGGCCCATCCTGTACCCTCCTTTCCTTCAGTTGAAAAAATCCAGTCTTTCTCAAAGGCAGAAGACACTCGTCAAGGGCTACAGAGAGACAGAAATAATAAAGGTAGCTGGGGAGAGAATGAAACGGGAGAAAGAGAACTTATGACCAGCCCAAGGAGGTGGCACTATCCAGGGCCTGAAGTCTGCAGTCATGGGGAGCAGGAGAGGGGCATTCAGTGGGGGCATAAAGTCTGACTTTATGGGGTCACAGAAGCCATGCCAGAGATGCAAGATTTCCTATGAAACGCCCACTGTCTGCTGGGCAGCAGTGGTGCACACCTTTGATCCCAACACTTGGGGGGCAGAGGCAGGCAGATCTCTGTGAGTTCAAGGCCAGCCTTGTCTACAGAGTGAGTTCCAGGACAGGCATCAAAGCTACACAGAGAAACCCTGTCTTGAAAAAAACAAAACAAAATAAAACTACCCACCGTTTAAATATCAGCAGCCAACCCAAACCATTTTTGTAGAAGGTATAAGTTAAGAACTAAACACACCCAAACTCAGGCCTCTAGGACTCTGGCTTATGAATCCAGGTCTCAGGATTCAATTTTTCTGATTGAAAGACCTATTCCGGAGACAAAAAGAAGCATGCCTGAGATCTCGAGACTGGGAACAACTTCGGGTCTACACACAAATTTTCTGGCATGAGATGGAACTTCCAACTGGGAGGCGATGTCAAATCACCTCCAAAAACCTCTATTCCTGGATGCTCAACGCCCACAGAGTCACAAGCTGGCTGGCTGCAGGGCATGCTGGGGGAAACCAGACAGCATGAACAAGCCGGTGGTGATGTCTCTAGCAAAACTCTCCAAGTACCCTTCTTAAGTAACCACGGTTCTGATGTGAGCGTAATAATGACAACAATAAATTTCTAGTGGTTTCTAGCTCCAAGTCATTCTCTGACCGAACATCCTAAAATTCAGACAGGCGTACACACGAGAAACGACCCTAGTTATCAGGGCCAGCCCATCTCCCACTTCCCTTCCTATCCCATCCATAAAACCCAGTGATTTACAGAGTCCTAGGGAGAGAACCTCTCGCTTCCCCTCTGCAAAATTTATTTCTCTTTAATGGGCTGCCATGCCTCTCCATCCCTCTTCGTGTCTCCCTCTGAGTGTGTTTGCTCACCCTCTCCTGCCTCTCTTCTCTTCCGAAGGACAGGCAGCCTGTCAAGAACTGCTTAAAGACAAAAAATGCAAGACAGAGACGCTGCCTTCAGACCAGGCCTGGCAGACGTGGGATTGTCTCAGACCCCACCTGGCTTTTATTGGAGGAAAAATACTTTTTTCCAGGGAATAAGGTTGGCCTTCGGGTGTGGACTGGGAATACAGCTCAGAGTGTGGCTGGGCCCTGGGGACGGGGCCATGAATTCCCACAAGGGAGACACAAATGATTTACGCTCCATGCATACAGCTTGGGGACTAATGGAGCCTGGGATCTATAATTAGACAACCACTGCAATTACTCCAAATTCCTACCCTTTCTTACTCCCTCCCCATGCTTGTCTTCCCCAATAAGCAATTGCCTGAACCCTGGAGGCAAGAGGTTAGTTAGTAAGGGAAGGGCTTAGAAGTTACATGCCTGTCTATGAAGGTTCCTGCCTCTGCCCAGGAAGAGATCTCCTCCCTCCGAGGGAGAGGGGAGGAAAATAAGCCCTAGGTGCAAATAATTACAAACACTTGTCTGTCATTCTGTACAGAGCTTTTTGATTGGCATTTGTTCATTTGATCCTTTCAACAACCCCAACTCCTCCCATAGGATTCCACTGACAAATGAGGACTTGGGGCCCAGAAACTTATATCCCAGGTTACAGCCAGACAGTGACAGTTTTGACCCAAATCCTATTTGGCTACATCTACCAAGATTTTCTGAATTCAGAAGAGCATGCAAAGAGAAACCAAGTGTGTGTGTGTGTGTGTGCGTGCGTGTGTGTGTGTGTGCGTGCATCTACTCAATTAGATGAATACAGAACTTGCTACACAATCATGAAGACCCAGGTTCAGATCCCCAGCACCCACATAAGAGGCTGAGTAAGTGTGAGCACACATGCACATACACAGAAACACCCCAAAATAAAAAAAAATATGTAAAGGTCAAATGAAATTTTTGAAAATCTATCTCAGATGGCTTTGGGACAGGAAGAGCCAAGCGTGTATTCTGTTAAGACGCATTTTGTTTTCAACAACAAGAGAGATCTCCTGACTCCTCCCCGCATGGATGGCATCCCAGAATTATGTCCCTTCTCTTCCCGTTGAAGCCCCAAAGACCTTTTAATCGTTGCAATGACTCCACAAGGAGAGTCATTATGCAGAGATTGTCAGGCATGATAGATTCCAGATCACCCAACGCTCTGGGCAAGCTCTCTGGAGGTTAACTAGTCCAGATAGCTCCCCTGAGGAAGGATAGGGGCAAAGGGAAGGCTGGGCTGGGGTCCTCTACCCCCTACCTGCTCAAAAGAAAAAAGATTCTGCACGGACAGAGTCTATGCATTGCTGTACTGGGACCCAGGCCATATCCACGCTGCTGAGTGGTACCGGGTCTACTGAAGTGAAAAGAATGCTGCTGAAAAGACCAGACACATGTGTGCAGTCAGAATTCAACTGGACTAGCCTCAGTCTGTAGGAAAACAAGTAAGGCCAGGTCCCTGGCACAAGGACTCCACCCACATTTAACAAGGCCAGCACAGACCTCAGGCCTGGCAGGCCAGTCAGTTGTTCTGCCCTTCCTACTTCTTCTCCCGGGAATACACTCCGACTCGGTGCTCACCTACGGGAGGCACGCAAGAATTCTGCACGGTGCCTTTCGCTTCACTCGTTCAAGCCATTTCCTTGTCACATTTGCAAAGCCTGGGTCATCATTTCTGGCTTAGAGATTCAGAAATGAGTCCAGAACTAAATCTCACCCAGCCTTTCTGCTCCTATCAGATGAAGAGAGTAAGGAGACCCTTTGGGGCTAGAGAGATGGCTTGGTGGGTAAAGTCCAAGCTTGCCTCTGCAACACTTGCATACAATCTGGGTAGTCTGTTGCTGCAGGGATGGGGGAGGGCAGTGGGGACAGGTAGATCCCAGGGGATTTGATGGCCAGTCAGTCCAACCAAATAGCAAACTCCATATTCAGTGAGAAACCTGTTCCAAAAGCTAAGTGATAGGGCCATCAAGATAGCTCAGGGGGTAAGAGTGCCGACAGCCAAGCCTGACAACCTGAGTTCGATCCCTAGGATTCATGGGGTAAAAGGAGAGGACCAGCTCAGGTAAGTTGTCCTCCGGCTCCTTACATTGGGCTGTGACAGGCATAGGTGTGGATGAATCCATACACACACAAATAAATAAATATGTAAATGCTTTTTATAAACATCAATAGAAGACATCAGATGTTAACCTCTGACCTCTACATACACAAACAGGCAAACCTGCGTACCTTTATACAGATACATGTATACCACACAGACAGACATACCACAACCAGACTCTTACCAGGGAAGTATGGCTCTTCCCTTTAAAAGAATCAGAAAGCTCAGACACTTAACTTTGGCCACTTGGTTTAGTTCCCTCCCTCCTGGGTCACCTAACCCTCCAGGAGGCACCCATGGGGAACCAGCTCTTAGTCTCAGGTGGGTGCCCACAAAGCCATGAGAAGCACTAACTCATATACAAGGTAGTTACTTAATCACTCATGTGTTTAAGTGTACCCAAGAGTATATGCGTGTGTGTGTGTGCGCGCGCGCGCGTGCGGCATGTGTGTGTGCATGTGGTGTGTGGATGTGTGCATGCAGCATATGTGTGTATGCGTGCAGCGTGTGTGTGCATGTGGTGTGTATGTACGCGTGCAGGGTGTGTGTGTGCATGTGGTATGTGTATGTGTGAGTGCATGTAATGTGTTTGTGTCTGTGTATACAAGAGTGTGTGTGCATATCGTGTGTGTGTGTGTGTGTGTGTGTGTGTATAAGACAATATCAAATGACATTCCTTGGATACCAACCACCTTTTAAATTTCACTTATTCCGAGTCTCTCCTTGGTCTGCAACTTGCCAAGCAGGCTAGGTTGGCTGGCTAGTGAGCTCCAGGGATCAGCCTGCTTCTGCACCTCCAGTGCTGGGATTATAAACACACCACCGTGCCTGACTTTACTAAATGTGGGTTCTGTGACTAAAACTCATGCCTGCAAGGCCAGCACTTTCCACCTGAGCTGCGGCAGGAGGAGGGGCTGTCTTGTGCCTTAGAGAAAGCTCAGTGATGTTCCTGGCTCATGAGATCACGAGATGCCAGCTGAACCCTCTCCCTCATAACTGGTAGCAACCAAAAATGTTTTCAGTGTGTCCCCTGAGGGACTGATGGATTCTGGATGATGCCATTGACCTGCCGGTAGAGATAAGGCTAAGAAAAAACTCAAATAGAGAACCTATTTCAGAGGACACATCAGATCGCCTCCCCCCCATATCACCTCCCTATCCCCGCCCCAGAAAGCAAGACGGAGAATGAGATGTTCTGCAGACCTCAAGGTGACCCAGGGAGGGAGTGCAATGGCTTCCTGCGTCTAGACAAGATCAAACTTCTGGAGTTCAATCCTTGGCAGACGCAGAAGAAAGAGATCCTGGGGAAAGGAAAGCTAAACTCGAACATTGCTAAGAAGCCAGGAGCCTACTCCTTAAATAAGATGAGCCCCGTCTTTGCTGCCTTTGTGCTCTCGGGCCCTTCTTGGCCAGCATCACTACCTCCAGCTCACCCAACCTAAATCTCCCTTTGTGCCTTCTAAGCAAAGGTCCCTTTTGGTTTCTCTTCAGGATAAGAATCAAAAGAAGCCTGTAAGGACCTGAGCTGTTGGCATTTACCTGGGTAGGTTGCAATGCAGCCGCTAAAGCAATGGTTCTCAACCTGTGGGACTCCATCTCCTGGGGGGGGTTGAAGGAGCCCTTCACAGGGGTTGTATATCCGATATCCTGCATATTAGTCATTTGTATTATGGTTCATAACGGCAGTAAAATTGCAGTTATGAAGGAGCAATGAAACAGTTTTATGGTTGGGGGGGTCACCACAACATGAGGACTGTATTAAAGGGTGGCAGCCTGAGGAAGGTTGAGAACCCCTGCTCCAGGGCCTTCCAGGGGCGGGAGTGGAGTTGGAACCTTGAGGAAGACACTAAGAAAATGAAGGGGAGGCATCTGACTCCTGATGAATCAAGAAAGCGCAATGCCATATGACTGCCCAGTGGAATGCAGGCTCTATTTTTGTGTGTTCATTCCTTTGAAACAAAAGCAGGGGGAACCACAAAGAGGTGAAAAAGGAGAGCCACTGGATTCAGGACGCAGACCCTGCCTGCAGGGAGCCCCAGGGGAGCTTGGAGACAGGCATTTGTCAAAGTGGTAGTTGAAGCAGGAGGGGGGAGGTTGAAGCCGGGGAGGGACCTTGCCCTGTTCATTTGTTTTACTCCTCCTTAAGCAATGTCTCCCTCCACAATGTACTCACCTCCTCTCTTGACCCCCACTGTCCAGGGAAGAAGGCTCAAGGAGGGCTGTGCTGAGCATGAGCAGTGAGGTGTGAGAAAGTAGGGCGCACACTGCAAGCCCCAGACTCGTGAAAAAATGCATATTAATTAGCTCACTAAGGACTTTCATCTGGATTATCTGGGAAGACTCAAGCAAATGGGGATATGCTGGACTTTATGTGCAGACACAGTTATTAAAACTGGTTTCAGGGCCCGTGAGATGATCAGTGGATAAAGGCGTTTGCCACCAGGCCTGACACCCTGAGTTTAAACCCCAGAAAGGAAAAAAGCCTGTTCCTGCAAGTTGTCTTCTAACTTCCACACGCAGTTACGCGTTTGCCCACCCCATGACCTAACACACAAGCAAATAAATAAATATAAAATAATTGGGTAAAATAATTGGGTAAAAATCAGAGCAGCGCGGGTTCCATTTCTTTCCTTTCCCTTCCTTATTTTTAATTTTCGTTGTTGTTTTATTTTGTTTTCTTTCTTTCCTTTCTTTCTTTCTTTCTTTTTTTTTTTTTTTTTTTTTTTGAGGCAGGATCTTTCTAGCAGCCTGACTGGCCTGCTACTCCCCCTGCAGCCCAGGCTGGCCTAGAACACTTCCTGAGCAGTTTTTCTCCTTTGAACAAGGCTATAAGGAAGTTGAACAAGTATTTCATTTCTAAGGCTGCTGTAAGCTGAGTTCACTGTAGCTGTCCCGCACCACCTGCCGTCCCTGCCATTTCTCCTCCCTGAAGAACCTCCTAGACTATCTGGGCTCCTCCCAGGATTCTAGCAACCTGCCTTGATTTGCTAAACAGTCTAGATACCCTGCATGCGCGCGCGCGCGCGCACACACACACACACACACACACACACACAAACCCTAAGTTAACTTCTGTGGGAAACCCCCACATGAGTCAGAACCTTGGACCCTACACGGCTCAGAGAGTGGGGGATCCAACAACAGAGACAACAATGCCCTCCCCCAGACTGCGGCCATGTTGGACTGGTTCCATCCTGCAATTCCTGAAGCTTGGCCTCCACCTACTCAGAAGTAGCTTTTCTGGTTCATCATGTCTTCCTAATGGCTCCAACCCTGCTGCTATACAGCACAGCTTTCTTACTTCCTTGTCTGACACAATATTGACTTCTCTAGTAGGAAAACCCTTGCTAGGCTTGCAAGTCCTGCACTCCAAGACAGCCCTTGCCCTGGCCTAGGGCTTCCTATCAGGGCAGGACAAGGAGAGAGAAATGTGAAAGGTTGACAAAGGTCAGTCATTACCAAAATCCACTGCTCGGAGTCTGTACATACGAGAGAGTGGGGGTGGGCACATGTGGAGGTCAGGGGTTGACTTCCGGGAGCTTCCTACAGCTCTTCACCTTATTTTTAAGACAGGGTTTCTCACTGAACTAAAAGCTCAGCTGATTGGCTGGCCAATCAGCCCAGGGTTTCTGCCTAGCTACACACCCCAGCACAGGGTTGAAGGGCTCACAGTACCCTGCTTAGCTTTCATACGGGGGTGCTGGAGATCCGCAGTCCGGTCCTCACGCTCGTACAACAAGCATCTTATACACTGAGCCATCTCCCTAACTCCTTGCATGGATTCCTGAAAAATATTCTTTAGCTTCCAAGTTCTAATAAAATAAATCATTGGTCAGTGTTATGATCTGAAGGGATTCCCCACAGGGGCAGCTTGGAGCCTCCAAATGGCATCTTCTCTTAAAGTCTCTGAAGATCATTTTTGGTTGTCATAACCACAGGCAGGGGGCACTTCTGGCATCTAGTGGAAGTCAGGAATGCTGATAAACATCCCATAATACACAAAAAGCCCCTGCCTACCCACCCCCGAAAATACCAAGAGCTCCCTGACTTCCGATGTTACCAGTGGCCAGTTTGAGAAACTCTGACCTAGAATACGAACGACGGGCATGCCCCCACTTCCCAAAGCCAAGCTGGAGCTTGCTGTAATCTCTGGCATCAAGGAGGATCCATCTTCCCTCAACACCACAGTCCAACAAACACACCTGGGAGTGGATCCAGGAAAACCTGAAGGATCAGGGCAAGAAGAACAACCGGGAGAAGAAAAACAGTACCAACATGATTAAATAAATTAGCCCAACTAATTACCGCGTGTCTAACTTAGCACCTGGAGCAACAGCTGGGGTGCACAAAATTGAGCAAGCATCACCCCCAACTCAGGCATGCTCAGGGTATGTTGGCCTGCTGCTCCCCACTGCCTTCCTCTGACATAAAACATGGCCAAGAAAGAGACTAAACAATAAAGTCCGTGCAGAGTGTCCACCCTCTGGATGTGGGTTCCTGACAGGAGGTACCTCTGTGTCCTAGTACACCTCACATCCCTCCAAAGAGAGGACTGCTGGAGACAATAAAACTTCCTCTTAGGCTGAGGTCTCAGTTTCCCAAGGTCCTGCCTTCTGAAGCTTTCCAGTCTCCTGCCTCCACCAGGACTGCTCATCACATGCTTACGAAATATCCAGGGAAAGCTACCATTGTTCCTCCTTAGTCAGCTCCAACAGCGTCCCTACTCCACTCCTCTGGCCTCCACCGTGCTTTCTCAATTTCCCAAGTTTAGAGCTGCTATCTCTTTACGAGCTGTTCCCACGACGACGACCCACAGCCCTGCACTGTAATGCTGTGACCCTCCTGAAATTGCCACCATAAAATCTAACCAGAAGCTGTCTGAGCTGGCAGTGCCACCAAGCTACTCGGTGATTTTATGTGACAGCAATCAAGTAAACCAAACCAACTACAGTGCCCCAGGCAACTCACTAGGGATCATGGATGCCCATGCCCCATCCCTGAAATGAGCTAGTACATCAGTCATGTGGCTATAAAGAAGGAGAACCCTTACCCCACTCAAGGAACATCTTTGAGTTTGATTTACAAATGGCTATTCAAGTGATTCTTCAAGATTCCATTTTTGCTAGGTCGAATGGCAGCCCCCAGATCATAACCTGTGGGCACATCTTTATTTAAAAGAAATCTGAGCACCATATTTTTTATACCAAAGGTATCTAAATGGCAACACCATTGACTGGGGTGGGGTTGAACGAGTATATGAACAGAGTACTAGACTAACATATCAACCCCTCTTAGCAACTAAACTTTATTTGCAAATGAAATTCAGTCTCCAGGTGAATATCCTGGAACACCCAAGTTTGCCCTAAATACAGTGACAGGTGTCCTGCTCAGAGGGAGAAGAGGAAACAGATTCACAGAGAAGACCACATGAAGATGCAGGCAGAAAGCAGAGCCAGCAAACTCTGGAGGAAGCAGAGAGAGATCCTTCCTGGAGCCCATGGAGACAGCATAGGCTTCTCAGTATCTTGGTTTTGGACTTCTGGCTTCTGGAACTGTAAGAGAATAGACTCTTGCTGTCTTTAGTTGCTAAGAGGGGTTGAAACGTTAGTCTAGTACTCTGTTCATATACTCGTTCAACCCCACCCCAGTCAATGGTGTTGCCATTTAGATACCTTTGGTATAAAAAAATATGGAGCCCAGACTTGTATTGTTGACTGTTGGTACGTATAATATCCATTCTGTCTAGATGCCACCTCAAGATGATTCCCAACAACGCCCTGAAAATATCCATCGTTAACTCCCTGTATATCTCTTAGCCTGTGTTTGCCCGCCACAGCCCCACTGATCCCAAACTATGCATTTATTTGCATCCTGATAATTAATTAGCTTCGCCTTCCATTTGAAAATATTAAGAGGTAGATTCTTCTTATCTATTGTCAAAACTCCCCATAAGGCAAGTATGTAGCACAAATTGGTTCTTATGATTATTTAATGAGATGAATAAAATCGTAACTCCTTATGTTCAAAAACAGAGAAAGTCAAGAATACTCTATTATAGTCTAATCCTTGAGTGTACTTTGCAAGTAAAATCTCCCTGGGCTAGCAAGGACTTTCACACACACACTGGTGACTCTGTGAGTTAGAAACTCATTAGGATTTGTCTTTGGGGGGAAATGGGAATTTTTCTCCATAGGGAAATCCCTACACTCCCAATAAATAAATAAAACAATTGCCTAAAATGCCCCTAAATTTCTAACAAGTGTTTCACTTTTTTTTCCTTTTAATCATAGTGTTTTATATCTCCCATTGCTAGTACTTTCTACAAGAAAATGTAGACTGTGGTACCCAGTGAATGAAGGGCAGAGTGGAGATGAACAGGGTGTTGTAGAGATGAGCAGATGAAGGCTGGAACACTGGGAAGACAGTGTCTGCAGGTGGATAACCAGCACTGAGGCTTGGAGTGTTCCCGCATGTCTGAGGACTCTGACAGCCTAGTAGCACACAGATCTAGGGGGACCTCCTCTTTTAAAAACTCTAGACCAGCATGCCTTCCACGCAGTAGAACTGCACTGCCCTGGTCAGTACTACCAACTTGATGCAGACCTAGAAGAACCTGGAAAAGGGAATCTCAACTGAGTAACTGCCTTTATCATGCTAGTTTATGGGTACATCTGTACAGGATGGTCTTGACTCTCTTGATTGATGCAGGAAGGACTAATCTACCGTGGGCTGCACCATTCCTTTGGCAGGGGGTCCTGGGCTGTATAATAAAGTTAGCTAAGTATGAGCCAGTGAGCGAGCTAACCAAGAAACAATATTTCTCCATAGTTTCTTCTTCAAGTTCCCAATTCAACTTTCTGCCCTGCCTTCCCTCAGTGATGAACTGTGACCTGGAAGTGTAAGCAAGGAACCCCTTTCATCCTCAAGTTGCTTCGGTTAGAGTTTTTTTTATCACAGCAACTGAGACCAAACTAGAAACCATACCCTTTGGTCAATGGGCAGCTGGAGTAGAGAAGGTTCTGGACTCCATGAAGGCATACAGGGAGCTCTCCTCTTTACTAGTTTCCAGGTTTTGTCTGGACAGTTTCATCACAGGGCTCTTTAAGGCTGGTATAAGGAGCAGCAGTCTCAAAGATGCTGAGGCAGGCGGTCTTCATAGGAGGAGAAATGCGGAGCAGCAAGAGAATTTGGAGGTTTTCAAGAAACTTTGTCTCACTAAAGAAAGCCAAAGCTATTATTTGCATTTCGGTACACATCCATTTAGAAAGCAATTCGGGATGCAGCTGTTTCTCAAGCCAGTCACTCAAAATTGCTAATTCACCCTCGTGTGATTAGGGTCCAAAGACCATGTTTGAATAGGAGACTCTTCCCTTGGAAGATGGAGAAAAGAACAACCTGAACCCTATCCTCGTGGGAGGGATGTCCCCGACGTAGAGGCTGTCACCACGTCTTTGGCTTCCAGATGAGATGACCTCATACAGCCAACGCCGTCACTCATCATATCTTCACGGCATTGGCTCAGTACTGACATGACAACCAGAAAGAGTGGCAACTGTGAAGACAACTGCATTCTCAGGCTGGGAAAAGCGAGATTCTCTAGGAGCTTAAAATCATTGAACTGTTTTTCATTCCCATGTGGGATTGCGTTCCATGTTTAGCGAGAGATGGGAGCCAGGCCATGGTGGTGCACACCCTTAATCCCAGCACTCGGGAGGCACATGCAGGTGGATCACTGTGCGAGGGAATGATGCAAAATGGTGCGGGCTTTTGAACCTTCAAAGTCCAACCCCAGTGCTATACCTTCTCCAACAAGGCCATACCTCTATTCCTTCCCAAATTGTTCCGCCAACTGGGGACCAATCACTCAAATATATGAGTCTACGGGGCCATTCGCATTTAAACCACCATACATACCACGCGGCATGCCCTTTTCCCTGCATTCACATTTACACTTATTGTGCACAAGTAGTGGCAGGTATCACCACTAACACTTTACTACAACTAGAGTAGTGATCCCCAAATACTATGTCACAGGTTCACCCCTACATATACATATGCGTATATGGACATACGGATACTCTAACCTACGACTGTGTTTGTTGATATCACCTCCATTGTTAATCTCATTGTCTTGGTGCTTGAGTATGAACCTGAATAGTCTCACAAAAAGACATGTGTTTAATGCAGTGAATGGCAGAATGAGGAGCATTCATAAGGCATTGCTTGTGCCCAGTGGGATATAATGCTTTGTTGGTAAGAAAAAAACTCCAGATTGGTTGTCATCAAAACCAGCTACAATTTGTTTCATCGAATGCCACTTTTACCTAAAGAAAATAGATAAAACTATGGATGCTCGTACTTGGGGTATCTGGGAGACACTTTCCCATAATGAGTTACGAATGCCTGTTATTTGAGGGAAAGAGTAATTTTGACTACTGACACAATTTGAACTTCAGTCAAGACTTAGACTTCCAGACAACTCATGCCCATCACCGTGAGCATCTCAGCTTTGTTCTACTAGGGCGTTTTTGGAGAGTGTTAAAGAACAGGTAGGAGCTGGCACTGTGAAGTAGAAGGTACCTACATTTGGAAGACCTGAATTATGTAGAATACAGATATTTGTCGGATGGCCAGGAGACGGTGTTCCAGACCTGGCACAAGTAGAAGATTCATTCAATAGGCAAGGGTGACCGAACGATATGGATGGGGTAAGAACAGGAAAGTCCATGAAAATCGTTTCCTATGTAGACATAGCTCAATCCAGTAGAATCTTGGTCTAGTGTGCACACAGCTCAGGATCCTCCTGCCTCTGCCTCCTTCAGCAAATCCTACCGGCGTGGGCCACCACAACCCGCCAAGTCACTTTGTAACAGACCAAATCTGACGCTGTGGCAGCTTTTGTTGCAAAACCGCAAGTACTTGAGCTTCTGCTAATTCAGGCAGTGGGGTTCCGCTGCAAAACTTAGCCAAGGCAGGCAGAATGGGCCTGTGTCGCCGAGTGTGTCTCGGACTCGGCACTGGGGCCGGAGTCACGAACTGAAAAACAGCACCGGGGAGGGTGCTGTGTTAGCTAGCGGGCTACCCGCTTGAGTCGGGGGCAAAATAGCCCAACGTTGGACCAGCTGAAGTAGCACCCATCTGCAATGCCAGCATTCCTAAGAGGTGCCAAGTAGAGGCAGGCACAGCTCTAAAACTCACTGCCCAGCTAGCCTGGAGCATAAGGGCCAAACAACAAAGAGATTCGGCCTCAAAAAAGACGTAAGGAAGGTCCAGTCTGACATCTAAAGCTGTCCTCTGACCTCCACATGCATGCTTCTACACACAGAGGAACACATGCAGTGTGCGCACACACCACACATACACATACATACCACATCATACACACACACACCACACACATCACAAACACACACAGACATCTCACATACACACACACCTCTCTCTCTCTCTCTCTCTCTCTCTCTCTCTAAAATACCTCCTACCTGAGCACAGACACACATGAACATGCACATATACCCAAGTGTAGCATTTAACCAACTTCTTCCTACATTTCACATCAACTCCTACAGTGCAAAGACCCACATTTAAAACCTATCTTAAGCTGAAGTTTATAATAACCTAGGTTCCTAAAAATGGAAGTAACTTCCTTTTGAACAGCCAAAGAGTTGCCAAATTCTGAAACAACTATGTATGTATGATCATTTCAATTAACATGCTAAAGAAAAGCCACAGGGAAGGTGTGAAAGCGATAAAACCTAGCCTGGTCCGGGAGTCAGGCCTCTGGGCTTCAAAAAGAAAATTGAAGAGAAACTTGAATTTGTTTACCTTTTGTGAGCAGGGACAAGCGTCATTAACAGTGGTGCCCCCGCGTCATTAGAAGATGCTAAGAATATTCCTTAAAAACCTTTAAAGCCTGCTTGGTCTTTGGTCACCTTGCTCTCTTTGGGTGGCCCGAGCGAACTAATTCTGGGATTCTGTTTCTACAGCCATAAAGAGACGCTAATGAGCATGCCCAGGGGAGCAGTGGGAACCAGAATCCTAAAGGAGGAGAGGGCTGGCTCTGAAAAATTTCTGGAATGAGCATCCGAGACTTCAGATGCTCCAGAGACCTTGCCTAGCAGGGGGAGACACCCTGCAAACCCGTGTCCTCTCCTGCTAGGATGGCTTCCAGGAGCCATGCAAACAGCTGCTGTTGACAAGCAAGTAGCCACAGCATCCAGCCTTGGGCCCCTCAGTCCCAGCCTCCAGGACCTGGGGGCGATTTCCTGGTCAGACCCGAAGCACACAGACCCCCTTATGAGGTTTTCCATGCCACCTCTCTGGGCAGTTCTGGCAGGCCAGCATGACTCCCCTGGGCTGCATAATTGCCAGGCCTCGAGTCACCAGGCCTGGTATGCTGTGGTTGCCCCCAGCCCCCTTCTCAGCGGCGCCACTTCTGCCCTGCTGTGCACACATCCCGCCCTCCCCTGCCCCTCCCCCGCAACCCCATGCCACCTCACCAAGTGTGGGTCCCCACGCTCAGCACCACAGGTCTACCCCAGGCCACCCTCATCCTGACGTGTTTCCTAATCTGCTGGTATAGGCGGAGCGTGTCTGCAGGGCCCTGCTGTCACCACCTAGGAGCCAAACTTTGTCTCGGCTCATTTAGAGACTTCCCAAGCCGGGGTGGGAAGAGAGGCCTAAAGAGCTCAAGAAATCCC
Source organism: Microtus oregoni (assembly GCF_018167655.1). NCBI lineage: Eukaryota > Metazoa > Chordata > Mammalia > Rodentia > Cricetidae > Microtus > Microtus oregoni. Next base: position 6,971,000 of record NW_024543222.1, on the reverse strand, counting down.
TGCTCATCCCACTCTCCTCAGACCCAGCTATCACTGGAAGGTCAGGTCTTGGGAGGTCATTTAGTCCATGTCCCTGCCTTTAGGGGGACGGTCTGCCTCCAGGGGGTCTGACACACAGCCTCCCCTGTACAGCAACCGCAAACACTGTCTATCTGATGAGTAGCGGAGCTCACAGGACCAAGTATTCTAAGCCTGTCTCCTTGCCACTCAGGGCCACTCCTCTCAGGCCCCACACTGTCACCTTCCTCCCAGCCAAACCCACGCCGATGCCTTCTTTGAGTCAGCCTGCCAAGAGTCAGAGACACACACCAGTTGCTGGGCTTTTCCATTTTAAGGGCTAAGCACGAGGGGAACACTCCCTTTGTGCTCCAAAGTGCACGTTCTGCTTCAGCAAGGGAAAGCGTGTTTTTTTTTTCAAACATAATAAAAAAAAGTTCTATGACTTTAATTAAATGCACTTATTAAAAAGGGTGAAATATTTGGAGCGGCTGTTTCTGTGCTGGAGGCACACTGATTTTCCAGCATACTGGAGAGTGTCTGCATCCGCCTGCTCTAGGCCATTTTTAATGCGCAAATAAATCCGCACCTGACGTGCTGACAGATTATTATGCAGTGTGGCAGCCAACAAAAGTAAACACAGGGGCAAGTTTTAACCTCTTGCAGGCCCATCGCTTTCCCCGCTGGGCCCGGCTCAGGTGTACGAACGGGACCCATCGCTGGCAAAGTCTTTTCTTACAGTTGGGCATCTTCCTGTCCCGGAGCCCATGCCGGGAACTAGGAGGCTACACTCCTACCAGGCTGTCTGACGGGCAGCCTCAGCAACAGGGCGAGAGACCGAGGGAGGGGACACGGAGGAAGATGGACAACACATGGTGTTTCCTAAGCCCCCTGCCTTCCATCCTGTTTATAACTACAGCCAAAGATCCGCAGGCTCCCACACTGCAGGCCATTGTGATCTGCCAGCACAGCCCACTTAGCCAATCTCCAGACACCGGAGCTGGCTGGGCAGATGACAGAGCCTGGCCAGGTGATCCTCCCAGCACTAGCCGGTAGGAAAGACTCAGCAGAGCCACCAGAGAGCTGATAGGGGACATGAGCAGTTTCAATACTCGGACCTTAAATGAGAAAACGTCAAATTAGTATCGGCTGAAGGCACTGACTGACACGGAGGACAAAAGCTCTCAGCTCCCACGGCCCCGCTTAGATGGGGTTATCAAAGCAATGCCCCTGGGGATACCCAGCCAGTTTGGCTCCTTTATGCCATTGCCCTGTCGTTTAGCTTCTTAAGACCTAGGTTTCCTCATCTGTATAATGTCTTCAGCTGGGGTGGGGTGAACAGGGGGCAAGATGGAGTTACACTCTCTGCCAGCCCATCAGCCACCACCGCAGCTAAGATCAGAGTGCCATGGATCTGCAAATAATAAATGCTATTGTTATTATAATTGATGGGGTGTTGGCCGCAGCATGTGCTCGGCGCTAAGTGCATTAATGCATTATCTCATTTTATCACTGAAGTCCCGAGGGCGCGGATCATTAGTCCATTTGTCACTGTGGCTAACTCGAACAAGCAGTTCATGGAAGCACTTATGATCAACTACGCCTCGCCACTCCGGATTCCCACACCAGCCTTATCATCTTCAGCTTCCAGATGAGGAAAATGATTCCCAAGGAATCTGGTCCAGGAGCCAGAAGAAGCAGCAGCCACAATTTACTAAAATGAACCACAATGGTTCAATTAAAAGGGAGATCAGTTATGAACAAAGAAAAAAATATTTTTCCACTATGGATACATTTGAGGATACATATGTTTATGTTTTAAAAACAAGAAATATTTGGTTACAATGAAATGTGATCAGGCAAGCACAGCAATTCCTGTAGTAGGTGGAGAGGCAGAGCAACCCTGTTGACATCATTTTGCCAGGCTGACCACGCTGACCCTGGAGCCTGGCCCTAGAATCTGGGGGAGAAGTGTTGGTACACATTTCACATGGCAAACTTCTCTCATCCTGCCTCTCGGTGGTTGGGTCATATTCATCACCCTGGTGTGCATGTGTGTGTCTATGTGTGTACATGTTTTCTTGTCTGTGTGCATGCACACATGCACATGTATACACATGCATATTGAAGCCCAAAAGTCAGTGTCAGGGATCTTCCTATTTTTTAAGAAAAGGTCCTTTTAGCAGGTATGGCTGGCCAGCAAGGCACAGGAATCCTCCTGTCTCTCTCTCCCCAGTGCTGCGGTTACAGGAAAGCCCCACCAGGCCTTGCTTTTCATGTAGGTGGTGGGGATCTCACCCTTATATGGTACTGTACTGATAGAGCCAATTCCTCAGCCCTTGGATTTGCTCTTCTTTGCTGGTTGTGAATGTTTAGGTTGCAGCAAAGAAAACATGTTTATGTAGAAGGAGCTATGGGCTGCATTCCGCCGCCCAGCTCCCAGCCGCCTGGCTAGCTTATGGCCCTAAATAACAACACACAAACTGTATTCATTTAAACACTGCCTGGCCCATTATCTGTAGCCTCTTCTTAGCTAACTCTCATATCTTGCTTAACCCATATCTAATAATCTGTGTAGCACCACGAGCTGGTGGCTCACCAGGAAGATTCTAGTGTACGTCCATCTTGGGTTGTAGCTTCATTGCGTCTGCCCTGGAGAGGAGAGGCATGGCATCTGCTCATTTCCCTTCTTCCCAGCATTCTGTTCTGTCTACTCCACCTACCTAATTTTCTGACCTATCAGGCCAAGCAGTTTTCTTTATTGATTAACCAATGAAACAACAGATTGACAAATGAACTTCCCACTTCATATTTAGCTGCAAGTTCTCCTACCAGCAGGCAGAAGAACAGTCAGCCATTACCAGGCAGATCCTGTTTCTTGTAGACATCTGCTAATCACATGAATCTGGGGAGGAGGGGACGTCTTATTTTCTGAAACAGAACTGACTCCATTACTGGGTGTGAAAACTAAAAATCTTTCTAGTGCCAGACTCCCTTGCAGCTAGAACAGAGGACCAGGCCCAGATTCTCCCAGAAGGCCATGGCTATGCCCAACTTTGAGCCTGAAACAGCAACACAAAGCCACAGAAGCCCCAAGTGACCCACTCTGGTGAGTGTGGGATAGCGGCAGACCTTCTAATTTGAGGCTATTACAAACATCACAGCTAAGCATTCCAGCTTGTATAACAGCAGTGAGTGGGAGGAGCGATATTCTGACTGGAGAGTCAGAGGGTCTAGCATGGTCTCCTATACCCATGGTCAGTCAGGTAGGCTGAGATGGCCATGTCCAGCAGCAAAAGCAACGTCATCTCCTGACCAGCTCTACAGAGCCCCTGCTTGCAGGGCCTCCAAGTCTCGTTTTCTTACTCTCCCAGAAAGTTGAGCTGTGCCATCTGATCTCTACAGCCTCACTTTCGGCTTAATTAGCCATAGGTGGCTTCTGTTGCATGAAAACAAAGCCAGATGAACGTGGATTCTGTCCAAAACTCCCAGCCCTGGAACCCAGGATCTCCATATGCTAAGCTCCTTCCGTGGGTTCTGTTGTTGTTGTTGTTATTGTTGTTGTTGTTTTCCTTTTATTAACTTGAATATTTTATTGCAATAAACGCCACAATGGAAAATGCGTATTTCATGAGACAAGAACTTACTGAACTTTCGAAAAATAAAAGCTGCACAAACAGAGCTCATACAAGACTAGACCCACTTCCAATGCTCCCCCAAGCCCATCTCCTCCTTGCTGTCACCATCACCCACCAAATGCAGTCACTGTTCTCACTTCTGACATCCCAGATCAGCTTTGCCAGCTCTGAAACCTGTGTGTGGTAACACAGGTTCCTCTGACCCAGGAGTTTCCCTGTTTACCTGCCACTAGAACCCACATTACCCTCAGGACATTCATCTGCTTGGGTCGCGTGCAGCTTTGCATGCAGCTGTAACATCTTTGCTTCTATTGCTATATATCATTTTGCAGTGAATAAACACACTGGGGTTGTTTCCTTTCAACCCACTATGGATGGCAATTTTTAGTTGGGGCTACTACAAAAAGAATACTATGAACATTCTAGAGCATGTATTTTAGGGAAATGCAAGTGAGTCTGCAAAGTGTGTGTGTGTGTGTGTGTGTGTGTGTACATGCATGTGGAGGTCAGAGGTCAATCTAGGGTATTATTCCTCAGCAGCCTTCTACCTTGTTTTATAAGACAGGCCTCTCATTGGCCAAGATGTCACCAATTAGGCTAAGCTAGCAGGCCAAAGAGCCCCCAGGGGTCCACCTGTCTCTGCCTCCCCAATGCTCGAGATCACAAGAGTGCACCACACTAGTGTTTTGCTTGTTTTTCTTTTTGTCTCATTTTTGTTTTAGTTTTTTTCCATGGGTTCTGGTGATTGGGCGGGAGTGAGAGGGTGGGGTTCCTCATGCTTGCAAGTCAAGCACCCATCTGAGTATACCACCTTCCCAGCTCTGGGCTAGGTGTTTCCTGGGGTTTATTATTTAACCAACTCCAGCAACGCAGCCAGCTTTGTATAGGGCAGCATCCTGTGAGAGCAAAGAAACCAGGTTCGGAGACACAAGCAAAAAGTTTCCCAAAGTGACCGGGTCCGTTAGGGAAAATTCTTAGCTGAACATCCAGGTGCAGGATTTGAGAAGTAGGAACAGAAGGAGAACATGGGCAGGCAAACCTTCGTGTGGAGGCTGTGTTTCCCTGTCATAAACCAATTGCCCGTCAGACGTACTAGGAAGACCTAGACATTTGGCATTTTGCAAACAGTTTGACCTGGGCTAAATGATTGCTGGTGGGTCACTTTGAACGTCAAGGGCACAGCTGGACTAAGACTTTTGAACTCTTGACCTCTGACCCAGCAGCAGAAACTCACATTCTTCCCAGAAACAATGGCCGCCGCAGGTAAAGAGCAGTTATGTACCCCGTCTTCCCCCATGCACCCACATACCACACTCGCAGCCTGCTAGAGGGGAGAGGTCACACTGAAGTCAGGATCATGGTCCTCGATGCCTGGGGGTCAGAAATCAGCTAACCCAGACTGAGGCCCAGCCATAGAAAGCAGGGATGGGGAGCAGGGAGGAGTTGAATAAATTGAGGGCGAATGTCCTGTCTTAAGGAGACATTTATTTCTCAGCCTGCTGATTTTTGCCATATGGGGAAAGAGAAACTCATTGTTGCCAGATTTTCTGACTTTTCGGGAGAGGCCGGGAAACTGGACTTTTTAATGATCTATTGCAAAATGCAATATTGGTGGCTGACTGCAGGAGGTGAGACACCGGGGCGTCTGTCCCTAGAGATGCCCTTACTCACACCTGAGCACTTCTTACTTCCCACCCCAGCGCTAGCGCCTCTCCTTCTGCTAACCCCTGCGCTTAAGATCTACCCTAAAAAATGTCTTTTAATAAACTCGAACTCTGTTTTTTTTTTTTTTTAAAAAGTGAAACACTGACTGTTATTAGCCAACCAAAACACAGGCATAGGTTACTTCTAACTCATAAGCCACTAGTTAACGACCGCTCGCCTAAAAAGGCCTAGAACTTGAGACTTACAAGAGAGGACTTTTACGAAGCACAGAGCAGGCAGAAATGCAAATAAAGGATCACCAGCTCCAGAGAGCAAGAGACCAGCCCCCAGCTCCCTCCTTCTCACATGTATGAACCCTTCCACATCTACAGCCTCGATGGCCACTGCGCCTGACAGAGTCATCATGAAAGGCAAGGCTCTCAAAGTCATAAGCACCACAGACAGGGTACCTCCGGCTTGAAGAAATCCAAATCTGTGCCCTTTTCTTTATGTCTGGCAATTACATGTCCTACAATTATTGTAAGTCATGGTTTGGTTTCCTCCCCCTCCACACACACACACGGCAGAATGGTGGACACCCTTCACCTGGAGCAGCCAGGAAATTAGAAGACAGCTTAGACAATGAAGAAGTTATGGTGACTTTCCTGTGACACACGTGGCTTCCAATCAGCTGGCTCTCCAACTGTGTTAGACTAAGCTAGTTGCCATGGTATGGATGGGGGTGGACGTTTAACTTCTGTTCCCTAACAACTCAGCTCGAAGAACATCTCCCTTCCTGGTCTTCATTCCCTCCGCTTACACACTCACGCACACATGCCTCACATGTATCCCTATGCACACAAACATGCATGCATGCACCAGTTCAGACAGTTGCCCAGTCAGAACAACCTAGCAGCAAACATGTAAGGGAATAAATCTGCATCGGCTTTCCCTTAGCCTCCTTGCCCGAAGAGGATTTTCTAGCTGACCCTCTGACATATTCAGTATCTGGATACAACTGTGGCAAAACCCCTGTAGTTCCTGAAACAGATGTATACACCTCATGGGTCCTGGAAGAAAAGCAGCAGACAGCCACACTGCTGTTCCCCCCACTCTCAGCAGACGGGCAGAGAGAGACGTTCCCATAGAAAGGAAACCGGGCAAGCAAAGGGAAGAAGGTCACTGGCGCATAGGGCAGTGGAAAGATAAGAGAGAAGAGATCCAAAGCTCTGAAACTCAGGTGCCTACTTCACCCACAGGGGAAGCCCATCATCTGGTGACTCTAGCAAGCATTCAATAAATGAATACCATTAAGTGCTCAATAAACATTATTAGCTGTATACCAGACCCCTAACATCAGGAATCCCTGTGTTCTTAGGGAAGTCTTGTAAGGTTCGATGAAGAGTCTTGGGTAGTTAAGGAACTGTCCAAGAGGCTACTGAGTTCACCTCAAAGGGCTTCAGTGGGGACGTGGAGACAGGTGGGGGCATGGTGAGTTGTGACAGTTCACGGGACACTGCTGACACAGATGCCCAGTAGCTGAGCCAGGCAGAACTTCTACCAGCCAAAGTTAACAGGACCCCAGTGTTTCACCAAGACCTGCACTCCAGAAAGCCTACCTCTAGAGGCCCGGTCATCCCCAAACCTCCACACAGCAGTTTCGAAGCTGGTAACAGTGCTGTGTAGACTGCTTCCTGGTCAGTCCTTCGGGCAAGGACCAGAGTGTGGCTTGGTGGGACAGCATTAGCTGGAATGCATAACAGCTTGTGATCTCCAACTCTAGTGCCACAGAAAAAAGTCAACGTGTAAAAACCAGATCTGTAGCTCAAACACAATATAATCCCTCCCCAGCAGAGCATAAAGATTTAAGGCATAATGCCCACAGATAAAACTCCAGACTCAGTTTCCTAGGGAAGTGCTTAGAAATGAGAAATAGAGAGAGTTCTTCAAAGAAAGAGACTCAGTTCAAGCAAGAGATCCTCAAGTGTCTAATAAATAGCACGAAGGTCAAAGAGTTGAGCTCAGCAATATTATCATGGCATGTATCCAAAGAAGAATCCAAGGAGGGAGCAGGAGCTCAAAGTTCAAATTGAGTCTCATCAGCAGGAGAAAAAGAAGAACAAAGGACAGAAGACCCAAAGGGGCAGAGCTGAGGAGGAGCAGCAAATTGTAGAGGGGTTGAGGCCACCCTGGTCGCATCAAGATCATGCAGACCAGGAGGGGCTAAGGAGGGCTTCCATCTAGACCAGCGGCTCTCAACCTGTTGTCCCCTGTGGGGTCATATGAGCCATCCTGCATATCAGATATTTACTTTACGACCCACAGCAGTAGCAAAATTACAGTTATGAAGTAGCAATGAAATTTTATGGTTGGCAGGGATCACCACAACAGGAGGAGCTGTATTAGGGAGGTTGAGAACCGCTGCTCCAGATACAAGGAAGTCGCATCTCCCTGTTGTGTAACTGGCAGGAATCCCCGGGCATTGGGTACAGGGAAGATGGAAGTGGCGATCTCGGGAGCAGGCAGGCCACAGGAGGGTAGGTGGGGCAAGCGGTCGGTGAGAAGTTCCTTTAACAAGCCAGGCATGAGTAAGAGCCTCCATGAAGTAGCGGTATTGGAAATAGCCACCAAGCCCTGCCAATTCCCTCTCAATACCCTTTCTTGTGCTGGACTGGGTGGGAGGCCATGGTAAGAGCCAGAGGAAGAAGGGAGGGTTGAACCTCGCCTTGCAGGGCAGCCTGATTGATAATCAGACCTGCGGTGGTGATACAAACGAAACGCAAGGTGGGGAACATAATCTCGTATGATAGAAATGACCGAGGAAAAGCAAGAGTGAACGGAAAAGTGATGGCTGCCATCTAGAAAGTGACAACCACATCACAAAGGGGAGTCCGGCTTCAGCCAAGTGTCCGGAGATGATGCACACACTTATTGTCACCATCTGCTATAGTGGTGGCTCCCGGAGACAGTCCAAGGCCTAGGTCTGGGGGAGATTTAGAAGCAGTGTAGTAAGTCAAGCGACCCTACTAGGGGATTGCACGGAGAGAACCAACAGGGAAAGAACAGCCTTGGAATGATGGGGACACTGATAACTGCCACACACAACCTAGGGGTACTGTGCTTGGCTCACAGCTGACAGCTATGTAAACGGTCATAAGGATGCTTGGTGAACGATTTGATATTGATGGACTCTAGAGAGGGCTGTCCAATCTCACTGATTCCTGTAGGCTGTCCCAAGAACTTTTAAGTGTCTGCATTTGGAGATGTCCTTACAAACCTGACTAGAATTCCTAAGCTCCTGAGGTTCATTTCCTCCCATGCAGTGTGGATGGATAACAACCGGTTACTGTGAGACACTGGGGCCAATGCACCTTGCTCAGCATCCCTCTTCCTATCCAGGAGGAGGGGTTCTGCAGTTGCCACCACCTACTTAATTTTCAAGTATCTAGAGAGAGGACTTGGCTTCATAGGAATCTCTTGGGGACCTTGACAGAACACAGACTCTGAGACTGTGAGACTAGAGACTGCATCGTAACAAGCACCCAAATGTAGGTGCTGCCATCCTCGGCCCAGGGACCACGCTTTGCAAGGCTTCTCCCTTCTTTTAACAGACAAGGGGAGTGAGCACAGCTAGAGGAAGGTTTTATCACTCACATCTGAGCCCTGGGTCAGAGAGGGACCTCCCCATTGAGGTTGATGCAGCAGCACAACAACCTCGGCAGGACCTCGACGGCTTTAGAAGCCTAGAGTTCCAGCCATGGCTCTCCAGCTACCTCTGGTCAGGGGGCTGGTGATTAAATCATCCAGGGAGCATGTCAAAATGCAGCCCCCAGGCCTCCCCACTGGATGGAGACTATGACAGTAACTTCAGCTGGCATGGAACTAAGGGTAACTTGTTCAAAGCAATCTGTGGATGATTCTGACCTATGGCTAGGCTAGGGATTATACATGAAGAATACATGGGAAGCTGTGACCATGATAGGGAGATTTAGAAAGAAAGAAAAACTAGACAGTAGTTACAAAAAGGGGGGTAGAATCATCTGTTTCCTGAACTATCAATGATACAAATTTCACCACAGCCCTCTCTAGTAAATGCTGGTATTATTTATTCTCATTTTATGATCAAGAAACTGAGGCACGGGGCAACCACATAGCTTGTCCAAAGTACAGTAGGGTGCTGAACTCAATTAGAACCCAGTTAGCTTAGCTCCAGAGCCCACATCTTACTGTGTTCCGGATGTAAAATAAAGGTTCTCAACACCTTAGACCAAGCAGAGGACTTGGCCAAGAGAACAACACCCTCAAGCAGAGACCATGTGACACCAGCCTACAGACTTGATGTGTGCTCCTAGGGCAAGTGTGGCAGGGGACTGCAGGAGATGCCCTGAGACAACTTTGGGAAACACTGAATTAATTTACATTAAATGAAGTTCTTGAAGAACAATGCCACAGTGAGGATTAGCCAGCAAGCACAGCCAATATATTTCCAAGAAGGTCTTACATTTTCTTTTTTTTGTTTTGGGTTTTTTTGGGGTTTTTTTTTGTTTGTTTGTTTGTTTGTTTTTCGAGACAGGGTTTCTCTGTAGCTTTGGTGCCTGTCCCGGAACTAGCTCTTGTAGACCAGGCTGGCCTCAAACTCCCAGAGATCCGCCTGCCTCTGCCTCCCAAGTGCTGGGATTAAAGGCGTGCGCCACCACCACCTGGCGGTCTTACATTTTCAAATAATCTCCAAAGGCACTAACAGAATCATGGTGTCCGAAGGTATCTCAAGGCGCGGTAAGGGGTCCAGAAAACTAACTCCCATCGTAAAACACAGGATCAGCGCCAAGGGTCTCAAACATCACCCCACTCAAGCAACAGCTAAGGGAGGATCCTGTGAGCCTGAGGACCTGCATTTGGAACAAGTTCCCCCAGGGATGCATAGCATAGCGTTGGCATAGCCTACAGTTGGCTGGCTCTGCCCCTCTCCACCTCCCTAGACGAGCTCAGCATCCCCTGCAGAACAGCCCTATGTAAATTTCTGCCTGCCTTCCCCAACTTGGCTTGATTCCATATATTGCCAGTTCCAGCCCAGGCCCTCAGGGACCCCAGAGCCTGCTAGGGAAATCTCAGTCTCCGGGTCTGCACCCCAAGCTTGTTGATAGACTTTCCACTCCCCGTCTTTGCATGGGAAATGCCCTCGTTTGAAAAGGCAAGTACTAGGTAGGGCAACCTTACTCCCCAGCTGCCCAAGGCTGTTGAGCATCAGCAGCAAAAAAGGGAGAGGAGGTGAAAGGAGGATAAACAGGGAGTGAGGAGGCCCCGTGAGGTCTTGTGACCAACTGGGCCTCCTGGTGCCGCCGAGGTGGCAGTGCCAACGCACAGTGCTGAGATGCTTGGCCCGTCTCCGGAGCAAACACCCAATCCAAACAGGCCCGAGTGTGTCTCTGAACAGACTGTGTAAACAAGGGGGGTGGGGGGAAGAGGGGGGGGGAAAGCCCAACTGGCCACAGATCCCGCTTTCAAACACGTCGAAACAAAATAATCCCTCTCTCGCTTGTTCACTCCCTCCTTCTTGCTGGCATTTTTTTTTTTTTTTAATTTCCCCTGGTGCCGAGGCCTCCGTGGAGCCAGGCTGGCGGCATGTTAGAGCCTGCAGCCTACCTGTCCTGCATAGGAATGAAGCCTACGGGACTTACTGGAGATCCTCTCCCTGCAGCCTGGGGACTACAGCTACCACACTCAGAGTCCAGGAAGCAGGGCAGGAGCTGTTCTCGGAGGCACTGAGGAGGGACCTCCATGAGGGACAGGGACTAAGATGCATGAGAGATTGTGCAATGAACCTGGCTTTGACCGGGCTGGGCCCCCTTCTTCTCCCTGAGAACCCCCAACAGCAGACCCAGGACACAGAGTCATCATCCCCCCACCACCCCTAGAACAGGGCTGAGAAGCACAGCCCCGAGAACTCATCTTGAGCAACTTGCTCTCAGGGTGTCTCAAACTCCAAATGTGTGTACAGACAAGGGGACAACTTGCTTGTGGTTTGTTTCTGGTTTTGCATCAGGTATGGAACTTTCAACAGGCAGGGTGGGGTGCCGAGTACTGTGCCCATGAGCCATTCCAGGGTTAGGGCCATTTGCTGGCTTCCCCACCGCTTCTCTCTCTCTCTCTCTCTCTCTCTCTCTCTCTCTCTCTCTTTCTCTGCAAGTTGAAACAATTGAGTTGTCTTTCCCCGCTCTTGCCAACATCTCTTACTCAACCTTGGATCCAGAGGGTGTTAGAGGGGAAGGCCAGGGTGGGGAACCCAAACAGCTCTCGGCTCCACACCGGGTTCAGTTGTTAGAACAGCTCTCTGCTTCCCCAAACCTCGAGGGGAGTGAGGACCAGCTTGGAGAGTCCAAGGAGGCCCCAGGAAAGTAGGAAAGTGGAAGGAGCCTTGCAGGGGGGCAGGGTGAACAGCAGGGTGACCTGGCTCCCATCCACAAGCCAGCTCCCTCTTTGACTGTCTCTGTCACATAGGCAACAGTTCTGGCACTGGTGGGCATGGGGAACATTTCTAAACTCTTCACTAAGAAGAGACCAGACACAGCAGGCAGCGTGAGCCCCACAGGACCAGGCTAGACAGCAAACCCTTGCAAACTCTCAGCTATTGTAATGTTACTGGAAAACACCAATTAGAAAAACCTGCCTGGAATGATCTGGATCCATGGGCAGAGTTAGCACTAAAGCCTGGGGTGAAGTTCACACTTCCTTTCCAAATTGTAAAAAAAAAAAAAAAAAAAAAAAAACAAAAACAAAAAACACAACAACAACAAAAAACTAGTTCAGGTGCACCCCTCGCGGTCCTGAGTTCCTTGCTCGTGCTCCCTCTCCTTCTGCTCCTGATTTGGACCTTGAGATTTCTGTCCGGTGCTCCAGTGTGGGTCTCTGTCTCTGTCTCCTTTCATCGCCTGATGAAGGTTAATATTCAGGAGGATGCCTATATGTTTATCTTTGGATTCACCTTCTTATTTAGCTTCTCTAGGATCGCGAATTATAAGCTCAAGGGGTACATCCACACACTGAGACAATGGGGATGTTCTATCGGGAATTCACCAAGGCCAGCTGGCCTGGGTCTGAAAAAGCATGGGATAAAACCGGACTTGCTGAACATAGCGGATAATGAGGACTACTGAGAACTCAAGAACAATGGCAATGGGTTTTTGATCCTACTGCACGTACTGGCTTTGGGGGAGCCTAGGCAGTTTGGATGCTCACCTTACTAAACCTGGATGGAGGTGGGCGGTCCTTGGACTTCCCACAGGTCAGGGAACCCTGATTGCTCTTTGAGCTGATGAGGGAGAGGGACTTGATCGGGGGAGGGGGAGGGAAATGGGAGGCGGTGGCGGGGAGGAGGCAGAAATCCTTAATAAATAAATAAATTTAAAAAAATAAAAATAAAAAATAACTAGTTCAGTCTATAAAGGGCTTAGAAAGACCTCAGTTCAACCCCAGGACCCATTAGGAAAGTCAAGCACGGGGACTAGCCCTTGCCATCTCAGCAGGAAGGAGGTGGGGATAGGCAAACCCATGCAGCTAGCTGGATAGATCGCCTAACCTAATCAGTGAGTCCCAGAGGCCCCAATGAAAGACCTGGAGAATGACACCCAAGGTTGACGCTGGCCTCCATATACACCCCTGAATCTGAACACACAGTTTTATATTAAAATCTTACACTAACCTCCACAATCTATCATGTCCATGCAATCCACAGCGGCCAGTTTGGAAAGGTCAGGAAAGAAAGGAGAACCCACAGAACTCAGACAAGGAAGCTCAAGAGCTGGGCAAGTACCTAGCATGTCTCTGCCCTAGAAGATCTGCCCCCCCCCCGTGTCATCCCCCAACCCCCCCTCTCTGTCTAAGAAAACATCACTGCACTTCAGAGCGCAAATGCTTAGAACTGCTCTCCGTCCTGGAGGTCACGATATACTGGGCACAGGATCAAACCTCACACCCACCCAGCACATGGGATTCCTTTACTAGCCCACTGCACAGACAGGAAAGCTGAGAATGACAGTAACCTGCCAGGTCACATAGCTGAAAGGTGACAACCATGACCCCGAGCCAGGTGTGTGCTCCGCTCCCTCCTGACCCACAGTAACACCCAGAAGCCAGCCTACTTTTGCCCACACCCTCTCTCTGGCACACGGGCCTCCCAGAGGGCAGACTCCAAGTCTTCTTCAGAGCTGCCCTCCACCCTCCGCCGCCCTCCTTGTGTGGTACCAGGTAAGTCACAGATGCCAAGAAAAAGTGTATCGAGTTAAAAAAAAAAAAACAACTTGTAAAAGGTGAAAGACAGCAAGGTGCCTTATTCAAACATTTGCTGAGTGCCTACTGTGTGTCTCTCTCACTCTCCTGGACACGGAGACCCAGGTGAGGGAGGAGGGGTCCAGGTCACAAGGCTAAGTCAGGTGAAGGGGATTGAGGAGTCACAGGAAAGCATGATTCGGGCCTAAGTCTCAGGGTGATGTATAGAGCCAGTCACTGGAAATGACCTGCTGGGGGGTATTTATCCTGCAAGGGGTAGGCAGAAAAGAAATGCAGAGAGAAAGGAATGGAACTAAGAAGCTCGAGTTTTCTAAGAGAAAGAGTGTGTGTGTGTGTGTTGTGTGTGTGTGTTATTTATTTATTTGTGTGGTGGAGGCATTGTCTGTGGGTGTACATTCATGTGGAAACCAGAGGTCAACCTCCAGGGTCATTTCTCAAGAGGACAGGCTTTCTCACTAGGTCCTGAGGCTGATGGTTTTCAGGCTAAGCAGCTGAGTTGCTGATTCCCAAGAGTCCCTTGTTTTCATGTTCCTAGCACTGAGATTACAAGATACTCTATCAACTGAGCCATCATCTCCCCAGCTCTGGACAAGGTTTCTAAAGCCCAGCCAGAGCAAGCCTGACTCAGAATATTCCATACAGAACATCTGTCCTCCAACCACATGTTTCACTCTGTCCATGCAGGGTCAGACCTAACACGCACAGCACACAGGGAGGACACAATGAGATACCTCCGCACAGCAGCCCGTGACTGCCAGTTGGAAGCGACAGCACCATATGTAACCAGGAGTTGTTGCAACCGAAGTTCCTGTGCATCGCTGGTGGGTGTGCATAGCGGGGCGGGGGCTTTGAAGAGAGGTCTGGTAGCTTCTGATAAAGTCACACACGGCTCCGCTAACGTCTAGCAAGTCTTTCCCTCTAGTTACCTACCCCAGGGTCACGAACACACGCGTGTCCGTGAGAAGTTCTGTGCAATGACGTTTGTGATGACTTTATTCAAAGCAGCTCAGACATGAGAACGGGTCAAGTCATAAGACAAAACGTGACTCAGCAGATAGAAGGAGCCACCCTCTGATCTGTGCAACAGCATGGAGTCTCAACAGCTTCCTGCAGAGTGAACCAGAGCCACAGAAAAATACAATCCTCTCCCTATCTGAAACAGGCCGGAACAATCCAAGAGCCTAGTCGGGGCAGACGCCAAAACTGGATTAAACTCTTTTATCACATACTTTTCCCTCCTAGGCCTAACTATGACACAGCTGAATGTATTCATTCGACTTGTAAGATCCTAACTACAGTAATTAATAATAAAATGGAAAATTATACCAGAGCATAATCAAAGTTATTCAAACCTATGAATTATTTATTTCTGAAATTTTCCATTTAAAGTTTTTAAACTGCTATGGACCAAGAGTCCACGAAAGTGAAATGGTGGATGGGGTAGAGGCTATCGTATCATGATTTGACTCCATTGATATGAAATTCCCTTAGAATAAATAGTACAATTAATCTAGATGGGGGAAAAATCTGAAGAGTAAGGTCAGCATGAAGGGAAAGGCCACATGGAAATTTCCGAGGCTAGCGGAATCGGCTGTAGCTGCCAGAGATCTGAAGCCTGGGGTGGCACACATTTCACCTTTAAAACCATCTGCAGGCAACTCTGGGGTTCTAGCAGTACGTGGGGGCAAACAGACAAGTTATGTGGAGAGGATCACGTAGGCTTAGAGTGGATGGATGAGAAAGGACAGAGAGGGGCCTGGGGATCAGGCTGAGTCAGTCAGTGGCAGAACGAACCAATATTATAGAATTAAAAAGAAAAAGACGTTTGTGGGATCTACATGGTGGGGGGTGCTAGATGCAAATTTCTTCCATTTTTCTACGTGTTTGTAACTTTCTAAACTAGAATCCTGGAGGCTGGGGAGATCGATGGCTTAGTGGTTAAAGCATTTGCTCTGCAGGCATAGGCCTGGAGTTCCCATCCTGAGAACTGACGTAAATGCCAAGTGGGTGTAGTGCCCACCTGTAATTCCAGACTTGGAAGACAGAAATGAGGAACCCCAGTGCAAGCTGACGGGGGAGACCAGCCTTATCAGTGAGCTCAGGGTCTGATGAAAAGACCCTGACTTATGGAATAAAGGGGAAGAGATGGAAGATGACTCCTACGATCAACTTTGGGTCTTCGGCGCTCATGCGTACCTGCAGACACACAACACAAGCACATGCGTATCACACACAGAAAGATGAAAAAGGTCATTAAAAGGATGGAATATTAAGGATGAAAGGGATAAGTGAGCATCCAAAGCAGAGTTTGGAAGAGTACTGTGAAGATCATTGTCCCGGCTACTGACATGGCCTGGAGGATGAGGGGTGAAGAGACAGAGGCCAGCCCTGTATACACAGGGCTGAGACCAGGTGGAGAGATTCTCCAGGGAGCCCAGGTGAGGGCCATCTCCATTCATTTACTCTGACCAACACCTCCCAGTTCCAAGGGATCAAGCGCTTTGGGACCCTAAAAGGACTCACACTAAATAGTATCGCGATGAGCTAAGTGTGCATGCATCAGAAACAAACGTTCCTCAGCACACTGCCAGGCCAGAAACAAATAAATAAAAAGGAGAGAAGGACAGCAACTTTGGAGGTGGCAGCGAAAGGGTCCTGCTGGTTTGTTGCATAAAACTAACTTCAGGAAGATACTTGATTGACTTGCTGAGCTCCATCACAGACAGCCAGGGCTTCTGGGCCCAGTTCTTTAATATTCAAATAACTCCGAAAAAATATTTCCCCTCCTGGAAAGCGGAGGGAGAGGAAACCTTTGAAGCCCTCCAAGTTATTTAATTGTTTCTTTTCTCCGAAGGTAAGGCAGTATATTTTTAACCAGTATTAAATAAACATTTTTCTTAAATGGTATGTTCAAAGCCTTCAGGGCCTCTGATGTTGGTTTGGGTTTTTGTTTTGTTAGCGTGGATGAAAAAAGATGGTGCTTTTTCCTTCCCAATGTTCTAAAATCACTGGACACGGATTCCAGAGAGAGCGACAGATGGGCTCTGTGTGGCCTACTTGGGGACAGACACAAGTGGCCTGGGACCCAGGTCCACCTGCAAGGCATTCTGCTCTCACCATGGGGGGACCAGCTGTGTTGAGGGGGTGAGCTCATGGGAAGACCTCCCATCTGATGAGAATGGTAACCTCCTTGGGGACACTCAGTGACTCCTCCTGTCCTCAGAAGTACAGGACAGCAAGAACCTGGGACATAAACAGCGTCTGTGCAAAGACCCAGGGGAAACAAAAAATCAAACGTTTACAAAGGATTTTCCTTAACTGTGTAATCTGGAAAACAGTCTACACAGGCACAATTGAGAAAGATCACTTGGGCATGGGACATGGGACAGTGCCCATATAGGCACTGAAATAGACTAACAATGACTCTTAAATCCCCTGCATTCAGTAACATTTCCCCCAAAA
The DNA here is from genome assembly GCF_018167655.1 of Microtus oregoni. Classification (NCBI taxonomy): domain Eukaryota; kingdom Metazoa; phylum Chordata; class Mammalia; order Rodentia; family Cricetidae; genus Microtus; species Microtus oregoni. The sequence continues at coordinate 6,953,973 of NW_024543222.1, read as the reverse complement.
AAATGTATTAAGGGAATTATCAAAAACTAGAACTTACACATTGTCAGATGGGGCCAGTGATTGCGGAAAAACTGCGTTCCGAGTAAGACATGTCAAACCCCAGATTCTGTCACAGAGAGAAGTCGCAGGCCTTCCCCTACGTAGCTTACGTATGTATGAAGCACTATATTGCCTCATTTCGTTCTGGCAATAGTCTTATGAGATCATTAAACACATTTTACAGATTTTTTTTTAAAGAAAATAAGCCACAGACAAAATGACTGCCCAAGGCCATGCAGCTGGCAAGTAAGAGCTTCAAACCAGCCCTTTCTGACTCATTCCAAAGTCCACGCTCTTAATCGCAGCCTATCTGGCCTGTTGAGCTGCACCCAGAGGGGTAGACTTTAAACGGACCCAGGAAGTCTGATGGAGATGGGTCCTAGGAACTAAAGGATCACAGGATTCTTTTCTGTGTGCCATGCACTTCTTTGACTTTTGTTAACATGAAATAATTCTCATTATAAACGAGAAAACTAAGGTCAGCATCGATAGGTGAGTTAATCTTTGTTTAATAATCTTTCCCAAAGGGAAGTGCTTGCCACCTTTCTTTCTTTAACCTTTTATTCTGGAATAATTTTGGATTAAAAGAAAAACTGCAAAGATTATTTTTAAAGAGTTCCTATGCTTAGGCCCACCTTTGGCTCGTGCAGACATTTTACACAGCCACAGCGTATCTGCCCAAACAAAGAAATTAACAGAAACAGGAGCCAGACAGATGGCTCAGTGGTTAAACACACTGACTGCCCTTGCTAAGGACCGGGGTTCAGTTCCCGGCCACCTATAGTGCTCACAGTCACCTGTAACTCCAGTTCCAGAGGATCCTCCTCATGCTATACACATGTGGTACACAGACGTGGGTGCTTGCAAAATACTGTACACACAAAGCGCTTTGAAAGATAAATTTTACAGTGGAATTAAGCTACATATTTTATTCAAAACCTAATTTCCCCCACCCATTTAGTTTTCCTATCTCACACTCTAGTTCGGATTCAATGGAGCTGACACCCTTTTAGGCAGATCACAGTGAAACATGTGTCAAAGATACATCTCCATGTCAAAAAACATCAGAGACACATAGTGTGACTTCCAGTGACTTCCTAATATTCCACTCTGTGGATGGGTGGTCCTCTCCTCCTAACTGCTACTTCCTCTGTCTTCATTCCTCAATGTAGCATAAATGCAAAACAGACAAACTCCCCATCAGGGTGTGTGCCCGACCCATCACTCATGGTACCACACACACATCTCCCCGTTTACATCTTCTCATTGACTTTACCGCTGTCTCCTCCAGGAAGCCTGGAGCCATTTGCCTTCCCAGCAGACGGTGATGCTAGATTCACCTTGCATAAGAGACATCCCTCCCTTCGCTCCTCATGGGAGATCACCATAAACTAGAAAGAGTTAATAGACTTCTAGGATGATCATTTCCCCCACAAACCAGACTGATCGATGCAAACCGCTGCCTACAGATTAAACTTCTACTCTCGGGGAATCCAACTGGTACACGGTCTCCTCTCTGGGACTGACAGACGGAGATCTTTGGGGTTTTGGTATTTCAGTCATGGACTTACCCCTACTGAGTTTCATTTCCTTCCCATCTCTCTGTGGTGTCTATCGAAACTCCCAAATGGACAGAAGCATTGAGCCTGCCCTGTTAAACGCAGGCAGTGAGAAGGATAAAAGCATGCATCGTGCAGCAAAGTAACATACCTTTTCCTTTCCTTTCTTTTTCTTTTAATGGCCAAGAGGGGAGCAGGGGGAGGCAAGGAGAAGGGCAAAGGTCAAACAGATCCCCTGTCTAGAAGTGACTATAAGTGAACGTGAACCAGTATCTGTCCAGCACACCACAGCCTTCCTCTCTGAGCCCATCTCTTTTATCCAGAGATGCCTGTTCCATGCAAGCCATTCTGTTCCCATGCTCAGAAACACTGTCCGATGCTATCTATATATTTGGGTGATGGAAAAGAGGTGGCTGGGAGGGTTTAGAGCCACTGGGCTGTGCCCCATGCTGGGGAATTCTTATGTGCCATTCTGGCCTGCAGAAAGGAAAATAAAAAGAAAGGAGGAAAAAAAGGAAGAAAGAAAACAAGCTACTGGGCAGAGGGAATGTTCTCCCATGCCAAGCTCAGCTTGAATTAATACACAACACAACCTCTTAAAGCGGGACACTGCTCTAAACTAAGAGTCTCCCAATGGAGCTGATGAAAAGCATCAGGAAGTGGAGACTATTCTAGAAGGAAAACAGCGGCCACATGAGATATTTTCTTCACTCCGCTGTTTGCAATCTTGTCACTCTGGTCAAGGCCACGTCTTCAAGTCAATAGGGTGATGTCTTTGAAGCCCAAGGGCACTGGTATGAGTTCTGCCCCCCCAGTAAGAACAATTCCCCAGGAGCCAGGGCTGGCTGTCTCCCAGGGCCTCTGTGGTCTGCTATAGTGACTGGTACAAGGCATTTAAAATTTGAATTCCACCCAGAAGCCTCAGGAAGATCTCCTTCTCAAGAGAAAAGGCTAGTTGGTTACAAGGACATCTGTCCAAAAGGCAACCATGGCTTCTTCTTACAGGGCACTCTGGTCACCAGAGAGAAGGGAACACCCGATGAGGGACAACACAGGTGGCTTTCGGATCATAGAAAAAATGCTCCAGGATCTCATACACTGCATGTGATTTAAAGAGAACTTAAAAGGGTACACGTAGGGCTAGGTGCTGTAAGCCCAGCACTCAACAGGCCAAGGAAGGAAGGCCATGAGTTCAAGGCCACTTTGGGCTACACAGAGAAACCATATCTCAAAGCTTGCGTGTGTGCGCGCACACACACACAAGAAAACCCTTCAACAGAAATAATAAACACACATATTGCTAACCTGACTGAAATGAGCTAAAGCAACACATTATATTCTAAGGCTCCACACATATATGCACAATGACAATTATGAGAAGTAAAAGATGTGCTGGCTATTTTAATTATAGCATGGGCACATATTGTGTATGAATATATATTTATGGATACACATAAAGATATACATCATACCATCATGCCATGTGTATTCCTTGAGTAGATTCTATTTTGTCAAGTGTACTTTGCTGAAGCTGTAAAAAGAGCGGAAATAAAGACAATACTTGTTTTGGGTTGGCTGGTGTTCAGCTTAGCAAGTATGAGCCCAACAGGTCCCTGAAATGAGAGGTAAAAACCTTGGAAATCAGAGCTCTGTTCCCAACAGTCTTTTCTAGAGAGAAATGGTACACCTGTATAAATTTTATGAGTCTATCCATTTTGACATTTGTGCAATTCATTCTTATTAACCAATATTGAAAAACAAGTGAGACTAGAGTGTTCTGAATTTGTTGGGAAGGGAGTTCTTCCATGGGGAGAATCTGACCCAAGGGCCTTGCTCACTCATGTGAGTCTTGGTCCAAGGCACCAGCTGTCAGTGATGCCTGTGTGCATGTGTGTATGCATGTGTGTGCGTTTCCATTTTACTTATGAATAGTTATGTATCTTCTGTCAGTGTAAGCTTTGAAGGAGGGGGCATGTGACAAGGCCCCCCACCTGTAACTAAAACAAGCCACTGGAATCAAATAGAACTTGCAAACAAAGCCAGGCACTGAGGAATAGTCACAGTGTGGCTGAGCAACAGGGACCTCCACTTCAAAGACAAGCTTCCTCGAGGGTGCTGCAGATGATGGGAGGGAAGAGGGGAGCCAGCAACTGCAGCAAGCTCCATGCAGGTCCTTAGAAAAGTAGGACCTCCTAAAGATGATGGCAGCTCGGGAGCCAGCAGAGACCCAGAATTTCACTAGGCACCATGTCACAGGATAAGCAAGTTCCCAGCACTCAGACTCTCTCGGTCTCTCTACTCCAGGAGAGGTGGGAAGGATGGTAAAGACTCCAGGGTTGGCTTCAGAACAGCTGCTGAGGATACGATGGCTGTGGGTCTTAGGGGGATTCTTGTCTGGGCTCCCAAATCAGAGAACAAGAGGAGCTATTTAGAGATGGCCATGCTTCTGCCATTTGTAAACCACCAGCAAACAGGTTGCCTTCCGGTTGTTTTTTTTTTTTGTTTTTTTTTTTTTCTAGTAAGAAGGCCACTTGTTGGTTCCCAGCTGCTTAGCTCTGAAATAATCACACAGAAACTGTATTAATTAAATCACTGCTTGGCCCATTAGCTCTAGCTTCTTATTGGCTGACTCTTACATATTAATTTAACCCATTTCTATTAATCTGTGTATCGCCACCGTGGCTGTGGCTTACCAGCTAAAGTTCCATCTGGCTCCGGCAGGGCTACATGGCTTCTCTCTGCCCTTCTTCCTCCCAGCATTCAGCCTAGCTTTCCCCGCCTAACTAAGTTATGCCCTGCTATAGGTCCAAAGCAGTTTTCTTTATTAATCAATGGTAATCACAGCATACAGAGGGAAACCCCACATCATTTTTTTTGTTATCAATGCAAAGTAAATATCTGTGAAAATACTCTAGTGTTTCTAATCTGGCTTGCTTGGTTCATCTGGTCTACCTGGGGACACTGAAGAAGTACATGGGCTGAACTCAGGAACATGTTGGAGGAAGAAGACCTACCCTTTTCCCTTCTCCCAGGTTCTCTGGCTACACAGAATTAGACCTGGCAGCCACCATATTTCCTATAGACTAGAGAAGAAAGAGGGAGGGGCTTCTGTGGAATATGAGATCCTTTCAAAGATAAATGCAACAATGGGCAACACCAGCAAAGTAGCCCAAGAGGCTAGCAGTGTTGAACTAGCCAGGCAGAAAGAGGAAGTGGGTAGTCCCCAACCCAATCCAAAATCTGCTTCTTAGTCTTCCCTGCCCCTCTTACTTCCTTCCCAGGGTGACTTACTTTCTGGGTTGCTCCCACCAACCCTGGTGGTGAACAGAGAGTGGAACGGGTCAGGAAAGTGTCTGGGCCAGATGATTCTGCAAGCAACCTGCCCTCACCACTAAAGCCATCCTCCTGCAGAAGACAGATGGTATAAGCTATTGGGAGCTCTAGGGTACTCAGCACCCATGTTAGTCATCTCCAGATGGGGCCTGAATTTGGCTGCCCATGTTCACAGAGTTCCTTCCATGTGGGCATAGTCCAGGTGACATAAAGATTAGTCATAGTGGGGGCAGGTGTCATTCATTCAATAGCTAAAGATACTACTGTGAATCAGACATTGAGAATACAATGTGGACTAAATCCAGTTGTGTTGAGATTTTGTTTGTGATCTAACAAATAAAGCTTGCCTGAAGGTCAGAGTGTAGAGCTAACCATGCTAATTAGCCATAGAGACCAGGCAGTGGTGGCACATGCCTCTAATCCCAGCACTCAGGAGACTGAGGCAGGCAGATCTCTGTAAATTCAAGGCCACTCTGAGCTACACAAAATCTATTCAGTCTAAAAGAGAAACAGAACCAGGCAGTGGTGGCTCTCACTTTTAATCCCAGTACTTGGGAGTCATACTCCTTTAATCCCGGCACTAGGGAGGTGGAGACAGGAAGGGATATGGCAGGGTGGAGAGAGGAATATAAGGTGGGAGGAGACAGGAGCTCATTGCATTCAGCCTGAGAATTCATGGAGACAGGATCTTGCCCACTTTGGTCTGAGGATACAGTAGAGGCAAAAAAATCTCTATAGTGGCTGGCTCCTTTACTTCTCTGATCTTTCAGCATTTACCCCAATATATGACTCTGGGTTTTTATTATTAAGACTAATTAGAATCCATACTATGCCCAGTCACCTCTCCTGCTTAGTAATGGGAACTGCCATTGATCAATCAAACATAATAATAAATATAGAGGTTCAGATTGGGATGAACTCTTCGAGGGAGGGCAATCTGCAGTACAAGATAGCTATCAATCTCAAGACAGTCATGGTGGAACAAGACCTTGCCAAAGGAACTCTTGACCTGCCCTTGACTTTGGGTAAGTTAAATCTCACTCTCTCCTATAAATTGGGTCACCACAGAAAGACTTAGGGCACATTTCAGGAATTAGCTCATTGAAAACCCCCAATAACAGCTAGCTTGTACTGGGAGAAGAAACTTCTGGAACCCAGTTGCTAAGGCTCAGAGTGTCTCAGCACAGCCCAGAGACCCCACTCATCTCTTTCCCGGCAGACAGACCCAGGCTTTCCTCATCTCTCAGGAGACCCTGATAGACGCCCTTCTTCCAACTGACTCCAGCCAGAACTTCTGAGCACTGCCGTTAGTACAGTCCTGGGTCTCTTTAAGCAGTCACTGCCAGGACTGTGGGGGATTCATGGTGATTCAGCCCTGGCCCAGTGAGCTGGACACACAATCGCTCAGCCAGGACATGGCCGTGAGCCTGAAAGCGGCTGCAAGAAAACAAAGCTGTTCTTGGGCCTTCTCAAGCTCCCCCTGACCCCTGCTGCGTTCAACGGGCAGGCATATTCTGTCCAGCCCCTGTCCCCAAGGTGGACTAAAGCAGGCTTCACGCTCTTGAAGGTTTGAAAGCAACACAATTATTCCAGCAGAGAAATCAAGCAACTGACAGGAAAGAGTAGGAAAAACAAAAAAACAAAGAAAAAAAAAAGAAAAATAAACCAAGCATGTTTCTCTCTCCCTTCAGGAAGTTTATCTGTATATGGTCTCCTCTTTGGATCAGGGGAGGAGGACAGAAAAGAGAAGTTATCAGCCTCATTCAAATGTGCTGGTCCTGGGAGCTCAGGAATACAGCTTTGAGGGCTCATTGGCCAGTTTCCACGCTGTTTCCAAGCAACATGACATGCAATCCATCCATCGGAACCTTATCACGGAGTCAGTGAGCCGGAAGGCACTGAAGAGCTCTCTGCCCAGACTCCCTGCACTAAAGCCCCTGGGGAGGCTCATGCAGAATGAAAAAGAAGGCAACAGTGACCCCAAGAAGATGAAAACAAGACCAGGACTGGTGGTGTAGGTCTGGGATCCCGGATACTCAGGAGACTGTGGCAGAAGGATCAAAAGATCAAGGTCTGTCTGAGCTAGGGTGAGTTCAAGGACAACCTGGGAACTTAGTGTGACCCTGTCTAGGAAACTGAAAACGAAGGCCGGGCAGTAGCTAAGTGATGAAAGCTTGCTTGGCATGCGTTAAGCCCTGCATTCAACCCCAGGTATGGGAGAATGAGACAAAGAGCAGGGAAAGGGGGCAGGGGGAAGGAAAGAGGGAGGGAGGGGGAAAGGAAGAAAAAAGGGAGGAAGGAGGAAGGGAGGGAAGGAGGGAGGGAGGGAAGGAGAGAGGAAAGGATGAAGGGAGAAAGGGAGGGGACCTAGACTCTTAAAGGCGAGGCATGGTTATGTGAGCAGAGCTGAGACCAGGCAGCTCACTCCAGGACCTTGCCCACTTATTCCCCTCCCTGTTTCACGGATCCCTGGGGTGGACCGCGCAAGGGTCTTACAAGAATGTGCTCTGGGAAGGAACAGCAAGCATGTCTGACCTCCTGGCCTCTCCTGTAGTTATGACCACCCTTAAAATATATAAGGCAAAGATCTAACAGCTGTCCTTCAATTTTCCCAAAGCAGGAAGCAAAGCGGTCCTTCCTCTCTGTCTATGTCCGAGGCCACTTCCTGGTTTGCTAGAAGCCACTGCAGCTCAGGGCCTGCGTGCTGGACCACTGCAGCTCAGGGCCTGCGTGCTGGATGTGGACATCTGGACATACTGAGCAGTCTGAACACAGTCCTGGCAGTGGCTGCTTAAAGAGACCCAGGGCTGTAATAACGGCAGCGATCGGAGGTTCTGGCTAGAGTCAGCCATGAAATCAGAGTTGCAATGTTCCAAGCCTGCTTCTCAGGGAGACCTTAGACAGAAAAGCCGGAATTAAAAGTCAAATTGCAACAAACACCAACCAAGGATGACTATTTCTGTAGATGGACCACACTGCAGCAAACTGCACACATATATTCTTGCAATAGCACAGAGGTGCTAAGAAAGAAATGGCCATTGTCTTGCTTCTCGTGTGCAGCATTTAATGTTTTAAAATTGAAAACAAAAAGTGAATTCAAAAAGCTGAGCAAAGCAATAGCAATCTCCTTCTGGGTTCTTCCCCAAGAAGGTACCTGACCTAGGTATGTATGAAGCCCCGAAAAAACACTGAGCACTGGCCGAGAATGGGCACCACAGCTGGGCAGCGGGAGACTCCCAGGGGGCAGCCCACTCCCTCTCTTCACACCACAGGACTTACCGGCCAAGGGCCAATGATCCCCAGGCATGGAACCAAATGAACAAAGAGGTTACACAACTCAGTAATCACATAAGAGCCAAGACAGGCCCTGACATCATAAGCCCACCAACGTCTCCCCAGTCTTTCGTGTGAGCTCACATTATAAATAAACAACCGTGATTAATCAGATTATAAATATATAACAATAAACGGTATAAACATAGTGACAAACTTCATAGAGCACACTTGAGTCCATAAAGTTAGTTTTCCCGCCAACAGCAAAAGGGGCAAGGCACTCAGGGGGACCTGTTAACTCTTTCCTACTTCCTGAAACCCATCGAGAGTCACCCCAGATTAACGTGCCCTGTCACAATGGCCCTGCAAGGACGGCTTGGTGGAATAGAAACTTTGGTGAATACAGGATGGCTATAGACTGGGGTGAATTGCAAAGATGGGATGGCAGAACGAAAAGGGGAAAGAGGGAAGAAATGGGGACACTTAGTTGCTGATATGGATAGAAGCGAGGTTTCCTCTTTGGCCCAAATCTAAGCTGGAGGACTTCCAGAGGCCTGAAAACCGTGATATGGGTTTAAAGACACACAAAAAGTCCTATGTGCTTTCTAAAGTTTTCCAAAAGTTCCAACATAGCAAACAATGGGGTGGGAATGGAGGGTCGGGTAGTGATAATTTCTTCAGTTCAGATTTTACTAGCAATAGCCAATGGTTCTGCCATCGCAATGCACAGGGGTTGACTGCCGTTCGTGAATTCCTTCACCGTGGCCCCAGAGAGGATGTGTTGTCAATCCTGCCACGTGGGTGGAAATACCAAGGCCACAGAGCCAAGCGATGGCAGAGCCACAACTCCAAAACCCACACTCTAACTTTATACTGACTCTGACAGGATGCATTCGACTCCAGGGTCCAAGGGGAAACCTCCCCACAAGGGTCAGGAAAAAAGAAGCTGGACAGGCAGTAACTGTGTTAAGGAAGGCACCTGGAAGAGGGAGACTTGGTCAGCTCAGCAAAGTAGAAACGATCCTTGCTGAATACACAAGGGGAACTCAGCCCTTGATGGTGACACCAGGAGATCCAAGCCGCCAGGAATAAGGAATTGCTGCCAAAAACAAGCTGAGCTACCCACCAGCTCCTACCATTAGCCACACGGTCCCTTGGAAGACCTGAGCTTCCGGAAGGCAAACACGGATCGCAGGACCCTGATGACGTCTTGCTCAGGAGGAGAAGCCAAACACAGTGACTCTGTGTGGCAGATCCATAGATAGGCACATACATAGGCAGACCAGCGGCTGCCATGGGTGGGGCAGGCTGTCTGTTGAGGATGAGAACAACCGCCTGGCTATGGCGTTTCCTTTGGAATGGTATGTGTTTATGTCCCAGCTCTTCAAAAATGCATATATTAAACGTATGCAACTTTTGCATGCCAGCTATAGCTTAGGAAAGGTGGCTACAGAAAACTGTACGACACTGGGAATGCCTTTACCGCCGCTGAACTATACTGCAAAATGGTTAAAATGGTCGATTTGATATTATATGCGTTTTACCACCAGGATAAAGGAAGTAACTCTCCATAAGCCTCTGACCTTATTCAATCAAACATGAGACTGACACATGGAGCCAGGGCTTGGGCTCTATGACCACTGGGCTCAGAACTGGACGTTCCCCTAAGACCCTCGAGTTTATACAGTCATCTTTAGAGAGAGGGTGGGGCAGGCGGGAGGGAAGGAAGGAGGGCGCCAGCAGCCAGCAGCCGGCCAGGAGCTCGAGCAGCCTCCTGGGCTCAGGCAGCCCATGCCCTGCAGCCCCCCTGGCCTCGGCCCACCTGGCAGGCACGACGGCTACTTTCACGGGGCTGGGAGCCCAGTGTCCTTGGTCTGCATTAGAGAGTCAACAACCATTTATCTGGAGCAGGGGAACAAGGAGTGGCAGTGGCAGAGCTCTGACAATATTTAATGACTGGGGGTAGGGGACACTTTGTGGGTTGGAGGAAGGCTGGAAGGCAAGGAACCAGAGGAGGGAGCTGAGAACTCCAGGGGAAATTCTGTTGGGGGTGGAGTTGGTGGGGGGGGGAGATAAAAGGGGCTGTAAAGCAATTTTGACAAGTTAACAGACAGGTAATATTCCAGCGGTGTTTACTTAACCAGGCTAGCGCTTCATGCAGCGCAGAGGAAGCTGGGGCACGAGAGCCTGGGCAGCTGAGGCCTGCAGGCGAACAAAGATCCAGTCAGAGAAAACCAAATACAGCCAGGCCCATGCTGGCAGCCCTGTGGCCTCTCCTCCGGCTCGGAAGCCACCCTGAGATGCTTCCGGGACATCCATCTGAGAGAGAACTTCCAACCTGAATCTTCCAGGGTCTGCCACGTGGAACATAGCCTGGCTTCTAACTGCCTTGTCAGACCCCCGGAGCCATGTGTCCCACATACTTCCCTTCAACACAAACCCTGCTCCTCAGCTCATCTTAGACTCGAGCCAGGCTTGGGGACCAGGCCTGTAATCTCAGCACTGGTAGACTGAGGTGAGAGGACCACATATTCAAGGTCAACTTGAGATAGGCAGTAAGACCCTATAAAAAAAGAAAGAAAAAGAAAAGAAAGACAGACAGACAAGAAAGAAGGAAAGAAGGAAAGGAGGGAAGGAGGGAGGGAGGGAGGGAGGGAGGGAGGGGGAAAGAAAGGAAGGAAGGAAGGGGAAGGAAGAAAAGAAGAAAGACAGACAGAAAGAAAAGAGAAAAGAAAAAAGCTCAGCGAAACATAATAGCTAACTAACCAATGGAGACTTGGTCCCACCACTGTCCCAGGGCTGAGAATATTTACCCAACAATGAAATTCATGTCAGCTCTGAAATTCCACTCTACCTCACCCAGGTCCAAAGCCCTGTTCTGCTACCTCCTCCCTGTCATATACCTGGTTAAACTCTACGGACCTCAGTATCCATATCTACTGAACGGCACAATAACAGCTCCTACCAGGTTAATGTGTTGTTAATTATTATGTGTTCGTGTCACTGATGCAAATTAATATGTAATAATCACAAGGAATAAAGAACGGGCAGACTAAAGGAAGAAAAGCAGACCGATAATAGAATGCACCACACGCATCTGAGACTCCTTCTAGAAGTCTCTGCCACCCAGGGGGGAGGTAATCTGAATACAACAGCACAGCCTTCAGATTTGATTTTTAAAAGCTGTGCACATTGTTTCAACTCAAGCTCCACTCTCACAGGCTAGAGGGAAATCTCTTTACAGGCACCAGAAGAGGTGTTGGGCTGACTGAGGAGCCAGGGAAAAACACCCAAGACACCCCAGTTCTCAGAGGCCCTGGCAGCCGCCCCGAGTAACTGGATATGGCTCCATGTTCGTGTATTTCTCAGAGAACATAAGTGTTCAAAGACATTGAACCAGCACTCGAGGGGTGCCAAGATTATGACTTCATTTCCTACAGGCTTGCCTGCCTCTGTTACAGGACACTATTTTGAGGTTGGATTATATATTTTTAGGTTATTTGGAAAATCATTGTGGCTTTAAATAATAAAATTCTGAGTGACATCTGTCAGACTCAATTACTCTGAGTCTGCTAAGCTGCATTTTCTTTCTCTCTTTTTTCTTCATTTTTAAAAGTGCAATGAAGTAAGTGTTATCCAGAAAGGTTTGCAAGAGTCTGCAAAGTTGTGTATTAAACACTTTATTGAAACTGGTCCCAAAGGCGTACACTAGAGACCCAGGCTACGAGCCCAGGATGGTACACATAAAAATTGCACTTGTTAGGAAACCGAGATACCTTTAAAGAACCACAGGGACATCTTGTCGACTTCTTTGTTGTACCATCAGGGAAGCAGAGACCCATGGAACTTGAAAATTGGCCTTACATTCACAATTGGCCACAGGGGAACCAGGATACAAGGTAAGCTTCCCCTAGGCTCTGTTCAGTAGAAACTCTCCAAGTCATCCTGAGGGCCCATCATTTCTTCCAGTTCCATGATTCAAAAAACACATTGATAAGGATTGCCAATGGCTGTACCAGCCAGCAATATTACACCAGCCTTCATCCACATGAACCTTTGGCCTTCCTACTTTAAAGATTCAATCATTACCCTTACTTAGAAAAGTGTGTCTTGGTTTTTCATCAGGTGAGTTTTACCTAAAAGGGCTGTGGTGTGATGTGGGAGTCCCCTCTTTGTGCTGTGATTACCATTAATGAATAAAGAAACTGCCTTGACCTGTTGATAGGGCAGAACTTAGGTAGGCGGAGAAAGAAGGCGGAGCCAGAGGGACACCATGGAGCCCTCGCCTGAGATAGAAGTGCTGAAACTTTGCTGGTAGGCCAAGACCTCATGGTGATATACAGATTAATAGAAATGGGTTAAGATGTAAGAGCTAGCCAATAAAAAGCTAGAGCTAATGGGCTAAGCAGTGTTTTAATTAATAACTGTATTAATTAACTGTTTCTGTGTGATTAGTTTGGGGCTAAGCAGCTGGGAATGACCAAGTGGCCTCTCTCCTTGCAACAGTGTTGGTTTAGAAAGCCCCATTTGCAATACAAATGGGGAATGTCTGAAAGCAAACAGCATCCTCTTGAGAGGACCCTGCACTCATCATCTCCCCAAAGTCATTCATTCCATCCCCATCCACCAACATGAACAAGTCTTAAGCATTTGAGATTGTTGGATTTCCTTGTACCAGAGGAAAATATGTATACACAGGAAAGTTGCATGTAAAAGCTTAAAGTGATTAGCTATGTGTACCAAGAACACACCTGACACAGAAAAGTGAAGAGCTGTTCAGAGTCAAGAAGCCCCTACTGCTCTTGCATAGAACCCAGCTCATTCCCAGTCCTAATGTCAGGACACAAAAATTGCTTATAACCATTGATCCAGGGAATCTAGTGTCTGAGTCCTGCATGATGGGTACACACACTCACATGCACACATAGTCATACTCACATACACATAATTAAAAATAAAATAAATCTTTAGGAATACTTGAAGAGTCAAACACAACCTTTCTTGGTAGCCAAGGAAAATAAAGCTAGATATTAGGAATTAAACCTGACCTCAAAAGCTTATATAGAAAAGACCTAGCTACAGGCCTAGAGTGGTATACTCAAGAGCTCAACAAGGTAGTGACCAGAGATGACTGCGAAGACTCACGGAGGCATCTGGTCAACCTCCCCAATGTACCACCAGGGAAGGGAAGACCGATGGACCTTCATCTGATGTAACCATCTGACAACATGATTCTATCCCAGTCCTTTTCCAATAGAAAGCATAATCAGCATACATGCAATGTTGGGAATTTTGTTTACCCATCAATGTTTGTCATAACTCCATAAAATGCCCAGAAAAGGAAGAATAGTCAAAAAGTATTAGATAGACTTATAAATGAATCTGTAAAGGACTAGTTCTCAACCTGTGGGCTGCTACCTCTTTTGGGGGTGAAACAACCCTTTTAGAGGGGTCACCTAATGCAACCAGCAATAGCAAAATTACAGTTATGAAGTAGCAATGAAAATAATTTTGTGGTTGGGGTTGCCTCAACATGAGGAACTGTACTAAAGGGTCGCAGTATTAGTAAGGTTGAGAACCCTTGCTCTAAGTGAAGTCAATTAAAAAAAAAACTATAAGAGGCACATATAACAGAAGTGGTACAGATTAGAAATAAATCCAGAGACTTGAGATGAGACCCCAATCTAGAATGTCCCAGGCTTTGAACCACCCTTCCATGTAAAAAGCTCTGGGCTGATGCAGGATGAGAATGGTATTGTATACCATATGTTACCAAGGAGCAAAACAAAGGAGCAAGGCAATGAGATGCCTGCCCAGGGGCTCCAGATGAATTAACAGAGCGCTGCTACTTTCCTGTAAGAGTTCTTTCCCTTCTTTAGGAAGGTTTATTATTAGGTACTTTTTCAAAGCTATTATTAATGAGACATTTTTCCTAATTTCTCTCTGATAGTTCACTGTTAGAATAATGAAGCTTCTTTTTATATTGATTTTGTACCCTACAGATTTATTATAAGTGTTTATTACACCTGAGAGTTTTCTGGTAGCTTCCATGAGGTCCCTTAAGTATAAACTCAGTTTATTCTTCACCTGTTGAACTTTTCATTCTCATAAAATGGTATTTTAGAGTCTTAATATCATCCAAAAGTACATTTCACCCACCGCATCCAAAGCGTTCAGAGTCTACTAACGCTGAAGGTGATGAACTGATCCTACATGCCCTTCACCTTGCCAACAGCAGATGTCTAAAACTATGTCACCACTGTGGCCATTAGGCCCAGGTTAATCAAGCCTAATGTCATCTCCAGAAAGGGAGAAGAAACCTAAAGGCTAGGCGGGAGTGAGACTCTGAAGCCAAGGCCACCAGCAGAGAGAATTCTAGCTTGAGTCCTGGCTTCCAGAACAGGATGGAGGTAGGTCTCCAGGCATCCTCTCTCCCACTGGAGAGGCAGGAGATGGAGCCTACATCTCAGTCCTTTGCAGAATAGTCTGCACTAAGAAAATGAAAACATATTTCACAGGATGGCAGGACAGAAGGCTCTGAAAACATGGGCTGTAAATGAGTTCCAAGGCTGGTTTTGCCCTTAGAGGAAATAAAATTCATGGTTTGTCAGAGAAGTAGAAAAGAAAACCTTCGGAATGGTAACCTGACCAGATAAAGACCAACAACGGCATCAGGGCATTTCAGTCCATGAAAGGTCTTAGGAGCCACCTAGGTGCGTCTAGTCTATGCCAAACCTAGAAATGCCTCTACAAGAGGCAAGGTATTTCCTTTTGGTTTGCCAGTCAGGCTTGACTGTGAACCACCGGGCTGTCAGAGTTACCCTGCCCTCCTGCAACATTAAGACAGACAGTTACTTCATCAGAGGAAGGGGAAAGAAGTGTTGACGGTACCTTCCTCCATCCCAGAAATACTCAATT
The DNA here is from genome assembly GCF_018167655.1 of Microtus oregoni. NCBI lineage: Eukaryota > Metazoa > Chordata > Mammalia > Rodentia > Cricetidae > Microtus > Microtus oregoni. The sequence continues at coordinate 6,938,851 of NW_024543222.1, read as the reverse complement.
CTGTCTTGGTTTTGATGGCTACTGCACGGAGGCGCACACTTAAAACATTGTAAGTACTTCCTATGATTTGTTCCTCTAATAATGGGCACATTATTATTATCATCTAATAGTGAGCACACATAACATGGACGTTTAAAATAATCACCACAGGTTAATTTTATGCCCAACTTGTGCAAGTTATTTGTTGACAAGGATCTCAGTCAACAGGTCACCCACTCAGAGTCAAGTGCCCTCCACCAGACCGCACCCAAGTGGCCCCAAAGAAAAGTCATAGACACACCATCCAAGCTGGACCTGGTGGCACAGGCTTGGAATCCCAGGAGGCCAAGGCCAGAAGATGGTAAATTCAAGGTCTGGCCAGGTTACAGAAGGAAGTTCAAGGCCACCTTGAACAATTTAGTAAGAGCTCATTGAGAAAAATAACAAAAAGAGGTCTGAGGATGTAACTCAGTGATGAGCCTAGCATGCAGAAGGCCCTAGAGTCAATCCCCAGAACCAGAAAATAAAGAAAGAGAAAGAGAGGGAAGAAGAGGGGGGGAAGAGAGGGGAGGGGAAGAGAAAGACGGGAGGGGAGAAGAGAGATTTTTCATAGATGCTAGGGACCCAAACTCAGGTCTTTGGGGTTGCATAGCAAGTACTTCACCCATTATACCTCAATACTAAGTAGAGTCTTTTTAAAAATCCCATTCATTAAAGTTCCACTTTCACGACCCAATCATCTCCCAAAGACTTCACCTCTTACTATCATCAAACTGAGCATCAGGCCTCAGACATACAAACTGGGATGGCAGCAAGCATTTGAACCATAGCACTGGGCACTCCTTAAAACCCCAGAAACAACGCGAGCAAGGCAGACAGACGGCCCTCCCTCTATTATTGGCTTCCTGCACAATGAGGAAGCTGTGTGCTGGTCTGTGTCCAATGTGATCCATCCCTCTCCCTCTAGTCCTGTGGGTCTCGCCACTCTGGCTTCTGACTCTTATTTACCTAGCAGCCATCCTTGTGTGGTCACTCTGCCTTAGGTCACTATGAACCCGTGTGTGATACAGATGCCCAGGCCTGGATCCGCATTGGCTGAGTCAGTCTGGGGTGAGACTTGGAGCTGGCGCGTGAATAAGCAGGCAGCTGAGAGCCATGCAACCTGGAGAACACAGACTACAGTTGGCGTTGGCGTGGGACCCACCAGGCTAAATGACGCTTGGTCTGACTGGTGTCCTTGACACACGCTGAGTTTGTAACCAGGGTGGTGGCCTCCTCACTGCCTTCTCTCTACTGTAGCCCCATAGAGAGCACCAGGCTCAACACACAAAGGTCACAGTACTACAGGGAGTATCCTTAGTACTTCTAGAATGTTCTCCTTGTGTTTTGCTCACCTTAATGCCCAGTTCACTACCAAGAGCTCAGAGTCAGTCATTCATTCTGTCCTTCTTCAGCCTTGATTTTTCGGCCTCATCCCTGTACTCCTCCCTAAGTTCTTCCTGAAGCATCCTGTGTTCTCGGCAGCTGCCACTTTCCCAGAAAACTCAGAGAGGAGAAGCCTTCTCAGCCCCATCTCCCACAAGTTCCTCAAGATGCTCACTCTCTCGGAAGCTGCAACCAGGTCCTTTCCATCAAGATCCACCTCCTTATCACTTCCCTGTGTTGTCCCCTATCCTGTGGCTTACCCTTAAAGACTTGGACAAAGCCACACCAGCCACCCCAGCAGCCACAGGTCTCTGTGTCATCTAGTCGTGCCCACGTGATCACAAAGACTGCTTCACTAACTCCTGCCATTCCTTAGTACACACCAAGTACCAGCCACTCCCAGTATTTTATCATTAACTCCTTCAGTTTCCACAATGGTATGGGTCGTGTATAAAACTCTCATTTTACAGATGCAGAAACCAAGGTGGGGAGCTTAAATAACTTGCCTATGGGCACAGACTAGATGGTGAACACCTTGAGGGCCATGTATGCATACGTTTCTAAAGTCTTCTATGACATCATTTGATAGGCACTTACCCAGCTCATATGAAGTAGGGTGCTTATGGTTTCAGGAGAGGGCACAGAAAGTGAATACTGAGGGTTACACCCTAACTCTACATCCAGTCTGAGCTCTCTGCCTCCCTCCCATCTGCCACCATGCTGTGCACAGCACCAAGGTCCTGCCAGCATGGACCACGTCCATTGCAGCTGCCAAGCCTTCCTGGAGATGCTATTCTGCATCCTCTCAACCGTGAGCAAAATAGGCTGCTCCTGTCAGGTATTTGGTCCCAGCCAAGAGAAAACTAACGCGGAGAGGACTAACAATGAGTGAATGTCAGCTTTGCTATATGCTGTTTTGAGTTGTCATCTGGTTCGACCTCCATCTAGATGACTCTTCTGGAAGCCCCTTTCCCTACTCAAAATTGAGGATAATACAACTCACCCTGAGTAGTGACTGAGGTTGTGGGATCTAGCTCAGTGTCCAGTACATGGTAAACATTCAACCTGGTCCCAAAACTTATTCCTACCCCCATATACATGTACATACATATACAGACCAGCACATGCATGTGCTCTCTCTCTCTCTCTCTCTCTCTCTCTCTCTCTCTCTCACACACACACACACACACACACACACACGTATACATACATACATTCATACATACACACACACACACACACACACACACACACCTTCTGGTGACTGTAGGGAACTCCAGGAGCCATCCATAGGAAATCCATGGAAAGAGTGACAGTTTGTCTTCAGGTCCTACATCACATTCCTCTGAGCACCGAGTCAGGGGTCATGCTGAGAGTTGAAACAGGAAGCCCCAGAGGAGCCCTGGAGCAAGGAATGGCACATCACTGGACCTAACAACCTGACTCCCCTCTAACCACAGGACCACAGAGCATTGATACTCAGAGAACTCGGCCGCTTCTGCCAGCCCCTTCCGGGAGCTGCTGCTTCTCCCTGCATTGCCTCATTTGCTGCACAAAACAGAAAGTGCAATCATTGTGTCCCCACCTTGGACACTCACAATTTATGTGTTGAGTCCCACATACATCTGCACACACATGATACAGACACCAACCAGAAGAGCATGCCTCCATGCGAAAGTGGGCACACACATGCCCACACACAGAAACCCAAGGCTTAGTTGTAGGTACACAGACTACAGTTAAAGAGATGCCCAGTCACTCACAGACCCTAAGTGAACCTATCTGTCCTCAGCTTTTCCGTTTCAAGATCACTCTTAAGAGTGTCAGTCGAGTCTACTTGGAAAGCCACGCCCATCAGTGCACAGTCCAAATCCTCAGAGCGTTCAACTCACAGCCTTTGCTCTTAGTTAACCTAATGATTTGGAAAACAGAGGAGGAGCTGAGAGCATATGTCACCTCTAAATCTGGTACCATCCACCCCAGCCCCACCCCACTGGCTGAGCCTCGTGGTACAAGTCTGTAATAGCAGATGCTTGGGAAACAGAGGCAGGAGGATCATGAATTAAAGGCCTGGCTAGAATAGACAACTGAACAAGACCTCTCTAATAATAATAATAATAATAATAATAATAATAATAATAATAATAGAGGCTGGAGAGATGAATCAGCAGTTAAGAGCACTGACTACTCTTGCAGAGGACCCAGGTTCAGTTCTCAGTACCCACATCATGGTTCACAACCATCTTTTGCTCCAGTGCCAGGGAATCCAGTGTCCTCTTCTGGTCCCTTTTGACCACTGCACACATATTGTGCATAGACATAGATGCAGGCAAAACATCCATACACATAGTATTTTTATTTAATAAAATAAAAACTCTAGTTCCCAGAGTGGTCTATCTCTGGCAAACCACCGCAAACCTGGTCTACTAGTGCTATTGTTATCGGCTTCTGTCTACACAACTCACAGATTGGTTAGCTTCGAGGAGGGTCCTGGGTCACGTTCAGATAACTCCCAAGGGAGGAGACAGGGACAGAGACTAGCTCCCTGGTTGCCAAGGACCAAGAAGGGATGGAATAGGCCAGGAAAAGTCATGTTAGACCATCTCTGGACTTTAAAATATTATATCCCAAAGAACCAAAGGAGATCACACAGGGAAAAATGAAAAATAACACCATAGTTGTGACAATGCTTCAAGCCACTATCTCCCAACCCATTTGTTTCCCCTTGTCTATCAGCCAGGACATGGGCTCCTGGCCTCTCCCTTCTCTGTCACTCCCATTTCTGTCTTCACAAAAGAACCCCAAGTCCTCTCCTCCCACCCCTGGGTACATCTTATGAAAAATTCCTTGCAGGGACATCTGGGGCTTATGACAAGAGAACAAAATCTGCAATAATGTTGCCAGCCGTGGCCCAGGAATTTTCCAAACGGTGGGAAAATGCTGGCCAAACACAGAAGCCAATGGGAGGAACCAGAACACGCCCTCTTGGTGCCAGGGCTCAGGCCTTGACCCATAAGTTGAAAGAGAAAGGCAGCGTAGAAGGGTATAGAGTGTCCCTCTTCCTAGGAAATAGTTAGGGAGGGCAGTGGAAACTCACAGGTAGCTGGACACACTGACATCTCAGGGTGAAAGAGGATGTAAAATTCCTGGGAATTTAAAACAAAAATCAATAGAGAGATATCTAAGCAATATCTAAGTTGCCAAGAAATATCCAGGCCAACTACACATCTTCAAGGTATGTCAGCTCATTTCAAGGTCCGTAGCATGCTAGGGATGTTTCCATTTTAAAAGCAAGCTTAAAGGGGGGTAAATGGCTTATGTATTTTGATTAGGTATCACCTTCTCTTTTCTCTGTAAAATAGCTACCACTGTGGCCTCCCCCAATCCAAAGTGCCCTCCACATATGCCCAGGCAAGTGGCTGAATGCTTCTTAGGGATTCTTAACCCCAGTTCAGTCCATGTAAGAGCACAGAAGGAATAAAAATCAATTTTTAAAATGATTGTTCTAACAACCTAGTGCCCTGGTTTTCAGTAATACTTCTATTACTGAAAAAGCTCAAAGCCAAACTTCAGACTAAACGGCAAATCACATGTGGAATGAAATTTGTATAGAGAGCGATATGTTCAAAATCACAGCCCCGGTTTCACGAGGATGGCATTGATGCCAAGCCTTCCTCTGACAATCATCAACCTGAAGCTCTCATTTTCTCATCATGAATGGCTACGAAAAGAAGAAAGGAACCCCCCAAGGAGGGGTGAGAGGGAAGTGCTGGGGTTGGCAAGCGAAAACGGGAGTTGCTGGTGATCTGGCTCTGCTTCCCAGATCTGTGCTGGGCACTGTACATATGCCAGCTGGTAGTGCCCTTGCCCGTTTTACAGATGAGGAGGTGGAGGTTCCTCACTGTTAGCATGGAAAGAGAAATAGATAGGGCAGAAGGAAGGAGGGCAAAGTCAGCGCCAATAGCCAACTAAACTAGTCTTGCGATCTAAGCTCAGGCAGGCACAGGTGAGAGCCAGCAGGTGCTGTACTGAGATGGGGAGTTACAGGTGGTGGCATACAGCTGTGTAAAAAATGAACCAGGTTGCCCGCTCCCCAAAAGGTGATGACTTGTATTTTTTTATTTTTTTCTTTAAGGTGACTCTCAAGACACCATGTAGCTGCCGAAGGAGAAAGATGCCAGAACATTACCAGTAAGCCACAGCCTCATGCCAATACACAGATTAATAGAAATATGTTAATTTAAGATGTAAGAGCTAGCTAGGAATACGCCTGAGCTATTGGCCAAACACTGTTGCAATTAATATAGTTTCTGTGCGGTTATTTGGGTCTGGGTGGCCAGGAAACGAAAGCGCAATTTTTGTCTACGAGGCCTCTAAGAGGGACTCGGAAGAGGCCATGCCCTAAAGTCACATCAAAACCTGTGGCCTTTTTGTCGAGAGTTCCCCACTTAGCTTCCAAGGAAGGTCTCCCCAACTCTCTCCCCCTACCAGTATCTTGCCTTAAGCAAGTCAAAAAGCCAGACTTGAGAGACTTAAGAGCAATGGTTCTCAACCTGTGGGTCGCAACCCGTCTGGGGTCAAATGAGTCACCTAACACCACCATAGATATTCACATTATGATTCATTATAGAAGCAAGATTACAGTTATGAAGTAGCAACAAAAATAATTTTATAGGGGGTCAGGGTCACTACAACATGAGGAACTGTACTAAGGGTCACAGCATTAGGAAGGCTGAGAACCACCGCTTAGGAGGTTCCTTCCTCCGTCAGATGGGCCTGAAGGAAGCACTGGGCGGCTGCTAACCAGCAAGTTCATAGCAGCGAGACAAGCGTCTGGAGAGATCTCTGCATAGGAAGACAAACAACATGACCTAGGGGTTTCTGAAAGCCCCCTTCCTGGACACCAGTTTGGTGTGAAGAACTTGGTTTTAACTATCTCTATAAAGAACCTGGGTCCTCAAGAGCTGGCTATGAAGCTTGGTGTTAGACTCCTCAGAAGATCACTACAGGACCGCGTGATGCTCACTGAATAGGCCCATTGCTCCCTGTCATGGCAGCAGGAGAGATGACCATTAAAACAATCGCCTCTGCTGAAGGACCATGCAAGTCCAGGGGATGCTTCGGTTAGAGTATGACCGGTAACATCCCCAGGTATAGACCCAGGGCACCGGCAGATGGCAGGCAGCACCTCAGAACAGGCAAGGCTACAAGCTGTGACGAGCTCGTAAGAGCTCAAGTCCTAAACTCCAGAAGTTCACTACAGGTTCTGTCCACCCCTGGGAAGAAAGGGCCTCCAGCTGTACCCTGGTTAGAGGTGACATACACAGAGAGCACAGACTGGGCAGAGGGCTGACAGTGTTCAAACCACGGATGGGAGCTTTTATATATATATATATATATATGGAGGGCAATTGCATCAGAGAGAGCTGACCACAGCACCTATGGGACTGTTTCCTAAGTCGCTTCCAAACAGATCAAACATCAGGTGACAGGGGCCCCCTATCCTCTCTGTCTAGAGAGCTCACCGAACTCCCACTTGGCCCCAGACTACAACGATTCTTGGGGGATGTGGTACGAACGTTACAGGGGAATGACCTGTCTGGGGCAGAGACCTGAGCTATACACTCACTGTCACACATAGATCCTCCCCGAGCCTGTCCCAGGGATCCCTCTGCAGCTTTCAGGGCTGAGCAGTGAGCACTCGGTGATACCCCAGAAGGTCTTCAGCAGCTCACTGAGAACAAGAGCAACTCCACCACTTGGGTTTTTCTTGAGACAAGCCTGTGTGTCATCCTCATATCTGGGTGTGAGATTTTACACGGTTAGATCCAAGATGTCACATGTCTCACATCAAAAGAGACATTTGTCAGCTGGGGGGAGCCAGCAGATCATGGACAGGCCGCCCCCGCCACCACCACCACCACCACCGATAAGCTGTCTAGCCTCAGAAAACTAGCTACACTTCTCTTAACATAACGCCTTTATCCAAAAAACACACATGATCCCCACCTTCCACTGTTAGGTAGCAAAGAGCTCATGTGGACACCACCTGGGCATCCTCTATGGTCAGCAAGTGGACACTATTACAGCCAGTCTTTTATTTGGGGCTTTAAAGTCCAAGGCTTCAGTCACTCAATCAACAGCATCGTCCTGGCTGCAAGACCCTTCTCCTGATAACGCCGCCAGCCACCAGCAGATGTCGAACGCTATGTCACATACCCGTGTTGCCCACCTCGGTCCATCTCACCCCGCATCATCAAGAGATGTGGACAGCAGAGCATCAGTAGGAAGACAGAGCACTACAGGACGATAAAGGGGCCTTCCGGGAGAGATCGTACCCATACAACACCTGCCATCCCATCGTATTGCCATAAGAGGTCTATTATCAAACTAATGCTCATTCCTTATTGTGCCTAGTTCAGACAGTAAGCTCTATCAATAGTATACATACACAGGAAAATATTGGACAAATATCATTCAGTACTGCCCACAGTTTCAAGCATCGACAGAGGTTTTGAAACCTGTCCCGGCAGCTGAGGGAGACACCTGTACTGAGGGAGACAGTCATTCCCAGTGTCTCAGCCTAGAGTCCCCTAAGAATAGTCTTCCACAGCTCTGTGGAGAGTTATTCTCACCACAGACTGGCCCTAAACAGATCTATTAAGAATACCAGCCCCACCCACAGCCAGGTTGTTCCCAGGAAGGCACACCCAAGGATGCACCAAGGTCTCCGTCTCCTGGCTAGGCACATGGGAGGAGCCTCCACTGTGATGGTGTGGCTCAGCTCTTCACCCCAGACAGACAGGAAATGCTGACATCCTCTTGGGACACTTGTGCCAAGCTTCCTGGAAGGATAGCTGTAGTTACCTGCAGGGCTCAACGAACGAGGGCTATCTCTTGTCCTGGCAGAGAAGATGGAAAGCAGCCCCAATGGACAGTCAGGGATCAGTGGCACCTGCCTAGGCTCAGGTCCAGCTCCCATCTCCAGGGAGAAGGACTCTTATAACACATGCACATGGCCAGAAAAGACGGTAGGGCTGAAGGGATGGCTCGGTCATCAAGGCTAGGCTCACAATCAAAGATATAAAACAGACCACGCTATCCCATGCTCTCTCATAGAGAGCAAAAAGACACTTCAGTTAGCAAATCCTAAGAGAGTGACAGTACCAGTGGAGGGACTCAGACAACGGTGGTCATAGCAGTCTACCCAAAGTCCCTCCCCGGAGACACCTGCTCCAGGAGAAAAGCAAATGCTAGCACCATGCTCCCAAAGCCGCTCCTTCAGTGGCTGCAGGCTGTTTGAGTGCTCCCTCTTGCTGCCCAGCCAGAGGCATCAGTCACCACGGGTCTTCACCCTTCCCATCACGAAAGGGGCTGAGTCACTCTTGCTCCCCTCGTGGGTGACATTTCATGTGAAGTTCATTCACACCTGAGTGTCATCTCAGACAGTGCCCTGTGAAGCCTCTCCAATGAAAGGGCTTTTTCTTCTTGAAAGGAATCTGAGGAGCCACAGCCGACAAGGGCAGTCAGGAAGGATGCCCCCACAAGCCACCCCAGACCTGCATCTGCCCTAGCCTGACCTACCAGCTGCCTTCTCCTCCACCCGTAGCTCCACCTGTCTGGAAAAGCGCTCCACACCCTGCCTGGCCCATCTAATGCCTAGGCCACATCTCTGGGCTTCCAACCCCCAGAATAAGATTCTACACACACACACACACACACACACACACACACACACACACAGAGAGAGAGAGAGAGAGAGAGAGAGAGAGAGAGAGAGACAGACAGACAGACATAGAGTGACAGACACAGAAATAGAGAGACGCACATAGACACAGATAGAGACACACACAGACACATAGACACACAGAATCACAGACACACACACACACGGAAACATACACAGAGACAGACACACAGAGTCACATACACAAAGACATACAGAGACAGACACACAGATACACAGACACAGAGGTAGAGCGACACACACCACAGACAGACAGAGTCACAGACACACACACACACATGCACGCACAAACCTACTTATAGCACCCACAAAACCTAAGCATACCTGAAAATAATGGTCTTCATTAGCACAGGTAAGACACAGTAGAGCCCCCCCTCGGCATGTCTTATGTCCCCAGCATTAAGATTTCATTAATAAATCCCCCTGGAATATTCACTGCTCAAATCTCCAGGGCGGTTTCTCACAGAGTCCAAGTGGGGAAGTCCATCCCATGGCTAGAGGACAAAGAGCCAAAAAGTCAGGGTCCGTACACAGGACACAGGTCCACGTTGGACCGGAGCACACGAGGCAAGGTGCTGTGGGTAAGGCAATGGAGGGTCATGCAGCCCAAGGGGGACAGGTCACACTCTGGGGCTCAGATTTTAATTCTAAGACATCACATCTGTCTGGGCCGTTTCACTCCATCCAGATGTGACCGCACAGGAGTTGCCGGGGTCTTGGGAGGATTAACTCGAAAGACCTAAGCAGAGCTCTTAGCTCTCAGGAAGCATGCTCGTCACCCCCTGGCTCTGTAAGAAACCATTGTCCACCTGGCAGACAAAACTCAACTCAAAATGGATTAAAGGACCTATGATGAAAGGAAAAGGCCGTCTGTCAACTCCATGGCTCTTCATACACACCCTACAGATCAGGATTGATTCCATCTTACTAATGGGAATAGTGGGGTGTTTGGGAGTCCCTGAAACCAGGGTCAAGAGCTCAGGAGTGTTGGCTGAAGAGCCACATTCGCATGGAGCTGTTCAGGGCTGCGTGGACGAGCTGGGCTTTCCCGGGCTATCGCGGGGCCCGCATGTTGCAGTCACTAACAGAGGTATCCTTTTTGTCTGTGTTCCTGCCTCTCTTTTCAGATTCATGAGAAGCCACACAATTAACTACAGAGACTCCAGAAGGCACCAAGTAGTACCGTGCACTCAGGGTTGAGCAAGACACGGGATATCACATGAATAAAAAGCATAATTTTTCTTCCCAGGCCACAGGAGGCCCGCTGGCCCAGGAGAAGCTGGGGGTTAGGCTGCAGGGCAAGGACAGCTTGTTCAGGTTCCTCCCCTCCCGCTACCCTTCCCAGCTGGGGTGGGGTCACAACCTCCCTTAGCTCAGGCCTCTGGACACTGTGCTCCCGGCAGGAAAGGCCAGCTCAGGCCCCACACTGCGCCTGGCCCTCTAGGGCCTCTAGGCAATCAGATCTAGCCCCCATCCCCCACAGCCACCAGCCTTCTGCATTTGTCCCAGGGTCTTCCAGAGGGGCAAGGGTCTGGTGCGGTGACCCCTGGGACCTGCCTCTCAGTCACTGGCCCAGGCAGACTGGAAAGGCTCTGATCTCTATAGAGACACAGAGGGCTTCTAGGTGGGGAGCCCCAAACGGAGAGGCCTGAACTTGGGACCTTGCCCTGTGTTTCCCAGAGAAAAGTCCATCTTAAATGGAGCCAATCATGGTACAAAATGAAAAAAACAGGCAGCTTCCAAACAGAAGCAGAGCTCCCCATCAGCTCTCCCTGTAAGCTGCAATCCCATCACCTTCTTCCAAATCCTCCCCCAAACCACAGCTTTTGGGTCACCCCAGAACCCCTGCCTCTGCCTGTGGAAACCCCAAGGAAAGACTTGTTTTAAGCCGCGTCTACAAACCAGCACGGGAGAAGAACCTTCACTCCGCAGTGAGAGGAGCAGCAGGGCCAGTAAACGGAATGAATGAAGTGACCTGTTCAGGAGTGGAAGGAGCACACATTTGTGCAACCAGAATAAACCTGGGAGAGAATGCAAGCTGCTTCTAGGCCGAACCACAGAGGCTCTTTGTTTCCCGGGCACTTTGCGGTGTTTCACGCAGAAACTCTGGTGACTGCTGAGGAAGCTCCTCTAGGAAGTTTCCAATCCCTTCTCCCTCCTCCTCTTCCTCTTCTTTTCCTTCCTCTCCTCCTCCTCTTGCATTCCCTGTTTAACCAGCTTTCTCTCCCAGGAACAAACTAGCCTATCATTTCTCCCTCTAAGGGATTGATCACCAGGTTGGAGGTACAGATAGCACAGAAAACAGCTCTTTAGCACCCTGGGGCATCTCAGGAGCTGCTGGGGAAACTGCGGGGACACAGCGACACAATACCAATGCCCCAAACTTCCTTCCTTGCAGGAGAAGCTAGCTCTGCATTTGTGCTCAGGCAGAACGGCAGGCGGGCAGGCGTTGGGCTCTGAGCCCCACCAGCAGCCAGGGCACTGTCAGGCGCCTGGGTGACCACTGCAACCCAGCTCAGGGACTGAAGGCGAAAGCAGGCACACGGTGGAGCCACAGCGCCATCAAGTGGTTGCTTCGGGAATGGTCCCAACAAGAGTGAGACTGGCTCAGGGACAATATTCAGGGTTCCCAGCCTCAACTATCCCTGGAGAAAACAGAGCTGCCAAACTGTCACTCCAGGCCCTAGGGCAGGAGCCTGCAGATGGACACCATCTGTACAGGCATGCAATAAACACCCTGCAAGGATGGACTGGAATCTGCCCCGGAGGATGCTAGAAGATCATCCGTGTTCCAACTCTGGGAGAGGTCACAATCCAGGGACCACCCTCTCCTCCAGCAATGTACAATCTAGAAGGTTCTCAAGAGGTGCAGGGCAGAGAAGAGGGGACACCTCCCACGCAGCAGACCTGCCTGCCTGTGTGCATTCTGCAGGGGATAGAGCCGCACAAAAACTGCAAGACAGTCCCCGTCAGCTGAGAGCCCAGCCTGTGGTAAGGAATGGAGCCTGGGAGTGGGAGCTGCTGCCCACAGCCCTGACGAGTCCGTGGCTTTAACACTCGCTCCTGGAACACAGAATGTGATTCCAAGTGCTTCCTGGGACAGATTTGATCCTCAGAACAAATGACAGAGTTACTAAAGAAGAAGGCATGAGACACAGCCCAAGAAGGACTCAAAACACAAAAATAAAAACACACACCCTGCGAATAGAGGAATGTTCCAGGCCAGGGCATATCTGTAGGTTTGATTACATTTACTGCTTTGCTGTACACCGCACCTATGATAGAATATAATATGAAAAGTAAATCAAGCAATTAAGAAGTTATCACTATTAATCGACCAGAACAATTATGACAACATACTTGGTTAAAAAAAAAAATCATTCAACGCTTACGAATTCTTTATTTCTGGAATATCCTGACCACAGTTTCCAGCAGAAAATGAAGCTGCAGAGACGGGGGGAGGGCAACGCTGTGTGAAGGGGCAACGCTGGACAGTGGGACAGCATGGCGGCACGTTCTCTGTGTTAATTCCGTTGTGTGCACGATCTCCTTTACCCTTCACTACAACCTTAGGAGATGGGAGCGTTTATGATTCTGTTTTATAGGAAAAGTAGAACCCAGAAATGAAACACCACACCCCTGCCAGCCTGCTGGAGAGGGGCAAAGCCGGGTGTGGTTCCTGGCACTCACTGGAGCAGACCCTGTCCCCAGCTGCCTCCAGATACCATCCAGCTACCTGTATACTTCCCTTCCTCCAGGTGGATCCAGGTTTTATCAAATGGGGAGTCACACATTCTTCTAGAGGGAGGGGTATCTGTAGTACAAATCAGGCTGTAAATGCCTAGCTAGGTTTGGGCAGGAGGGATGGGGCTGGGGCCGCCTTATCTCAGGGCAGGTCCACCTCTGCCCTCTGTAGCCCCGCCCCCACACCCACCTTATCATCTGGCCCTCCAGAAGCACCTTCTATGTGGGCCTCTCCCAGCCATAGCTCTGGGCTTCTACAACTGACTTCCAGGCCAGCTTGCCCAGCTTGCCTTGGAAGCTGCCAGGCCTCAAGGTGACTCAATGACACCCCAACTGCCAAGTACAAAGAAGCTGTTCTCAGGCCCACCCTCCACTCCCCCACCCCTCCTCTGGAGGTTCACAGCCCTGATGTTCCTAACGCCTGTAGGGCGTGCCTATGTGGGTGTATAGATGTGTGTATGAATGTGTGGGCTTGTGTGCATACAAGTGTGGACAGAAGTCCACTTTGGGCATCTTCTGCTGGTCTCCGCCTTGGTGGTTGTGACAGGGTCTCTCATTGAACCTGCAGCTCACAGATTTTACTAGGCTGGCTGGCCAGTGAGCTCGTGTGTGTGTGTGTGTGTGTGTGTGTGTGTGTGTGTATGCGCGTGTGCTCGTGCATGCTATCTGCACCTCCCCATTGCTGGTTAGTGAGCTCGTGTGTGTGTGTGTGTGTGCGTGTGTGTGTGTGTGTGTGTGTATGTTGTCTTTACCTCACCATTGCTGGCCAGTGAGCTCATGTGTATGTGTGCGCACACGTGTGTGTGTGTGTATGTGTATGCGCGTGTGCTCGTGCATGCTATCTTCACCTCTCCATTGCTGGTTAGTGAGCTCGTGTGTATGTGTGTGGGTGCGCGCACACACGCGCATGTGCGTGTGCTATCTTTACCTCACCATTGCTGGTGTGTGTGTGTGTGCATATATGCGTGCATGTGTGCGTATGCGTGTTTGTGTGTGTGTGTATGTGCACGTGTGCACTGGTCTTCCCCTCCCCAGTTCTGAGATTACAGCATCCAAACACACAGCCCAGCCTTGCCTGGCTGTTAAGTGGATCTTAGGGAATCTCACTTAGGGATACTAGGGACTGTGCCTCTGCAGCAAGGACTTTTACCCACTGTGCCATCTCCCAGAAACAGCTGGGCTTGGAGCAACAGGACACAGTGGAAGGACATTTTCTGGGCTCCCTCTCACTTTGTGGTCACTCTGTGATCCCAAGTCATCTGCTCCTCAAACTTCCGGTGTGCAGCAGGAGGGTCACAGTGACAGAGAGACCGCTACAAGCTAGGCTTCATCCAAGCCCTCATGGAGTGCTTGTGAGCCTCCGTGCACCGGGTACCATCTCTGGCCCATTCCTCCTCCAGATCATGAGCATCACACAGCAGGAGCGATCTGAGGGACTAAACGACCTCACACATGGAATGCCGAGCTCTAGCAGGATGCCAGGCACAGAGCAGGGTTCCCAATGGTGGAGCCCTCATCAGCCCGGCCCATCTCTCGGTCCTGGGAGCTCAGACCACCGATCCGGCCGTATGGAATGAGGTCATCAGAACACATCTTCTCTAAAGCTGAGCTTGCCCGTGGTCCTTCTCTTTTCCCTTCCCCTGCTAGCTTCTGAATGGTGCCACTGACTGTTCCCCATCTGGACAAGACATCCAGGACTCATGGGAGATCCAGCCACCTCTCTGGATTCCCCAAAAGCACAAGAAACCCCTCTCCCTGCCCCAATGGGCTTCTAGTCTGGCCCCTGGACCTCTGACCAGCATATCTAGTAATGGTTGACTGTGTGTTGGCCCCACTTTGGATATCTCAGATCTTGCCAATTCCTGCTCAAACCCTGGCCCAGTCCTATGTATATATGCCTCCCCCCATCTCTCTCTCTCTCATTTACCAGTGCTGCCACAGCGGTTGAGATCAGACTCTACCCACTTCATCTACCTTAAAAGCTCCCTGCAGAGTCCCATAAAGTCATCCGAAACACCCCAGCTCCCCAAACAGAGCATCAAGCTCTCCTCCCCTTCTCCACCCCTATCTGCATGATACTATCTTGCACCATCTGAAACTGAACCCCTGTTTTTTAGCAATCAACTTCAAAACCCCAAACAAATGCCACCTCCTCCTATAAGACCTCCATGATGTACACAGCCCAACCACAGTCATGTCTGGACCCTGCGCTATGAGAACTGGTTTTCCTATCTCTCCTCCAAGGTAAATACTTTGGGACCATGGACACCCCAGGGAACACCCCACCCGCCCAATATGTCTTTTACCAATTGTGGGTACAGTTATGTCACCTCTGGAGGCCTATGCCATGGGGTGACGATGAATTGTTCTGGGAGTGACAGTGAGGGCCTGGTGTGAGCCAGAAGAGGCAAAGAGAGTATCTGGTGTAATGTTAAGTGATTTTTTTTTAAAGGAGTAGCTGAAATTTAACTTAATATATATTCCATAGTCTTTCCAAACGGTCTTTTGAAAAATCTTCTCCGAGTCTGTTAGTGTTTGTATTATTTTTGTATTCATGGCTCTGAAATGCAGGGCAAACCGCACCCTGACTGACAGTACCCACGGTTATGGCACTGGGCAGCCGAGCCCATGAGGGAACACACACCTGGTTCCCCTGGACTGATCATAAGCCTCTCCCCTCTGCTAGCTTCATTTCCATCCTTCTGAGACAGGGTGCCGGATAGCCCAGGCTAGATCAACCTTGCTATAGTCAAAGGTGATCATGAACTTCTGATCCTCCTGCCTCTACCTCAGAAGCACTGGGATTACCACTACCCTGGATTTTACGTGGTGCTGGAACTAGAACCCAAGACCCCATGCATGCTAGATAAACACTCTACTGAGTCATGCCTGAAGCCTCATTTCATGGCCCTGCAACCAGGGTCTGTCTCTCTCTCTCTCTCTCTCTCTCTCTCTCTCTCTCTGTCTCTCTCTCTCTCTCTCTCACACACACACACACATTTATGAATGCGCAAAAATGCATACACACATGCACCTGCATATGTGCATACATTTATACACATGCATGAATGCATACAAGCACATGCATGCATGCATGCACAGACATGTGAGTATATGCACACACACACATACATGCACACTCTTTTACTTGGCTCAGATGAAGCAGCATATACCTGTCTAGTTAACATACTTCAGGGGATTGTAAAGTGTTGACCCCCAGAAGATGCTTCTCTATGATGTCATGACAGATGCAGCTCATAGTGAGGACCACATGATACTGTCTGCATTTCCTGAAATTCATACATAGAATTCTGAATGCCCATGGTGATGGTATTAGGCGAGGGTGATTAGAGGGTGTAGCCCTTGGGAGCGGGATGAGCACGAGCACCCTAATATAAGGGACCCAGAGCAGTCCCTTGGGACTAACCCAAAAGAAAACATTTTCACAGGCCTTACGCACTATGAGGACAAACCATTCCTGGATGGGGATCCTGGGACTGTCAGCTGTGAGGAAGTAGGAATTTTTATATTAAGAAAACATGCTTTTCAACCCATGCCCTCTTTGTTCCCAGGAAGCAGAAAGCCACAAGCCCTGCGGAAGGCATATCCTATCGACGGCCAAGCCCTGCTCTTCAGGCTGACTGGCCAGGGAGCACCGACCTGCCAGGACTAGGTCAGTCCTAAGGATAGTGCCTTCATTCTAGAAGGTTCTTCCAGCCCTGCGCAAAGCAGAGCCTCGGTGCACTGAATGCTGGGAGTCACTACGGCGCATCCCACCCTGGCATGCCCAGCCCTGAGTCCAGAGCTCCTGTTCTTTCGTGTCCCAGCATCCAGCACGTGGCTGGCTCTAGATGGGAGCTACCCCCTGGCTGTGCAGGCAGCGTGGCTCCCTGCTCTTCTGATCCCTTCCTGGGAGGATTTGGGGAGCCAGCAGAGGACCCTAGAACCCCTAAGAACCGTGGCTTCTCTTGGCTCTCTGGATGATGTACAGAACTCGCCCAAGGGCACTCAGAAAGCAGATCTGTTTTCAAAGCACATTTATCACTGCGCAGCAAGCATCAGTTACTCTTATTTGAAAGCAAACACAATGCAAGTCTCCACGGCAGGCCTGCCGCAGCTCAGTCCACACAGGCAGGTAGCTAATGCTAACCGTGTGATCAGTACCAGTCCAGAACACAGAGCACGGCATGAACCAAGGGAGCCGACGCACGGGGCTCCTGTCAGAGCTGAGAGCAGGGACCCTGGAGCCTGGTGGCCTCAGTTTGCTTCCTGGTCCTTCTATCAGCTGTGGGATGTAGCTAACTCTGTTCTGTCAACATCTGTCTCCTCATCTGTCAAACTGGGGGTGGCCTCACCTGCCTTTAACATCATTTTAAGGACTCGATGGATTAATGCATGTGCAACAGGCAGCCTTCTAAAGTGACCCCAGCGTCCCCACCTCCTTTTCCGTGAGGCAGCATCTGATATACCCAACCACCCTGTGTTTGCCCTAGACTCATCCAGCAGTGAAAGCTTTCGGATCACTTTCTAGATAGAGGAAAAGCAGGTACTAAAGTCACTGGGTGAGGTCTCTGAGCCCTCTGAGTTTGTCTTTGTCTTAGCCCCCAGTGTCCTCGACTTCTGCCTGACCGCTACTGGACCATGGGGATGCAGAGGGCCAGGGGAAGGAGTGAGGGTAGAAGTGGGTGTGGCTCCATCACTATCTGAGGTCAGCAGTCCACATAAGGAGCTATCACCCCGGAAGCCATGTGTATACTTCTCAGGGGGCCAAATCATAGCCTACCGGGGCCAAATCATAGCCTACCAGGACCTTAGAGACAGTAAGGGGGTGAGAGCAATGTCACCCCACGGGCACCCTTAGTGTTAAGTGTCCCATGCATTGGGCTTGCACACATGACCTGATGGGCTAGCGTCCAGATCACCAGTGCTCAGTGGAAGACAAAGCTGGAGTTAGTGGGGGTGTTTACCCCTCCAAGGGAGCACTCAAGTTCCCTGTCCAGGGTTAGGCTTGGCCCCTGTTGCTTCTGTCGCTGATGCAAAGTCATCAGCTATACTGCCAGGGGTATCACTGGGGACTTCTAGAAATAAAACCCAGTGTGACCCCTTCAGGAACCCTCACCCTCATCACGGAGTCCCCACCAAAACCAAAGGCCAGTGGGGAAGCACACTCACTAGAGGCTTAAAAGATGACAAACTCACACCCCACAGCTGTCGCATCCAGCGTGAGAGGAACTGGTCCAGGCCCAAGGCAAGAGGGGATGGGCTTTAACAGGCAGCCACCTGTCCACACGGACCCAGGAGGATAAGATGGATAAGTAAACAAGGGGATGGGGGAACCAACCTTCCTTCCAGAAGAACTGCAGATCATGGCTATGAATCCGCCCCTCCCACACTCCTCGGAAAATGATGATGAGAACCAAGGGGGAATCTCTTCTAGTGATGGGACAGAGATGGGAAAATAGTAATGGCTGCGAGGGTATGAGTAGCCTGAACTACATAATGAGGTCAAGGCCAGCTTGTTACACAGGGAGATCGTATCTCAAAATAAGGGCAAAACAAAAAGGAAAGAGAAAGGGAGAAATCGTCACACACACACACACACACACACACACACACCATATCACACAACACTCCACACCACACACACATACACACCACACACCAAACACACAACATATCACACAATATTTCACACCACACACACAATACCACAAACACACACCACACCACATGTCAAACACCACATATACCTCACGACCATCAGCCTCTCATGAGAAAAGCCAAGTTGACAAAATCACCTTACTTTCAAGAGTACATGTGGTCCAGCGCTGACCCCAAAGCTCACGCTCACTGACAAACATTCCCCCTGCCCCTTCTGAGACGGAGCTCACAGAATTCACCCATGTTGTCCTATGTGACTCCCTTGAGTAACAAGCCCAGGTCAGGTGGAGAGACC